>NC_090447.1:1447308180-1447933180 GCF_031143425.1 Pleurodeles waltl | reverse complement strand
TGGTGAATGTAGAAAGTAAGCAGTAAGCACCAGAAGAACACCATCCACATGAATTTTAATGGCACAAAAAGTGCAAACGCTGATAACCATTGATATTGTTACGTTTTTAACACACTGGAAAACACTGATAGTACCCCACTGTAATTGACAAGAAACAGAAACAGCATACCATAATTATGATAAACTAAGTCCCTTATATCCATTGCAGGGTCTAGCTTTCTTTCAAGCACTTTCTTCTTCATCTCATTATCAAACATGTTACATAATATAGCTCAGCATATAATAATATCATGTACCTTTTCAAATTATGGAGGTCATTATGACCCTGGCGGAAGGCGGAGAAGCGGCGGTAAGACCGCCAACAGGCTGGCGGTCTTTTGGACCACTGCCTGCTCTGAAAAAATATTTATGGCGACATTCACAAAGGGGAAGGGGTCCCATAGGTACCCCTTCCCTTTTGCGAAAGAGTTAGCACCCACTTGACATGGGTGCTAACTGCTAATTGCTTTGCGACTGCGTTCGCAGTCACAAAGCAATTCTGTATTGCGGTGCGAATCGCAAATAGGAAGGGAACACCCCTTCCTATTTGCGATTCGCATTCCCATTTTGCGAGTCGGTACCGACTCGCAAAATGGGAATGTGCATCGCGATGCCTGTTTTGCATGGCGCAAAATCTGGCCCAAAGAGTAGGGAGAGAGAATACAAAAAAAATTAGTGGTCCTCTCAATGTCATATTTTCATTAAAGTAAGAGCTGATACCTGTACTACATTCCCAAATGTAAACTTGAAGCATGCATCCAAACCTCCAGACGTAAGAGAGATGCATGTTACATAGTTGAGCAGTATGGTAATCTAATCTCAATCAAATCTATGGTCAAGGAATAGAGCTGGAAGGAGAAAACAGCTGGGGTCCCACCAAATGCCCATTGCCAGACCACCATGGTCATGGATCCCATCTTGTAATCCATCAAGCAAGTTCTATAGTCTTGAATACCTGGAATCAATCATACATCCTTTGATTTGGTTATGTCACATAAACTTTAGCAATTTATCAATCACACATTTAAATTTTTTGTCTCGGAGACCAGATCAGCTGAACAGGTCAGATTATCGGCATGTCAATATTATCAACTTTTGAGTTAAGTGGATTGTCCCTAGCATTGGTCACTGTGATTGAAGATTGGGTATTTCAATGGAAAAAATTTGTGATGATTGTTGCAGCATGTGCAGTAAGAAGTTTGGGATCTTTTTTTCTCGCATTGAGAAAATGATTCCAACTGTTGTCAAACACTTCTATCTGGTGAATAATTCTCTAAATCAGCTCTTGTGTTCCCCCACTATAATTATATCTCTACAGCAGTTAGCATTAGAGAGGAGTTTGGGGGTTTCCACCTTCGCAACACACGTAGTTTAGCTGCTGCTAAATACGTCACATATCACCTCTTCCCATGTGAAGTTATCAGTTATGTCATGTAACAGTACAAATGGGGGGTGGGTGAAAGGCAAATCCACAGGAGGATTCCTAGTTTTGTGCACCATTCGTGAGTAAGTAAACAACATGGGGTGTACGGTATATCGCTATCGGTTCAAATGGACCTGGACCACCAACAATTATAAGATATGGTTGGATGGCTTTCAGATGCCTCTGAGAATCCAAGTGCCAATCATGCAGTATTTTGAAAAAACTCGGGGGCATATTTATACTCCGTCTGCACCGAATGTGCACCATATTTATATTATGACGCCCGAATCCACGGACGTCAAAATTCCTCCGTGTGCATCATTTTTGGATGCGAGAAACCGCCTTGTGTTAATGACATGCAAGGTAGGCGTTCCCGCCCAAAAAATGATTTTATGGTCTGTGCGCCTTATTTATACCCCAGAGTCATTTTGACGCACAGGAGGGGGCGGGCCTTATAAAATGGTGCACAGACTGATGTGCGCTGTTTTTTAATGTACGGGTGAGGGCAGGCGTTAAGGGACCTGTGGGCTCATTTCCATGGTCCCTGGCCATGGGAGCAGTCCACAGGTGCCCTTTTCTGCCCCCAGGGAGACCCCCTGCCACCCTTGCCCACCCCTGGAGGACACCCATGCATGGGAGGACCCATCCCAGGTAAGTACAGGTAAGTTGAGGTAAGTATTATTTTTTTATTTTTTTAAAGTGGCATAGGGGGGGCCTAATTTGGGCCCCCCTACATGCCACTGTACTCAATAAAGTCCCCTGGGCATGGTCATTGGGCAAGGGGACATGACTCCTGTCTTTGCTAAGACAGGAGTCATTTCAATGGGGGTTGTGCGTCAAAAAATGACATGATTTTTTACTCAAACCTGACTTGCACCATTTTTTGACGCACAACCCCCAATTTCCCCTACGCCGGCGCTGCCTGGTTTGGGTAATTTTTTTTGTACTCTGACTAGCCCGCAGCGCCGGCTAACGTCAATCCTTAAATAAGGCGCCCACATGGCGCGTAAGAATAGCGCTGCGCTGGTTTGCGTCAAAAAGTATAAATATTGGCCTCAGTTTTAGTAGATCATCTTACAGGCCTTTACCAAGATTAAAAAATATTCTAGTCCATGTTTCATATGGAATAGGTTCAGCAAGTTTATTCTGCCACTTGTGTTTGATCAGCTCCTTGTGAGATTAGCGGAACTGTTCGAAGAAATCATTATGTAGGCCTGAAAGTACTTCTTTACATTGGCTCCACAAAGAGAAATATTTCCATATGGGGAATGGTGGTGGGTCATTGAGGTCAGGCCCTTGTGCCCTACTTAAGTAATGCCTCCAAGATTGGGAATGACGTGGCTCATATGCAGTTTGCAGGGAAAATGTAATTTATTAATCAATAGGTCTTTACTGTATTATCTAACCATGATCAATCTACCCAGTAAGTGGGTGCACCATCAGTCGCAAGTTTGCATTGTTATCCTTTGATTCTTCACAGCATGGAGGTAGGTAGGTATCTTATGACGCTTAATAATCATTTACCAAGAGATAATACTGGAAAGAAATAACAGGCTCATTGTTTTAGTCAGTGATTTCAAAGTATTGCATGTGATATCTAGCCTGTCTTTAGCTCCCAAAGTGTCCTTTTATTCAAACCAATGGACCATGCAGAAACACCTGTGTTAAATGTGCCAGTCGTGTATGAGTTTGTATGTGGTAGTCTTTAAAGCCACATTGGATTGTTGTGGCATACAATTGAGCATTTTGGGTCTTGGACTCCCCTCACCCCCAAATGAAGGCCACATGTTTGCACTAATCATAGAATGCAGTATTATCAAGGTGAGCATGTTGAAGGCCTAATTGATTCTAGGTGCTACATTCATCGTAGTGACCTGCACTTTCTTCCATAATACGGTTTTACAGTAGACCATTGTCGAAAATCAGATGTATTAATGTTGTCTTGAGCAATGTCCTTCAGTCCTAAATTACCAGGGATACCCAAGAATTTCATTGCAGGAGCAAACCAAACTGTCTTTGTGGGTCAATACCGGTGCTCAATATGTGATGTTGAAGTAATTTCTACTGAGCACATTTGACCTTGCCCATCCACTTTGACTTTAATTTGAAAGATTCTTTGGGTGAAAATTGTGATTCTTGCATCAACACTATGTAAGGCCTTTTCGATTCCATGTAGGCCTATACTTTTTTATGTTTGATTAATATGATAGGCTATTTCGACCATTTACATTTTGCACAATAACAAGAGATCTTTTGCACTTCAGCTTGTGGTCATGTATCCATTGGCGATCTAGGCTCAATGAAACTCTTAAAAACATAGGGGCAGATTTAGGAGCCCCTAGCGCCTCCGTGGGCCACATTAGCTTCATTTTTTTTTTTTACGCTAATGTGATCAAACAAGGCAAAAATCGCCATGCCGAATTTACAAAGTGGAGCAATGCGTGCATTGCGCCACTTTGTAACCTTTTCATCTACATTATGCCTGCGCCAGCCATAATGCTTGCAAAGGGAGCACTCCCCTGTTAAGAGAGTCTAAAAAAACCCACAAAGAAATCGAAGAGAGAGAGTGTTAAAAAGAGACCTTAGCAGCACAAAAGAATGATGGACAGACTGCTGAACAATGCAAACACTCACGCCCAAACACAGATCAGAGTTTAATCAATCATTCTTTTGCTCACATGTAACCCCATTTTAGACCCAGCCATATGCAAATCAGTCTTTAATCTGTACCACATAGGAACAGTCCAGCCCGAACTGCCAGGCCAGGTCATGTCCCAACATACAACATCATTAGACCAAACACTGAAATAAAGCACATGTTATGGTGAACATAAATGCCCATAAAAGGAACAACAGAAACACATGACAGGTCATGAATCCACATCATCATAACTGCGTGGGTCATAATAAAACATATGATTGTTGCATTGCTGCAAAGACAACCTCATGAATGCCCAAAAAGGTGAAACATCACTAAAATAGGCTCACCCTGAACCGGTGAGTATGATCTGTTACCCACCCAGGTGCAAATCAAGAGGATGCTGGCAAACACAGGGATGTCTGTGTCCCAACTTGGGAGCTCTCATGTTCCGTTACTTGCTCCTGGGGTACAATAGCGTAATCGTTCGCAGAGCCAGGGACCACCATTGAGGGTCGACACCCCAGTCTGCTTGTATGCCACCAAAATGCAAGAGGTAGAGAGCCCCTATGAGCTTCCTTTGTGAGCCACACCCAATAATAAAGGTGCCCTCCAAAGGTGAGCCGTGACTGGAGGGGACCCCTCACTGTCCAGGTCAACGAGGAAACCTCCTAGGGACCCCCCATGTGCTCTGCACAGCTCCGATGTGGCCTCTCACCTCCGACGGGAGAAGCAGCTGGATTTGGCTGTGTGCGCCTCCTAGAGTGGGCAATGAGCCCGCAGGAACTATAAAAGGGCACAGCCAATCCCCTGCCCAGATGAAGGCCCTCGGTCAGCAGGTCCCCCACATGGGGAGAGACGTTTTCACTGCTGGATCTGGGCTGCGGTGATGATGCACCACAGTAGGTGCTTGACGGTGCCCTGGGGGCACTCTCCTCATCACTCCTTACCCTGAGGTCACCGCGAGGATCACGCTCGATTCGGACTCCTTCCTTCCCCTCGCACTCGGGTAAATCAGTACCGGCTAGAGCTTCCAATGCGCTAACAGCAGATAAAGCCTGGTGCTCCTCCTGCACCACGCATAGCGCTGTCCTCGCGCTTCTAGGCTGAAAGCAGGACAGGGGAACAGAGGCCACATCCACCACAATACAAGGGTGTGTTGCCTACGCCAGGGCAACAATTGATGAGAACCTCTTCCCACGCGCTCAGCAAGGCAAACCCAGAGCACTGGGAAGAATAAATGATAAAGAGCTCCTTTGCTCTATGAGGCACACAGAAAGCTAAAGGGAACAAGGGGCATATCACCTAGCCCCTGGAGGCAGCAGAATGGGGCACTGGGCAGAAGGGCCCCAGCAATCAGGTCAGTATAAGGCTCAAGAAGCAGTTGCAGTCCCTCTCAATGACATAACCGCTCATAGGTCAGCTCAAGACCAAGGCGAGACCGTCGCACTCATCCTCCTAAACCTCTCTGCACCCTTTGACACAGTCTGCTATCACACAGTCCGCACAAGCCTCCACAACATAGGAATTCGCCACAAAGCCTTAGACTGGCTCACCTCCTTCCTCACCGACCGGACCCAGAGAATCTGCCTTCCACCTTTCCACTCCACCGCTACCAAGATCATCTGCAGAGTCCCCCAAGGGTCCTCCTTCAGCCCCACACTCTTCAACATTTACATGATCCCCCTAGCCAACATCCTCCGATCACACGGAATCACTGTCCTCTCCTACGCAGATGACACCCAACTCATCCTCTCCCTTACCCGCAACCCCACCACTGCCAAAACCAACCTACACGCTGCTCTCCTCAACACCGCCAACTGGATGACAACTAACCACCTCAAGCTTAACTCCAACAAAACCAAGATCATCATCTTCGGCCCCAACAAAATCATATGGGACGACTCCTGGTGGCCCACCACCCTAGCCCTCGCACCCGCAAACCATGCACGCAATCTCGGCATCATCCTGGACCCCTCCCTCTCCATGACACAGCAAATCAATGCTCTAACCTCCTCGTGCTTCCACACACTCCGCACTCTAAAAAAATCCTTCAAATGGATTCTCCCAGAGACCAAGAAGACAGTCACCCATGCACTCATCGGCAGCAGACTAGACTACGGTAACGCCCTCTACGCCGGCACCACACTCAAACTCAGAAGCAAACTCCAGAGAATCCAGAACACAGCTGCACGCCTCGTCCTTGGCCTCCCCCCGCCACGAACGAATCTCACCACACCTCAAATCCCTTCACTGGTTCCCCATAGACAAGAGAATCACATTCAAAATCCTCATCCACGCACACAAATCCCTCCACAACACCGGCCCACCTACCTCAACGACAGAGTGAACTTCCACACTCCCACCCGCAACCTCCGATCAGCCGACCTCGCCCTAGCCACAGTCCTCCGCATCCAACGCACCACCACAGGAGGCAGGTCCTTCTCCTACCTCGCCCCCAAAACCTGGAACTCTCTCCCCACCAACCTCCGCAAAACCAAAGACCTCCTGCTCTTCAGAAAGAACCTCAAGACATGGTTGTTCGAACAGTGACCCTCCTTGCCCCCCCCCCCAAGCGCCTTGAGACCCTCACAGGTGAGTAGCACGCACAATACATTTTTTTGATTGATTGATTGATTGAAGAACAGCAGTCCCAAGGTGGTTCCTGGCGAGTCCTGCCAGCAGCATCAAGTGTCCAGGTCAGTTCATTAGTATCGCAAACATGTAGAGATAGCCCCCTGTACTTATACTCATTTTACACAACTATTACAAAGAGGTGAGAGGAGGTTGCAAACAGTCCTAACTGGTTCTAGGAGTGTTCCCTCTCTCCTCTAGCACAGGCTCCAGACATCAGTGGGGGGTAAATGAGCCCTTTGTGTGAGGCCAGTGCACAACCTTAACAAATGCAGGTGTGCCCCGTCTCTCCTTTTCTCAGCCCACGAAGACCATTCAATATGCAGATGCACCTCTGTGACACCTCCACCCTTCCTGTGTACAGGCTGTCTGAAAAGTATGCACAAAGCCCAACTGTCTCCATGCCCTAGACGTGGATTGGAGTCAAGCTACAATACACCAGAGTTATAAGCACAGATAAATGCTCACTTTCTAGAAGTGGCATTTCTATAATGGTAATAACAAATCCACTCATATCAGTAAGCAGCATTTCTCACTACCATTACAACCATACCAAACATGCCTACGCTACTCCTCATAAATCAGAAAATACCACCTAGACATAAGGTAGGGCATTTCCAATGCAATTCTATGAGAAGGCAACACTCACAGCAGGGAGAAACCAAATAGGCGGCTTGTCACTACCAGGACAGGCCACACATGTCCTGCCTTCTACATACAACCACCCTGTTCATAGGGCTAGCTAGGGCCTACCTTAGGGTTGACTTACATGTAGTTAAAGGGGAGTTCCAGGTCTGGCAAGTCAATTTAGATGCTAGGTCCCTGTGGCAGTAAACTGCGCATGCATGCCCTACCTGAAGGCCTGAGACAGGTTTGAAAGGCTACTTCTGTGGGTGGTGCAAGCAGCGCTGCAGGCCCACTAGTAGCATTTAATTTACAGGTCCTGGGTATAGGGATAACACTGTACAGGGGACTTACAGGTAAATTAAATGTTCCAATCAGGTATAAGCCAGTCATACCAAGTGTACAATGGAGAGCACATGCACTTTAGCACTGATAAGCAGTGATAAAGTAACCAGAGTCATAGCGTCAGTAAAAAGGGTCAGAAAAATAGGAGGAGGAAGGCAAAAAGTTTGGGGAATGACCATGTAAAAAGGGCAAGGTCCAACAAATGGGATTTAGATTTCGGCGGATGGGATATCGTCACTGTTATGACGGAGTGACCGACCTGCCAAAATCTAAATCAGGCCCGTAGTCTAAACAACATAAGGCTGGAGGGGGGCAAGAGAATAATTTCAGCATCACCGGCACAATGCAGAGGGGACCATACTGCCGATAAATAAAGAAAATACCTGGGGAAAAGTAATCAAACATTTCGAAATAGCACAAAAATAATTTGGAGGAGAAAGGAACCACAGATTACAAATTTCAATATATATGCTGCATGGTATTGTACAGCATCAGTAGGTTTAATAGATGTCCGTAGGTATAGTTCCAAGCACAGAATTACCGTTTCAATGTGGACCTTGGCATATCTCTGTCTCTCATTGATGGGGCTCCATTTGCCTCCACCCACTGGCACACTGTGTTTCTACCTTGTCTATGCATTGTCTTACTTAAACACCTTGTCCCCAAAATCCCCAGTTAGGTTTTGGGTTGATGACCATGGATCATTATTTGTTGGGATTAAGTTAAATACATCTATGAATATTGTCAAATGTGTCTCTAGGTACATGTCCAGTTCTTTCAGTTCATAATATTCTATGTTTATGCCAGTCAACATAGTTACTGGTTCCAATTGTCTGTACCTCTCCTAATGTCCCATTTCTTAAGGTGTGGTTTGATGGCTAATAATTTATTATGTTTCAGTATGGTTTCCTGTGAGAAGTGTTCTGTGATAAATATTTTCTGTTGTTTGTTGACAAAAGAACCACTATTCTACTTTGCGAGTGAAATAGTCAACCTCACCTGTTGATGTCCCACATAGTATGGTATCATTGGCTTGTGCAAATCTGCATTCATTGTAGTCTCTGAAGATGTAGCAGAGGGCTGAATGTGTGGTGTAGTAAACGGGCAAGAATGAGGCTAGAAATTTTAGACAATCAGGCTTCTTTGGTTCTTCAAGGATTCCCATGAAACAGGCATTGTCTACCTTGCTTCTGTCTTCTGGGTCTGTTAATTTCCTGTGCACTTTCCAGACTGCTTGTTCCCAATGAGGTACATTATGCAGAGTCACCAGTTGGCCTATCAGTGCTGATACCTCTTCTGTAAGTCATCTAATCGTTGCTGGAATGTCATGATCTCTGCCCTGATAGACTAGACTTCTTCTACAGATATGTCTAATTGTGGATTGGTTGATGCACCATTACTTTGCTTGCCATCAGATGTCTTTGACAACAGCTGACCGATGAGGCTCTCAGTCTTATAGGATGCGCCAATCAGATTCTGTGAGAAGGCACAATGGAGAATATCTAGCTCTATAGGTGAAGGTGTCAGTTACAGGATGGACAAAAGCCGCACTGAAGAGGTCTCAGGTACACACTATGGTCTAAAATTCTTCCCTACACTTGTATTCCACATGCAAGTAAATTAGCCAAACCCATAAATAACTTGTCGGTACATTATGGAGAGTCTGAGTTTCTCTTTGTGCCTTAAAAAAAGCATGCATTTGACTCTTTTCAGGTACTGATGTTTCTTGCGAATCTGATTTCCTCCCTCCCATCATGTCCCAGTCTGGTTAATGGCAGAGGGGATACCAGCATGGGAGGTTGGTAGAGAATGGCACCAATCACCTTACCAAAGAGTTGAGTGATGAGACCCGGCTCCGCAAGCTAGATCTTCAGCAAAGTACCTCTAGGCTGTATCATTTTCATTCTTTCATAATTATGACATCACAAAGTTTCTATATACAGCACAGCTCCGAAGCTGGTCTGCTTTGAGTTGCAGTAACAATGATCTTCTCCTTCCATGACCTACGTGGCCTTCAGAGGTAATCAGGCAATTACTTCCCTCTCCACACTGTGGCATCCCCCAACGACATGCAGGTAAGTCATCTGTCTCTACACACAGAAAGAGCAGAGAAATAGGAGCAGGTTCCCCGTTCAGCAGACTCAGCAGATCTTCACAGGATTTACCGCACTCAAGCAGTGTACTCCACCAGTTGATCCAGTTTACACTACTTCCTAGTTCAGTTCCCCCCATTACACTATCCATGTGCTGCCCTAAATTTCACACATCAATCATCTGAGCATGAGCAGAAGGCTGAAGCTTAACACCACTTCTGCCAGTGCATTTAGATTTTCTGGAACAGTTACCCAAATGGAGGCAGAGAAATCTGTAATGAGTTGAGAATGTAGTACAACATATACTTGGGCCTGATTAACAAACTTCATTTTGTAGTACATAAGATAGTGCTAAAGTAGAACTACTTATTTATTATAAAATGCATATCACAATCCACCCCACCTCTCCTACCTTTTGTATTTGAAGAGCCTCAAATAAGTTTACTACTTAGCAGTAAACGGCGGGATCCGGGGGAGGGGCTCGTAAAAGAAAGGGGAATATATACTGGATGAGGTAAGGAAGGATTGAGGAGGAATTTAGGAAGAGTAAGGAAGTGTTTAGGGAGGGATAGACACCTACACAAAAAGTATAAGCCCATTACTATTCTCAAACTGCACTTCCATAGTTATTACACTCAAAAAGAACCCAATGAAGTAGTAAATGTGCTCCAGCACAGACCTGGATTACGTCCAGTGCCACAGATGGCCATCCATTGGTACTGCAACACCCTCAAGCAGAAAATAAAGGCCTCAGCGAAATTTTTATGATGCTGGTGCAATTTGCATAATTTTGGGAATGCCACTTTAAACAATTACACCATGTTCCAAAATTACACGTCATCTGTTGTCAAAATTACATGCATGCCAACAACTAATCAATATTGTTCGAGTGGTTTTGGTTTTTGCACTATTCTTTTGGGTGGAATGCATTGCTGCATCAAAAACTGACTTGTAAACGCATTTTACACTAAAATATAGTGCTAAATGATAGATTAGCATTTTGCATAATTGCACAAATGATCGTATAAACTGAAAACATATGGAAAATAATGTCTAATTGCATTAGTATATACAATTAAAAATACATCTAATTTGATTTCTGAAGAATACATAAAAAAAAAATTATCATTTTGTTTTAAGAAGATATTATAATAACTCTTCGATTTAACAATTGATGTTTCATTCATTTGTACTAACTTATAAATAAATTACTTTTAAATAAATCTACACATCACTGTTAACACTTTTTAATACATAATAAAAATATATTCTTTTTACTTGAGGTGGGTATTTTTTATTCATATTTCAGAAAAATAAGTGTTATTGAATGAAGTATATTCAAACGAATTAGAATTTACCATTAGGTTAACAGTGATGAAGCAATTGTTTTTATTTTGTTCTACATTTAAATAAAATATATAGGCTTTATTTACATGAATTTATGTTCATAGTTAATACAGAAATGTTTTTTTTTTTCAAGTTTAAGAAACGTTTTAACGTTTTCCTAATCTTCACCACAGGGAGACCTCTGCCACTCGTGCACTCAGAAAAATAACAGTTTCTTCCCTCGATGTGCAGCTGAAATATCTCTTTAGTAACATGTTGCAGACTCTACTTCGTTTATAAATACGTGTATCTTCAAGTGTGCAGAATATGTGTATAAATTACGTTTGTGGTGTGATTGCAGCCCAGGATGCAGCAGAAATAGGTCCGTTACATATCACAGGCTGTGAAAAACAAACTTTCATAGATTGTTTAATAGCAGAGGTCGGTTTGTAAAACAAACTTTCTGTTCCCATCATCTCCTCGCAGCATTTTATATTAGCATTTCTAAAAAACACATTAAAATAGACCCAATTTTATGATTCTCTGGCACTGCAGTAGCGTGTGGTATTAACAAACAAGACCGTGAGAACAAACTGTAGTCAACAGATAAAGCCATCATTGCCATCTGTATCAGTAGTATATAGAAAGTGTAATTAAATGGCTGATAATCCATGAAGGCAGACAGACCAATATTGGAATCAGTCTTCTATTTTGCTTTAAAACCAAAAGTGTAATTCTAGAGACTATACAGTGGTGAGCAAGCTATTAACGGGAGAACTATAATGGGAAGAAGGATAGAAGGCATGTGGTTTCATAAAAAGCGTGGCCATACCTATAGCTATACCTGCTGAAAGTACACATCAGCTATTCCAGACTAAAGGGCCTCACTATTTCTTGCAAGTGAAAACATAGGTTCATGCTGATTTACAAAGTGAGATTACTCATTACAACATTCCTGTACTTTGTTGTAGGGACACAAGGGAGCCGGAATGCAGGTGAACGCAACTCATGTTGAGATGCAAACTCTTTAGTGCTGAGTGTGGAAGTGTGAATGTAAAGTCCTAGAAACTAATTTACAAATGTAACTTACACTTTTGAGAACATTTACACTTTTGAGTATGTTTACTACTTTTCTGTACTCACAATTTTTTTTTGTAACTTGTACTTTTGTTGTAAGTTCAGCATTACACATGGCCAACCACTGGCAGTGACACCTCCCGTAAAAAACAATAAATGTAGGCATTTACTATCAAATGTAATTCTCAACTAAAGCGTAGTTTGTGAATTCCAAAAAGTAGTCAATTTACCCAAAAGTGTAAATTAAGATAAAATGTAGTTTGTGAATAGCACTTTGCAGTACATTACCGTCGTACTACAAAATGTACTACAAAGTGCAGTTTGCAAATCAGGCCCAGTGAAAATTCTTCGGTGAGTTTATTCATACTGGAGGCTATTTTGGAGCCTAATAATTACAAATAATCATGTAAGTCTCATGGGGCTGGTTGGTACATATAACATATCTAACTCATGTAATGCTTTGTGTATTGTATGAGTTTTATTCTACTGGATTCTCTGTCTCATGATGGTATGTTGACTCATCTAACCTCACAGGCCATATTCTGGAGAGATTGCAGAAAATGTATCTACAGGGAACCAAGTATCACCTGAGGGAAATAATACACACTGGACAATCATCACAATGGAGAACAAATCCTACACCAATCGGTTTTGCCTTCTTTCATTTGTGCTGGAAGGTGTAGGGAACCACTCACCAGCTTCAGTTCTGTTGTGTATCATTGTGTGTGAGTTTTTGAGATATACAGTGTGCTATGCTATAAGGTGCCTTTGCATGTGTATTGCAGGTGTCTCAAACAAGTTGATCATGAGCTACTACTAGCTCGCTGGCAGACCCAAGAAGGATTTTTATGTTCCAAATGGGGTATCCAGGCCTGAAGGACTCCTAAAATGGAGATGCAGATACAAGTCGCCCAAATCCTAGAACAGAAGGAAAAGGGGAAAGATAAAAAAAGCCAAGTTTTGAGCACTTCCTGATCTTGAGGAACCTAGTTGTAGACTCTGTATCTAATGAAGGGTGTTCCACTGGTAGGCTGCAAGATATGAAAAGGAAAGACGGTCACTGGGGTGTGGACCAGAGCCAAAGTTTAGGATCAGAGGATTCTGTTACAGAGGCAATAAAGATCTGCAGCATGGAAAGCTCTGTGGGAGTGACATAGGAATTTAAATATAGATTGCTTATGCACAGGTAATCAGTTCATAGACTTGAAGGTAGGGATGAAGTAAGAGCTTGTGGAGGAGTTAAGCACCAGACTAGTTGTAGCATTTTCAATGATATTAGGAGTTTCCAATAGGAATTTGGCAAGCCACACATAAAGAGCGAGAGCATTACCATAATTCAATAGACCAGATATTATTTCTTGGACAACTGTATTGTGACAGGCCAAATGAAACCATTGAAAGATTTTGCACAACATGCGCTGGATCTCGTGTAAGGTATTGCAGACCATTGTAACTTGCTCTTTCATAGAAAGGGGATTTTTATTGATAAACCAAAGGTTCCTAGCTGTGTTAGTGGGCGAAGGAGATGGCATACTTCACTAGCCCACACAGTTGGGGCCCAAATGGTGTTTGCCTTATCAAAAAGAAAGACCTCTGTCCAGTAGCAATCTTACGCATGCAGTCCAGAAAACTGCATCTCATCTCTTCAACATTCTCCAAGAAGGAGATAATAAGCTGGGTCCCATCAGCATAAGATACAACTTCAATGTCACAAGTTCTTATAATGGCAGCCAGTAACATTGCATAAACGTTAAAAAAGGAGTGGGCCAAGACAGAGAGAATAAGCTTGGTCTCATCACTATAAGATACAACTTCAATGTCACAAGTTCTTATAATGGCAGCCAGTAACATAACATGAACATTAAAAAAGGATTGGGCTAAGGGTGGACCCCCAGGGACTCCTTGATTCATAGAAACGGGGTCTGAATTTTAGGGTAGAGTGATTTCTGTCAGAAAAACTAGCCTGGACCCATCAAAAGGCCTTAGAATTGATTCCTATCTCAAGCATATGTTGGATAGATAAGTAAGGCATGCAACACAGAGTCAAATGCTGCAGACAGATCTACCAGAATGAGGATCACCGCTCCGCCCTCATCTAAACTATGCCTGATATCATCAATGGCTGCCAACAATGCAACTTCAGTGATATGGCAAGCCCTGAAGTAAGACTAAGAAGGATCTAAACAATGTTACATTCTAGATAGAATAATCATTAATGTATTAGTTAATTAAGGATTAGATAGGAAATCAACTCAACATTAATAGGTTTTTTCAGGACTTTAACCAGATAGGGAAGGAGTGATATTGGCCAGTAGTTAGAAAGAATGGAGGGGTCAGCAGAAGCTTTTTTCAGCAAGGGGAGAGCCTTAGAGTATTTCCAAGTTGGTGGGGAGTCTGCATCCGAAAAGGACAAATACATAGATCCACCAGAAGTACACTGGAAGCACTGGAATTAGCAGAAATCATAGAGAGGGGCCAGGGATCATCACAGTATCCTGGGTTCATCCCACACCTCACACTTTCAACTTCTGGCATACTAAACTGCTGAAACGTAACCAGGGAGCAAAATGCATTGGGAATGGAAGACCTATTAAGGTAGAACAAAGTTAAGAGAGGGTTGGATGTGAAATCAATGTAGATGCTTCTGGTTTTATCATGGAAGAAAGTAGATAGAGTACTACATTTTACTTTTTAATGCATGTATGGCCTGTGAACAGTGAGTGCAATGGGCAACTTACTTTACTCTTTTACTAAATTTCACTAGAGGAATGTTGGTTTTGCTCAATACATGCTCCAGCATAACATGTGAATAGTCTTGAGATAGGCATAATCAAGTGAGTCTGTGTACGTTTAAGTGGTTTGCAGTCTTTTGTTTTCCCATAATTCAGGGGTATACAATTTCCAAACTATCATAGGAGTTTTGGGCCAGATGTATCAAGCTCCTGGTTTGCATTTCTCAAATAGAAAATTTTAAGAAATCGCTATTTATGAAATGCAAAATGGGATGTATGAAAATTGCGAGTCAGTAATAGTGATTTCTTAAAATTTGCAATCGCAATTTGCGAGTTGCAAATACCGAATCGCAAAAAAAAGCAAATCGGAATTTGCACAATACAAATTGCAAAACCGGCAACCTGGAACAGCCTGATGACATTAAAACCAGGAAGTGAGTCAGTCCATGCTATTTCCAGAAGCCCCACCCACAGGGGCAGGCAGAGGGACCCAGCCAAGCACCAGGAAGGCAGTCCTGAGAGCCAGCCAGGACCAAACAGAATAATGGCTACGGATGGGAATGTGAAGGAGAAAGGAGATAGGAAGCCAAACTCAAATTCAGTGAGCAGGAATTGGAGGTGCTCACCGAGGAGATGGCGAGGAACCACAACAAACTATTTGGAAAACACTCACTGCAGGTGCCTGAAAGTAAGAAGAGAAAACTGTGGTCAGACATCCAGACCAAAATATGCACAGTGGGTGTTGCGCAGCGCTCAGTCAAGGAGATACGCAAGCAATGGTATGACTTGAGTTCACAAGCCAAAGAGAGGGTAACAAGCAGGCTGAAGGAGGCAAGGAGCACCGGAAGAGGGCCACCCACCCAGACACCATCTACACCAATGGAAGACATGTTGGAGTCTACACTGCTTCCTGAAGCTGTCAGTGGTGTCACTGACATTGACACCTCAGGCACACCCAGCACCAGCAAGGTAAGGGCAGTAATGATGTGTTTCCCCATTTGTGCATGTACAAATAGCCCTTAGAAAATAGCTATGGCACTATGCAGTGTGATGAGTAGTCCATGCCACATCTTACATACAACACAACAAAGTATTATGGGACTGGTAGTCCACACCCATAAAGTACAACTACCACATAAATAGCAAGATAGTGTAAAACCAAACACATACACGACACAAAAGACTTTCAGAGATACTATGCAAGGGTAAATTTAATCCTATTATGCAACTGTGTGAGTACATATCCAAGATTTACATGCTGCACCTTGTTGTTGCAAATGTTCCAGGCCCTGAGGCAGCAGAAGGTGGAAATGTGCGATGATAGCGAAAGTCAGCCACAGTCCGACTCAAACACCAGTGAGTCCCTCATACAGGCACAAACTAGAAGCAGGGCATGAGTGCTACCCCTCCCTGAGTATAACCTGGACTCTGATGAAATGCCGATGAAGTGCCCACACCACCCCCAGAGGCTAGAAGCACCGACAGATAGCAGTCCCTGCCCCAGAGTCAGTCCACTCCCCTCAGGAGGTGTCACGAAGAAGGTGCACAGAGGAAGGTGAGGGCCCATCACTTTTTTGTGGCCTTGAGGCTTCTATGCTGTAAGTGGAGCGCCTGCACTGTAAACACATGAAGTCAATGCACAGGCAGTTGGTGTCAATCGATCATAACATGGGAGCAATGCACAGGCAGTTTGAGTCTCACAATGACAACATGGGATCAATGCAAAGCAGTTGGAGTCTCTCAAGGAAAATATGGGATCAATGCACAAGCATTTGCAAGCTGCATGAGGGACAGCAAACAAAATCAGAACAAGCAAATGATATGACAAATGCTATTAGGGAACTCTGCACTGTGATGCAGCAGGAGCATGTCAGCCACCGTAGGCGCCATCACCAATTGATGGGCAGGTTGGATGGGTTCTGCAGATCTGTCAATCGTCTCACTACCAC
This sequence comes from Pleurodeles waltl, assembly GCF_031143425.1. Taxonomy (NCBI): domain Eukaryota; kingdom Metazoa; phylum Chordata; class Amphibia; order Caudata; family Salamandridae; genus Pleurodeles; species Pleurodeles waltl. The sequence goes on along the minus strand of NC_090447.1, from coordinate 1,447,916,300 downwards.
AACTGTTTTGGTATCACAACGTGCTGTGGTCATGCAAGTGGAGATTGCAGTTGGGACGTTGCACAAGGATAATGTTGAGAGGTATAGGGGACTTCCAGATCGTGTAGCAATGCAGTGATACTATGATGCTAATAGTGTGACACTGTAACTAGCACCTGTTTGTGTCTGGTGCTTACCTATGTCCTAATCACACATATATTACCTGAAGTCAAGGCAATAAAGATGCTACCTACAGCAATATATAAATGTTGACGTGGTGTTGTCATTACTTACATCAAAAATAGTTGTGCGTGATCTCAGCACCTCTTTGTCTGCCCTTTGCTGTACTGCTTCTGTCTGCTGGCCGAAGAGGTGACAAGGGATCATCATCCTCATCGGAGTTAGGATCTGTGGGTTCTACTGATATGCCCCTTGTTGTTGCGATGTTGTGCAACATAGCACGTATAGCCACGATTTTGCATGTGTTTTCGGGGCTGTATTGCAGTGCACCATCAATCTTGTGCAGGCATCTGAAACGGCTCTTCAGCAGGCCGAAGGTCCTCTCTACAACGCTGCGTGTCGTCCTGTGTGCTGCATTATACCTCCTTTCGCTTTGGGAAGCAGGGTTCAGATAGGGTGTAAGTATGAACGAGCGCACTGCATATGCACTGTCTCCTAGAATGACAGGAGAGCAAAATGAGTATTTGTTATCCGTGACATCACATATACATCAAGGTGACATTGTCAACTATTACATTACCGAGTAGGTATCCATCGCCAAACTCCCCAGCAAGTAGTCTTGTGTGTATTCCACTGTGCCTGAAGATGTAAGAGTTATGTGTGCTACCTGGGTATCTGGCCACAAGATCCATAATAACACTGGTGGCATTGCTTATGCCTTGTTTGGTCATTGAATGTGTACTCTTTCTATTCTGATAAACATACTCTGTGGCCGATGGTGGACAGCTAGCTTCATGTGTCCCATCGATGCAGCCAATGACTTGTGGGAATTGGGCAATCTGGTAGAAGTTGTATTTGGTTTGTAGCAATTCCTGTGAGGTGTTGTGGAATCTTATGTGCTGATGGATTTTGCTAATCATGGCATTGAGGAATGCATTGAAGAAGCGTGAGACACCTCCAGCTGCTGCTATTACCCCTTGAGCGCCCCCTGAGGATAACAGGTGAAGGGAGCATAATAGCTGCACATGGGAGGATATGCTATTGGTCCTGTGTGGGTTTCGCTGCAGTAGGGGTTGTAGATCAGCTATCAGGTCAAGTATCATGGCTGAGTTTAACCTGTACTTATCATATATCTCCTCCTCTGTCTGGTCAAAAAGGGTAATGCGCACTCTAAAAATGCGCACCTGTCTCCTCCTCCCTCTCCTCAAACCTGCCAGGATCCTCATCCTCCTCGCCATGAGGTAGAGTGCAGCCATTGTGGAAAAGAGGCTGAGTCATTCTGGGCCTCCTTCTATAGGTTGCACCTATTTACCACCTAATTTCAATTCTTAGTAAATTGCACATGCAAAAAGACATTCTGTGAATATTCACAATTTGCGATGTGTTAATGCATTGCATTGCAATACGGAATTTGCGATTCGCATTCTGCGATTCACAAATTCACATCGCTATTTGCGAATCTCAGAATGCGAATCACAAATTCATGTCACTATTTGCGAATCGCAGAATTTGAACAAAAATTTCACATCGCAGTTGCAAGGAATTGCCATTTTTGCGATTCCTTAAATCTTTCCTGTGAATGCCTTTCATACATCATGAAAGGCGATTTTGCATTTGCAAACGGTGGAATTTACCGATTTGCACTGTTTGCGAATGCAAAATCATTTGATATATCTGGCCCATAGTTTCTAGTTCCTGAATAAGGACTGTGACACATTGATTGTCTGCCATATTAACTACTGGTTCATATGGTGGTAAATTGAAACCATTAGTCACATTAGTAAATTCCAGGATCTGAATAAATAATTAGGAGGTTTAGGAGGAGATTTATGGAATCCATTACTCAGAGCAATTGAGATATTAACAAGGTAGTGGTCTGCCCGGGTAATTGAAAGTGGGGATTCTACTGTGACAACATTAGAACTGGAAAAAGTTAATGTCAAGGGAATGTGCTGTTGTATAAGTGGGGCGTGATACTTATTGAAGCAGGGCCAGGACATCAAGGTTATCCCTAAGCCTAATGGTGTAAGTATCCTCCATGTCTCCATTATGTAAGCTGAAGTCTCCTAGGACAAAACAATGATTGTACATGATAGTATAGAGTGCTAATATGTCTACTAGGGTGCCACAAAAGTCTTTCTCAGATCCAGGGTTTCTGTAAATGAAAGCTCCACCCAGGAAGGACAACGAGTACCAAGACATAATTTACAGAAGAATTTTGCAAATGGTTACTACTGAGGTACATTATATTTATTCTCAAAGATAATAGCAATCCCTCTACCCATTTTGTGAGGACAGTCAATCATGGTAAATGTTGTAACTTGATGGTATGGCGATGCAGATTTCTATGATGTTTGAGGCGTTGAGCCAGGTTTCCACTACAAAGCATGGACCTAGGTTGAACTACGACTTGTGTACTACATTTGTGTATTATGCTTAGAGATAGATCTAGCATTAAAGTAGCCACAATTTATGACTACACCTGCTGGGTGAGGGGAGCGTGCATAGACTAGTGGTCACATAACTCAGTGGAGAATTATTAAATGACCCCAAGATGATGGTAACTTCTTGCAGACCATTATTTCTCAAACACATCACACTATTCCAAACAGAATATGAGTCCATGCCATATCACCTCTATACCACATTGCATTATACCACACTACATCATGCTGTGAGAAAACAGGGATGATTGCAGAAGCCCTCTAACTTTTTGCCCCCATTTTCCACTTTTTGCTGGTGTTTTCCTGACTCTGATGGTGCCTTGGGTATTGCTAACCAGTCCCAGGGCCTGTGCTCTGTATGCAAATTAGGGTAATTAGGGTAATTATAACTGGCTATGTCAACCTACCTATAAGTCCCTAGTATATGATAAGGCATGTAGGTTTAGGGACCCCAGCATGGGTAATGCACCCGTAGATGCACTAACGAGGTGCCCAGGGTCATTTTAAAGGTAGGCCTGTCTTGCTGGCTGCTTTTAAATTAAAGTTAAATGCAAATTAGACTTTGGAATTAAAAGTACTTCCAAAGTCTTAAACTACCTTATTTTTACGTATACGTCTTTCCTAAGGTGCCACTAGGGTAGGCTGCCATCTAACTATAAGCAGAGACCTTATAAAAATAGTTTTATAAGCCCTGGTGAGGTAAAATAGCCACATTTGTTTTCCCTCGCTCTAGTGAATGGCCTCCATATTCTAAAATGGGGAGACTTTATTTTAATTAACAAAGTCCCCTTAAGTGTCAGATATCCCACGTTTGGTCTCAAATTAATTGTAATAATAAATCCCACAACTTACAGTTGTTGGATTTAATATAATTGGTTCAGGTAAAGAGTTTTAAACTTTACCTAAAAAGTTGCCAACTTCAGCTCTGTAGTGACATTCTCTGATTGGCCAGCCTCTGGCAGCCTGGCCAGGCAGCCTTGATGAGGTGTGAAGTGACATGGGCTGAACACAAAGGAAGTGCCTGGGGGAGGAGAACTACCTTAGCAGATGGGGAAGCAGGAAGAGGGAAGGGCTGCCAAACTGGTTTTCAAAGAGAGGAAAGGACATTTGGAGCAAACCAGCACCACCTTCACATCCTGCAAGCCCAGACAGTTAGGTGCCCTCTTAATTAGATTAGGAGAGAGGTGTGTTTAGGATTTTTAGCAACACCAGTGGGTGGGTGGCTCAGCCAGATGTATCCTCCAGCTTCAGCCATGATGGATTTTTGAAGAATGTTGCTCCCTGGGATTGATTTTTGCCACACCTCCCAGGAAGTGGTCATCACAGGGGGAAGGACCCTGCATTTGATTGGAGAACCAGGACTCCCCTGTTTTTCACCCAGGAGCAAGGTTAAATATGGCAGAGCTACATCCACACCTGAGATCCCTACCAGATCCCTACAAGGAAGAACATCAGAAGAAGAATGACTGCCCTTCTGGAACCCTGACCTGCACCTGGACACTGCACTCTGAAGGACTGCACCAGCTGCACACTTGGGCTTCACCACTAAAAGGACTTTGCCTGTTCAAGAAGGAACTCCCTCTTTGCTACAAGTACAAAGGAGCTACCCAGAGTCCCCTGCATCAAGTCCTGCAAGCAGAGCCCAACTGACCAGTGTTCAGTGGCCATTTGAGAATTCTGACCAGGTGCATTCAGGGAATCATAGTCTCAACTCCCAAGGAGCAACTCAGAGCTTCTGGAACCTTGGAGCAAGTTGTGGACATTTCAAGGACCCAAAAAGGACCTCTGGAAGAAGATCCAGAAGTTTGAAGATGTTTGGAGCAACTCCATAAGTTGAAGAGGTGCATTGTGGGAGTTGTAGTCCCAGGCCACAAGAGGCAAACCAGAGCCTCTGAACTCTTGACTGGTGCTGTGGACCACATTCCAGAATCAAGAAACACTTCTGAAAGTAAGTGTGACAGTGTTAGCTCATGGGTGGCCTGAACTCTGGACTTTCTCCTTTCCAGTGTGACCTTTTTTAACCCTTTGAGCGCTAGTTGCTTCTATGTGCTAGAAAACATTAATTCCTTAAAAATGCATATCTCTGGTTCCCCTTATCCGATTTTAATAGTTTTGCTGTCACTTTAAAGATAAAAATATGTTCTATTTTGATAAATTGGTTTTAGTTTTTTATCATGTCTTGTGGTGTATTGATTTGCTGCTTTGTGATTTTTAAATGCTTTACACACTTATGTCCTAAGTTAAGCCTTGTTGCCAAGCTACCAAGGGTTGAGCTGGGTTTAATTTATTGAGACCTAACTGGACCTAAGTGGAGGTTAGTGGCCTATTGCTAAGTGTAGGTACCTATTTGCCCTTACCAATAATCCACTTTCCAATATATGCCACTTAACACCACATCACAGCAGTAAACAACAAATCACTCCACTTCCCAAGGGACAACAGAATTCCACACAGAGCAGTCCTAAACGGAAGAAGCAACCAAACACTTTCATCCCAAACAATAAGACTGCCCCACACACAATATTCAAACAATACTATACTACACAATTTAACACCACACCAGAAATCCTCACATCAGTTCACTGTCAATCACAGGACACTACACCACACAATGAAAGATTGTTAAAACTACATTTTACCAAATACACCACATTAAATGGGACCAAAGAATGCCACACAGAAAAATCACACCTCCATCAGAATATCACCTAACCACCTGCACATCACTTCAGTTCTTTAGACCCCCATCCTGGTCAACCCAAATTATTGTCATGCCACACCATTTCAGCAAAGTTGGTGTAACGCACCTTACCAGATAACACCACACCAGACAAAAGAATGACACCCTGGCCCATGCTATACAAAACTGTATGGCACCATACCACATCAATCAAACACATTGTTATTTCCAGAATAATAATTCAACATCATATCTGCAGTTTATTTCCCAACATGTCCATCCATTAAACATGGAATAGAACATTACAGACCATACCACATCACACTGGATCATATCACACATCTAACGACACCACATCACAACAGGTCACATCAAACACATCATCAACAATTGCATCACACCAAAACCTATACCTCACTCCACTCTCCAGAACTTAACTAATTTTCACACTTTTCAGGATTTTCAACCACACTTCCCCATTGTGCAATATCAAACACCACATTACTACACCAGACCTATCTCCGAAAACTGTAAGCCACAGACAATAATGTAAAACTGACTATGAAGCACTACGAAGCCTCCAGCACAAACCCACAAAATGTAAGGTCTCCAGACCCATTACCCTTCCAATGGCACACTGAGACTCCAATTGTCCCAAGGGCCAATGTCACTTAAATACAAAATAGATTATAATATTCAAAATAGAATGCAATCTGCACCACATTAAACCAGACCATATCACAATGTACCCCAATGTTTCATACTAGGTAAACCACCACTACACAAGCAAATTTCAAATCATACCACTTGCCAATTGACAATATTATTCCACACAGACGTTCTCACTACAGAATGAGGCATCCCTCTTCAATCTACTCACCAGCATATCACAGTTAACAAAGAACAGAAAACGGGGCCACATGATTATATACCCAATTACTCCATCCAAAACTATATCCAGAAGTCACCATGTTACTTAATTCACAAACACATCCCACCATGCCACACAACAGTAGTTCAATTCACAACGCATTATACCATACTGCATCAAACAAACTCACAACACTCCCTCCAAAAACACATCATACTAACCAACTACACATCACTCCATGCTAATCAGAAAGAGCAGCACACCAAGAATGGGATTCTCTTTCTGCTCCCTGCCAGCCCTGTATCAATTTTCACTGTTGCCTCACTCTCCCCTTCGATGTGAGTTGTCTGATCCTCTGACTCCATAGCCCTGCCAAGTTTCCCAGTTCATGTGTGATGTGCTGCTCCTGTCCAGGTGTCAACTTTGAATTCTGAGACTTGTAGTTTTATTTTTCCATTATAAAACAGGACTAGACATCCCAAGAATTTAAAGAGAAAACTCTGGACTGGATCAGCAGATCACGCTTGACCTGGGAAACTTGGAAGCTATGACTTCGCACTTCCAGCTGTTTGTGCCCATCTGCGTGCAGGCTCCAGGAGGTTTGCAGCTCACCAACAATGCCCTGGCACGTGGAGCATACAAGTTAACCACTGATCGGAAGATCCAATAGGGAAGACAGCATGGACCTGAACTTGAGCCAACAAACAGCCCTAAATTGACCTGCCAGACAAGCTAGTCAGGCACTACCGGATTGCCTGATAGGCTAGCCTGACCATGGTCCTTGTTTTCTGAAATAATATGTTTGTAGAGGTAAAAGAGGGCAGTATGCAGGACAAGTATCCACCCTGCCTCCATGGTGACGGAAATCTTGCCTCATCGCAGCTTATCATTTCCACTGTCACAATTTCATCTAGAGATACCTGTAGACATGGGCTGCTGGTACATTTCTTACCGTGTCTCACATGGGCTGAATTAGAGAGTCCATACACCCAGCTGTCATATCTGAGTTGTATTGCCTCCTATTTGTGCTGACTAGTAAGAACATTTTTCAGAAAGTTGGTTGCTTGAGTGTTATGCCATGTTATGTTACATTATGCTTTGCTACATTACTTAATGTTACATTGTGTTGTTATGCTATGTTATGTTATGCTATGGTATGTCACAATATATTATGTTATTCAGCATAATTCGGAGCAGACGGATCTCTACTATTTGCTGAATTTTCCAAATAGGGTACAGATAGTGGTGTGTAAAATTTAAGTAACATGCATTTGTGTAATTACATCACATTTTGGGAAAATTATGCAAAATTATGTGTAGTTATGCAAAATGCAAAGCTAGCAGTCTGCAGGCATGGCTAGGGCAGTTGCTTGGTCAGGAAGATGATTGGGGAAGGGTCATTTGAAGTTCAGATTTCCCAACAATCACACTGACATGTAGGCCCTCCTTACAACCCTGGTGGTAAATCCCGCTTTCTGCCGTGCAGAAGACCACCAACATACTGCAGCGGCCAGGGAATTCCGCTACAGGTATTACGACCCACATCCCGTAATCTGCCACAATATAGACACCCACATAAGTCTGCCACACCAAAGGTCAGTGATAAACTGACGATAACAAAACCGACACCTTCACGCCAATAGGAATACGCCCACAGTATCACGACCCACAAATCAATGCAGCGGTCTTTCAAACGCGGTATTCCATTGGCGGTACACACCGCAGCGCTCAAAATAACCACACATCTACAAAACACAACCACATTGGACAATTCGAAATACACACACCTCATATACATTCACACACCACACCCACACACCCAATCCAATATAAAACACATACCCACCTTACCCATAAACCCTTAATACCAAATTTTAGAAAGAAGGCCAGAGAGAGACACTACCTAAAACAACACCATCACCCACAGACACACAACACCATCACTTACACAACATCCACGCACCTCAAACAACACACACCAACACATCCCCTCACACATCACAACAGACACCACCTCACACATCACTGACACCACATCATGGCACCTCAACGACACCCCAGGTTTTCTGAGGAGGTGCTCAGGGTCATGGTGGAGGAAATTGTCCAGGTAGTAGAGCCACAGCTATTCGGATCACAGGTGCAGCAGACATCCATTGTTAGGAAGATAGAGCTATGGCGGAGAATCGTCGGCAGAGTGAACGCAGTGGGACAGCATCCAAGAGCACTGGATGACATCAGGAAGAGGTGGAATGATCTACGGGGGTAGGTACGTTTTGTGGTATCCAGACACCAGATTGCCATACAGAGGACTGGTGGTTGACCCCCGCCTCCTCCCCCACAACTAACAACATGGGAGGAGCAAGTCTTGGCAATTATGCATCCTGAGGGCCTCACAGGAGTAGCAGGAGGACTGGACTCTGGTAAGACATATCTTTACTACTTTATTCCCCACACCCCACCTGCATGCCAACACATACCCCCACCCTTACCATCACACCCATCACCCCAAAAACCCACAGATACCCCACTAACACACCTACACATCCCAAAACCAAGGCCTGCATGTAACACCAATGCATTGACACCCATCACCAAAGCATGTCCACTACAGAGACTCACTCATGCCCCAAACTCACCAATCACACAAGGACCAAGCCAATAAAGCAAGCACAGGAATAGAGGGTCACTCACCCATTGCACAAGATGGCACACACAGATACAATAACTATGCATTTACACCCCAACAGAACCCATACCCAATGTCACCGGACAGGAGGTGCCAGCAACATCCAGTCCCCCCACAGAAGAGACCCACAGTGATGACAGCAGCTCTGCACGCCTGGATCAAGATCACCAGCCCAGCCCATCATGGACCTCGGGACAGTCGGTTCCCCTGACACAGTCACAAACCACCACAGAGCCTCCTCCTCAGGAAACACCAGCACAGTACCCACCCAGCGGGCCCATCCCTCTGTCCCCAGGACACGTCAATCAGCAGTGTGTCCACCACTACAGGGAACCCAGGCAACCACACTAACACAGGATGATCAGGGACCTGAGGGAAGTGGCAGTGGGCACACGGTTCAGGGGACAGAGGCACAGGATAACAGGGAAGCTGGGAGGACTGCCGTGCGACGGGGGAGGACAGGCCCAGGGAACCAACTCTCCACGAGGCACTCCCCAATATCATGGGAGCTTACCACCATTCCCAGGAGACCATGGGCACGGTACCGGCCAAGTTTCAGGAGACCCAGCGGCTACAGGAGGAACAGTACCTGAGGATCAGGGAGGACTTGAAGTCCATCAACACCACCCTGGTCACCATTGCAGGGGTGCTGGCAGACCTTGTCAACACCATGAGGGACACAGTGGCACACCAACGGGCCCCTGACCCTCGCCTAGATGATGAACAGCCCTCCAACTACGCCGGCGCTAGTGGACAGGAGGCACCACCACAGGAACAACAGGCCATCAGCACCCCACCCCCTGCAGATGGAAAACCACTCCGCAAACGGTACCTGAGATCCAAAACAGAGAACATTGCCAAGACCCCCGCCAGGAAATAACACCCCCCTGAATGTCACCCTTCTGTCCCACTATGTCACCCTGTCCATCCTTAAACTGCCATTGCTCCACTTCCTATGCCCCTTTGGACAATGCACCTGTGAAACAAATAGACTGGACTCTGCCATGGACATACCTCCACCATCACTCCAACCCATTTTACAACCCCCTCCACTTAATTTGCACAGGAATAAACACACTTCAATCATAAAACAATCTGGAGTCAGTCTGTGCTTTCACAAATGTGTAATTGCAATATCAATGGAATATAGCAATGTCAATTTACTTGTTCATATACCAATGTAACACAGCTGTAGTCCAGAAGTAAACATAGCAGAGGGCACAAAGTGGGACCCAGATCTGTGAAATGGAAAGTCAGGGTCCATACACTGAGTGAAAATGACAGACTTAGTATGAGATGTGGGAAGCAGCTTCTTCTTCTTACCTGTGTCTCACAGGAAGTATTGCATGATGATGTTGTTTCGGTTGTCGATATCCTCTTCTTCTGCTTCCTCTTCTTCACTGTCCACAGGCTCCACAGCTGCCACAAGACCACCATCGGGCCCATCCTCCTGCAGAAAAGGCGTCTGGCATCGCAAAGCCAGGTTGTGCAGCATTCAGCAGGCTACGATTATCTGCCACACCTTCTTCGGTGAGTAGTATAGGGAACCACCTGTCAGATGGAGGCACCGGAATCTGGCCTTCAGGAGGCCGAAGGTACGTTCAATTGTCCTCCTAGTTCGCCCATGTGCCTCATTGTAGCGTTCCTCTGCCCTTGTACTGGGATTCCTCACTGGGGTCAGTAGCCATGACAAGTTGGGGTAACCAGAGTCACCTGCAAATGTCGAGGGACAACTTTTAGACACACACTAACTCTCAGGGACAATCCCAGACACCTATGTCAACTGTATTGGGACCTTGGGCTCACCTATTAGCCACACACGGTGCCTCTGGAGTTGCCCCATCACATAAGGGATGCTGCTATTCCTCAAAATTTAATCATCATGCACAGAGCCAGGATACTTGGCATTCACATGGGAGATGTACTGGTCTGCCAAACACACCATCTGCACATTCATCGAATGGTAGCTCTTCCGGTTTCTGTACACCTGTTCATTTCTGCGGGGGGGACAAATGCCACATGTGTACCATAAATGGCATCAATGATGTTGGGGATATGTCCCAGGGCATTTAAGTCACCTTTCACTGTGGGCAAATCATCCACCTGAGATAAAACGATGTAGCTGCACATGTGTTTCAGCAGGGCAGACAACACTCTGGACAACATGTTAGAGAACATTGGCTGGGATATCCCTGATGCCATGGCCACTCTTGTTTGAAAAGACCCACTGGCCAGGAAATGGGGTACAGACAGTACCTGCACTAGAAGGGGTATACCTGTGGGATGGCGGATAGCTGACATCGGGTCTGGCTCCAACTGGGCACACAGTTCCTGGATTGTTGCACAATCAACTCTGTATGTGATTATGATGCATCTCTCTTCCATTGTCGACAGGTCCACCAGGGGTCTGTACACCGGAGGATGCCTCCAGCTCATCACCTGCCCCAGCAGACGTGCCCTGTGGAGGAGAACAGTGAGCAGAGAGTCATCCAACACGGAGGTATCACAATGTGTTATTTGCAGAAACGTTAGTAATCCGCTATGTGCTGGTATCTGTCTGTATTCCAGGCCTAGATAGGTGTGACGCAGTTTATTTCCATGCATGTGGCCCCCTGAAATGGCGGCTGCCTGACCTGTAAGGTGGGACAAGGGGATATGAGGTAACTGCGCTGGCGCTGTACATCGTTGGGGTGGGCGGTTGAAGACTGTGGCGCAATTCTGCATAGGTAAACATTGGGCCCTATGGGTTTCAGGAGCCAATGACGATGTCCGCCAGTGGTGACGGTACGCACTGCCGCAGACGGGACCGCCATTTTCTGTCTGTTCACTCACTTGATACCTGAACTTCAACACGAGAGGACCTACACTGCAAGTGCTGCTGTGACATGTGTCTGGAAGCGACGGAAAGGGCCCCTGCCTTCACTTCGGAGGAATTGGAGAAACTAGTGGATGGGGTCCTCCCCCAGTACATGCAACTGTACGGTCCTCCAGACAAACAGGTGAGTACACTGTGTTCATGCTGCATGGGCAATGCCTGCTTTGAGTGGTGTGGATGGAAGCAAACTTGGGGGGGCGCTGAGGCCTGCATGTGCGGATGGTGAGTGTATGTGCGTCAGGGCATGGGTGGGAACTGGTGGGCAATGACTATGATGGTCCGGACAGCTGAGTAATTTCCCTTCCCCCTGCACCATTTCTCTAGGTCAGCGCCCACCAGAAGAAGGGTATTTGCTGTGCCATTGCCAAGGACATCCGGACCCTCGGGGTCTACCACAGACGGAGCACCCACTGCCGTAAAAGATGGGAGGACCTGCGCCGCTGGAGCAAAAAGACGGTGGAGGCCCAGCTGGGGCTGGCCTCCCAATGTGGGAGGGGTGCCTGTCGCACCATGACCCCCCTGATGTTTCGGATCTTGGCGGTGGTGTATCCGGAGTTGGATGGGCACTTGAGGGCATCACAGCAGCCACAAGGGAGTGAGTACACTCTCAGTCAGCTAACTCTGCACGCATTAAGAGGTGCCTGGGTGGGGGAGGTGGGCAGTGGGTTCCCCTAGGCCAGGGCGAACTTGGTAGGCAAGGTCCCTTGTGAGGCAGGCTATGTGGCACCCCAACCGCACTAGTGGTAAGAGCCATCTACACCTAGTCAGGCTCCTGTGACTTCCAGGTGTGCAGCAATTGGGCTTAGGCCTTGTACCCCATGGGCATGTGAAATTTTTAGGAACTGTTAGTGCATGGCGTAGTGCAGAGGGCTGCTCCCTGTGTGTTGTGTCCGCCAACGGTAGTGGTGTTGCATGCACTGAACATGCTTTTCTTCTGTCTCCACCCCCCTTTTGTGGTCTCCCTGTTCATGTGTGCAATAGCATCATCAGGCGGAGGAGCAGTGGCACCGGAGCAGGAGGGAGTTGCAACCCACTTGGCCCTGGAGGGTGAAGAAACAGAGTCTGAAGCCGCCAGTGGGACGGAGGGCGAGGGGAGCTCCCCGGCGGGGACAGGAGCATACACCAGTGACAGCGACTCCTCCTCTGATGGGAGCTCCCTTGCGGTGGCGGGCACCTCTCTGCCCACCGCATCAACAGGTACAGCCGCCACACACCCTGCCAGCACCGCCCTCCCAGCAGCCCCTCAGCATGTGTCCCATGCCCGCTCACCCAAGAGGTGGGCATCTCCTTCGCCCCAGGCACCTCAGGCCCTGCCCCAGACAGCCCTGCTGCCCTCTTTGAGGAGACTGTTGGCCTCCTAAGATCTCTCACTGTTGGGCAATCTACCATTTTGAATGCCATCCAGGGTGTTGAGAGGCATTTGCAACAAATGCATACCTAGAGGGCATTCATTCTGGGAAGGTGGCCCAACAGAGAGCATTTCAGGCTCAGGCATCAGCACCGATGGCAGCCATCATCCCTGTGTCCAGCCTCCCCCCTCCAACTTCCTCCACCCAGACCCAATCCCCTGTACCTCAGCCTTTCCCAAGCACACCATCAGACCAGCATGCGCACACATCAACACATAAGAGTGGCTCAAGCAAACATAAGCACCACACATCCCACAGGCACTCATACAAGCACCATCCCCATGCAGACACACCAACATCCACTGTCTCCACTGCGTCCCCCACTTCACGTCCTCCTCCTCCCTCCCTGTCTCGTCTCCTTTCACACCTGCATGCACTACATCCTCAGCCCCTACCTCCATCACCAGCACGCCCATCACCACACATTGCTCACGTGCAATCACACCCCCACTACAATTCACACATCCCCAGTATCCTCTCCCAGTGTGTCTGTGAGCCCTCCTCCCAAGGTAAACTAACACAGGCACACACCCACCCAACAGCCATCCACCTCACAACAGCCTCCGGCCCATGCACCTTCACCCAAATTCAGCAGACGTACACCTCCTACAACCACTACCTCTTCCTCCACTCCCAAACCCCCTCCATCTTCCCGTCCCAGTGTGTGTAAAAAACTTTTCCTTGCAAACTTTGACCTCTTCCCTTCACCTCCCCCCCTCCATCCTTCCCCTAGGGCCAGCGAGTGTGCCACCCATCAGGGCTGCCAGTGTGCCATGTAGTGAGGGCACTGACATTTCACCACCTGCCAAGGGGAAAAAGGTTCCCACATCCCAGAGGGAGAAGCCGAAACAACCAGCCACCAAGGCCTCAGCAAAAATAAAAGGGGATAGTGGCAAGACAACTGCTGCACCAGCAAAGGTGGGAAAGGGCCAAAAGCAGAAGAGCAGGTCAGGAGAGGGCATGGTGGCACCAACTTATGGACCAGTGTCACAACTTCTGTCCATGACCACACCAACCTGTACGGCGGCGAACACCGCTAGCTATCCTGCCACCACAACCGCCACCTGCACCGCCACCTGCACTGCCACCGGCACGTCTACAGCCTCAGCGACAGTCCCCAGCCTCTTCCCCAGTGGGAAGCCGTCCGAGGCTGCAGAAGACGTCCTGCTGTGTCCCTCAGCAGGTGCTAACCCATGCACCGCCACCAGAACCGCCGCCACAGACTCTGCCACAAGCAAAGCCGCCACGGACACCGCCACAAGCACCGCCACCAGCCCTGCAATGTGCTCGGACAGTGGCACCACCGCTGACATGGCTACCATCCCCACTGGTCAGTCGTCCGAGGCTGGAGGAGAGTTCCTGGACCCTGGGCAGCATCCACGAGGCATGACTTCCATCACTATTTGCACCTGCTGGTGGAAGGCGCAGCGTGGGGAATGTCACTGCCTCCATGCCGTATCATGCTACCTTGGCAATCTCATGGCACACACACCCAGGTGAGGGAATTGTACCGGCCACACTGCACGTTGAGACTCTGGGCACAAAGCCCCCTCCAGAACCAGTGGAGAGATACATCCACTACCTCAGTCCTTGGCAGGATGAAGCACTTTAGGCACAAAGCCCCCTCCAGAACCAGTGGAGAGATGCATACACTACCTCAGTCCTTGGCAGGATGAAGCACTCTAGGCACAAAGCCCCCTCCAGAACCAGTGGAGAAATACATCTGTAATAAGCAATAAATCCTGATGGTACTGGAAGCAGGTTCTTTAATAGGAGTATCTTAGCCACAAACAGGAGATGGTACAACAACAGTCAGCTCACCAACAGCCTCCTTGGAATCTCCTCCCCAGCACTCCAATCTGATGTCAAACATGACATCAGTGCCAGGGATGCGATCCCTCACATTCTATTGTTACATTCCATTGTTACAGTCTACCACACACCTTCCCCTTTTAAAACAATTGCAAACCCTTGTAACAAAACAGTATGATTAGATAAAAAAAACAAAATCGAAGAAACTATGTACAAGAGGAGGAAAAGAAAATAATACCAAAATTAAACAGACTCTAAACTGGAAATACGATTAGATTACAATTTCTTTGAAATAACCACACAGTTGAGATTCCAGACTCTTCCATCCTTAATTTTCACAGCATTCCTGAAAAGTTTGACAACTTCAAATGGACCCATAAACTTACTTCCAGACTTGCTTAATCTAGGGTTTCTAATTAGAATCTTTTCACCCACTTTCACCTCAACATTGCATGTATTTTTCCTCCTATCATAGTTTTCCTATCTTTTCTCCAAGCATTTTAATACTTTCGCCCCTTCCTTATTCCTGTCACACCATGTTACACACTCATTCTTACCCCAACACACCCAACCTGGAGCTAAAAGTGTGTTAGCTTTCCGTCCCCTGAAGACTTCAAACGGTACCTTCCTGGTAGTGACGTGAGGTGAAAATCTATATGAATGGAGAAAATTCTTAAGACCATCCCTCCATTTCCTGCCAGTTGCAACTTCTAATTGTATGCACAACTTTATGCACTTTCAACTGTGCCATTACCTTTGGGATGGTACAAAGAAAATTTCTTATGCATGATACCCCTGGACTTACAGTACTCTTCCATCTCATTTTAAACAAACTGGGGTCCATTGTCTGTGAGAATAGCATTTGGCAAATCCTCACGACTAAAAGTGTCATTAAAGAAATTAATTACTTTATTGGTCTCCATACTACCACTTATAGCTATTTCTGCCCACCCTGAAAATTGGTCCACTAAAACTAAAATATAGTTACAACCACCTTTTCCAAATATTGGTCCTACTACATCCACTGCCACAACATCCCACGGCTTCGTGGAACATTTGCGAGTACACATCGGTGGCACTCTTGTTTTATAAACTTTATCACTGTTACAGCAATCACAACATTCTCTTACTCTCCTTTCAATCATAAGATCCATTCCTGGCCACCAATAATTGAGGCAAATTCTTGCTTTAGTTTTACTCATACCTTGATGACCTTCATGTGCCAGTTCTATGATCTTTTCTCTCAACGATACAGGGACAACTAATCTAGTTCCCGCAGCAAAAACTCATTCTCCACAGACAACTCCTCTCTCACCTTCCAAAATCCACTTAACTCTTTATCCCCTTTGACCTAAGAATTCCATCCATTACTATGTTCCTTACACACACGTTGTAGTACAAGATCTTCCAAAACCGCTCTCAACCACTCATCTTGGTCAATAATACCTCTTGTCACACTACACACACACTAATGATATCCTCTTCACTTTCTCCCAAATTACTCTCTACTTCAGTGCTTAGTCTTGATAAACAGTCAGCAATCTTATTACTCGGACCTGGGACATAGAACACCTTGAAAGCAAAGTCTTGTAGCCCAACAATCGATCTACTGATTCTTCCAGAAATCATATCCAGTCCTCTCTTCATTAACACTTCCACCAAGGGTTTGTGATCAGTAAAAATCTGAAACTCCTTTCCCCACTGAATTTTTAAAAATGTATTAGCTGCCCAAAACACACTCAAAGCTTCCTTCTCTTTCGTTGAATAACTCACTTCTGCTCCTCGCAAAGTTCTAGAATAGTATACCACAGGTTTTAGATCTTGCTCCCCCAGATCTTGTAAAAGTACAGCTCCTAATCCCTTCTCACTCCCATCTGTCATGATCACACACACTTTCTTAGGATCAAATTAAGTTAAACTTCCCACTGATGCGAATTCCTTCTTTATACTCTCAAACTCCCTTCTACAGTCATCATCCCACACAAATTCTTTCACTTTCTTCAACAGTTTTCTCATACTTGTAGTTTTAGGTGCTAAATTTGGGAAAAACGTAGCTTGAAATTCAACCATTCCCAAGAAAGTTAACAGTTCCTCCTTTTTCTCTGGTTCCCGTAAGCCCAAAATATTCATAATAAGTTCTTCCTTCGGATACACCCCATTGGGAATTATTCTATGACCCAAATATTCTACCTCTGGTTTATCAAAAGAACACTTCTTAATCTTTAGCGTTAAACCATGCTCTCTTAAAATTCCCAACACCTTCCCAATTATTCTCTCATGTTCCTCCTCAGTCTGTGCATGTACCAAGATATCATCCTGGAAACATTTAACACCTGGTTCTGAGCCAAACATTTTGTACATTAGACACTGAAATACAGCTGCAGCTGAAATTAACCCAACAGGCATCCTTTTGAATCTAAACGTCCCAAAAGGTGTGACAAAGGTGCTGTAGTCCCTTGAGTCTTCATGTAGCATGACCTAATGGTAGGCTGATGTTAGATCCAGTTTACTGAAATACTTGGACCCATGTAACAATGTCACC
Organism: Pleurodeles waltl; assembly: GCF_031143425.1. Classification (NCBI taxonomy): domain Eukaryota; kingdom Metazoa; phylum Chordata; class Amphibia; order Caudata; family Salamandridae; genus Pleurodeles; species Pleurodeles waltl. The sequence continues at coordinate 1,447,898,822 of NC_090447.1, read as the reverse complement.
ATCTCCGTTATATTAGGCAGAGGGAACTGGTCACTCACCACACATTTGTTAAGATTCCTCAAGTCCACACACAGCCTAATGTCACAAGATTTTTTGCTTGCGACTACTATTGGTGACACCCATTCCGATGATTCCACAGGTTCAATAATACCCTCCTTGCACAGCCTTTGTATTTCTCTCTCTACATCCTCCTTCATAGCAATAGGAACAGGACGTACTTTGAAAATTACTAGAACTGATCCTTCTTTTACTCTAATGTGGTGGACATATTTCTTAAGACAGCCCAACTTGTCACTGAACACATCCTCAAAGTCCTCAACAAACCTTGGCCAGACATCTCCTTTGATTTCCTGCACAGGAAATTCACCAACTTCCTGCACCTGTTTGATGAATTCATCTCTTAACATTATCGGAGAAGTTGAGTTAGGATCTAAAATGAAGTTCAAATCTCGTTGATGCGGCCAACTTAAAACACTGTTACCTTTGACTGGAACATATATTTTCCCAAAAATAGTATTCTTTTTTAATGAAATTTCTGATTCAAAATAGCCCCTTAGTTGGATGGTTTGACCACCATACCCTCCTGAGACGACATCTGGATCTTTTAGATGGATCATGTGACTTAATTTTTCATCAAAAAATTTATTTGATATTAGAGTCAACCATGCTCCAGAGTCAAATAATACTTCCACATCTTCATTTAAAATTGAAACTGTGTCTCTCAGATGACTTTTTTTCTGAGTATTTGCCGAAATTGACAAATACAATCTTCCACTACTTTCACGGATGTTTGACTTTTGCTTGAGTTACAGCACTTAGCAAAGTGCCCCTTTTTGTTACACAATTTACATATACTGCTGATAGCGGGACATTTCTTTCTTATAGGAAGCACAGTGACCTGTATTCCCACAGCGAAAACATCTCAAATCCTTAGATCTTAACCATTGACCATGAGTTACTTCATCATCTCCTTTGTCACAAAGTGCTTCTTTACTAAAAACTTCTTTTTTGTGATGATTTTGTTTACTGAATTATTCTTTCCTCTTTCTAATTCTTCCACACAAGCTAAAGTGTGCTCGACACTTTTAGCTAATACTATGACTTCTTGTAAAGATGGATCATCCTTGCTCCATAGTTCTTGACGAACCTTATCACTTGAGCATCTCAGCATAAATTGATCTCTTATACGTTCCTCGATGGTTGTTCCAAACTTACAAGTGCATGCAAGTTTTCTCAAAGCCGTGATGTACTCTTCAATACTTTCCCCTTGTTGTTGCTCTCTCATACCAAAATGGTATCATTCCAAAATAGTACTAACTTTTGGTAAATAGTGCAGATCAAATTTTTCCAGACAAATCTCAAATTCATTCAAGTCTGTTCCATCATCACCAGTGTCAGGTAAATTCTCAAAAATGTCCTGTCCTTTACATCCTAGACAATGCATCAGAAGGGCTGTTTTTCTTTAATTGGAAAGGGTAGTTCCACACATCCTCGAATAATGTAGAAAAGTTTTTTTCCACTTAGACCCTTGTCGCCAAGTGTAATAAGCAAAAAATCCTGATGGTACTAGAAGCAGGTTCTTTAATAGGAGTATCTTAGCCACAAACAAGGGATGGTACAACAACAGTCAGCTCACCAACAGCCTCCTTGGAATTTCCTCCCCAACACTCCAATCTGATGTCAAACATGACATCAGTGCCAGGGATGAGATCCCTCACATTCTATTGTTACATTCCATTGTTACAGTCTACCACACAATCCACTACCTCAGTCCTTGGCAGGATGAAGCACTCTGGGCACAAAGCCCCCTCCAGAACCAGCAGAGACTGTCATCCACTTGAAAGACTGTGGCTTTGCACTCCCCAGGACCAATTAGTGGGCAACCCACCCACTGGAAAGTCTTGAGAGACTGTGGCTTTGCACTCCCCAGGATAAAGCAGTGGGCAACCCACCCACTGAAATGACTTGAGAGACTGTGGCTTTGCACTCCCCAGGATAAAGCAGGGGGCAAACCACCCACTTGAGAGACTTGAGAAACTGTGGATTTGCACTCCCCAGGATAAAGCAGTGGGCAAACCACCCACTGGAAAGACTTGAGAGAATGTGGTTTTGCACTCCCCAGGATAAAGCAGTGGGCAAACCACCCACTTGACAGACTTGAGAGACTGTGGCTTTGCACTCCCCCTGGATAAAGCAATGAGCAACCCACCCACTGGAAAGACTTGAGAGACTGTGGCTTTGCACTCCCCAGGATACAGCATTGGGCACGGAGCCCCCTCGTGCAGCAGTGGTGTCGTGATTTCATCTGGCTGAAGTGCTCCCTCCCCCTCCCCCTGAGGTGCCTGTATATTTTTGGTCTGATGCCCCAGTAGTGTTCTCTCTGTTTCGAGTCAGGTATCATATGTGGGCTTCGCCCATGCATTTTGGGCCCAGTGGTCCACGGACAATGATTGGTACACTATCCGGACTTGTGTAGTTGGTGTACATATTTGTATATACTGTACTGAATTTTGAATTTTGACCATCTGATTTTTCATAATTACACTGGTTACAATCATTTCCTTTTGTCCTTGCGTTCTTCCAGGGGGTGGGGGGTGTATATGTCATGTTGCTGCATGTATTTGTGTGTATGTTGTTGTGGTGAGGTTGGTGGTGGGGTTATTGCGTGTTGCGTGTGTGTGTGTCACTCTCTTCCCCCCTCCCCTGTGTTGTAGGTGCATTACTCACCGTGGTCGTCGCCACCACCGTTCGTTCTCCTGGTAGATGATAAGATACTCCAGCATGGGCAGTACGTGTAACTCGGGCTCCATGGCGTCCTGGTTCCTCGTTGGGTGTCGAGAGGTGAGTGTTAACCCTTATGTGTACTGTTTCTGACGTGCTTTTGATCGCGTTGGTACCACCCCAGAAAGGTGGCGGATAGGTGTCTTGAAATACAATGGGCGGTACTTTGTCCTCCGCCTATCTATTGGCGGTGACCGCCGCTGTGTTTGTTTATGCTGCCGTGGCAGTCGGAGTGTTAAAGTGGCTGTCTATGTTGGCGGTTCCCGCCATGGTCATGATTCCAAATTTTTTTCCACGGTTGTTATGAGGGCCATAATGTTAAAATACATTATACGACAAACAGGGCACAAGAGAGAGGCTTAAGGAGCAGTGTAAAGGGAGAGGAATGTGGATTGGTAGGAATACTAAGTGAGAGAACCACAATATTTCCAAATAAAGAGAGTGTGTGTGTGTTTTTTTGCCAGTGTGTGTATACAAAGATCCCAGGTAAATTGTGATAGACACCTCACCTTACCTGACTAAAAGCACTTGCACCCAACTACTCAAAAGAAAATACATTTATTGGGGGGGTTGTAACACACAAACACCACTCCCTGAAGCTAAGATCATGGGCACAGTCAGAAGTACAGGTGGATAACTGCTGCCCAAGTCAAGAATTTGTTGTCGAACTGCATTGAATACAACAAACCACTGCGGATGGTGAGGAGAAAGGGGATAGTGGCAAAGGGGGTGGGGGGCAACAGGCCACTGCAGAGGGCTTACAGTGGCACCACCAGAGGAAGGAAAACTTCTGTGGGGTATTTACCAGGCGGTTTACATTTTCATTGCTGCACTGACCCCTGAATCAGGGTTTACTCTGCGAAAGGAGTTGTGAGTGAGTGTTGTTTGGGAGCCTCATTAAAGGTGCTTCTCAAGCTCTTAATTGTTGCCCTGGGTGCTGGCTATGAGAGGTCCCCTATGGAACTCAATAGGTCAAGAACAAAAATGCAAATCCCTCTTCCCTGCCAAAAGAACAGACTTGACAGTTATGTATTCCCTGTCAGCAGAACAAAAGATTGAGGACTGGAACATTCGCCCCTTCTGGTAAATGTATTGCCAAATGACCAAGGCCCAATGTTGAAGAAGGTTCTGCCAGTTGAGAAATACATCCAATTCACTCTAGAGAACAACATTGGCTCAATGAATATGTAGGTGAACCTGCTGCAGGCTGATTTCTACAAACTGAGTGAAAAGGTGCCACATACAGCACACAACTCGGTACCACATCAGACATACAAACCCTAAGCTCAACAAATAAGAAACTGTAGCTAGCTAGACAATAAGCTCATACATGCCCACCTAGAAGACAAAGAAGGAAGGTCAAGTCAAGGCACTATTTGGTTTGTGGTCTTTCTGTATTGAATAAAGGCCTGAGTGTCAAACTATATTTAGAAGCATAATTGTCAACATCAGGGCAGTGCGCGCTCTACGGGCGACTAGAATGCGAAAACCTAGCAATTTCTAGCTAACATAATTTATGCATTGTGCTGATATGCTGTTGTTTAACCTTTTGCATTGCAGAGTTTAATCCTGAAGACTTATGTTCAGCGTTGCTGTAAATACTGTTCATATGCAATGTACTGCTGCAGGCTTTCAGACTGTGTCAGGGTGTGGTCCCTTTCCAGGGCCTTCTAGAAGCTTTCCCTGCAGCATGCCTCGGTGTGGTTTGTGGGCTGGACTAAGACTCTATAAAAGGGAGCCAGCCCAGCTCCACGTGCTCACTATTCAGATGTCCCGGTGCAGAGCAGCAGCAACTTCCTGAGCTCCTGTTCCGGAGGCCTACTTTGATCTTCCAGGCCTTTGCCCTTCATTACTTTGGTGATCCTTGATCAGGGCGGTAAGTCGAAGGTCGGGCTGGGTCCCGATCCCGTTTTCTAAGGCATTCAAGTTCTTGGGCCTAATTTTTCATGTTGAAAGATTTTATCTTGTGCGTGTGAATGTGCTTTTGGATTTTCTGGCATTTACAGGTTGATATTCGAATCGGGAAGACGCACAATTCATTCCTTGAGTTTAATTTTGATATTCATTGTGCGCTACCATTTCTTGGCAGTTACATGGTGCCATTAGAATCGGCAAGAAGCGCGATTCATTCTTCGTGTTCAACTTTGACATTCATTGTGTGCTGCCATTTCTTGGCAGTTACATGGTGGCATTTAAATCAGCAAGACATGCGATTCATTTCTCGTGTTTAACTTTGACATGCATTGTGCGCTATCATTTCTTGGCAATTACATGGTGCCATTCGAATTGGAAAGAAGCGCGATTCATTCTTCGTGTTTAATTTTGATATTCAGTGTGCGCTACCATTTCTTGGCAGTTACATGGTGCCATTCGAACCGTCAAGAAGTGCGATTAATTTTTCGTGTTTAACTTTGACATTCATTGTGTGCTACCATTTCTTGGCAGTTACATGGTGACATTTAAATCGGCAAGATGCGCGATTCATTCCTCGTGATTAACTTTGACATGCATTGTGCGCTACCATTTCTTGGCAGTTACATGGTGGTATTTGAATCGGCAAGACGTGCAATTAATTTCTTGTGTGTAATTCATGTTATTCATTGTACGCTACCATTTCCTGACATTCATATGGTGGCATTTGAAACGGTCAGAGGCTCGATTCCTTTCTGGTGCTTAGATTCATGTTCTTCCTTGTACGCTACCATTTCTTGGCATTAATATGGTAGCCTTCGAATTGGCAAGACGCACAATTCTTTTCCTTGTGTTTAATTCATGATATTCAGTCTGCGCACCATTCCTTGGCATTCATGTGGTGGCCTTCGAATCGGCAAGACGTGCAATTCATTTCTTGAGTCTAATTCATGGTATTCATTGTGTGTTACCATTTCATGACATTTATGGGCTGACATTCGAATCGGCAGGATGCATGATTAATTTTTTGTATTGAACCCATGTTATTCATCGTGCGTTATCATTTCATGTCATTTAATTGGGAGTGCTCGAATCGGCATTACACGCAACTCATTTCTTGTGTTTAAAATCACGATGTTCTTTGTGCGCTACCACTTCATGGCATTTACTTGGTGGCCTTCGAATCGGAAAGACGCGCGATTCATTTCTCGAGTCTAACTTATGTTATTCATTGTGCACAATCATTCCATGGTATTTACAACCTTTGTTAAAATCTGCAATGTGCGCAATTCGTGTTCCTGCAATTTAAGAAAACTAAAGTGCAAGAGTTCTTGATGTAATATTGGATGTGCATAATAGACCCTCAAGCACGATTCATATGGTGGTTTAGAAATTCATTCAGATTGTTTCCTGATCCTCATGCAAAAGACTATACTTGAATTTGAAAGTAGTATTTAACCTTTCTTGATTCCCTCACAGGAATCCAGTTATCTTGAAGCCTAGATATTTAATTCCATGCCCAAGTTGTCCATGTTTTCAGTATGACAATGCTTCGAGTCATAGCCTAGTACTGATTAATATGATATAATCTTTATAATGTGTGTTTCAACCTTTTTGCTTCCCACAGGTCTCCTTCCCAGCTGTTCCCTACCTAATCCCCTTTTCCCCACTTGGACTCTCTTAGACTCTGTGAAATTCTAATCAGAGTATTGGAGCTGGCTTATGGTGGAAGTGTTGGGAATGTGCACAGACCCCGAGGATCTGGTGACTCTGCCAGAATAGTGAGCCCACGAATTGATAATCCTCCTGGTTTGTGTATGTTCTCAGCATGGCCACACTGGACGAGCTAGTCAAGGCTATCACTCAGCTCCAAGCAGAGGTGGTGTCATCAAAAGATTTGGCAACTAGCCTAGCTGAGAGAGTGAGTCAGTTACAGGATAAGGTAGAGAAGAAGGAACAAAATCCCACAGGTGTGTCTTGGCCAGGTCCTTCTTCTCAGACTTCTGGAGGTAATCCTACAAACATTTCCCTCAATGTTCCTTCAGCCGTTCCTTTAGCTCCCCCAGAACGTTTCTCAGATGACCCCTTGAAAGAGCAATTGTTCCTGGTGCAAATGGAATTACACTTCACCTGCCGACCACATACTTTTCCTGATGCCCAGTCCAAAGTAGCTTTCTTGTTATCATATCTGACTGGAGATGCAGCTACCTGGCCTATTCCTCTTGTGCATAAAGGCAGTCCCCTGCTTTAAAACTGGAGAATTTTTTTCCGTGAGATTTAACAAGTTTTTGATCGTAGAACTGTAACATTGTCAGCAGATAGTGAATTATTAGACTTACGACAAGGGAATCAGGATTTAGGGCCAGATGTAGAAAGCTGTTTGCATTGTGCAAACTGCGAAAATCGCAGTTTGTGCCATGCAAAAAGCCTTTTGCGATGCACATTCACAATTTGCGAGTCGGTACCGACTCGCAAATTGTGAATGCGACTCGCAAATAGGAAGGGGTTTTCCCTTCCTATTTGCGACTCGCATTGCAATGCAGGATTGCTTTGTGACCGCGAATGCGTTCGCAAAGCAATTCGCAGTTACCACCAGTGTCACACTGGTGGTAAACCATTTGCAAAAGGGAAGGGGTCCCCATAGGACCCCTTCCCCTTTGTGAATGTTGCCAAAAAGTGTTTTTCAGAGCAAGCAGTGGTCCAATGGACCACTACCTGCTCTGAAAAAACGAAACCAAAAGGTTTCATTATTTTTTTTATTTTGCAACTCGTTTTCCTTTAAGGAAAACGGGCTGCAAAATATAAAAAAATGCTTTATTTAAAAAGCAGTCACAGACATGGAGGTCTGCTGACTTCAGCAGGCCACCATCCCTGTGAGTGCAGGGACTCACTATGGGGTCGCAAAATGCGACCCCATAGCGAGTCGCAGACGGTGTCTGAGACACCGTTCGGCATCAAGATTTGCGAATCTGAAATTGCGAGTCGCACCGACTCGCAATTTCAGAATCGCAAATTCTGACATTGCTACATCTGGCCCTTAGTGTCATATTTAGCCAACTTCAATCGGCTGGTAGCCAAGACATCCTGGCCTGAAGAAAAACAAGCAGCCTTGTTCTACAAGGGACTCAAAGAGGAGCTAAAAGCTATTCTAGCTCAAATAGACCCGCAGCCTACAGACTGTCAAGAATTGATAAACCTTGTTTTGAGGCTGGATCATCGTTTGACAGAACGAAAAGGAACATGCAAAAAGACTGAAAAATATTCTTGGCATGTTCACGATAATAGAGACTCAAGAACTCCGAAAGAAAGAATGCCGGAACCTATGGAAATTGGAACAATGAGGAGACCCTTGACCAAAGACGAAAAGGACCTACGTAGAAAGAATGGACAATGTCTCTATTGTGGGCACAAGTGTCATTTTGCCAAAGAATGTCCAATCAAACCAAAGAACAAACGAGGTTCGGTCCCGAAGGTTCCAGCCAATGCACAAGTCGAGTCGGAAAACTAAAACACCCAAGACGTAAAGAAAGGTTGCTCTTGGGTGTCACCGTGGACCCTTCACAATCTAGACATCTCAAACTGGGTATAAAAGTTCTGAAAAAGACCTATTTCAAGAAGATGCTAGTCGATTCTGGGACTACCGGGAACTTTGTTGATGCCCAATTGGTTTGTGCATGTGGGATCCCATGTATTGAGAAAAAGACCCCAGAAATCATCCAGGCAGTAGATGGAAAACTCTTGACTGGAGTTCCGGTAACTCTTCAGATGGTCCCCTTGTCGGTGATCTGTGAAGAAAAGAACCAAAGAAAGAAACATGAAGAGAAACTCATCCTTGACGTGATCCATGCTCCCCAGTATGGAATTATCCTTGGCTTACCCTGGTTAACTCATCACAATCCAGAGATTAATTGGGTTGAACGAAAGGTTGTGTTCTCATCAATGCTATGTAAGGAACAATGCCTCCAAAAGTCTCAAGTATCAAAAGTTTGCAACTCTTACATAGCCACTGCAGCAGAGAAAGAAGTTAAATTGCCCAAACAGTGTTCATCTTAGGAAGATGTATTCGATGAGAAAGAAGCAGAAAACTTGCCTCCTCATAGACCTTATGACTGTCAAATTGATCTAATCCCAGGTGCGACACTCCCCAACTGTTGTGTATATGCCCTATCAGAACATGAAAATCAACATTTACCAAAGTATCTAGATCAATTGTTGGAGAATGGTTTCATCTGCCCTTCTAAGTCTCCTGCCGCCTCTCCTTTGTTTTTTGTTCCAAAAGCGAATGGAGATCTCCGAACTTATCGACTATAGGGGCTTGAACAAAGTCACCATCAAGAATAAATATCCCTTGCCTCTAATCCCGGTTTTGCTGGAACAAGTAAAGAAAGCAAAAATCTACACGAAGCTTGATCCATGAGGTGCTTATCATTTGGTCAGGATGAGAGAGGGTGATGAATGGAAAACAGCGTTCAAGACAAGATATGGCCTTTTTGAATACACCGTCATGCCTTTTGGTCTGTGTAATGCTCCAGCCGCATTTCAATTTTTCTTGAATGACGTTCTTAGAGAGTATCTTGACATATTTGCCATAGTTTACATTGATGACATTTTGATCTACTCTGACAATGAACATCAACATGTACAACATGTCAAGAAAATTCTTGCAGCCCTTCGAAAGCACCATTTATATTGCAAACTAACCAAGTGTGAGTTTCATGTTACCACAGTTGAATTTTTGGGGGTTATCCTTACCCCTCAAGGTATGGTGATGACAGAAAAGAAAGTAAAAGCCGTATCGGATTGGCCAACTCCAAAGACTGTTCGTGATGTACAATGTTTCCTGGGGTTTGCAAATTTTTACTTGATATTCATAAATCACTTCTCCTTGACAGGGGCCCCGATCACTAAGTTACTAAGAAGGAAAGAAAAATGTGTATGGCCCCCAGGAGCGGATCAAGCCTTCTCAACTTTGATGGAAGCATTTTCCATTGCCCCAGTCCTGACTCACCCAGATGAAGAGCGTCCCTTCATAGTGGAAGCTGATGCTTCAGATGTAGCAATAGGTGCAGTCTTGTCGCAACAAAGTAAAGACACTGGCCAACTTCATCCTGTGGCTTATATGTCTCGGAAACTGAACGAAGACGAACAGAACTATGTCATTGCTGAAAAAGAGCTTCTAGCTATTTGTGATGCCTTTAAAGAATGGAGACATCATTTGTTGGGTGCCAAATACACTGTCACAGTGTATACTGACCATCGCAATCTTCAGGTCATGAGTTCCGCCAGACTTTTGACTCCTCGGCAATTACGCTGGATGTTGTTTTTTGCCGAATTTTATTTTGTGGTAACTTTCCGACCTGGTAAAGACAATCGCAAAGCTGACGCTTTGTCCCGCCAAGAGTCTACCACGTTGCCTGCAGTTCAAACCTCCAGAGCTATCATCGCGCCAGACAAAGTTCTATGCATCATAAAAACTGAAGATTTCTTTGAAGACATCCGTAATTCTTTCATTGTTGAGAAATGGCAGACATGGGCCCAAGCCGATCCCAAAAGGTCAATCAAGCAAGGATTACTTTTTCATGACCCTCGTTTGTTCGTGCCCACTACCAAACTTCGCAATATAGTGTTTCAATGGTTGCATGTTATACCTACGGCAGGTCATCCAGGTACTCCTAAGACTCTTGAATTAATCCAATGCTATTTTTGGTGGCCTACCCTGACAAAAGATGTAAAAGCGATGGTAAACAACTACGAAGTCTGTGCTCGCATTAAAACCAGTCGGACAAAAACGAAAGGGCTGTTGCATCCACTTCCAACTCCAAGTCGTCCTTGGGAGCACATTTCTTTAGACTTTATTACAGGTCTACCAGTGGTTCAACAACATTCAGTAATCCTAGTGGTAGTAGATAGTCTCCCGAAATATGGACATTTCATTGCCTGTAAAAAATTGCCCACCTCCAGTGAACTGGCAACTATTTTACTGAATAGAGTGGTTCGTTATCATGGACTGCCAAAAATGATCCTCTCCGATCGAGGGTCACAATTTGCTTCCAATTCCTGGAAGACATGGTGCAAAACACTTCAAGTGACATCCACACTATCTACTAGCCACCATCCTCAAACAGATGGTGAAACTGAGAGACTAAATCAAACTTTGATGCAATACCAGTGTGCTTACGCTGAAAAAGCAATTCATTCTCGGACATCAATGCTCTTGTTAGCTGAGTTAGCATACAATAACTCATTCCACTCTTCTACTGGTGTCACACGCATTTTTGGTTTGTTTGGCTATCATCCTGACACCTTGCCCATCACAATCCTTCAAGAAAGTTCTCTTACACCAGCTGTATCTGAAACCATTCAATATCTGCAACAAACCCAGAAATTGATTCAACAGCATTTAGAAAAGGCCAAGCAAAAATACAAATAGCATTATGAAAAGAAACGTTGTGAAGGACCGTAGTATCAACCAGGTGATAAAGTGTGGCTTCCACAAAACATATAGACTTCAAGAAGAAGCACATGTTCAACCCCAAGTTCATAGGTCCTTACACTGTCCTTCAGCAAATCAATCATGTGACCTGTAAACTACAATTGCCAAGATCATTACGGATTCATCCAGTGTTCCACACTTCCCTCTTGAAAAAGGCAGTCCAGAAGGTCCGCCCTCATCCAGCTCCAGTTCTAGTACAGGGGGAAGTAGAATACGAAGTTAAGAAAGTGCTGGACTCCAAACGGAGAGGGCGTAATCTATGGTACTTAATCTCATGGAAAGGTTATGGCCCTGAAAGTAACTCATGGGTTTCCGCATCTGATATCCATGCTCCAGTACTTGTGAGGCATTTTCATCATCTCAATCCAGACAAACCAGGCCCTAGAGCGAGTCTGGGAGAGGGGAGTACTGTCAACATCAGGGCAGTGCGCGCTCTACGGGGGACTAGAATGCAAAAACCTAGCAATTTCAAGCTAACATAATTTATGCATTGTGCTGATATGCTGTTGTTTAACCTTTTGCATTGCAGAGTTTAATCCTGAAGACTTATGTTCAGCGTGCATATAAATACTGTTCATATGCAATGTACTGCTGCAGGCTTTCAGGCTGTGTCAGGGTGTGGTCCCTTTCCAGGGCCTTCTAGAAGCTTTCCCTGCAGCATGCCTGGGTGTGGTTTATGGGCTGGGCTAAGACTCTATAAAAGGGAGCCAGCCCAGCTCCACGTGCTCACTATTTAGAGGTCCCGGTGCAGAGCAGCAGCAACTCCCTGAGCTCCTGTTCCGGAGGCCTACTTTGATCTTACAGGCCTTTGCCCTTCATTACTTTGCTGATCCTTGATCAGGGCGGTAAGACGGAGGTCGGGCTGGGCCCCCGATCCCATTTTCAAAGGGATTCAAGTTCTTGGGCCTAATTTTTCATGTTGAGAGATTTTACCTTGTGCGTGTGAATGTGCTCTTGGTTTTTCTGGCATTTACAGGTTGATATGCGAATCAGCAAGATGCGCAATTCATTCCTCAAGTTTAATTTTGATATTCATTGTGCGCTACCATTTCTTGGCAGTTACATGGTGGCATTCAAATCGTCAAGAAGCGCGATTCATTCCTCGTGATTAACTTTGACATTCATTGTGCGCTACCATTTCCTGGCAGTTACATGGTGACATTCGAATCGGAAAGATGCGCAATTCATTCCTCGTGTTTCTCTTTGACATTGATTGTGCGCTACCATTTCTTGGCAGTTACATGGTGGCATTCAAATCGTCAAGAAGCGCGATTCATTCCTCGTGTTTACCTTTGACATTCATTGTGCGCTACCATTTCCTGGCAGTTACATGGTGACATTCGAATCGGAAAAATGCGCAATTCATTCCTCGTGTTTCTCTTTGACATTGATTGTGCGCTACCATTTCTTGGCAGTTACATGGTGTTATTCGAATCGGCAAGACGTGCAATTCATTTCTTGTGTGTAATTTTTGGTATTGAACCCATGCTATTGCGTTATCATTTCATGACATTTAATTGGGAGTGCTCCAATTGGCAATACGCGCAATTCATTTCTTGTGTTTAAAATCACGATGTTCATTGTGCGCTAACACTTCATGGCATTTACTTGGTGGCCTTCGAATCGGCAAGACGCGCAATTCATTTCTCGAGTCTAACTTGTGTTGTTCATTGTGCACAATCATTCCATGGTATTTACAACCTTTGTTAAAATCTGCAATGTACGCAATTCATGTTCCTGCAATTTAAGAAAACGAAAGTGCTAAAGTTCTTGATGTAATATTGTAAGTGCATAATAGTCCCTCAAGCACGATGCATATGGTGGTTTAGAAATTCATTCAGATTGTTTCCTGATCCTCATGCAAAAGACTATACTTGAATTTGAAAGTAGTATTTAACCTTTCTTGATTCCCTCACAGGTACCCAGTTATCTTGAAGCCTAGTTATTTAATTCCATGCTCAAGTTGTCCATGTTTTCAGTATGACAATGCTTCGAGTCACAGCCTAGTACTGATTAATATGATATAATCTTGATATTGTGTGTTTTAACCTTTTTGCTTCCCACAGGTCTCCTTCCCAGCTGTTCCCTACCTAATCCCCTTTTCCCCACTTGGACTCTCTTAGACTCTGTGACATTCTAATCAGAGTATTGGAGCTGTCTTGTGGTGGACATGTTTGGAACGTGCGCAGACCCCCAGGATCTGGTGACTTTGACAGAATAGTGAGCCCACTAATTATTATCCTCCTGGTTTGCGTGTGTTCTCAGCATGGCTACACTGGACAATCTAGTCAAGGTTATTACGCAGCTCCAAGCAGTGGTAGTATCATCAAAAGATTTAGTAGCCAGTTTAGCTGAGCGAGTGAGTCAGTTGCAGGAAAGGGTAGAAAAGAAGGAACAAAGTCCGTTGGGTGTGTCTTGGCCTGGTCCTTCTTCTCAAGCTTCTGGAGGTAATCCTCCTATGAACATTTCCCTCAACGTCCCTTCAGCTATTCTAGCTCCTCCAGAATGTTTTTCAGGCGATCCATTGAAAGCACAATCCTTCCTGGTTCAGGTGGACTTACATTTTAAATGTCGTCCAAACACTTTCCCTGATGCCCAAGACAGAGTGGCTTGTTGTCTTACCTAACTGGGGACGCAGCCACCTGGGCAATCCCTCTTGTATGTAAAGACAGTCCCCGGCTATACAATTGGAGAAATTTTGTTTGTGAGTTTGAACAGGTATTTGATCGAAGAACTGTGACATTGTCAGAAGATCGTGAACTACTAGACTTGCGACAAGGTAATCAGGATCCTACTTAGCTAACTTTAATCGGCTGGCAGCCGAGACATCCTGGCCAGAAGAAAAGCAAGCAGCTCTGTTTTACAAAGGACTCAAGGGCGAGATAAAAGACATTCTTGCCCAGATAGACCCACAACCTACTGATTGTCGAGATCTAATAAACTAATATACTGTTTTCAGTATGACAATGCTTCGAGTCATAGCCTAGTACTGATTAATATGATATAATCTTGATATTGTGTGTTTTAACCTTTTTGCTTCCCACAGGTCTCCTTCCCACCTGTTCCCTACCTAATCCCCTTTTCCCCACTTGGACTCTCTTAGACTCTGTGAAATTCTAATCAGAGTATTGGAGATGTTTTGTGGTGGAAGTGTTGGTAACGTGCACAGACCCCGAGGATCTGGTGACTCTGACAATAATTAACCCTAATTCTTAAACCCAAAAGCACAGAACACCACACTCACAGTTAAAACCCCAGTGCTGCTCCAAGGACAATTCTAGCTGGATTATTTAATTATCATGACTGAGACTGTATAAGACAGCAAACATACACCAATGCATTACAAAACCTCTATCATTCTCCTATTCTTAGAGTTCACTTTAGCTGTGCAAGCAGAGGTGTGGCTTTGACACAGTGAAAAAGGCTCTGAGAGAAAGGGACTTAAAATATATGTTGCTCCTCTTAGCACATTTGTAAGTGATATTGGAGGGCAAATCATGGCCCCAGAAAAAGCATGGGATTGTCTTGCACACAGTCAGTGCAAGGGGAAGAAGTCACAGAGAGTCATCTGGGGGGCACAATGAAATTTGACTGTGCATGAAGGTGTATGATGACCTATAGTGATAGATGAGTAAGCAAACCAATGCTGATAATGGCTTGGCCAAGCCTTCTCACCACTAGCTTTAGTGAACAATCTGGAATCAGGATTGCTGGGACAAAATGAAGCACCAGAAGATAGAATGGGAATAGACATTTAATGCATGCTTGAATAGTTCTGATGCCTGGGCAAGATAGGCTCTTCCAAGCGCAAGCTATGAGGTTTGACCCTCTCACCCAATGAGATCTCATCATATGTGGGAATAATGATATACAAACAATTGAGGTGATGTATCAGGTGATCTGATTCCAACCCATCTCCGGAACAATGGGTAGAGCAAACATACGATGGATACAGATGTGGGTGGGGCTGAGCGGGGGAATGATGTGACCCACTCTTCCATTGTCCGCTACTATTTGTGATTAGATTTCATGTATGTTAATGATAACCTTTTGAACCACATCTTTGAAAATGTTTGAATAACACAATGTTGAGGCAAAGGGAACGATGTAAATTGGGTCTGTGGAAAATTTAGATTTTACAGTACCAGTTTGTGGGGAAAGGGTACGTTGGAGTAGTTTATTCATTTAGTTAGGTAAGTGGAATCAATATCAAAATCTTAAACGAAAACAAAAAAGAGTGGTGTAGAAAGTACTAATCAGGCAGAGGGTGGGGATGGTATATCCACAGAAGACTCCCATATTGTGAACTTTCTGCCAGATCACTAGATATGAGAAATGGTTAGATACTGTGTCACTCTGGATACAGTACCAGATCCAGAGAAGTGAAATACTGTTGAGGAGGTGGGTGACATTCCATCTAGAAAGTACTTTGATAGCCAACTTGAGGGGAATGATACCCAATGCCATAAGTAACTTAGGAACCAACACTTATATACTCCTGTCTGCAGACAGATAATCTGTGTCAAAGGGACACAGATCGCAGACCACCCTAGCATGTAATTGCTACTGGGTAGTAAAGTAAGTAGTGATTTTAACTAAGTGGTGAATGATCGTATAGGCCCTCACAGGGAAACTCCCACTACACTAGGTTCAATGGCTTTGTGAGGGCAACAAGTCTAATGGATGTCTGGGGAAAGCTAAATAGATTATATTCTAGAGAACCTAATTATTACTCCACAATAGATTACTTTTTCTTTCTAGTGCCCACATGTACTGTTTGGTCAGGAGGATATCTAATCACTCCTCATTGATAATATCTAGTGGTGGGAGTCACACAAAACAAAGAATTGGTGAGCTCTTGGACACATGGGGCCATATTTATGACCCGGTTTGTGTCGTATTTGCACCACGTAATGTGATGCAAACCTTAGGTGAGATTTATGAACCCATGCAAGGCTACTTTTGTGACTTTGAGTGGGTCCATAAATCTAGAGTAAATCAACATTACACAAATCATTGAGTTGCATTACTCAGAGCTAGGGAGGCATTTCATTAGCATTGCATGGGCGTTCCCACACAATACCCATGGTTTCTGACACATTCCCATATTTACCAGAACTGGTAAACCTGGGAATGTACCAAAATATGGTTTACTCCTTGTTTTTTTACACTTTCTATGTGTGCTGCCTCTTCCTGCACAAAAACAATCCTGCATGCAACAGAGGCACCTTTGCACCATAGTGCCAGGGTGCTCGTGTTAGCGCTAGGCAGCTAAAATGGTGTCTGTGCAGGGGAAAAGGCAGGAATGTGACATATTCTTTTAAATACAAAGTATTTCTACCATTTTCCTGCACTGTGTGACGTTTCCCATAAATATGCTCTATGGTACATACAAACTCCGTGGGCAGTGAACGAGAAGCAACTCAAACAGTATCTTAAAGACAATCATGGCTCAGCTGATAGTACACATGTCTTGTGAAAGGCATTTAAATTGGTGCTTTGGGGACATTTAATATATTGGTCAGTAGCCAAAGAATGGGGAGAACACACAACAAAGCCGAAAGTTTGAGAAGTTCTCACTTAGCCTCAAGAAAGAGCATATTTGGCACATATTGGTTGTTCTTCATCCTTGACTTAGGGGGAAATCAACATTCAAGCCAGATGAATGTCACCTTAGGGATTGTACTTATGTCAACCTTGCTTTGCATACTTTCAAGATGACTACTCTATTGCTTGATGCAGTGTGTGTTGTCTTCACATGTGATGCTCCAATGTGGTAATGCAATATATCACACAGCACAGTGGCTACCTTGAAAACATTGTTTTATTTACTTTTAACATGGTTGTACTTCAACAGTAGAAATTTTACAAGGACCAGTCAGTAGCAAGGGTAAAAGAGCTATTCTTCTCAGGATGAAAAAACACAGAAAAGATAGGAAAGCTGTCTCTTGTTAGGTGCAAAGTTATTATCCTTAAAGGTCCCAAGAGCCCAAAAACTATTTCTATCCTCTGTGTGCACCTGACAAAATCATTCTAATGAAATGTTGCAGTCTCTTCTCTCTTTCCTTTACACATAAAATAAATCTGAATATGTACAGACTACATGTGTATAAGTTGTGTTTGTGCTATAATTGCAGACCATGGTGCAGTAGAAATAGGCCCATCAATTATCATGATGTATAGAAAAATAACTTGCATGGTTTATTGGGGTACATTTGTTTGCTAAACAAACTGTTTCTACTCCAATCATCTTCTCTTCAAACATTTAAGAATAAACCTGAATATGCAGGTTAAACAGACAGAGCATATGAGTAAATATGGGGTGATTAGCTGTTATTACCTGCCTCTAGAATTAGCATGTGTTATTAACACACACAACTCTTTACTGAGAAAAGGTAGCAGTCAATAGACAGAGGAATTCATGCCACATGTATCTCATACAACAAGCAACAGTCAGAGCAGTGTTTTCTAAAGGATTCAATTGTAGAGGATTCTTGAGTAGCAGACCATACCTTCTTGATTACTTGATTGTGGCAAAGCATGTTAGGGCCGCTTCAGCCTCGATTTTTAAATGCACATTTTAACTTAGCATTTCTTTTCTGGTGGTAACCTTTTACATGGCTGTTCACTCATGTGATAATAGACCGAGAAATCACTGTACATGTGGCTTGTTTCATGTAAATGTTGATACCATCTAGTCTGTATACTCAGTCCAAGGCTGAACACACAGAACACAATGCTCAAAGTATTATTATTGTCAGTTGAGACAGGTCCCCAATTGTAGACACATCATAACATCAAGCCTGCACCTCTGATACAGTGTGACAAGAATTGCGTTATAAAAACTGTCTCTGTGTCATTTTCAGCAGAGGAGAACTTCTGCTTGGCTTATCCTGGAACGTGGCACATAATGACTGAGATGCAGCTTGGCTGACTGATGATCTTCCTGATTCTGACCTCTACCCTGCACAGGGCACTAGCCTGCACTACACCAGACTAGGTCCCCAGCTTTCATATACGTCTTATCCAGGTATGGGGTGGGTTGGTCTGCCCCAATTGATCTGGCAGAATGAACTCCAACTATGCTCTTGCAAGTGTAGTTAGTAGCAGATAGGAGTGTACCAATATAAGATCATTACCATGGTTGAACTGTTTATCTTTTTCGCAATTGTTTAATGCTGTTTACCATGCTTTGTTTCATCACATCTCCCTATTAGTCACAGCTCTTGCTTTTATGCAGGAATAAGCTTGTTGCAATAAATGCTCTGAAAGACATTTTCACATCTTTCTTGAGTCTCATTTTGGGTACTCTGAGTGACAACGAAAGGGTTGAACTGTTTCCAGGATATCTTGGGAATCTGAGTAGTCATGTTCAAGGTTTCAAAACCCATCTGGTACCTTAGTATGTTTAGGGATTCAGATAGGGCACTGTGAGCTAGCTAAGAACCATGTCAACATTCTCTGATGGTATACGCAGACTGATTCCCCATACTCTGACATTGATGCTGACCAGATACACAGTCTTACTTGATTTGTAGGAACCTAATAACATGATTTAAATTCAACGGCCCTGCATTGCTCAGTTTATGGGTTATAAACATTTGTATTCTGAAGTCCTTATGAGGTAAACTTGTCCCTATCACTCACTGCCTTGCCTAATATCTAGAAAGATAGAATCAGGTTTAATTCCAGTCTTCAGGAACTCATGAACTTATATCACACTGACTAGCAGTCATCCAAATATTGTTTCTTGTTATTACAAATATAAATATATATATATATATATATATATATATATATATATATATATATATATATACATATGACAGCCAATAGATGTAGACAAGCAAAAAATATAATTATTCTTCTATTTTACTTTATAATCTGAAGTATCATTCCAGAGCCGTTAAGGCGGCACATATACTGCTAAAGGGAAACACAGAAGGGAAATAAGGACGGGGTACATGCTTTAATACAAAACTTGGCTATATCTATGTATATGCTATCTGAAAGTACATGGCAGCCATGTTGGAGAAAAGGGCATCACTATTGCCTACAAATGAAAAAACACAAGTACACGCTGATTTTCTGATAGAGGTTACTAATTACTGAATTCTCATATTTTGGTTTGGGGATACAAATCTTTGTTTTAGGATGGCATCCTTACACCAAATTATGTGAATCAGAAGATGTGTCCCTGGTACAGGAAATACCTGCATGATCCAGAAACACCAGGTCTTTCTCTGTGTATTTTCTGCTCATTCAAGAGCAAGGGAGAAAATCACTGGCATTTTACATCTTCTCTAAGCAGGCAGAATGTGTTGGCATGAGGGCTGGTTGCAGGGCAGGGTATAAGTACAGGGATTTAGGGAAGTTTTTTACCTGCCTGGTCCTACAAGATGATGCATCTCCGGTAGGTATGGTGTCTTAGGGCACAAATTAAAGGTCTAGAGTTTACAGACCTGATAATTGTAGGTCCAGAGAAACTTCAAATTGTGGTGGGTTCATTCTGCTTGGATCTATCCCTCTAGGTGAAATTGAGATATTTGTATTGAGAGGCTTCCTCTCCACCTTGTAGTTTGTTTCAATAAACAATTGTTTTTAAGTATGCATCCACAGATTTCAAGGGTAAAATCATGGGTTGGATGAACACAGGAGAGGTACATACAGCAGCTGGAGAGTTACCGGTAGCTCAAGAGCTATTTGTGTGACAAGCTTGTTCTATACCATAAATTTTCCTGGGTGAGTGGTTGTTTTGTTTAACATTGGACCACTGAGGTTGGTGGCCCTGTAGAATTATCTCCTGATACAATGTCATTTTTTCTTTTTATTTTGTATTTGCAGTTATTTTGAACATTCTTTATCGTCTTGGATGTGATAACTCCTGATTATCCACCATAGGAAATCTTGTTTGACATTCAATTAAGGGTCTCTTGAATAAATCTATAGGTGAGTCCAAAGTATCTTTAGGGAGCAGTTCTCATAATAATAAAATGGTCACACCAGGTGCAATGTTGAATGCTGAATATTTTCTGTATAGATTGTTCAATGAATTTACTGTCCTGATGAATACTCCATGCTAAGGCACCAAATTTCCTTGTTCTCCTTGGGGTCAAAACATCAACAGATTCTCAGTTGTGCCTTGGACTGTGATATTACCCATTAAGAGGGAATTGTGGGATTAATAGCTAACCCTCAAATTGATAAGTTTGTTAATTGATTTATGAACAAATGCAGTCAGGCGTGATGTAGTTGCATGTGTGCACTACACTTTATTTACATTTTGTTTTGCATAAAATCAGTTTTTATCACTTAGCACAGCATTTTTTATCATTTTCATTTGCATTATGGAACAACCATTGTATTTTGTCAATATGTTTTATTGAGATATATGACTTTTGTGCATTTATATGTGACTCTGGTGTGTGTCTTTGTTTTGCCATTAGTGAAGTTGTGATTAATTATTTTGGCCCTCATTATAACATTGGCGGCAAATGCCACCTACCGCCATGGCGAATGCCCCCAACATACCGTCGCCCTGGCTACCGATCGTTCATGCCATTATGACCGTAGCCGGAATCCCGCCAGAAGGCTGGAAGAATTCCGGCTACGGTCATGGCGGCAGACGGCGGTAAGGTGGCGCTGCTGCCAGCAAACACCGCCTACCGTATCACGTTCCATGATACGGCCTGGCGGTGTTTTGCTGGTGGATGCTGCTTCTGGCAGCAGCGCTGCATCCTGTCTCCTGCCAGAGGACCCCCTGCAAGCAGGTAAGCCGGGTTCTCCGACAGGAGAGGGGGGTGGGGGTGTTTTGTGTGTGTGTGGGGGTGTGTGTAACTTTGTGTGAATGCATGCATGTGTGTGTAATGTGTGTGTGCATGAGTGGGTGTGTGTGTACGTGCATGTTGTGTCATGTGATTGCGTGTGTGCCTGGATGTATGTCTGTGAGTGTTGCTGTGAGTGTGTATGAAGGTATGCATGCGTGGGTGAATGTGTGTGTGTATGGGTGTGTATGTATGTGTGTGTATGTGGGGGGGTTTGGGAGGGGGAGGGGAAAGGGCTGGGTGGGAGGACTCTCAGGAGGGGGGCGGGGGAGACCCCTATCAGTGCCAGGGAAGGAAACAACGGAAACCATGGATGTGGGCGGGGTCAAAATGCCATTGGCGGCCTAGTGACGGCGGCCAGGTTGGAGCCGTGGCAGTCGGTGTGTTGACTTGGCGGTTTGTCCTTGGCAAATGTCATAATGTCATAATAGTGGAGGTAGGTACTGCCAGCCTGTTGGCGGTAATACCTCCACTATAGCACCGATCGCCGGGGTCGTAAGACCCCCTCTGTCTTTTGAAGATTTGCTTTTTTTTATTATGCAAAGCAATTGATCCTGTCACCCATGAGGGCCACTTTTTGTTTGTATTGGTCTATGTCCAGGTCCTACAGGTACATTTGATGACATCTTTATGTTATAATGGTAACTTAAGCAATTGGCATATGTAAAAAATTTAGTTTCTGATTAGCAGAGGTATGCACTCTTTCCAAGTAGGAACCACAATCCTAGTCATGGTAATTCACAAATGCACCCTATGTTTAGTATTTATGAAACACGTAAAACAGTAAAATAGTGAGAACACCACACAAATATAACCCATACCCGATTAGAAGAAAGCTTAATTTAATGAACAAAGCATGACCAAGACGACAAAAATCCAATAATTACATTTTTTTAAGATTAAAATACAATATAGTGCTTCAAAGCTAAAAAGGGCCAACTGGGGATATCTGGTCAAGCTAGACTGCGCAAATCCAAATGTTCAGGCTGACTGCGATGGAGCGCAGGTTGGATACAGTCCCAGATAAGTCTGACTGAAGTTTTACCTTCTCATGAATTGGGTCAAGAGTCCTGTTTGTGGGGAAGAAGTTCACCCTGAGCAAGGAGAGTGTTGTTGGCAGTAGTCTGTGGGTGCAAAGAATCGGCCGGGTGTCCCGGACAGGCAGATTGGAGCCTTACTGTTTCGAGCAGCAATACTTGTTGTGTGAAGAGACAAACTTGTGGATGCTCACACTGATTCTTCAGGCCAGTGGGGGTGGTTCTGGTGTGAGCGGGCCCTTTTGCAGTCGCTAAGAACTCAAAGCTTGATTTGAAGATGCAAAAACCACTTCCAAGGGCCTCTTAGGGGTCCGGAGCTTGTTGAAGATGGGACCTGGAGCTGTGGTGAGCCTGTTGTACCCTTGAGGCTCAGATCAAGAGGCCAGCAGACTAGTACTTGATGTCACCCTGGGGTTGTGCATTCAAGATGGAGGTTGCAGGCCCAGTTCCCTTTCCCTAGGCAAGAGGGCAGCAGGTAAGCACAGCAGGTCAGCGGTTCCTTGTAGAGCAGCAGTCCAGTAGAGTAGCAGTCCTTGAAGTAACATAGCAGTCATTCTTCCTGACACAGTATCCACAGGTTCAGAAGGGTACTGAAGTGGTGGTGAACTACTGTCAAAGGTCCAGTAGTTATACACAGTTGTGCTCTTGAAGTGCTGGTTCGACCTACACACCTGAGTTGGTGGATTGAAGGAGAAATGTGGTAAAAACACCCCATTCCACTTCTGTTTTCGACTGGACATGACTGGACTAGACCTTCTGTCACTGCTGCTACTGGACCACGGAAAAAAGACAACCCTCAGTCACCAGACTTAAAGGTAGGGAAACTGCATTGGCTGTGCAAGTTTTGTGGTCACCGCATGTGAGCTTGGGATCACTGCAGTCATATATATGTCACAGTAATTACTTCAATTATGGTGACATGCATATTTGGGAAACACATTTGTGTGGGCATGGATGGGGACACACTGGTACGTGACAAATATTGCACACATGCACAACTGTCATTTTGGTGTCATTATTTATTGCCAATCAAATGCTGGCACCTCAGTGACGTTACAGTCAGTCCCGTCGACTGTGTCCATGTGTGCACATTGCAAGGGGACCTATACCTGTGATGATGTGCTTCCTGTTGTGTATGTGAGTCAGTATGTGATGTGTGTGTGTGCTATTCGATTAGCTGGTTGAGACAAATGGAGCTGGAGTTGGTAATGCGGATGTGTCTTTATGTGGGCCACTTGCACATCTCATTGTTCTTCTATAGGAGGGATAGGCCTTGCTGTTGCTAAAAACAACTTTTGACGTTTTTCACTATCAGGACATGTAGAACTTACAAGTTCAGGTCCTGCCTTTTATATACATTGCACCCTGCCCTCCAGGTTGTGCAGGGCCTACCATAGTGGTGACTTATATGTTTAAAGAGGGAAGGTTTGGGCTTGGCAAACGGGTTATTTTGGTCCACATGGCAGTGTAAACTGAACAACAGGCTCTGCAATGGAAGGCCTGAGATATGGTTAGAAGGCTACTTACGTGGGTGGCACAATCAGTGCTGCAGACCAACAAGTATTGTTTAATTTACAGGCCCTGGTCACATGTAGTGCACTTACTACTTACTAGGGACTTTGAAGTACATTACATTTGCCAATTGGAGTTAAGCCAATTTTCAATGATTTTGGGGAGAGAACACATGCACTTTAGCACTAGCAGTGGGCTAAAGTGCACAGAGTCCTAAAAGCAGCAAAAATGAGGTCAGAAAAGTGGAGGAGGTAGGCAGAGAGTTGGGGGAAGACCACGCTAAGGCTGTTGGGTCTAACAGCATACAGGTATACACACCTCAGGTTGATATAAAAACTGTTTATATTGTTGTGGAAGTGAGAATGTAAACTCCCAGATAGAAGTTCCTGGGGTTCAGTGTTTGCCTATTAGCAATTTTCAGCATTGTAAGCCTGAGTTTATTTATTAGAAGCACAGACACATGATCTCTAAGATTCTAGAGCTGCCAAGATACCCAAAAGGTCCAAGCTGGGAGAAAGTTTTGCTTTTGGCACAGATAGGCAAAATAGTTGGACATGAGTCTTGAGGTGACACAGTGTCAGATCAACTGGTGGACAAAAGATCAAAAATGTGTGCTGCTAGGATGGGAAGTGTGGAGTACGAAAAACCCAGTCTCTGATTGTCCTACTTTGAGAAATCAGGGCTGATTGCAGAGGCTCCCCTAACTTTTTGCCCCATTTTCCACTTTTGGCTGGTGTTTTCCTGACTCTGATGGTGCCCTGGGTACTGCTAACCAGTCCCAGGGCCTGTGCTCTGTGTAAAATTAATATGCAAATTAGGCTAATTATAATTGGCTAAGTCAACCTACCTATAAGTCCCTAGTATATGGTAGGGCATGTAGGTTTAGGGACCACAGCATAGGTAGTGCCCCCATAGGTGCACTGGTGAGGTGCCCAGTGTCATTTTAAAGGCAGGCCTGCCTTGCTGGCTGCTTTTAAATTAAAGTTATATGCAAATTCGACTTTGGAATTTAAAGTAGTTCCAAAGTCTTAAACTACCTTATTTTTACATATAAGTCCCCCCTAATGTGTGCCCTATGTGCCCCTAGGGCTGGGTGGCATGTATATATAAGCAGGGACCTTATAAAAATAGTTTTATAAGCCCTGGTGAGGTAAAAACAGCCAATTTCGTTTTTCCCTCATTGTAGTGAATGGCCTCCATAGGCTAGAATGGGGAGACTTTATTTTAATTTTAAAAGTCCCCTTAAGTAATGGATCCCAAGTGTTTGGTATCAAATTAATTGTTATAATAAATCCCACACCTTCCAGCTGTTGGATTTAATATAACTTGTTCAGGTAAAGAGTTTTTTACTGTACCTGAAAAGTTGCCAATTTCAGCCATGCATTGTTTTTGCTGCTGTGCTCTGATTGGCCAGCCTCTGTCAGCCTGGCCAGGCTGCTTGATGAGGTGTGAAGTGGCCTTGCTTCACACAAAGAGATGTGCCTGTGGAGGGAATCTCCCCTCAGCAGATGGTGAGGCAGGAAGGGGGAGGGCTGCCAAACTGGTCTTCAAAGGCAGAGAAGGACATTTGGAGCAACCCAGCAACACCCCCACACCCTGCAACCCCAGACGACTAGATGCCCCTTGATTAGATTAGGAGGGGCAGGAGAGGGGTGTGTTTATGATTTTTAGCCACACCAGTGGGTGTGCTCAGCCAGATGTAACCTCCAAAAATCAGATTCAGCCATGATGGATTTGTGAAGAATGTTGCCTCCTAGGAATGATTTTTGCCACACTTCCCAGGAAGTGGTAATCACAGGGGGAAGGACCCTGCACCTGATTGGAGAATCAGGACCCCACTGTTTTTCACCCAGGAGCAAGGAAAAAACTGGCAGACCTGCACCCACACCTCAGTTCCCTACCACATCCAACAAGGAAGAACCAAAGGAGAAGACGGACTGCCCTGCTGGACCCCTGGACTGCACCTGGAACCTGCACTCAGAAGGACTGCACCAGCTGCACAATTGTGCTTCACCACAAGAAGGACTTTGCCTGGCTTCAACTGGTTCAAGGAGGGACTCCCTGTTTGCTACAGGTGAAAAATTGCTAACCAGAGTCCCCTGCACCAACTCCTGAAGAAATCAACCAGCTGACCACTGCCCAGTGGTCAAAAAGGATTTTGCGCCAGGTGCATTCTGGGATTTGTAGTCCGCACTCCCAAGGATCATATCAGAGCTTCTGGACCCTTGGGGTGAGCTGTGGACCCCAAAAGAACCTTAAAATGACATTTGGGAGAAGCCCCAGACGGTTGGAGAAGTTTGGAGTACTTTTGAAAAAAAGCTCCATAGATGGAGCGACCCGCCGCAGCAACTCTAGCCGGCTTGCCTCAACCGCGACCCGGCCTTGTTTGCAGGTTCATCCCGGTGAAGAAAATTTCCAAAAAAGAGATTAAGTCTGAAGGTAAAAAGTTGACCGGGACCTCCCAGCCAGCATATCAGAGGAGTGCTCCAAGGACGTCAGATCAAGATCCAGGTTTATCCCCGTCGAAGGATTTTCACCTCGAAAAAACGACTAAGTCCGAAGGTAAAAATCTCCACTGAGGATTCCTGCGACGCGTATCTGGAGAAGAGTTCCAGGAGGTCGGATTGGACTGGCAGGTTCATCCCGCTGAAGAAAATCTTCAGAAAAACGACTAAGTGTAAAGGTAAACTTTTGACCGAGGCCTCCCGCGGCTTGTAGCCGAGCCGGGCTCCATCGCGGTCGGCCTGAAACTTTGACTTTGCCCCGGTCGAGGTGCAACCAGATGACCCAATTGGCGCTTTTTGTTTCTAGGTGCTAAAAAAACAATAATTCTTTAAAAATTCATATCTCCGGTTCCCCTTATCCAATGTTATTAGTTTTTATGTCATTTGAAAGATAAAAATATAATCTATTTTTATAAATTGGTTTAGGATTTTTGAACTGTTTCCAACTGTTTTGAACACTTTTATTTAATTACTGTTTTGTGATATTTGAATGCTTTACACTCTGTCTCCTAAGTTAAGCCTTGTCGCTCGTTGCCAAGCTACCAAGGGTTGAGCTGGGTTTAATTTACCGAGACCTAACTGGACCTAAGTGGAGGTTAGTGGCCTATTGCTAAGTGTAGGTACCTACCTGCCCTTACCAATAACCCATTTTCCAACACCTACCCTTTTAGTTCAGCTACGAGTTGTCTGATCCAACAAGTACTGCTGTGTGATTGAAGAATGTCAGCAGTTTCTGAATTCTGATGTAATAGTACCTATGCCATATAAAAATTGGTTTTCTCCACGCGTAAACAGACATTTTGTTTGGCATTGCGCATTATGATTGGGCCACAGATTGACTAATGTTAAACCATTTGGCCATGTTGTTTAATGCATGAGTTTTTTCGAGGAAAAAAGCGTAGAAAAAACCCATATCAATTTTTAGTGCAAACAGCTAGACTGGTAAAATGCACGCTCTGTTCTTCTGTCACTGGGCAATGATTATTGATCGAAATTAATTTTGAGTTAAACCTTTTACCAAAAGCACAATTCAAGCATAATGTTTTTTTAAGAGGTTGTACAGTAGCAACTTCCTTGTTTTGTCCTGAAGATTCATCCCTGCGGGACACACAGCATCGCTCATTATGTGTATTCAATATCTTATTAGCTCTGTGGCATCGCCTTCACTTGTATTTATTGGGACAGTCAAATAAGTTCAGTTCAGTTGTCCACTGAATATTTCTTTTTGATGACCTGATGTTTAAGGAACTGCAGGAACCACTAACTATTTTCCTCTTTAGGATTTATGTTTTTGTTGTTTCTTCAAAAAGGTTTATTATATTTCGGGACAAGAGAATATACCGGTAACGAGGCCAACAATATTCAAGTGTAAATCAAATGTACCTTTTAGGGTTGTGGAGGCCTCAGGAAATATTTCTTACTTTTCCATTTGTTTTTGTTACTGTATTTTGGAGCTTCGCTGTTTGGGGCCTGGTGCGCCTAACTACTGTAGACCCCAGATGTTTTTTCACTTATTTTATTTTATTAATTTGTCACATTTGTCACATTTTCACTGCTATTGTGCTTGAAATGTATGAGAGATCTGCGGTTGGCATTGAATTCAAGGCAAATTTGGGACATTTTTTGTGGGCATGTGCTTGTAAGTGGTTGGGGGGAGGGATGCCATGTAGTCATCCTATTTTTTTACATGTGTGTGCAGGCCAAGTTTAGAACTGAAATACATATTTGTAAAACAAATCTGTAATGTCAGCTCTTAATGAATTGTTTTTGTGTATCCGAAGGCGAAATGTATCAACTCGTTCAAGTATTGTATTATGGTTATGTGTATTGTATTCACTAGAATTATCATATATAGCAGACTTCCTTGTTACTATTTATTGCTTAGAGGTGGAGACGTCTAAGACAGAGACAAGTCTATGATTTTGCTCACATCAGAGTGCAGAGACTTCTCTGCTAAGTACAAACCAACAAGTAGTCAGGAAGATGGCATCCTCAAAACTACTTCCTGCCAGGAAAATCACCAATGTGGAAAGACTGCCAGTGGAAAGAGAACTCAAACCCTCTTTCATCTTCCACCACTGTGCACAGTTGAGCATACGTTTTGCAAAATCATCAGGGCAGGAAGACATTGGGCTCAACCCTGGATCCACTGTACCACCCCAAAAAAGGCCTATATTTTTAATGCTGATTCAGAGCTGAAATTGTTTCAGCAATAGACCAGGAACAGGAGTCATCTATGTTTTGGTCCTCCAAAGGTGGGAGCAGGCTAGGAAATTGAACAGTTGAACTTGCAGCACAACAGGATATTGCATTCTAGCTGAACAGAAGGATATTGCTTGATTGCTGCACAGCCGGATGATGATGATGTTCCTGCTTTTTTGTCAAATGCATAGTCTTCGCTATCTCTTTATCCTGATAAATAAAGGATAACTCACTACCATCATCATCTCCCAGTCCCTCTTCAGATTAAGGTTACATAGAGTGGATCCCTGTGCCTCACTGCGGATGATAAGGCAAAAGGAAGTTTTCTGAAAGCCCAATTGGCAGTGTGAAAGAAGCATTAATCATTGTATGTGTCAAGGGTGGCAATTAGTACGTATAATTGACTCCATTAAGCATGCGCTAATACTACTCCCACCACCCTCCATCTTGTCGAACATGCAAAAGCAGTGTGAAAATCTTTATCTTTCTTGCACCTTCCCTAATGAAAAGCAAAAGCCCACTCCACCTATTTCTACTGTAAGTTCATTCTGGGTTTGGCTCTTCAAAAAGGTTCACCTCCAGGGTTTAGTACTTCTTAACCTTAGGCTGAATGAGCAATAGATTGCAGACTGCTCAATTTGCCACAAGTCAGTGTTCTATGGGAAGTTAGACAGTCTACTTCATGCCAAGACTTGTTTCTGGCACCTAAAATGTTAGGATAGCTTCTTCCTTTGATAGGTAAACAACTTCACTTTCCATTTATTAATGCCCTAGTCCAAACAAGATCAAACTATGGCAAAGCTTTTTACCTAACCACTCCCCAGTGTATTCTGCATCAGCTTCAACTGGTCCAAAATTAAGTGGACAGACTTGTCAGCAATCTACCTAATTGCATATATTTCAACAGCCTTACAAATGCATGACTTTTTGCCCATTAAAAGTCAACTGGTGTTCAATCCCATGGTAATTGTCAGTAAGAAAATATAAAAAAATTCACCTGCTTGTTTAACCTTGAAACTCTACCAGCACACTCCTACCCTTCCCCTTCACCTTCACTATCCTTTAACTGCTGTCAACATCAGGACGGTGCGCGCTCTACGGGCCATGAAAATGCAAAAAACTCAGCCTTTATGCAAGAGCATAATTCATGCATTGTGTTTATATGCAGTTTGCTAACCTTTTGCATTGCAGACTTTACCCTTGAAAAACACTATTAATGATGTTTGCAATAACTGTTCAATTGCAAGGTATTGCTGCAGACTTATTGAGTGTGTTAGGGTGTGGTTCCTTTCTAGGACCTTCTGGAAGATTTCTCTGCAGTATGACTGGGTGTGGTCTGTGGGCTGGGCGAGACTCTATATAAGGGAGCCAGTCCAGCTCCACGTGCTCACTATTCAGAGGTCCCGGTACAGAACAGCACCTATTTCCTGAGCTCCAGTTCCGGAGTCCTACTTTTAAGTTCCAGGCCTGCACGGCATTACCTTGGTGATCCTAGAGCAGGGTGGTAAGACGGTGGTCGGGCTGGGCACCTGACCCTGTTCTAAAAAGACTCTTGAATTCTTGGGCCTATTCTTGAAATTCAGAGTACGCAAAGCATTGCTTTGATGTTAATCTGGTGTTCTGATCGGCAAAGATTTTGAGCAATCGTTTCATGGCATTTGCATACGTTGGTCGAATCGGCTGAGCGCGCAATTCATTTCTTGCATGATAATCCTGGTGCTCAGATCGGCAAAGGCTTGCGCGATCGTTTAAAGGCGTTTGCATACTTTGTTCAAAACCGGCTAAGCGCGCGATTCATTTCTTGCATGATAATCCTGGTGCCTGGATCGGCAAAGGCTTGCGCGATCGTTTTATGTCATTTGCATACTTTGTTCGAATCAGCTGAGCGCGCAACTTATTTCTTGCATGATAATCCTGGTGCTCGGATCGGCAAAGGCTTGCGCGATCGTTTCATGGCATTTGCATACTTTGTTCGAATCGGCTGAGCGCACGATTCATTTTTTGCATGATAATCCTGGTGCTCGGATCGGCAAAGACTTGCGCGATCATTTCATGCCATTTACATATTCTGGTTAGACTCGGCTGTCTGCGCGATTCATTTCTTGCATGACAACCTCGGTGTTCAGATCGGCAAAGGCTTGCGCGATCGTTTCATGGTATTTGCATTCTTTGTTTGAATCGGCTGTGTGCGCGATTCATTTCTTGCATGACAAACCTGGTGTACGGATCGGCAAAGGCTTGCGCGATCATTTCATGGCATTTACATATTCTGGTTAGAATCGGCTGTGCGCGCGATTAATTTTTTGCATCATAACCTTGGTGTTCGGATCGACAAAGGCTTTCATGATCATTTCATGGCAGTTACATATTCTGGGTAGAATCGGCTGTGTGCGCGACTCATTTCTTGCATGATAACGTTGGTGTTCGGATCGGCAAAGGTTGCACGATCCTTTCAAGACATTTACATATTCCTGTTGGAATCGGAAGAGTGTACGATTCATTTCCCTCATGTAAAACTTGATTCTCAGATCGGAAACAGTGTGTACAATCAGTTCATGCCCATACAAAAAAAAAGACTCTGAAGTGTAATGTTATTTAATGTGCCCACATTTCTTTTTGTGAAAAGGACAAAACCTAAATGTGATGTTCCGTGCATATTAAGTTACTAGCATAATTACAGTTATTTTCCAGAGATGTTTCTCACACAGCCTTTAGTCCTCAGGTGAAAAAAAGGTAGTGTTTGTTCTGAAGCTTTATTCTAGAAGGTTCTTGTAATTCTAGACATTACGTGACATGTTATGAAAAACCTTTATGAAACATTGCATTAATCATCCTTGATTTTATTCCAGGTATCCAGAGTGCTCTAGGCCTAGCTAAAATCACTTCTTAGAATATTCATGGTAACAGTAAGACAATACTAAGAATCCTAATCTAGTGACAGTCAACGTGATTTTATTCTGATGTTGTGTTGTTTAACCTTTTGCTTCCTACAGGTCTCCTTCCCAGCTATTCCCTACCTAATCCCCTTTTCCCCACTTGGACTCTCTTAGACTCTGTGACATTCTAATCAGAGTATTGGAGCTCTCATGTGGTGGACATGTTTGGAACGTGCACAGACCCCCAGGATCTGGTGACTTTGACAGAATAGTGAGCCCACTAATTATTATCCTCCTGGTTTGCGTGTGTTCTCAGCATGGCTACACTGGACAATCTAGTCAAGGTTATTACGCAGCTCCAAGCAGTGGTAGTATCATCAAAAGATTTAGCAGACAGTTTAGCTGAGCGAGTGAGTCAGTTGCAGGAAAGGGTAGAAAAGAAGGAACAAAGTCTGTTGGGTGTGTCTTGGCCTGGTCCTTCTTCTCAAGCTTCTGGAGGTAATCCTCCTATGAACATTTCCCTCAACGTCCCTTCAGCTATTCTAGCTCCTCCAGAACGTTTTTCAGGCGATCCCTTGAAAGCACAATCCTTCCTGGTTCAGGTGGACTTACATTTTAAATGTCGTCCAAACACTTTCCCTGATGCCCAAGACAGAGTGGCTTTCTTGTTATCTTATCTAACTGGGGACGCAGCCACCTGGGCAATCCCTCTTTTATGTAAAGACAGTCCCCGGCTATACAATTGGAGAAATTTTGTTTGTGAGTTTGAACGGGTATTTGATCGAAGAACTGTGACATTGTCAGAAGATCGTGAACTACTAGACTTGAGACAAGGTAATCAGGATCCTACTTAGCTAACTTTAATCGGCTGGCAGCCGAGACATCCTGGCCAGAAGAAAAGCAAGCAGCTCTGTTTTACAAAGGACTCAAGGGCGAGATAAAAGACATTCTTGCCCAGATAGACCCACAACCTACTGATTGTCGAGATCTAATAAACCTAGCTTTGAGACTGGATCATCGTCTAGCCTAACGAAAGGGAAACGTAAAAAGACTGAAAAATATTCCTGGTGTGTTCACGATCATAGAGAATCCAGAATCCAGAAAGAGAGAACTCCAGAACCTATGGAAATCGGAACCATCATGAGACCTTTGACCAAAGACGAAAAGGACCTACGTAGAAAGAATGGACAATGTCTTTACTGTGGACGCAAGGGTCATTTTGCCAAAGACTGTCCAATCAAACCAAAGAGCAAAAGAGGTCCTTCCCAGAAACTTGCAGCCAATGCACAAGTCGATTCAGAAAACTAACTCACCCAAGATAGAAAGAAGGGTTGCTCTTGGGTGTCACCGTGGACCCTTCACAGTCAAGACATCTCAAGTTGGGCATAAAAGTTCAAGTAAAGAAAAAGATCTATTTCAAGAAGGCCCTCATAGACTCTGGGGCTACTGGAAATTTTGTTGATGCCCAATTGGTTCGCACATGGGGGATCCCATGCACCGAGAAGAAGACTCCAGAGATAATACAAGCAGTAGATGGAAAGCTCTTGACTGGAGGCCCAGAAACTCTAAAGACGGTCCCCTTGTCAGTGATCTGTGATGGGGGAAAACTAAGAACCAAACACGAAGAGAAGCTCATCTTTGATGTGATCCATGCTCCCCAGTATGGAATTATCCTTGGCTTACCATGGTTATCCCATCACAATCCTGAGATTAACTGGGGAGAACGGAAAGTTGTGTTCTCTTCCGCTCTCTTTAAAAAGGAATGCCTCCAGATGTCTCAAGTTGACAAAAGTTGCAAGTCTTACATAGCCACAGCAGCGGAGAAAGAAATAAAGTTGTCTAGGGAGTATTTGTCCTATCAAGATGTATTCGATGAAAAAGAAGCTGAAACCTTGCCCCCTAATAGACCTTATGACTGTCAAATCGATCTAACT
Organism: Pleurodeles waltl; assembly: GCF_031143425.1. Classification (NCBI taxonomy): domain Eukaryota; kingdom Metazoa; phylum Chordata; class Amphibia; order Caudata; family Salamandridae; genus Pleurodeles; species Pleurodeles waltl. The sequence continues at coordinate 1,447,865,748 of NC_090447.1, read as the reverse complement.
CCAGGTGCTATACTCCCTAGCTGTCGAGTAAACGCCTTGTCAGAACATGAAAATCAACACTTACGAAAGTATCTAGATCAATTCTTAGAGAATGGTTTCATCCGCCCTTCCAAGTCTCCTGCAGCCTCTCCTTTGTTTTTTGTCCCTAAGGCTAATGGGGATCTTCAAACCCGTATTGACTGTAGGGGTCTGAACAAAGTCACAATCAAGAATAAATACCCCTTGCCCCTGATTCCTGTCTTGTTGGATTAAGTGAAAAAAGCAAAAATTTACACTAAGCTCGATCTACGAGGTGCTTACTATCTAGTCAGGATGAGAGAGGGCGACAAATGGAAAACCGCGTTCAAGACAAGATATGGTCTTTTTGAGTACACCGTCATGCATTTTGGCCTGTGTAATGCTCCAGCAGCATTTCAATTTTTCCTGGATAACGTTCTTAAAGAGTATCTCAACATATTTGCAATAGTCTATATCGATGACATTTTGATTTACTCTGACAATGAAAATGAACATGTACAACATGTCAAGAAAATTCTCACAGCACTCCAAAAGCACCATTTATATTGTAAATTAACCAAGTGTGAGTTTCATGTTACCACAGTCGAGTTTTTAGGGGTTATCCTTACTCCTCAAGGTATGGTCATGGCAGAAAAGAAAGTACAAGCGGTATCTGAGTGGCCACTCCAAAGACTGTTCGAGATGTACAGTGTTTCCTGGGGTTCACAAACTTTTATCGCAGGTTTATAAATCATTTCTCTCAAACAAATGGCGCCAATCACCAAGTTATTAAGGAAGAAAGAAACATTTGTATGGTCTCCAGAAGCTGATCAAGCCTTTTCAACTTTGAAAGAAGCTTTTTCCACTGCCCCAGTCTTGACTCATCCTTATGTGGATCATCCATTCATAGTGGAAGTAGATGCCTCTGATGTGTCTATTGGTGCAGTCTTGTCACAACGAAGTAAATACAGACACAGGTCAACTCCATCCTGTAGCCTACATGTCTCGAAAAGTGAACGAAGCTGAACAGAACTATGTCATTGCTGAAAAAGAGCTTCTGGCGATCCGTGACACCTTTAAAAAGTGAAGACATCACTTGTTGGGTGCCAAGTACACAATCACAGTATATACTGATCATCGCAATCTCCAGTTCATGAGTTCAGCTAGACTTTTGACTCCTCAGTAATTACGCTGGATGCTGTTTTTTGCTGAATTCGATTTTGTAGTAACTTTTTGTCCTGGTAAAGACAACCGCAAAGCAGACGCCTTGTACTGCCAAGAGTCTACCATGTTGCCTACCATCCAACCTTCCAGGGCTATCATTGCTCCAGACAATGTCCTATGTATAATAAAAAACGAAGACTTCTTTGAAGACATTCGTAATTCTTTCACCATTTAGAAATGGCAGGTATGGGCTCGAGCAGATCCCAAAAGATCCATCAAACAAGGACTACCTTTCCATGATGCTCGTTTGTTTGTGACCACCACCAAGCTTTGCAAGTTAGCATTTCATTTGTTACATGTTATACCTACAGCAGGTCATCCAGGTACTCCAAAAACTCTTGAATTAATCCAACGTTACTTTTGGTGGCCTACTCTGACAAAAGATGTCAAAACAATGGTGAACCACTGAAAAGTCTGTGCTCGCATCAAGACAAGTAATTAAAAACCGAAAGGTTTGTTGCATCCACTGCCAACTCTACGCCGACCTTGGAAACACATCTCTTTAGACTTCATTACAGGGCTACCAGTGGTTCAACAGCACTCAGTAATCCTTGTGGTAGTAGATAGTCTCACGAAATATGGACATTTCATTGCCTTCAAGAAATTGCCCACCTCCAATGAACTGGCAACCATCCTACTGAACAGAGTGGTCCGTTATCACGGGCTGCCGAAAATGATTCTCACCGATCGAGGATCGCGATTTGCCTCTAACTTCTGGAAAACGTGGTGCAAAATGCTTCAAGTCACATCCACACTATCTACTGGCCATCATCCTCAAACAGATGGTCAAACTGAGAGACAGAATCAGACATTTAACCAATATCTGCGTGCTTACGCTGAGAAAGCACTTAATTCCTGGACATCAATGCTCTGGTTGGCTGCGTTAGCCTACAATAACTCATTTCACACCTCCACTGGTGTCACTCCCTTTTTTGGCCTGTTTGGCTATCATCCTGACACCCTGCCCATCACAATTCCTCAAGAAAGTTCTCTTACACCAGCTGTGTCAGAAAAGATTCAACACCTTCACCAAACGCAAAAACTGATTCAACAGCATTTAGAAAAAGCTAAACAACAGTACAAAAAGCACTACGACAAGAAACATTGTGAAGGACCTCAGTATCAACCAGGAGATAAAGTATGGCTTTCTACAAGACATATAGACTTCAAGAAAAAGCACATGTTTAATCCAAAATTCATCGGTCCTTACACTGTCCTCCTGCAAATTAATCCAGTGACATATAAACTGCAGTTGCCCTGGTCACTGTGTATTCATCCAGTGTTCCATTCTTCCCTGCTGAAAAAAGCAGTCCAGAAGATACGCTCCCAACCAGCTCCAGTTCTAGTACAGGGGGAAATTGAATCCGAGGTTAAACAGGTGTTGGACTCTAAGCTGCGAGGTCGTAACTTGTGGTATCTGATTTCTTTGAAAGGTTATGGGCCTGAAAGTAACTCATGGGTCTCTGCATCTGATGTCCATGCTCCACAACTAGTGAGACGCTTCCATCGTCTTAACCCAGACAAACCAGGCCCTAGAGCGCGTCTGGGAGAGGGGAGTACTGTCAACATCAGGACAGTGTGCACTCTACGGGCGATGAAAATGCAAAAACTCAGCCTTTATGCAAGAGCATAATTCATGCATTGTGTTTATATGCAGTTTGTTAACCTTTTGCACTGCAGACTTTAACCTTGAAAAACACTATTAATGATGTTTGCAATAAATGTTCAATTGCAAGGTATTGCTGCAGACTTATTGAGTGTGTTAGGGTGTGGTTCCTTTCTAGGACCTTCTGGAAGTTTTCTCTGCAGTATGACTGGGTGTAGTCTGTGGGCTGAGCCAGACTCTATATAAGGCAAAGGTTTTGCGCAACCGTTTCATGGCATTTGCATACTTTGTTCGAATCGGCTGAGTGCGCAATTCATTTCTTGCATGATAATCCTGGTGCTCGGATCGGCAAAGGCTTGCACAATCGTTTCATGGCATTTGCATACTTTGTTCAAATCGGCTGAGCTTGCGATTCGTTTCTTGCATGATAATCCTGGTGCTCGGATAGGCAAAGACTTGCGCGATCATTTCATGGCATTTGCATACTTTGTTCGAATCGGCTGTGCGCGCGATTCATTTCTTGCATGATAATCCTTGTGCTCGGATTGGCAAAGGCTTGCGTGATCATTTCATGGCAGTTACAAATTCTGGGTAGAATCGGCTGTGTGCGTGATTCATTTTTTGCATGATAACTTGGTGTTCGGATCGGCAAAGGTTGCACGATCATTTCAAGACATTTACATATTCCTGTTGGAATCGGAAGAGTGTACGATTCATTTCCCTCATGTAAAACTTGATTCCCAGATCGGCAACAGGGTGTACAATTAGTTCATGGCCATACAAAAAAAAAAAAGACTCTGAAGTGTAATGTTATTTAATGTGCCCACATTTCTTTTTGTGAAAAGGACAAAACCTAAATGTGATGTTCCGTGCATATTAAGTTACTAGCATAATTACAGTTGTTTTCCCGAGATGGTTTTCAGACATCCTTTAGTCCTCAGGTGAAAAAAAGGTAGTGTTTGTTCTGAAGCTTTATTCTAGAAGGTTCTTGTATTTCTAGACATTACGTGACGTGTTATGAAAAACCTTTATGAAACATTGCATTAATCATCCTTGATTTTATTCCAGGTATCCAGATTGCTCTAGGCCTAGTTAAAAACACTTCTTAGAGTATTCATGGTAACAGTAAGACAATACTAAGAATCATAATCTTGTGACAGTCAATGTGATTTTATTCTGATGTTGTGTTGTTTAACCTTTTGCTTCCTACAGGTCTCCTTCCCAGCTGTTTCCTACCTAACCCCCTTTTCCCCACTTGGACTCTCTTAGACTCCGTGACATTCTAATCAGAGTATTGGAGCTGTCTTGTGGTGGACATGTTTGGAACGTGCGCAGACCCCGAAGATCTGGTGACTCTGACAACTGCCCCAAGAACTCATACTGGCATTTACCTTAATCCAACTGTTAGTAGTGTCAGCCTTAGGGTTGTATTCTGCCAAACCTTTTGCCTCTCCCTTCTGTTTTTCAGAATTCGTTTTTTGACCTTATTCTGCTAACCAGTGCTAAAGTACTTGTGCTTGTGCTCACTCCCTAAAACATTGTAAAATCGGTTTAAACCTGATTGACATATTTAATTTACCTATAAGTGAAGTAAAATGGTATATTATAGTGGTTCCCAACATTTTTACTTCAGTAGACCCCTACTTTATCATTACTGGAACCCAGGGACCCCCACTGAATCATTATTGAAATCTAGGAATCCCCAACTGAGCCATTACTGAAAGCTGGGGACCCAGGGCCAGATGTATCAAGCTCCCGGTTTGCATTTCTTAAATAGCGAATTTTAAGAAATTGCTGTTTTAAAAATGCAAAATGAGATGTATAAAAACTGCGAGTCAGTAATAGCGATTTCTTAAAAACTGCAAACTCAATTTGCGAGTTGCAAATCCCAAATCGCACAAAAAAAAGAGAATCAGTATTAGCAAATCGCAAATCGCAAATATGGCAATCCAGGAACAGCCTGATGAAATCACAACCAGGAAGTTAGTCAGCCCAGGCTGTTTCCAGAAGCCACATCCACAGGAGCAGGCAGAGAGACACAGCCCAGCACCAGGGAGGCAGCCTAGTGATCCAGCCAGGACCAAACAGGAACATGGCCACTGATAGGAATGCAAAGGGGAAAGGTGACAGGAAGCGCAAGCTCAAAATCAGTGAGCAGGAATTGGACTTGCTCACTGAGGAGGTGGTCAGGAACCACGACAAACTCTTTGGGAAAAACTCACTACAGGTACCTGAAAGTTAGAATAGGAAACTGTGGTCAGACATCCAGACCAAAATATGCGCAGTGGGTGTTGCGCAGTGCTCCGTTGAGGAGATACGCAAGCGATGGTACGACTTGCGTTCCCCTGCCAAAGAGAGGGTAGCCAGCAGGCTAAAGGAGGCAAGGAGCACTGGAGGAGGACCACCCACCCAGACACGTTCCACACTCATGGAAGACATGGTGAAGTCGACACTGCTTTATGAAGCTGTCAGTGGTGTCACTGACATTGACACCTCAGGCACACCCAGCACCAGCAAAGGAAAGGGCAGTACTGATGTGTTTCCCCATATGGGCATGTACAAATGCCCCTTAGAAAAAAGCTATCACACTATGCAGTGTGATAAGTAGTCTATCTTATGTGCAAGACAACAATTCCTTATGGAAGTGGTAGTCCACATCCCTAAAGTGCTAATACCACATAAATAGCAAGATAGTGTTAAGCCAAATAGAGAAACACAAAAGACTCCTAGTGAAACAATGCCAGTGTACATTTAATACTATTATGCAACTATTTGTGTAATATTCAAAAATGACATGCTGCAGATTGCTGTTCTGGGCCCTGATGTAGCAGAAGGTGGAAATTTGGGGGATACCGAAACACAGCCATAGTCCAACTCAAACACCAGTGAGTCCTTCATTAATGCATCAACTAGACACAGGGCAAGAGTGCTACCTCTCCCAGAGTATAACCTGGACTCGGATGAAATGCCGGATGAAGAACCAACACCACACCCAGAGGCTAGAATCACAGTAAGACAGCAGTCCCTGCTACAGTTCACTCCCCTCAGGAGGCGTTATGAAGCAGGCAGACAGTGCACTGAGGAAGGTGAGGGCCCATCACTCTCTGGCGGCCTTGAAGCTTCCATGCTGAAAGTGCAGCGCCTGCAATGTAAACACATGAGGTCAATGCACAGGCAGTTGGTGTCAATCGATCATAACATGGGAGCAATGCACAGGCAGTTTGAGTCTCACAATGACAAAATGGGAGTAATGCACATGCAGTTAGAGTCTCTTAATGAAAACATGTGAAAGCTGCATGAGGGACAGCAGACAGCAGAAGAAAACACAAAGGAGATGACAAACACCATTAGGGAACTCTGCACTGTGATTCAGCAGAAGCATGTCAGCCACCGTAGACGCCATCACCGACTGATGGGCAGGTTGGTTGGGTTCTGCAGATCTGTCAATCGTCTCACTACCACAACTGCCTTGATATCACAACGTGCGGTGGGCATACAAGTGGAAATGGCACATTGCAGTCGTGATGTTGCACAAGGATTGGTGCAAATAACCAATGTTTTGGAGACAATGCAGACAGTACGGAGTGCTACAAACAGCAAACTGGATGGGGGGGATAGTGAGGAGCTCTCTAGCCTCAGCAGTCTCACAGCCCCTGTGATGGATCCTAGGCGCCGCAGACCAGACACAGTACTGTCTTTGAACCCGCTACAAGAGGTGTCACCGAGGCCACTGAGCACTCAAGTGGAGTGCGTGGAAATAGGAAGTAATGTTGAGGGGTACAGGGGACTTGCATCACATGTAGCAAAAGAGTTATATTATGATGCTAATAGTGTGACACTGTTACTCGCACCTGTTTGTCTATTGTGCATAGCTATGTCCTAATCACACATATATTACCTGAAGTCAAGGCAATAAAGATGCTACCTACAGCAATACATGAAATGGATGTGGTATTGTCTTTACATATATAAGAAATAGTTGCGCGTGATGTCATTATGTCGTTGTCTGCCCTCTGCTGCACTGCTTCTGTCTACTAGGTGAAGGGGTGTCAAGGGACCATCATACTCATCTGAGTCCGGCTCGGTGGGTTCCACAGGTATGCCCCTCATTGTAGCAATGTTGAGCAACATAGCACATGTAGCCACGATTTAGCATGTTGTTTCAGGGCAGTATTGTAGTGCACCACCACTCTGTGGATGCATCTGAAGCAACTCTTCAGCAGGCCAAAGGTTCTATCCACAACGTTGAGGGTTGTCCTGTGAGTAGCAATTGTACTTCCTGTCGGCTGCCGTTGCAGGACTCAGGTAGGGCATCAGTATAAATGATCGCACAGCGTAGACACTGTCTCCTGGAATGACAGAAGAGCGAAATTAGTAATATGTATACGTGACATCACATTTCCATCAATGCAACATTGTCAACTATTACATTACCCAATAGATATCCTTCGCCAAACTTCCAATCAAGTAGCCTTGTGTAAAATCCACTGTGCCAAAAGATGTAGGAGTCATGTGTGCTCCCTGGGTATCTGGCCACAAGATCAGTTATAATGTCGGAGGCATTGCTAATTACTTGTATGTTCGTGGAATGTGAATTTCAGCGGTTCTGATAAACATATTCAGTGGCCGATGGTGGACAGACAGCTACATGTGTCCCATCAATGGCGCCTATTACATGTGGTGTTGGACTTTTTTGCTTATACAGGGTCATCCCCAATCTTTTTGCCTCCTGCCTCCTATTTTTTCTGACCTGTTACTGTTGGCTTTTGAACTCTGAGCACTTTCCCACTGCTAACCAGTGCTAAAGTGCATATGCTCTCTGTGTAAATTGTATTGTTGATTGGTTTATCCATGATTAGCATATTTGATTTACTAGTAAGTCCCTGGTAAAGTGCACTAGAGGTGCCAGGGCCTGTAAATCAAATGCTACTAGTGGGCCTACAGCACTGGTTGTGCCACCCACATAAGTAGCTCTGTAATTATGTCTCAAACCTGCCACTGCAGTGTCTGTTTGTACAGTTTTAACTGTAAATTTCACTTGGTATGTTTACCCACTTGCCAGGCCTAACCCTTATATTTTCTTACATGTAAGGCACCCCTAAGGTAGGCCCTAGGTAGCCCCAAGGACAGGGTGCAGTGTATGGTTAGGGTAGGACATATAGTAATGTGTTTTATATGTCCTGACAGTGAAATATTGCTAAATTAGTTTTTCACTGTTGCAAGGCCTGTCCCTCTCATAGGTTAACATGGGGACTACTTTTAAATCTGATTAAAGTGTAGATTCCCTTTTGGAGCGGATGGGCATGTGGAGTTTGGGGTCTCTGAGCTCACAATTTAAGAATACATCTTTTATTAAAGTTGAATTTAAGATTGTGCGTTTGAAAATGCCACTTTTAGAAAGTGAGCATTTTCTTGCTTATACCATTTCTGTGACTCTGCCTGTGTGTGGATTCCCTGTCTGGGTCAGTTTGACAGTTGGGCTGGTAGCACCTCACACTAGACAGTGACACAAAAGGAGCTGGGGTGTAGTCTGCATTTCCTGATGAGCCATCTGTGCTAGGAGGGAGGGGAGGAGTGGTCACTTACACCTGAAAGGGCTGTGCCTGTCCTCACACAATGCCGTCTCCGACCCCCTGGTGAGTGTCTGGGGCCTGGCCTGGGCAAGGCAGGATTTCACATTCAAAAGAGACTTTACTTTGAAGTAGGCCTACTTCAAAGGAGAAACTGGGTATAAGAAGGGCACCTAAAACCACAGACTTTAGAACACTTCTGGAAACAAGAGGAACCTCTGCCTGGAGAAGAGCTGAAGAGCTGAGGAGAAGTGCTGCCCTGCCTGTGACTGTGCTTTGTGGAGCTATGCTGCAGTTGCTGTTTCTGCTAGAGTAAGAGGGCAAAGACTGGACTTTGTGTGCCTTCCATCTTGTGAAGAAATCTCCACGGGCTTGATTTAGAGCTTGCCTCCTGTTCTTTGAAGTCTTAGGGACAGCAAAGACTTCTCTCTGCCAGCACCTGGAGTCTCTGGAGAGACTCCTGCTCTGACAAGTGGTTCCCTATCCAGTCCCTGGGCCCTTGAAAGGAAAGCTGGTGGAAATCCTAGGAAATCGACTTCGGACGACTTCGGACCGACGACGCTGCTGAATCCGGTGACGCCGCCTGCAACCGACTCCGTGATCTTCGCTGGAACACAGCGACATTCGCAGGCCTGATGCTACTGCAGCCCCTCTGAAGTCCGTGACTCCGTGGAAGTCGCCGCACCACGTCGTGACCGATGCTGCTCGAAGTGCGCGGATTCAACATTTCGCACAGACGCCGCGATCCCCGACTTCGCGCATCGACTTGTTTCCACTCTTCACCGAAGGTACTGTACTTGGGGGTCTACGCGACTCCGTGTCCAGTGCCGCTGGTGTCGGCTTGTTGGAAACGAATCCGTCACGACGCCGTGTTAACACCTCATCGAAGCATTTTGTGTTTCTAAGCGCTATTTTTTAGTTTAATCTGTAAAAATTCATAACTTGACTTGTGTATGTCGGATGTTTGTCGTTTCGGTCTTGTTATGTTTAGATAAATATTCCCTATTTCTCTAATCTGGTGTTGTGTCATTTTGTAGTGTTTTCATTGAGTTACTGTGTGTGTTGGTACAAATACTTTACGCCTAGCACTCTGAAGTTAAGCCAACTGCTCTGCGAAGGTACCAAGGGGGTAAGCAGGGGTTAGCTGAGGGGGATTCTCTTTTACCCTGACTAGAGTGAGGGTCCTTGCTTGAACAGGGGGTAGCCTGACTGTCAACCAAAGACCCATTTCTAACATGTGGGAAATGGGCAATCTGGTAGCAATCAAATTTTGTCTGTAGTAATTCCTGTAGGTTGTTGGGGAATCTTATGTGCTGTTGAATTTTGCTCAGCATGCCATTGAGAAATGCATTAAAAAATCTTGAGAGAGCACTTTGTGAAACACTCCAGCTGCTGCTATGACCCCTTGATAGCTTCCTGAGCCTAATAGGTTCAGGTGGCATAATAACTGCACATGGGTGGATATACTATTGGTCCTGTGTGTGGTGCGCTCCAGTACGGGTTGTAGATCAGCTATCAGGTCAAGTATCATGGCTGTGCTTAACCTGTACTTATCATAAATTTCCTCCTCTGTTTGGTCAAACAATGTTATCCGCACTCCAAAAATGCGCTCCTGTCTCCTCCTCCCTCTTCTCAAACCTGTCAGGATCCTCATCCTCCTCACCATCACGTAGAGTCCAGCCATTGTGGAAAAGAGGGTGAGTGATTCTTGGCCTCTTTATATAGGTTGCACCTGGTTACCACCTGATTTCACTTCATAGTAAATTGCTTGTGCAAAAGGCCATTCTGCGAATAATCGCTATTTGCGAATTGTTGATGCATTGCATTGCGAGCATGTATTTGCGATTCGCTTCTTACGTATCACAAATAGTGACATGATTTTGCGGGTCGCATTTTGTGATTTGCAATTTCAGGTCGCAATTTGCGATACGGAGAATACAAATCGCTATTTCATGTCGCTATTTGTGATACGCAAAATGCGACCCGCAATTTCATGTTGCAGTTGCAAGGAATCGCTATTTTAGCGATTCCTTATATTTGCACTGCGAATGCCTTTCATACATCGTGAAAGGTGATTTTGCATTCTTAAACAGCGAAATCTACCAATTCGCACTGTGTGCAAATGCAAAATGCTTTGATATATCTGGCCCCTAATCTGCTAATATTATTTAATTTTCTAAGCAGTCGCGGACCCCCTGAGGAGGCTTCACGGACCCCCATGGGTCCCCATGCCACAGGTTGGGAATCAGTGGTAAATTACATACCCAAAGCCTGTAAATTTAATGCTACGTGTGCCCCTACTGTGCCACTCACTTAAGTAGTTCTCTGAAACACATCCCAGGCCTGCCATTGCAACCTAGGTGCAGTTTTAAACTGCCAATTCGACTTGGTAAAATAAACCTTTTGCCAAGCCTAAAACACCCATGTTAATACATAAAAGTAAACCTTGGGTTAAGCCCCAAACAGTCCATAGGGGATGCTGCATTGTGTGGAAAAAGTCACACATGTCCTTTAAAGTTTTTCATGCCCTGTTAATGAAAAACTCACAAATTTGTTTTTCGCTACTGAGGTCTGCCTCACCCATATAATAACACTGAATTACTTTATTACATTTAATAAGGGATACAGTTTGTTTCGGAATCTGTAGAAATGTCTTGTTTGGTCTCTAGATAATTGTAATTTAAAATCCTCTTTATTGGTAAACATGGATTTTCAGCCTGAAATCTGGAAGGGCCACTTTTAGGAAGTATGCATTTCCTTGTTCTAACCACTTGTTGCCTGCAGGCTTTATCCTGGGTCACATGACAAGGTATAGTTAGCAGTTGGTCTCTGTGTATTCCTCCCAAACAGTAACACAAAGGAGTTCAATGTGCTGGCAGGATGGGAGGAAAGGAGCTGTGCACATCCCCACTTATGTTTCAAAGGAACGTCCTCAGCACACACAAAAAGGACTTCACACTAGCCTTTTGTCTCCCCAGACATCTTGGGACCAGGACAAGCAGGAAGGAAATTCTAGGACTATCTGTGGGTTGGGAACTCCAGACGTTCCTTCCACTTCAAAGCTGGCGCTAGGTATGAACACATGACCTTCAGCCCCGCTCTTCCATTCACTCCTGGACCTTTAGCTGTTAAAGAGGAAGGACTGTCCTCCTGCCAGAGGACTAAACAGCTGCTTGAGGCCTACCCTTCTCTCTGAGAAGGAAGACTGGACCTGCTTCCTTAATCCCAAAAATAATGACTCCAAGGGTCAGCTGACTGTCCTCCTGTTCTGAACTTCAGGGACACCACAGGCTCCAGGGGCCTGCCTGTCCTGCTGCAGCAGCCTAGCTAATACTAAACCGGCCTGGTCCTGCAACTAACTCCCTAAGCTCTGCTGGCCTCAGCTAGAGTGAGCCCGTAATCATCAAAAGGCATAATCCCAGGTCCTGGGCCCTTGGTTAGCATCAGAGTGCACTCCTCTGAAGAAAAAGGAGAATAAATGATTAGACAAAAACAGTCAGCAGACAGACAGGGGAGAACAAATGGAGAGAAAAAAACCAAGCATTTGTAATGCAATGGGTCTTGCGTTTCCTAACCGGACTTTTCTTGCCAAATAGACTGAAAATTAAAAGTAAAACAGTTTCACATAACTAACCAGACTTTTTTTGCCACATAAACTGAAAATGAAAAGTAAAACAGTTTCACGAAAGTGAGCGGATGGCCGCCATAAGCACAAAGCACACACACACACACAAAAGGAAACAGAAGTTCGCTCGCAGTGAAACGCATCGGCAAAAGTGCAATTATCCATGTAACTGGCAAAAGTGCAATTATCCATGTAACCAGCAAAAGTGCAAATATCCATGGAACAGGGTCGACGTCATGCAAAGCGCTTGACTATTGCCCAGCAAGATCTCACTGCCTACGAATTAAAAATAAAAAGTATCCCAGAAACCATACTGAAAACATGAAGTCTCGTATGTTTTCAGTAGTTGACTGGTGCGCTTGAGGCAGGCTAAACACTGGAAAATGCATGATGTATGCATGCTTTTCACTGATTAAATTAAGTTTAAAAGACAAGCCCACAAACCAACCGAATTGATAGGTTTGCAGTGGGCTTGGTTAAAAGCCCACAGAGAGATTACACCTGGGACAGAGCGCTTTACGCTCAACCCTAAACTTGACAAACAGTAGATGGAATGCAAATTGGTCTGGCTGGAAATGAACAGGGATGCGGGAGCAGTCTCCAGCCTAGTCCTAAAACAACTGTCTCATGCATATCACATAATATATCAAGGTGAAATGGCTATTTTGTATTCAAATTGCATCATCATGTCTATTTTTGTTACAGAATAATGGCAATGAGGTTCATAATAATTTTTCATAATTGCCACAGAAAATTCTCTGACACAAAATATGTGAATCACAACAGACTTAGGTGGTCATTACAACCCTGGCGGACGGTGTTAAAGTGGTGGTAAGACCGCCAACAGGCCAGGGGATAAAAATGTGCAATTACGACCGTGGCGGAAACCGCCAACAAAGACAGCCACTTTAACACTCCGACCGCCACGGCGGTACAAACAAACAGAGCGGCGGTCACCGCCAACAGACAGGCGGGAGACAATGTGCCGCCCACACTATTATGACAGGCCAATCCACCACCTTTTCCGGGGCTGATTCACTGCGGATAAAAACACGGCGGAAACAGGAATTCCGAAGAGAAAACGCTCACCTCTAAACACCCCACAAGGAACGAGGACACCATGGGCCCGGAACTCCAAATTCTACCTGCAATAGTCTTCCTGCTCCTCTACCAGGAGCACGAACGCCGGCGGCGAAGACCACTGTGAGTACTGCTCCTACGACACAGGGGAGGGGAGAGGCAAAAAACAGGGACACACACACGCAACACGCAACACCCCCACCCCCACCCACTACAACACACACACTAATGCATATTAATACATCACAGTTACATCCCCCAAACCCCCCAGAAGAATGCAAAGACAATAGAAAATGAGTGTAACCTTTGAAATGTATGAAAACTAAGTAGGCAGAAATATATATATATATATACACCATTTACAAAATATATACCAAGCATAGTAGTCCATTATAGTGCTCCAATTAAGTCCGTGGGCCACTGGGCCCACACGGCATGGGCGAGGCCCACACAAGATCCCCGACCATGACAGAGAGAACACTGCAGGGGCATCAGAGGGCAACTAAACAGGCACCTCAGGGGGAGGGAAAAGGGGGGCACCTCAGCCGGTTGAGTGCACAACGCCAAATCCATGAGGGGGCCACATGCCCACTGTTACATCCTGGGGAGTGCAAAGCCACAGTCTCTCAAGTCTCTACAGTGGGTGGGTTGCCCACTGCATTATCCTGGGGAGTGCAAAGCCACAGTCTCTCAAGTCTTTACAGTGGGTGGCTTGCCCACTGTTCCATCCTGGGGAGTGCAAAGCCACAGTCTCTCAAGTCTCTACAGTGGGTGGTTTGCCCACTGTTCCATCCTGGGGAGTGCAAAGCCACAGTCTCTCAAGTCTCTACTGTGGGTGGTTTGCCCACTGTTCCATCCTGGGGAGTGCAAAGCCACGGTCTCTCAAGTCTCTACAGTGGGTGGTTTGCCCACTGTTCCATCCTGTAGAGTGAAAAGCCACAGTCTCTCAAGTCTCTACAGTGGGTGGGTTGCCCACTGTTCCATCCTGGGAGTGCAAAGCCACAGTCTCTCAAGTGGATAACAGTCTCCATTGGTTCTGGAGAGGGCCTTGTGCCCAGAGTGCTTCATCCTGCCAAGGACAGAGGTAGTGGATGTGATTCTCCACTGGTTCTGGAGGGGGCATTGTCCCCAGAGTGCTTCATCCTGCCAAGGACAGAGGTAGTGGATGCCTTTCTCCACTGGTTCTGGAGGGGGCCTTGTGCCCAGAGTGCTTCATCCTGCTAAGCACAGAGGTAGTGGATCCCTTTCTCCACTGGTTCTGGAGGGGGCCTTGTGCCCAGAGTGCTTCATCCTGCTAAGGACAGAGGTAGTGGATGCCTTTCTCCACTGGTTCTGGAGGGGGCCTGGTGCCCAGAGTGCTTCATCCTGCCAAGGACAGAGGTAGTGGATGTGAATCCCCTTCTGCTTCTGGAGGGGGCCTTGTGCCCAGAGTGCTTCATTCTCCCCATGACGGACTCAGTAGCGTCAGTGTCCTTGGCGCTCATGGGCCAGCGGTGCTTGAGACGGCGGTGCCCTGTTCAGCAGTGCTTAAGATGGCGGTGCCCTGTTCAGCGGTGCTTGAGACGGCGTGCCCTGTTCAGCATTGCTTGAGACGGCGGTGCCCTGTTCAGCGGTGCTTGAGGCGGCGGTGCCCTGTTCAGCGGTGCTTGAGGCGGCGGTCTCCATTGCAGGGACTCAGCTGCTGGCGGTCCTTCATGGCCCAGCGTGGCTTTTGCTGGCGGTCCTTCATGGCCCAGCGGGGCTTTTGCTGGCGGTCCTTCATGGCCCAGCAGGGCTTTTGCTGGTGGTCCTTCATGGCCCAGCGGGGCTGGTGCTGGCCTCCTGGGCAGCTGGGCTGGTGCTGGTGGTCCTGTCCTGGGCAGCTGGGCTGGTGCTGGCCTCCTGGGCAGCTGGTCTGGTGCTGGCGGTCCTGTCCTGGGCAGCTGGGCTGGTGCTGGCGGTGGCCTCCTGGGCAGCTGGGCTGGTGCTGGCGGTGGCCTCCTGGGCAGCTGGGCTGGTGCTGGTGGTCCTGTCCTGGGCAGCTGGGCTGGTACTGGCGGTGGCCCCCCGGGCAGCTGGGCTGCTGCTGGCAGCGGCCTCCTGGGCCGCGGGGATGATGGCGGTCTTCTCCGGCGCTGCTGCTCTTCCCAGACCAGGGTTTCTTGTGGCCCTTCCCCACCTTGGAAGGTGTCACAGCTGACTCCACACTCCCACCGGGACCCCTGGGAGCGGCTTTGGTGTCTGGACTCTTCCCCCTCTCCCGCCGGGCACTGGCCAACTTCTGATGCTTCACAGGTGGGGGACTGTCTGTGCTGTGGCTCCGTGCCACACTGGCTGCCCTGGTGGCCGGTGCACTCCAGATTCCGGTGACTACAGGCACCACTGGTCCCGGAGATGTTGTGGCTGAGGTGCTAGTTCGGGACCTAGGAGACGGATGGGGTGGGGGAGGTGTGGGAAAGAGGTCAAGGTTGGACAGGAAAAGTTTTTGGGACACACCGGGACGGGCAGCTGGAGGGGGTTTGGGAGTGGAGGAAGAGGTTGTGGTTGTAGGAGGTGTTCGTTTGCTGACTTGCTGAAGGTGCATGCGCTGGAGGCTGTTGTGAGGTGGATGGCTGTTGGGTGGGTGTGTGCCTGCGTTTGTTTATCTTGGGAGGGGGCGTCACAGACACACTGGGAGAGTACTCAGGGGACGTGTGAATGGTAGTGGGGGTGGTGACTGCACGTGAGCGGGGTGTGGTGGTGGGTGTGCTGGAGAGGGACGTAGTGGCTGTAGAGGTAGTGCATGCAGGTGTGAGTGTAGACGAGACTGGGAGGGAGGAGGGAGATAAGGAGGAGGGGGACACAGTGGAGGCAGTGGATGTTGGTATGTCTGCATGTGTGTGATGTTTTGCGTGAGTGCCTGTGGGATGTGTGGTGCTTATGTCTGCCTGAGTTTCCCTTGTGTGTTGACATGTATGCATGCTGGTCTGTAGGTGTGCTTGGGATAGGCTGAGGTACAGGGGATTGGGTCGGGGTGGAGGAGGTTGGAGGGGGGAGGCTAGACACAGGGACAATGGCTCCCATCAGTGCTGAGGCCAGAGTCTGAAAAGCTCGCTGAAGGGCCGCCTGACCAGAATGAATGCCCTCCAGGAATGCATTTGTTTGTTGCAACTGCCTTTCTACACCCTGGATGGCATTCAAAATGGTAGACTGCCCAACAGTGAGGGACCTGAGGAGGTCAATGGCCTCCTCACTGAGGGCAGCAGGGGTGACTGGGGCAGGGCCTGAGGTGCCTCGGGCGAAGGTGATGCCCACCCTCCCGGGTGAGCGGGCACGGGCAAAGGCTGAGGGGCTGCTGGGAGGGCGGTGCTGGAAGAGGGGGGTGGCGGCTGTAGATGGGGGTGGCACAGATGTTGCCACCACCACAAGGGAGCTCCCATCAGAGGACGAGTCCGTGTCACTGGTCAGCACCTGTCCCCGCCGTGGAGCTCCCCTCGCCCTCCGTCCTACTGGTGAAGTCCAATTCCGTAGTGTGGCCTTCCATGGCCATGTTGGATGCACCCCCTGGTGCTCCGGTGCCACTGCACCTCCGTCTGATGATGCTAATGCACACAAGAACAGGGAGACCACAAAAAGGGGGGGGACGATAGAAGAAAGACATGTTGAGTGCATGCATTACCACTACCGCTGGCGGACACGACAGACACATAAGCCCCCTGCACTACGCCACGCTCTTGGGCTCCACTGTTCAATTCCTGGGAAATGGCCTACAAGGTTATGGATGACATCTGCACACATAGATGACACAGGGGCATGACTAGGTGTAGTTGTCACTCTACAGAGGTAGGGGGGGTGACACATGGCCTGCCTTACGTAGGGACCTTGCCTACGGAACTCGCCCTGGCCTAGGAAACCCACCGCCCACCTCCCCCACCCAGACCCTCCACTGCACGGAAAGTCAGCAGAATGCAAGTGTACTCACCCCCTTGTGTCTGCTGTGATGCCCTCAAGCACCCATCCAACTCCAGATACACCACCGCCAGGATCCAGAACATCAGGGGGGTCATGGTGCGACGCGCACCCCGCCCACGGTGGGAGGCCATCCCCAGCTGAGCCTCCGCCATCTTCTTGCTCCAGCGGCAAACGTCCTCCCATCTTTTCCGGCAGTGGGTGCTCCGTCTGTGGTAGACCCCGAGGGTCCGGACGTCCTTGGCAATGGCACGCCAAATATGTTTTTTCTGGTGGGCACTGACCTACATGTTTTGTACAGAGGAAAGAGAAAGTTATTACCAACTGCACTGTCAAAGTGATTGGCCCCCATCTCTACCCTTGCCATGTGGCACATGTACTCACCGTTGTTTCATGCACACCACACTCTCCCCCCTTCCTTCTTTCATCCACCCCTCTCCACACAGGCATAGCCCATACATCATGCTCCCAGTGTACTTACCTGGTTGTCTGGAGGACCGTAGAGTAGCGTGTACTGGGAGAGGACCCCGTCCATGAGTTTCTCCAACTCCTCCGATGTGAAGGCAGGGGCCCTTTCCCCAGACACTCGAGCCATTGTCTCTTCCAGACCGAGGTCACAGCAGCACTTGAAGTGTAGGTCCTCTCCTGTCGAAGATCAGGTATCTAGTGATTGAACACATAGAAAACTGCGTCACGTCCGCGGTGGTGCGTTCCATCACCGCCGGCGTACATTGTCATTGGCTCCAGGGACCAATGTTAACCAATGCAGCATTGCGCAGCGGTCTTCGACCGCCTACCGCAACGGTGTACAACGCCATTTCAGGGGCCCACATGGCTTCATGTTCAACTGCGTCACACATACCTAGGCCTAGACTTAACACACATACAGGCCACTTTTTGAGTATGAATGGTGTCCTGTGTAAGCTGTGGGGGTACCTCTGAGTTGTTTGACTCTGTGCTTGCTGTTGTCCTTCATAGGCACCGGCCGCTGGGACATGTGAGGAGATGGCGGCATCCTCCGGAGTACCGACCGTTGGTGGACCTGTCGACAATGGAGGAAAGACATGTTATAATCAAATACAGGCTTGACCGTGCCACAATCCAGGAACTGTGTACCCAGTTGGAGCCAGACCTGATGTCAGCTATCCGCCATCCCACAGGAATCCCCCCTCAAGTGCAGCTGGTGTCAGTGCTCCATTTCCTTGCAAGTGGTTCCTTTCAAACAACAGTGGCCATAGCATCAGGGATGTCCGAGCCTATGTTTTCCCTCAGGTGGAGGATTTGCCTACAGTGAAAGGTGATTTATATGCCCTGGGACATTTCCCCCAACATCATAGGTGCCATTGATGGGACCCATGTGGCTTTGCCCCCCCCCCCCCACAGGAGTGAACAGGTGTACAGAAACCGGAAGAGTTATCATTCGATGAATGTACAGATGGTATGTTTGGCAGACCAGTACATCTCCAATGTGAATGTCATGTTCCCTGGCCGTATATAGCAGCATCCCTTATGTGATGGGTCAACTCCAGAGGCACCATGTGTGGCTATTAGGTGAGCACCTGGAAGCAAGTCAGTGGGAATGGTTGTCTGGGTCTGGGGACATCCCTCCAGGTTAGTGTGTGTCTAACAGTTGTCCCTCGCCATTTGCAGGTGACTCTGGTTACCCCAACCTGTCATGCCTACTGACCCCAGTGAGGAATCCCAGGACAAGGGCAGAGGAACGCTACAATGAGGCCCATGGGCGAACTAGGAGGGTGATCAAGCGGACCTTCGGCCTCCTGAAGGAGAGGTTCAGATGCCTCCATATGACAGGTGGATCCCTATTCTATTCACAGAAGGTGTGCCAGATCATCGTGGCATGCTGTATGCTTCACAACTTGGCTTTGCAACAACAGGTGCCCTTTCTGCAGGAGGATGGTCCAGATGGCGGTGTTGTTGCAGCTGTGGAGCCTGTGGGCAGTGAAGACGAGGAAGCAGAGGAAGAAGACATGGACAACAGGGACTCAGCGATCCAGCAATATTTCCAGTGAAACACAGGTAAGGATACAAACCTGCCTACTACATGTACTTAAACACTACTGCCTCTCTACTGTCTGTCTTTTTCACCCAGTGTATGGTCACTGAGTTGTCACTTTCCCTTACGATTTCACATATGTGGGTCCCACAGTGTGACATCTGCTTTGATTCCTCATGGACTAGAGCTGTGTGACATAGGTATGTTGACACTACAAATGAAAGAGCTTTTTGCCACAGTTATTACTAATACAGTATTCCGAAATCACAGACTGACTCCAGATTGTTTTGTGCTTTAAGGGTGTTTATTTCAGTGCTCAAAATTGGAGGGGGTAGCAAAATGGTGAGGGGTAATGGTGGAGTAATGTCCAAGGCAGAGTCCAGTCTATTAGTCTCACAGGTGCATTGCCCAAATGGGCTTAGGAAGTGGAGCTGGGGCAGTTTAAGTGTGGACAGGGTGACAAAGTGGAACAGTAGGATGACAATCAGGGTGGTCTCATTTCTTGGCGGGGGTCTTGGCATAGTTCTCTATCTTGTTCCTGGATCTCAGGGACCGTTTGCGAGGTGGTTCTCCCTCTGCAGGGGGTGTGGTGGTCGTGTGGCGGTACCTCCTGTCCACTAGCGCCGGCGGAGGTGGTGGGCAGTTCATCGTCCACGTAAGAGTCAGGGGCCCCTTGTAGTGCCACATTGTCCCTCCTGGTGTTGAGTACTTCCTTCAGCACCCCTACGATGGTGCCCAGGGTGGAATTGATGGTTCTGAGTTCCTCCCTGAAGCCCATATACTGTTCCTCCTGCAGGCGCTGGGTCTCCTGAAACTTGGCCAGTACCGTTGCCATCGTCTCCTGGGTGTGGTGGTAGGCTTCCATGATGGAGGAGAGGGCCTCGTGGAGAGTGGGTTCCCTTGGCCTGTCCGCCACCTGTCGCACAGGAGCCCTCCCAGTTCCCCTGTGTTCCTGGGCCTCCATCCCCTGGACCGTGTGCCCACTACCACTGCCCCCAGGTCCCTGTTGTTGTTGGGGTGGTGGGTTAGCCTGGGTTCCCTGTAGTGGTGGACACACTGCTGATTGATGTGTCCTGGGGACGGAGGTATGGGCCCGCTGGGTGGGTGCTGTGCTGGTGTTTCCAGAGGGGGAAGCTCTGTAGTGGTCTGTGACTGGGTGTGAGGAACCGACTGTCCCGAGGTCCCCGATTGGCTGGGCTGGTCATCTAGATCCAGTTGGACAGAGGTGCTGTCATCACTGTGGGCCTCTTCTGTTGGTGGTGTGGACATGTGTGGACCCTTCTGTCCGGTGACGTTGGGTAGGGGTCCTGCAGGGGTATAAAGGCATGATTATTGCATCTGTGTGTGTCAAGGTGTGCAATGGGTGGGTGACCGTGTACCCCAGTGCTAGCATTCCTGTGTGGGACATTGTGTGATGATGGTTTGGGGGTTGTATGGGTATGTGCAGTGGGCATGCTTAGTTATGGGTGTCCATGCTTTGGTGTTCCATGCAGGGCTTGGTGTTGGGATGTGTGGTTTGTGATGTTGGGACATTTGTGAGGAGTAGGAGAGATGGGGGTGAGGGTGAGGGTGGGGGTATGTGATAGCATGCAAGTAGGGTGGGGGATGTAATAGTAAAGCTTTGACTTACCAGAGTCCATTCCTCTACCTACTCCTGCGAGGCCCTCAGGATGCAGAATTGCCAAGACCTGCTCCTCCCATGTTGTTAGTTGTGGGGGAGGAGGTGGGGGTCCGCCACCAGTCCGCTTAACTGCCAGGTGGTGTCTGGAGACCAAGGAACGCACCTTCCCCCGTAGGTCGTTCCACCTCTTCCTGATGTCCTCCCAATTTCTTGGGTGCTGTCCCACTGCGTTGACCCTATCCACTATTCTTCGCCATAGCTCCATCTTCCTTGCAATGGAGGTGTGCTGCACCTGTGATCCGAATAGCTGTGGCTCTACCCAGACGATTTCCTCCACCATGACCCTGAGCTCCTCCTCCGAGAACCTGGGGTGTCTTTACCGTGCCACGGGGTGGTGTGGGTGATGTGTGGGGTGGTGTGTGGGGTGATAAGTGTGCGGATATGTAGTGGGGTGTTGTGTGAGGTGCGTGGAAGTTATGTGGGTGATGATGTTGAGTACCTGTGGATGCTAGTGTTGTTGCTGGTGGTGTCTCTCTCTGGCTTTCGTTTGAGATTTGTTGTCGTAAGGGTTTGTGGGTGATGTGGGTGTGTGTTTTATATTGTACTGAGTGTGTGGGATTGGTGTGTGTATGTGTATCAGGTGTGTATATTTGGAATTGTCCAATGTGGCTGTGTTTTGTATATGTGTGTGTATTTTGAGCACGGCGGTGTGTACTGCCAATGGAATACCGCGGTTGAAAGACCGCCACATGGATTCGTGGGTCGTGATAGTGTGGGCGTATTTCTGTTGGCGTGACGGTGGAGGGTTTGTTATCCCCAAATTATCACTGACCTTTGATGTGGCGGACTTGTGTGGGTGTCTGAATTTTGGCGGATTCGGAGATGTGGGTCATAATAGCTGTGCCGGAATTCCGTGGCTGCGGCGGTGTGGTGGCGGTCTTCTGCGCGGCGGTAAGCAGCTTTTACCACCAATGTCATAGGGAATACCAATAGATGTTTCTCATCAGGTCCTTATACAAATGGGTATTTATTGCTTACTGAATTTTAAGAAAGCTCTCTGCTCACCAGCAATTCACTGGGAAGGAACAGGAGCATTTGCCATGTGTCGATTGGCAAATGCTCCCATACCTGTTAACTTCTGAGCACTGGTACAAAAAATGAATTAATCAGACCATGATATGGGTCTCCCCTGGGGTTTTGGGGGACTTTTTGTCAATCTTGCTCCTTATACAAACCTAAGATTCCAGCCTTCTTTTCAGATGCTCCTAATTCCACCTTTCATCTTGAAAAAGATAAAGGAGTCTGCAAACCAGAATATTGTTGTGTCTTCATCTTTAAAAACATTAAAATGTTGGATGCTAATGGCATGCATAAGCCCGGAGCTTCAACATTCCTAAGTTTTTGCTCACATCTTTTGCTGTGATCAAAGGCCTCACAGAGCCCAAGGGGATCCCTCGGGCTTTGTGAGGCCTTTGTTTTAGTAATTAGAACATTCTGCCCTCTAGGGGCAGAAAGTTCTATTACCCTTAGAGCCTGCCATAGCAGCTATACTGGACATTGAAGGCCTGCTCCTTCAGCTCGGGCCTTCAACACAGAGCACTGGATGTCACAGGCTCAATTGAAGACAACGGAGTGTTCCGAACTTCTAATTGCTGGTAAAAGCGCAGAGCTCCAACATTCCAATATTTGTCTCACTGCAACAGCTGTGAACAAAGGCCTCACGGAGCCCAAGGGGATTTCATTATCCTTGGGCTCTGTAAGGCCTTTGTTTATTAGAACATTAGACCTCTATGAAAAGAATGTTCTAATAGCTTTATAGCCCGCCGTACCTCGGCTATACTGGCCATTTAAGGTCTGCTCCCTTGTTAAAGTCCCTTGCGTTCAGCAAAGGTCTTTAATGCTTGAACTGGCCTTTAATGGCCAGTATAACCTGCTACAACGGGCTATAAGGCTATAATAGAACAGGCCTTCCAACACAATTTAGGCCCACCATTCTGTTATCTTTCCCACAGGGGAGCACCTGCTAAGGATTTACCATCTCAAAGATAGTACATGCCATTAGTATTGGTTTCTGAAAGATAAATTATATAGTAGTGATTTTCTGTACTTAGAGCGTGAGAATGGTATATTTAAGAGGTCGTCTTATATTAAACTATGTGCTTCAGAATGCTGTTTTTATAGCACATAAAAATATATTTAAAGAAAGGACATCTACCAAGAAGGTGTCCTAAATCACATGCTCTTTTTGCAAACACTGCTTTGACTATTGTTTGGTACACGTAGCATTGACGTCTCTCTCTTTTGACTGCTGTTTATTTTTCTCATGGAAGAGCCTTGTTTGTTAATACCACATGCCACTGCAGTAGTGGGTCTATTTCAATTGTGTTTTAATAAGGCTCATCCTGTTTGACAAGTATTTTACTCAGAAGTGTGTGAGACCTGTGCCAAGAGGAGCTGGTGGAAACACAAACGGTTGATAGCAAGAAATGATGTTATGCCCAAAATCAATGATATTGAGTTTTCAACATGACAACAGTTTATCTATATTGTATTCGTGGGTTGCAAATATACCATGAAGTTGTATGTGACTCTATTAAGTTCACAAATATGATCCTACAATAATTTTACATTCACTACAAAGCCTAGATAAGAGTTAACTTGCTCTTCTCTGCCACACCTGCATTTATCTTGGAAGGTAATTATTATAAGTAGAGTTACGACCAAATATATCATATTGTTGGGATATTCCTAGCAGAAACATACATCTTATGCACAATTGAAGAGTTTTGCTTTTTTAATGGAGAAGTGCATAGACTGCAATATCTTCCTATAAATTTCTTTAAAGTGCACCTCGGCAGGCGAAACAGCAGTTGGGCTCATCAAGTCAAGAAGGCTATTGAGGAACATGTATTATGTCATCTTTGTGCCTGGCTGGATAGAGCTTGCCATTCATTAGTTATGAGCTTTATTTAATATTTGTACTACTTTCGCTAAAAGATTGGCTATGGAAATGAAGTAAAAGTGGAGTAGGTGGTGAAATTTCAAACGAATTGGAGGTGCCATTATCTGACAATCATTGATTAAAACTCTGGAGCAGTGAGTAGTTCTATTAGACAGCAAGTATCAATAGCTCATGTGTAATCCAAAAGAATTGGGATTGCTGAAATAAGGCTATTTATTAACTACATTTGGAGCTTTGGTTTCGTCCTGCTAACATCCAGTCACTGCACTCAGCTTGAATGTTCATGCTGACCTCAACAGTGGACACATGCTATTGCATACACTAATTGAGCCATTTCTCAACTCAATATTACACAGGTTTGTGCGCCCAGCTTGCTCATGGATTCCAGTAGCACGAGGTACAATGATGAATGAATACTCCAAGGTATTAGAATGACATTGTGGTAATCAAGCTGGTCGCACACCAGTTCTCCCCTGCTGCTACATCCAGTGGCAGCCACTGTACATCTGAAGTTGGGGGTGGCAGGGGATTAGGGATCTAATATAAAAAAAAAATCTAACCTGTCCTGGTGCCGGCTGCCTCACTCCTCTTCGTTCCTGCTCCTGATGGTGCCTCAGCAGTCTCTGGGACACCAACACAGGCTCCCCATGCAATCCTGGTACTGCTCTCATGCAATACCTAGCATGAGAGCAGTGCCAGGATTGGCCTGAGCGGCTTAGTCTGCCGCTCAGACAATGCAACACAGCTGGGCTGGAGAAACCTAAGTGCACATGTCTGTTTGGTCAGCCTATAACGGCTGGCCAAGCTGACATGCGCACTTTTGAGTGCATTCCACTCCATTCCTCCTTCCACCTCCCAAGGCTCAGCCACGCCTCTCCCTGCACAAGCTGGCTCAACCAACAGCTGAGAAATAAAGCAATAATAAAATATTGTTTTATTTTTCAGCCGTTGGCTCTGAGCCAGTGGGGCGACGCTCTTCCAGCGTCGCGAAGGAGCCGCTGTCGTCTGCATAGCTCTCTCCTATTGCTGCCTCATTCTCACTCCCTTCTCCTCCTCTTTCCCTGTTTTTCTGAGTGCTTTCTCCTGGTTTCTGCCTCGTTTTCACTGCTTACTCCCTCCTTTCCTGCATTTTCCAAATACTTTCTCCTGCTTTTTGCCTCCTTTTTTCACTGTTCACTTGTTTTTTTCGCCACTATATCTACTGCGCCTGTCCGTTTTTTCTGCCTCCCATCCAGCCCCAACCGGCACTTTCTAGAGCCCCTCCCTCCTCCCAGGACCTACTTAATGGAAGCCGGAGCACGACCCCATTGAGAAGGTCCCAGTCCCAGGCCAGCTCTCCCCTGCTGCTGCATCGCTCTCTCCTGTTGCTGCCTCATGTTCACTGCCTTCTCCTCCTCTCCCCTGTTTTTCCGAGTGCTCACTCCTGCTCTCCACCTCATTTTCACTGCTCCCCCCATTTTTCTGAGTGTTTTTTCACACTTTCTGACTCGTTTTCACTCCTTTCCCTTTCCCCCTTTTACTGAGTGCTTTCTCCTGCATGCTGCTCGTTTTCACTGCTTCCTCCCTCCTTTTCCTCATTTTTTAGTGCTTTCTCCAGCTTTCTACCTTGTTTCCACTGTTTACTCCCCCCTTTTGCTGTTTTTCCGAATACTATCCCCTGCTTTTTGCCTCCTATTTTCATTATTCATTTCCTTTTCCCCCATTGCAGTTCCCACCTGCAGCCTCTTTTCCTGCCTCCAGCCCCTAGCCCCACCCACTGCCTCCCAGCACCTCTCCCTCTTCTCACAACCTACTTAATGGAGGCCATAGCATGACCCCATTGAGCAAATCCCAAGCTAGCTCTCCCCTGCTGCTGCATCGCTCTCTCTTGTTGCTGTCTCAATCTCACTGTCTTCTCTTCTCACCTTGTTTTTCTGAGTGCTTTCCCCTGCTTTCTTCCTTGTTGTCACTGCTTTGTCCTTCCTTCCCCCATTTTGTTTGAATGCTTTCCCCTGCATTCTGTATAATTTTCACTGCTTTCTCTCCCCTTTCCCCCTATTTTTTGAGTGCTTTCTCCTGTTTTCTGCCTCATTTTTACTGCTTACTCCCCCATTTCCCCCATTTTTCTGAATACTTTCTACTGCTTTTGCTTCCTTTTTTCACTATTCACTCCTTTTTTTGCCAATGCTGCTCCTTCCTGCAGCCTGTTTTTTCCGCATCCCGCCTTGCCCCGCTCACCACCTCCCAGCACCTCTCCCTCCTCTCAGGACCTACACAATGGGCATGCCGCCAGTGTGCCAAAAGTGCACCAAAGGCCATCACATCTTCACCCATCTACACCTGGACTGCACCCAGTTCCAGGACCCATAGCTGTTTTACCAGACAAAGATACACCACAGCTGACCTCTGAGCCCTAGACCCCAGATGCACCAACAACCTCTGCCACTGCACATCCCTGCGCACCACCAGAGGACCGTTCTCCTGCAAACACTGCTGCCTCACTGTTAGCACCAAAGCAACCAACGTACCTGACACATCGACTGAGACCAGCATGACACAACTCCATTTCATCCTACTCAATGCATGTTTACTAGTTAAAAACACCACCAAGTTCTGGTTCCTCACCCTTGAAGTCAGTTTTCTCACAGAAACCTGCCTCAACGCCACCTCCCCACAAGACATTGCTTCCGAAGTTTACAACAGAACGCAACGGAACCAAACCAACAAGCACAGGGATGGAATGGCCATCATCTACAGGGACACCATGTGCTACACGACATCCCCTGACGAACCCACATCTGTAATAGAACACCTTAACTTCCAAGTCCATGCAGATGGAAAAAGCACCATCAGAGGCACCTTTTCCTACAGACCACCAGGACCATGCCCCAGCTTCAGCAGCATCATCCGTGAACTCATAACCCCACAAGCAATCAGCCCTGAGCACTACATATTCTGCGGGGACCTCAACTTCCACCTTTACGACCCCAGCAATGCCAACTCCATCGACCTTCTGGAAAGCTTGAACAACATCAGGCTCAAGCAGCTCATCACCGACTCTACCCTCATCACAGGACACACATTCAACCCTATCTTCACCTCCAGTGACAGAGCCAGGTACATCCACAACACACCACTCACCTGGTCCGACCTCCACAGCGTACATTTCACCATCTCCAGACCCACATACCCCTGCACTGTGCTCCCCAGATCCATATGAAGAACCTGGAAAAAGGTATCGGAAGACCAGTGGAATGACACTCTCCACTCCCACCTCCCATACTCCACACACAACCCTGAATAAGCAGCAAAGAGCTTCTCCCAGTGGATCACAGAATTCATCAACGCCATCTCCCCCACCAAGATAGCCAAGGTCAAAGAACAAAGCAAAAGAGCAAGCTGGTTCACCGAGGAACTGCACTCCACCAGCTGCAAATGCCGACAACTTCAAAGGAGGTATCAGGACACCTCTCAACCAGCACCTCCGCCTCCTAAAAGAAACCCAGAAAAATGCACAAGCATCAAAGCCAGCACAAACCACAGCAAAGAACTCTTCACCATCGTGAAGGAATTCACTAAATCCACAGCCACAGAGAACATCGCTCTCTCCCAGGAACTGTGCCGCAACCTTGCAGACTTCTTCCACAACAAGATCTTGGCCATCTATGAGAACTTCAAACGCCAACCCTTCATCGCAGACAGCATCAACCACCTCACATACACAAACCCCAAACACCTTCTTGCCCACTGGGAATTTCTCGCCACGCAAGACACTATTTACATCATGAACTTGGTATAATCAGGAGCACCAACAGACCCTTGCCCCCTCAACGTCTTCAACCTCGGAAGCAAGACAATCCACAACAAGTTCAGGAAGGTCGTGAATACTTCCATCAATGTGGCCTCCTTCACGGAGGTCTGGAAACACACTGAAGAGAGTCCCTTTCTAAAAAAAACATTTGCTGACCCAGCCAAATTAAAGAACTACTGGCCCATCTCTCTGCTTTCCTATCCAGCAAAAGTCTTTGAGAGAGCAATCAATCAACAACTCACCCAACACCTAGAAGGCTACAACCACCTGAACCCCTCCTAGTCTGAATTTTGAGCTAATAACAGCACCGAGACAGCACTGATTGCAACCACAGATGACATCAGAGCCCTCCTGAACCGTTGGGAATCAGTAGCCCTCATCCTCCTGGACCTGTCTGACACGTTTTACACAGTCTCCCACCATATCATGATCAGCAGAATACACAACATCGAGATTCAAGGAAACACCCTTGTTGGAACTGGCCCTTTTTTGCAGTGTGAAAGTGCATATGCTCTCTGTGTAAATTGTATTGTTGATTGGTTTATCCATGATTGGCCTGTATAATTTACTAGCAAGTCCCTAGTAAAGTGCACTAGAGTTGCCTAGGGCCTGTAAATCAAATACTACTAGTGGGCCTGCAGCACTGGTTGTGCCACCCACATGAGTAGCTCTGTAAACATGTTTCAGACCAGCCATTGCAGTGTCTGTGTGTGCTGTCCTGCACTGCCAATTCGGCTTGGCAAGTGTACCCACTTGCCAGGCCCAACCTTTCCTCTTCATACATGTAAGCACCCCTAAGGTAGGCCCTAGGTAGACCATGGCCAGGGTACAGTGTATGTTAAAGGTGGGACATGTACTGATGTGTGTTACATGTCCTAACAGTGAAATTCTTCTAAATTTGTTTTTCACTGTGCAAGGCTTATCTCTCTCATAGGTTAACAATGGGGCTGCCTTTAAATATTCTTAAAGTGCAGATTGAAATATGGAGTTTGGTGTCCCTGAACTCACAATTTAAAAATACATCTTTTAGTGAAGGTGGTTTTCAGATTGTTAGTTTGAAAATGCCACTTTTAGAAAGTGGGCAGTTTCTTGCTTAAACCATTCTGTGACTTTGTCTGCTTGTGTATTCCATGGCTGGATCAGACTGACAGTTGGGCTTTTGTGAATTCCCTCTAGACAGTGACACACAGGGAGCTGGGGTGTAGCCTGCATATCCTGATTAGCCATCTGAGCTAGAGTGGAGGGAGGAGTGGCCACTTACACCTGAATGGGCTGTACCTGCCCTCACACAATGCAGTCTCCAACCCCCTGGTGTGTGTCTGGGGCTAGCCTGGGCAAGGCAGGATCTTGTAATAACAGAGACTTTCCTTTGAAGTTTGCCTACTTGAAAGGCAGAAAGGGGTACAAGTGGTAGACACCAAACCCAAGACTTTAAATTTCTTCAAGAGGAACCTCTGCCAAGAATATGAGCTGAAGAGCTGAGGAGAAGTGCTGCCCCTGCCCTTGACTGTGCTTTGTTGGGCTGCTTCTGCCTGTGAAAGGGGACAAAGACTGGATTTTCTTTTGCATTACTACTTGTAGAAGAATCTCCAAGGGCTGGAACTGAGCTTGCCTTCTGTTTTGAAGTCTCAGGGCCATCAAAGACTTCCTCAGCCAGCATATGGATTCTCTCCTGAGACTCCTGCCTGCCAAGTAGTGCCTTATCCAGTCCCTGGGCCTTTGAAAGGTAAAGTTGGCAGAACAAGGGCTGAAATCCACACAATTTTCAATGCCCCATCTGCAACGCGGCTGATAAATGACAAGCCACCGACTTTGCGGCTAAAATCAATGCTCCACCTGCATCGCAGCTGAAAGATCGATGCATTATAGCTGGAGAATCGACGCAACACCTGCTTGCAGCTGCTGATAATGACGCAAACCCCAAGCAGAGCGGTTTTCTAACACTGTGCGATCGGATTTCTCACGCATCATCCCTGGGCGTCAAAGTCTTTGTGAACCTGCCGGATCTGAGGTGTCCTGTCCAAAATCAATACATTGCTGTCTTGTGAGGTAGAAAAATGACGCATCGCCTATCCGACCGGAGAAGAAACAATGCACAGCCTTACTTGCGAGTGAGTAATCAGTGTATCACTGACTTTTTCGACACGCGCTCACCCGTACGGCTTTATTTTGGACTTTGTGTAAAATCAACGTTTCCATTGTTTTCTATGTAGTAAGACTCTTATTCTTTCAAAAATTCATATTTTGACCTGTGTATGTTGGATTTTTGTCATTTTGGTCTTGTTTGATTTAGTTCAATATTACCTATTTTTCCAAACTGGTGTGGTGTCCATTTAGTCATGTTTTCACTGTATTACTGTGTGTGTTGGTATAAATACTTTACAAATTGTTTCCGGGTTAAGCCTTCCTGCCTGTGCCAAGCTACCAAGGGGGTGAGTGGGAGTTACCAGATGTGTTTCTCCTTTGCCCTGACTAGAGTGAGGGTCCTTGCTTGGACAGAGGGTAACCTGACTGCCAAACAATGACTCCATTTCTAACAACCCTCAAATGGATCACCTCATACCTCACCAGCAGAACCCAAAGAATCAGTCTCCCACCATTCACTTCAGAGCTCAAGAAGATCTTCTGTGGAATCCCCCAAGGATCGTCCCTCAGCCTGACTCTCCTCAACATTTACAAGACCCCCCTAGCCATCACGTCAGATCACACAGACTCAACATAATTTCCTACACTCATCCTCTCACTGTCCGAGGATCTCACAACCAGAAAAGCTAACTTCCACAGATGGATGATGAACATAGCGGACTGAATGAAGGACAACTTTCTCAAACTCAACACCGAAAAAACGGAGGTGCTCATTTTTGGGAGCATCACCTCGCCATGGACTGACACAAGGTGGCCTGCAGAGCTTGGCACCCACACCCCAGCAGACCACGCCCACCACCTCAGCATCATCTTGGACAGCAACCTATCCACGAAGACGCCTGCTTCCACACTCTTTGCATGCTCCGCAAGATCTTGAGGTTGCTCCCAGCTGACCCCAGAAGGAGCGTTACGCAGGCCCTCTTCAGCAGCAGACTGGACCACTTTCTACATATGAATCATAGCACGTCTCCTGAAGAGACTCCAGACAATACACAACTCAGAGGCAAAACTCGTACTCAGCCTCCCCAGAACGATCCACATCACAACCCACCTCAAGAAACTACAATGGCTCCCGATTCAGAAGAGATGCCAGTGCAAGATTTAGACCCACATCTACAAAGCCCTGCGGAACAATGGACCAGCATACATCAACAAACACCCGACCTTCCACCAACCAACCATACACCTTCGATCAGCTTCCCTCTCTCTTGAGACACCTCATGGATCTGTCAAGCCAACAGTGGAGGACGCTCCTTCTCACCCCATTTAGCCAAAGCTTAGAACAGCTTCCCCCTGCATCTCAGGACCACACCATCACTCCAGTGATTCAGAAGAGAACTGAAGACCTGGATGTTAGAATGATCATAGCTCCACACAATACCCTCACAGTTTATTTGCTGTGCTATATAAATGTTTGATTGATTTACTGATTAATTGATTGATCGATGTTGTAAATAGGATAATATTACAGGCCAATTATTCAACCACAAAATTGTGATTCCCTTCTCCTATCACTATATTATGGAAGGATTAGAACTCCTATGACCATATTGTGGAAAGATTAGAACCAGGCAAGAAATACATTATCACATGCTTGGAAACGCCAGATTTCATGACTGCCCTGTTTCTTTGTTCCTCTACGACACTTACTGGAGGATTCTCCCATCACTCACCTGAAACCTCTTTCCTGCAGGTACTTAATCAACTGCAGGTACTGTGAGTCACACATAGCCTAGATCCATGCACTTCACATATGTGCTTTTCCATCCTCTCAGAGGAATAGTCCTGTCCTGCCAGTAGTACCACCTGAACAACTTACAGGAACACTGTATACTCATTAAGGGAGTTTGTTGGGGCCAAATAATATGCAGTAATCATAACATTTGTGAAAGAGAAGCAAATTTTCATAAACAAGTTTTTGCCCATGTGTTCCTAGAGGCTTGGGCAAAGCTGGAAAGAAGGCTGCCAAGATCCAAAGAGCTGAGCTTTTTAAAGACATACTCCGACCTAAATGATTATTAAATGTTTCTGTTAGAACATTTACCAGGAGAGTCTCATCTCAACGTTTAAAGGTTTCCAAAATCTTACTGAAACCCTGGACAATTCTATGGCAAGGTCAGAACTTATACAAATACATTTGTACTAAACCTCAAATTACATATATACACAGTGGGTAACATTATAGCTACATGATTTTATTTCACGCTCTCAACCCATATAATCTTATACGTGGTGGTCAAAGGTTCCAAACGGTACCTATGCTGCCATTGTACTCTTCTTAAAACGGCTTCCTTCATCAACTACTCATGAACTCAATATACCCATCTCATTAACTTTGGGACAATACTTTGTAGAATATGTTCCACTAAATAGATTGTAGGTTAAACCAAACTTCAAATTAGGGACATGGATATAACTTGTCTGTTATATCAAATTACTGACTCCGTAGTTGGAGCAGAGAACTCCACACATATAGATATAGGACATTCCTATCTTTTTATGTGCACATTTTCCGCCATGAATGTGGAGTCTTCACAGTCATAAAATTATTACTGGTAATGGGGAATAGTGCTGCAGAGTCTCCTAACGGTCCCAGTGAGTGGGACCAGTTCTTTAAAGAAGAAAAGAATATCTCCTTTCTGTGAAGTTTCTTAACTTTTTTGCAGGTGGAATTACTTGGGTGAATACTTCATGTCAGCGAACCAAAGGTGGTACATTTAGGTGGTCAGAAGGAGAGTTAACACTTGAAGAAGTATGCTTAATAGTAATTTGGGATCTTCCTGTCTTCGTGTTATCACACGTAAGCAATTTATAATCAACATAAAACAATCTGGTCATCAACTGAAGGGATGGAAATAAAGGCTTCTTCTTCTGCAGCTCTAGTGTGCCATTGTGTTCATCAAGGCTCAGAAGGTCCATGAGGGAATAAGGAGACATAAAAAGATTTAGACCACCTTACTAATGGGTATTCTATGGCTGACCAGCGCCAACATCCATGAATACACCTGTACTGTGCTCTTGTGCCTTCCAGGTATGAATATATGTACAGGACTAAGGTTCCCCCTCCTTCTCAGACCCAAAGTACTTGACTAGATCTGCATCCCGGGTGTAGGTCCTAACATCTTCAGATACACTGCTGTCCTCTCTTGGGTATTGCATGTGGTGAGAATCAATGCACTACTTCTTTAATTTGGGGGTCATCTTGTTTCTGGTTCTAGCTACAGGCAGCTTCACATCTGTTGGGCTGCTTGTCAGAAACACGGGTCTATACATTCTCCACAAATATCATCAACCATACTCTTGCCACTTAGCCTTGTCTTTTGGGAGCTTACATCATCAGCTGCTCTTCCTTTCTCTTGGAAGCATTAAATATGTTTTTAATATGTAATTTTAAAAAAAATTTCACCCCATGTAAAATAGATTGTCTTAAAATATGGAGTGATACATAAAGAACAAACAATATTGAAAACAAAATTATTAGAAACGTGCTTATATTTCAATAGTAAACTAAATGTTTGAGAAAGAGGTTTTTAGAGCTTGGTTATTGTAACAGTTATTGTAACAGTAAGTACTTTAGCTGGTGGTGTGTTGCAAATATGTCTAGTTCATCCTAAAACATATTAATAAATTTGCAAAATATTGAGTTATTGCACAAACAGAGGATTACAGATTGAGCAAAAAAATGAGGAGTGTCGAATATCAGGTTGTTCCGAATCCTCTAGTTTGTCTTGGATCCTATTCATAATTCTACCTTGGATATTGCATAATAGTCCTTGTTGAAACAATTTTGAACTGACCCATTACATGTTATTTATGTTTCTTATCTTAAGGATTGAAACATACTGAGTTATAGCAATAACAAAAAAATACAGGTTATCAAAAAAAGTGCACATTTCTTTAAAGCAGTTTCTTTCTAATTTTCTAGTTTGTTTTAGATACTGACCAAATAGCTATCTAATATCTAATGACAGAAACGTACAAATTGTCTACTAAACTGCAAGGTATTGCATAGCAGCTTGTTGCAAATGTACAATTTTGTATTGGATCCTACTCATGTATTTAACAAAGTTAGATTGATAAAGATTGTTAACCCTTCAATATTGCAAACACAATATAGCACCGCCTCCCTATTGTCCGTATGTTTCTTGTCCTAAAGATTGTAACCAATAGGCTATTCCATCCCATTGCGAGGTTTGGGCAGCAACAGATTAAGGCCCTCATTACAACCCTGGCGGTCGGCGATAAAGCGGCGGTAATACCGCCAACAGGTTGGCGAACAAGAAAATGGGATCACGAGCACGGCGGAAACCTCCAACATAGACAGCCACTTTAACACTCTGACCGCCAGGGCGTTAGCAACAAACACCGCTGCGGTCACCGCCAACAGACAGGTGGAAGACAATGTACCGCCCACCATATTACAAGGCACCAATACGCCAGCTTTTCCGGGGAGGCACCAACAACATCAAAAGCACGGTGGAAACAGTACACTGAAGGGGAACCACTCACCTTTCGACACTCAGCGAAGAACCAGGACGCCATGGAGCCCAAACTGCAGGTCCTCCCCATGCTGGTGTATCTGCTAATACACCAGGAATTTCAAAGAAGGAGGCGGCGACGACCACAGTGAGTTCTGCACCTAGCACACAGGGGAGGGGGAGAGGAAAAAAAGAGTGACAGACAAATGCAACACGCAACACCCCCACCCTCTCCCACAACACCATATACACTAACAGATCCAACAACATTACAGATACACCCTATAACCCCCTGGAAGAATGCAAGAACAAAAGGAATTGAGTCAAATCTGTGATATTTAGAAAATGCATATAAAGTTAACGATTGTAAACAACAGTTTATACAAATATTTACAATATGTACAGAGGGCCGTACACTGTCCATTGCAAATGTCCATGGACCAGTGGCCCAAAAAATCATGGGTGAAGCGCACACTTGACTCCTGCCTCAAAACGGAGAGAACACTACAGGGGCATCAGGTCGAAAAAAACACAGGCACCTCAGGGGGAAGGGGAGGGGGGGCACCTCAGCGGGAAGATGGTATACGCCGCTGCTCCTGGAGGGGACAACATGCCCACAGCGATGTCCTGGGGAGTGCAAAACCACAGTCTCTCAAGTCTCTCAAGTGGGTGGGTGGTTTGCCCAATGCTTGGTTCTGGGGAGTGCAAAGCCACAGTCTCGCAAGTCTCTCAAATGGGTGGTTTGCACACTGCTTGGTCCTGGGGAGTTCAAAGCCACAGTCTCTCAAGGCTCTCAAGTGGGTGGTTTGCCCACTGCTGGGTCCTGGGGAGTTATCCTGGATAGAGGGAGTGGATGCATCTCTCCACTGGTTCTGGAGGGGGCCTTGTGCCCAGTCTGCTTCATCCTGCCAAGGATCGGGGGAGTGGATACATCTCTCCACTGGTTCTGGAGGGGGCCTTGTGCCCAGTGATGCAGCACCTGGTGTGTTTCAGTTCACATTCCCTCACCTGGGTGTATGAGGCACGAGATGTGCAGGGAACAGGTAGAATGATACTCCATGGAGGCAGAGCCAGACTCCATCCTGCGGCGACTTAGGCTGCAAGCTGCTGGTAGTGCCAGTGTTGGTGCCTCAAGTGGTGGGTGCAGGTTCCAGGACGTCTCCTGCAGCCTCGGTCGGCTACCCACTGGGGATGCTGCTGATGTCCGATGTAGTGGCACCGGCTGGGCATGTGGCGGTGCAGATGGCGGTGCAGATGGCGGTCGTTGCGGCAGTGCTTATCATGGTTGCTGGTCTGTCAGGACAAATGGTGGTCACCAGTCCCTCACCTGGAGGCTCCGAGCCCTGAAGTGCCTTGCCTTTGCTTTTTTTCCCTTCCCCACTTTGGTAGAGGCTGCTGGGACCTTGGCACTGTCCTCTTTTTTTAGGATGAGGCCTTGCTGGGTGGGTCGTGCATCTTGTCCGTGCTGCATACTGGCTCCTTCTTAACCTTGGCAGGTGACGGAATCGGTAGTTCTTTTGCATTGGTAGGTGGAACACTGCCAGCCCTGACAGGTGCCC
This sequence comes from Pleurodeles waltl, assembly GCF_031143425.1. Taxonomy (NCBI): domain Eukaryota; kingdom Metazoa; phylum Chordata; class Amphibia; order Caudata; family Salamandridae; genus Pleurodeles; species Pleurodeles waltl. Next base: position 1,447,830,150 of record NC_090447.1, on the reverse strand, counting down.
CCTTCGATCCTCTCGGACTTGCAGGGACTACAGCAGACACCGACTTGGTGGCTGAGGTGCTGGCCTGGGATCTAGACATCCTAGCCCTAGAGGAAAGAAGTGTGGTGGGGGAGGCGTAGGGAAGAGGTCAATGTTAGCCAGGAAAAGTTTTTTAGACACACTGGGATGGGAAGATGGAGGGGGTGTGGGAGTGGAGGAAGAGGTTGTGGTTGTAGGAGGTGTACGTCTGCTGAGGTTGGGTGAAGGTGCATGGGCTAGAGACTGTTGCGAGGTGGATGGCTGTTAAGTGGGTGTGTGCCTGTGCTTGTGTACTTTGGGAGGAGGGCTCACAGACACACTGGGAAAGGACACAGGGGACATGTGCGTGGTTGTGGGGGTGGTGATTGCTCACGAGGGGTGTGTTGTAATGGGCGTGCTGGTGATGGAGGTAGTGGGCGAAGATGTAGTGCATGCAGGTGTGAGTGGAGACGCTACTTGGAGGGAGGTGGACAAAGAGGAGGAGGGGGACACAGTGGAGGCAGTGGATGTTGGTATGTGTGCATGGGTATGGTGCTTGTGTGAGTGCCTGTGTGATGATGTGTGGTGCTTATGTTTTCCTGAGCCACTTTTGTGTGTTGATGTGTGTGCGTGCTGGTCTGAAGGTGTGCTTGGGATAGGGTGGGGTAGAGGGGATTGGGTCGGGGTAGTGGAAGTTGGAGGTGCTTTCTTCATATTGAACAAGTGTCTTGCTAGGGCACCAACCACTCTTAGCTCTTGGTAATATGTCCAAATTCCAACCAAATGTGGGTTAAACTAGATGGTTGTGGAAAATTGAAGATTGCTCTAATCAATTTGCTCTGCTCTACATTAAACAAGTTATTAAAGGGTCAGAAAATGCTTCCTTACCATAAGTTAATGATGAAGGAAATTTGACCTTGATGACATTGAAAAGGGGCATGATTGATGGCCTTTCTTCATTTTCAGACAGTTTTATCATTCCTGATTGGGAAGAAATCACGCGTTTTAGGGTTACCAATTGACTTCTTCTATGGTCACCTTTAGTGTGGCGGGTAACTTCTAAATACGTACATGTGTCAAAATGTTCCAGTATTCGCTCTCCCACATGCAAAGGAAGTCTTTTACTTTCATGTAAACTAAAGGATATTACTTTTGTAATTACTCTGCAGCTGGTTATTTTCATAGTACATACATACATTTTTTAAGGTAAACAAAAGACCAATAAGTGTATAATCCAGAAGAACTCTGGGCCAGATTTACAAGGCCCTACCGCCTCCTTGCACCATATTAGCATCATTTTTTTTTACACTAATGTCGCTCGATGCAAAAATCCCCGTGCCATATTTACAAAGTGACACAATGCCAGCGTCAGGTATAATGTATGCAAAGGGGGCATTCCGGGTTTAGGAGGCCAACAAAAATGGAGCAATGAAATCTAGAAGATTGGCATCATTTTTAATACCTGCTCAAGGCAGGCATTAAAAGGACACACCCCGTGAAGTCAATGGGCCTTCTTGCACATTGCTGCACTAGTGTCACATTTTTTGACAGTAGTGCAAAGAGCCACAATAGCATCAAAAATGTTGAAGCTATTGGCACACTCATGGTGTTGTTAGGAGGCGATGGGTGGATGATGGATGTTCGATGTCCGTCATGTTTGGGGGGACAAGCCGTTGAGTTCTTCATGGTCTCCTTGATGACCGCAACATATAAGCTAAAATGCCATAAGACAAGCCATGTTGTAGGCCTTACTTGACCTGAATTTTGCCAGTAAGTTTGCAACTTTGCCCAATTTGAAGAATACAAACTTATATTTGCATTTTGTGGTTTACATGGTGAATCTTTGTAGATGAAGTAAGCAGTTTTTTAAAATAAATAAAACCATCATACAATTTTATTTTTGTCCAGTTTCTTTTGTAAATTAAGAGGACAAGTGCTTTAATGTTATCAAGAGTGCTAGAGTTGTTCCTGGAGCTGGTTAGAAACCATGAATTTTTTGTTTTCCCGGCCCACAATTTCAAATCGAATTTGCATATTATTTGGAGTCAATACCCAAATGTGCAACTAGTCTGTAATTTGGCTGCCCTTCATTGCTCCCTTTATGAATATTGGGTATAAATGGGCACCCTGTCATGAATCGGGACACATAGTTTCTCATAACATGCCTCAAAAAGGTTATTCATTAATTCTGCCCATACTGCTGGATTTGGTTTAAAAATCAGTTACAGTAGCCCCTTGGGGCCTGGAACTGTGTCATTTTAACTTTTTTTAAATGATTTAAGTATCTGACTCAGCATGCGCCAATTACATGGTGGGTGGTTTCAATTTATCTGTCTGTAGGAAGTCAACATTTTTGAGCTTTGATCTTCTTTGGTGCTTATGAAATGTGTTATTTTATCAAATGAAGGTTTGTAATTAAGCCTGTTGTCAGTTCCCCTTGAGTATATAACACAGTAACACATTTTGACCATTCCTCAGCAAAGACACCATTGTTACCTTGCTGAGACTTATTTGCTGCAATTTTGTTAATATGCATCCAAAGACTCCTAATGTTTGTAGATAAGCAGGCTTTATGTGGGTCAATAATTGCTTCTTAAATAATTTCTTTGCCTCCAAGATACAGTTTTATTTTCTTTCCTAAGAGATTTTAGTTCAGAGTAGAATTTGTCTAGATTGCTCATTATTTTTGTATTTTTGCTTTTATTTGATAATTATTATTTTTTGTTCCTCAGATCCAGAGAGAACCAGGTGTTTTTTTCTTTTGTATCTCCCTTTTGCTAGATGTAGTTGTTTTTTAATAACATGTTATTTTGAAATTGGGTCATCTTTGTGACCGCCAGACTCGTAATGACCCCCATAGTATCTAAACAGTATTCACAATATTATCACTCACAGGCTTTACCACAATTAAATGCTTGAGAACAGGCACAAATCAGAAGTAAGGTGGAGTTACTAACACTCCCAAAAAGGTCTTGACATACAACATTCATTTACAAAATCTCAATGTATAGATTGTGCACTCTAAAGTAATTCCAAGTTCTTGATACAAACTATTTGAGAAATACTGACACGGAGACCTTTAGTTCAGATGCAATTAAAATTCAGAGTGCCCATGAGATAAAATGTCCGGAACACTAGGACTTTTAGAAACGTGAAAAATAATTCAAGTCTGAGCTCCAAAAACATGTAATCACTGACAAAGAACTTGGTCTCAGCCTAATCTCAAACTTATCTAAAGATCAGTGAGCAGTAACCTGAGGATCAAGTACTTAGCCTTGACTTAAATTCGGCAACTGGAATCCGGAAGAAGACTGGAAACTGTGGTGTAAGGAGACTAAGTGGGGGAGGAATCATAGCTCTGGAAACTAAGATATTAGGTATGTCGATGGAGCCAGGATAACAGGATCAACAGGAAGGCTTGGAAGGCTTGGAAGACTAGAGCGCTGGAGGGTTGGTAGTTGACTCAGAAGTTGAGTGCAAGGAAGATGCTTGTGCTGGACTGGAACAAGGCCAGGCCGCGATTCACATTCAAATAAGGTATTTGTACATGATGGGAGCAACTGTTCCAGAAGGGCACGTCTCACATGGGAGACTAGAAAGTTTGAAGGAAACCTGGGAGAGAGAACACCACTTACAAAGAACTTGGTCTTAGCTTAATTTCAAACTTACCTAAAGATCAGTGCACACTAACCTGAGAATCAAGTACTTAGCCTTGACTTAAATTCTACAACTGGAATCCGGAAGAAGACTGGAAACTGTGGTGTAAGGAGCCTAAGAGGAGGTGGAATCATAGCTCTGGAAACTAAGATATTGGATATGACGAAGACTAGAGAGCTGGAGGGTTCCTAGGTGACTCAGAAGGTGAGTGCAGGGAAGATGCTTGTGATGGACTGGAACAAGGCCAAGCTGCGATTCACATTCAGATAAGGTATTTATGCATGATGGGAGCAGATGTTCCAGAAGGGCACGTCTCACGTGGGAGACTAGAAAGTTTGAAGGAAACCTGAGAGAGAGGACATGTGTTCATTCCAACAAAACTGACTTTTGTATATGGCAGGTGTAAGTGGCAGTTGCAAACAATTAACCAATAGGTTAATAGGCCTTCACCTCCACCAACTGACCAGTTACCTCCGCATATCACACATTGCCGTTGCAAAGGTACAATGCATACACCACTGACTCGTCGGAGGACGCTCCTTGTCTCACCTCGCATCCAGAGCCTGGAATGCTTTCCACCTCCACAACCTCACTAACCCATTTTAGAAAGGGACTGAAAAACTGGCTTAAATACCTGCAGCAAGTGCCCGGATAGCCACTTGGGTGACAAGCTGCGCTATACAAATAACATCTGATTAATTGATTGATTGATTAGCAGACACAGCCCAAGAGCATTGTGGTTAGTGCCAATACGTCATGATGGATAGGGCTAATTACCCAGGAAACACATCATTTTTTAGCAGGTGCAACACTAAGTGAACATGGTACAGGAAGTTCAAGGGTTCAAGTGCTCTGAGAGGGGGACTATGAGTTGCAGGAGACATTGAGGAGCCACAGGGGAAACAGTAACATGAGCCCTCTGTGTAAGGCCCACACCACAGAGGGCACAAGTGGGGGTCATGGCAACAGACAGGGCCGTGGCACAAGAGGGGGTTGTGACACTGATGGGTGGTCTTGGTTCTCTTTTTGTGTTTGGAACAATGATGACTGAATGGCTTTTTGCATCTCTTGTACTCTTTGTGTTGTTTATTTGATGTGGTTGGATTCTTTTGAATGGCAGATACTCTCAATGTTAATTACTTGATTGTTTACTGAGGTCTGCATGGAAATAGAGCCTTAACAAGCTATAATTGTCTAATTTAAATAATTGCAGCTTAATTCCTCATCACATTTGATATTGATTTATCCTCTGTTAGGTAACTGAGCTAATTTCTCCACATTTCTACTTCCTGTCAGGACTGGGTGAAAGAAGGGGTGGCATGGCTACCACCTGTGTGAAAGAAGGGATGGCGTGGCTACCACCTGATGGCTACATAGTCTCTGCGCTCCCATTAATTGATAATTGTGTCAGCTTTTCCCACTGTCTACCCCTAACCCAATTCAGTGATCAGACCATGTAGCATACCCTACATGCAGATTTCCACCTTGCTTCTCAAATTCCCTGTGAATTTCTCAAACTGCACATAGCCATCTGAGTTGATGCCTGACCCCACAATAGATGCCTTATGGACAGAGCTAATTATTGCAGAGCAATGTACAGCAGCAATGGCAACTTTGCTCGCTGGAACTCCCACTGCAGGATCTGTCCTTCTACTTATAGGGTGCCCTAATGGGTACTTTTTCACATTTTTGCCCTCTCCTCTACCTAGCTGTACCATTCCTTCAAGGGTTTCATAACACGTGCTGCCTGACCTGAAGATTCAGATCAGTTGACTGTTTACTAATTCTGGATCACACTTTATGCTCCCGGCGCAGGCCCCCCCAGACAGTCTGGTATCTTCCAATCTAGACAACTACTTCATGGCAACCTGCTGATCCTGAGCTAATCTATCATGTTCTATATTGCATGTGCAGTGCAGATAAACCATTCAACCTTATTGTCTGCCAGCAGGGAGAGGATTCCTTTTCAACTGTGATCTAGCAGGGACACTTCTCCTGCTTCTACCACTAATCTACTATCTGTGCCATGTTGCTACTGGTTTTCCCTGCCAGGATGGCTGAAAATTAGTCACATAGCCCTAATAAACCAACCATATTAGATTGTGTAAAATTGGATAAGGCCCTGAGTCTGTGGCTCTTGTGCATCTTTTTCCCTAGATAGACAAGACAGTATAACACATTTTATCAGGAGGGAATTCAAAGCTTACGCTACTTAATAAACATAATAAGGTCAGTCATGCTATTGACTTGTGGGTGATTAGCAGCACTTTTTTGATTGATTGATTGATTGATTGACTTCTGCAGGCCTCTGTGGCTGCATATTTCTCTCTGACACCCAATGAAGGGCCATAGCAGTGCCTGTCAATTACAGACAACATCCAATATTGCTCTGTACTGACACAACATGCCAAAAATGAAAAAACAACAGGGAGATAAATGGAATGCTTGGATTATTCTCAACCACTGGTAATCACTCGGGCTGCATCTCAATCCAGTTTTTTCACCCACAATGCCACCACAGTTCAGACCCAGCTATCTGCAAATCAGCCTTGAACTTGCTCCTCATGGGAACAGTCTAGCCCAAAGTGCCAGGCCAGGTACTCCCTGAAATTAACACAATGGTGTGCAAAGTGCTATTGAAGTAGAATGTGGCCTGAGTGATTAGATGTGGCTGAGACTAATTCAAGCGTTCCATCCATCACTGTTTTTATCCCTTTTGTATCATCCTGCGTGGGACAGGTATGCTCACACGTGGGTCCTGTACACACTATGAGGGTCATTACAACATTGGCGGTATAAGGCGCTTACCGCCGTGCAGAAGACCGCCAATACACCGCCTCTGCAGCAGTAGACCGCCACAGCTATTATGACACACATCACGGAATCCGCCGAAATTCAGACACCCACACAACACCGGCACACCAAAGGTCAGCGATACACTGGCGGAAACACATCCTCCACCTCCACGCCAACAGAAACACGCCCATGCTATTACGCCCCACGAATACACGCGGGGGTCTTTCAACCGTGGTATTCCATTGGCAATACACACCGCTGCGCTCAAAATACACACACATCTCCAAAACACCGCCACATTGGACAATTCAAAATACACACACCTGATACACATACACCCACCACTCCCACACACCCAACACAATATAAAACACACACCCACATCACCCACAAACCCCTACGACAAAAATTCTGAAAGAAGGCCAGAGAGACAGCACTGATTAGACAATCCCACCACACAGAGGCACACAACACCATCACCCACACAACATCCACGCACAAAACACCACACACCACTACACATCACTACACTCATCCCCCCATACACCACCTCACACATCACACACACCACCCCATGGCACGCCAAAGACAACCCCGCTTTTCCGAAGAGGAGCTCAGGGTCATGGTGGAGGAAATCGTACGGGTAGAGCCACAGCTATTTGGCTCACAGGTGCAGCACACCTCCATAGCCAGGAAGATGGAGCTATGGCGCAGAATAGTCGACAGGGTCAACGCTGTGGGACAAACCCAGAACTCCCCCCCAACCATCATCACCCAACCCCCACACAGGAATGCTTGCACTGGGGTACACACTCACCCACCCATTGCACACCATGACACACACAGATGCAATAATCCTGTTCCTAAACCCCTGCAGGAACCAGAAGGACCGTCACCACACCAGAGGGTCCAGGCAACACCACTCCACCCCCAGAAGAGGCCCACAGTGACGACAGCAGCTCTGCCCCAATGGATCCTGATGACCAGCCCGGACCATTGTGGGCCTCAGGACAGTCAGTTCCCCTTGCCCAGCCACAGCCCAACACCGAGCTGCCACCCTCTGGTAACACCAGCACAGCACCCACCCAGCGGGCCCAAACCTCCCTACCCAGGACAGGTCAATCAGCGGTGTGTCCACCACTGCAGGGCACCCAGGCTAACCAACCACCCCAACAACAACAGGGACCTGGGGGCAGTGGTAGTGGGCACACGGTGCAGGGGACGGAGGCACAGGAACACAGGGGAACTGGCAGGGCTGCTGTGCGACAGAGGGAGGACAGGCCAAGGGAACCAACTCTCCACGAGGCCCTATCCTCCATCATGGGAGCATACCACCACTCCCAGGAGACGATGGCCACGGTCCTGGACAAGTTGCAGGAGACCCTGCGTCTGCAGAACAAACTGTATTTGGGTTTCAGGGAGGAGTTCAGGACCATCAGCTCCGCCCTGGGCACCATCGTAGGGGTGCTGACGGACATACAAAAGACCCTGAGGGACACCGTGGCACTCCAAGGGGCCCCTGACACTAGCCAGGACGACGAACTGCCCACCACCTCTGCCGGCGCTAGTGGACAGGACGCCCCTCCACAGGACCAACACACCAGTACCCCACCCCCTGAAGACGGACAACCACCATGCAAGCGGGCCCTGAGATCCAGGAACAGGATAGAGCAAGATGGCAAGACCACTGCCAGGAAATGAGACCACCCTGATTGTCCCCCCACTGTTCCACTTTCTCACCCTGTCCATACTTAAACTGCCCCAGCTCCACTTCCAATGCCCAGATGGGCAGTGCACCTGTGAGATTAATAGACTGGACTCTGCCATGGACATTCCTCCACCAGGGGCCCACTCCAAGGGGCCCCTGACACTAGCCAGGATGATGAACTGACCACCACCTCCGCCGGCGCTAGTGGACAGCACACCCCACCACAGGACCACCACACCAGCACCCCACCCCCTGCAGATGGACAACCAACACGAAAGCGGGCCCTGAGATCCAGGAACAGGACAGAGCAAGATGGCAAGACCCCTGCCAGGAAATGAGACCACCCTGATTGTCCCCCCACCGTCCCACTTTGTTTCCCTGTCCATACTTTAACTGCCCCAGCTCCACTTCCTATGCCCAGATGGGCAGTGCACCTGTGAGACAAATAGACTGGACTCTGCCATGGACATTCCTCCACCATCACCCATCACCATTTAACTACCCCCCTCCATTTTTGAGCACTTAAATAAACACCCTTGAACCACAAAACATTCTAGAGTCAGTCTATGATTTTGGAAAATGTATTATCAATGACATGTCAAAATGCTTTTTTAGTTGGTAAGGCAACATACCAATGTCACACATCACAAGTCCTTGAAGGATGCATGCAGATGACACACGTTGGTAACCATACCTGTGAAACCGTAATGGAAAGGAACAACTCAGTTACCAAATAATCCCAGTAATTTACACACAGGATAGAGTAAGACGTGTGACAGTGAATGTAATGGTAAAAATGAAAATGTTCTCACCTGTGTGTCACTGGAAATATTGCTGTATGACTGACTCCCTGTTGTCGTTGTCTTCTTCCTCAGCTTCCTCCTCATCACTGTCCACAGGCTCCACAGCTGCCACAACACCGTCATTTGGACCATCCTCCTGCAGAAAAGGCACCTGGAGTCGCAAAGCAAGATTGTGAAGCATCAAGCAGGCGATGATAATCTGGCACACCTTCTTCGGGTGAGTAGAATAGGGAACCACCTGTCATATGAACCACCTGTCATATGGAGGCACCTGAACCTGGCCTTCAGGAGGCCGAAGGTGCGTTTGATCATCCTCCTAGTCCGCCCATGGGCCTCATTGTAGCGTTCCTCTGCCCTGGTCCTGGGATTCCTCACTGGGGTCAATAGCCAAGAAAGGTTGGGGTAACCAGAGTCCCCTAATAGCCACACACGGTGCCTCTGGAGTTGACCCATCTTATCAGGGATGCTGCTATTCCGCAGGATGTACGCGTCATGCACTGAGCCAGGAAACATAGCATTTAGCTGCAAGATGTACTGGTCTGCCAAACAGACCATCTGTACATTCATGGAATGATAACTCTTCCGGTTCCTGTACACCTGTTCACTCCTGTGGGGGGGTCCAGAGCTACATGGGTCCCATCAATAGCACCTATGACGTTTGGGATATGTCCAAGGGCATAAAAGTCACCTTTCACTGTAGCCAAATCTTCAACCTCAGGGAAAATGATGTATCTCCTTACATGTTTCAACAGGGCAGACAACACTCTGGACAGCACGTTGGAAAACATAGGCTGGGACATCCCTGGTGCCATGGCCACTGTTGTCTGAAAAGACCCACTAGCAAGGAAATGGAGCACTGACAGCACCTGCACGTCAGGGGGGATTCCAGTGGGATGGCGGATTGGTGACATCAGGTCTGGCTCCAACTGGGTACATAGTTCTTGGATTGTGGCACGGTCAAACCTGTAGGTGACGATTAAATGTCGCTCTTCCATTGTCAACAGGTCCAGCAGCGGTCGGTACACCGTAGTATTCCGCCATCTTCTCAAATGTCCCAGCTGACGGCGCCTAGGAAGGACAACAGCGAGGATCGAGTCAACTATTTTCCAGGTATGTACCCACAGTTACACAGAACACGACACCAAACACAAAACCCTTCCTGTATGTGTGTTGAGTGTAGGCCTAGCTATGTGTGACGCAGAAGTAAATGTAGCCATGTGGGCTCCTGAAATGGTGGCTGTCTGACCTCTAAACTGGGGCAATGGGATTGTGGGGTAACTGCATTGGCGTTGCACACCATCGCGGTAGGCGGTCGTAGACTGCGGCGCAATGCTGCATTGGTTAACATTGGACCCTAAGGGTCCCAGGAGCCAATGAGGAAGTGCGCCGGCGGTGATGATATGCACCGCCGCGGACGTCACCACTGCGGACGTCACCGCCATTTTCTATCTGTTCAATCACTCTATACCTGATCTTCGACAGGAGAGGACCTATACTGCAAGTGCTGCTGTGACCTCGGTCTGGAAGCGACGATGGCTGCTGCGTCTGGGGAAAGGGCCCCTGCCTTCACTGCTCAGGAGTTGGATAAACTAGTAGACGGGGTCCTCCCCCAGTACACGCTACTCTACGGTCCTCCAGACCAACAGGTTAGTACACAGGAAGCACGTTGTTTGGGCTAGGCCTGCATGGAGAGGGCTGGTTGGAAGGGGGCAGAGTTCAGGGATCATTAATGCATGTGAATGAATGTGCCACAGAGACAGGATAGGGAGGGGTGCCACGCACATTGACGGTGCGGTTGTTAATGACTTCTCTTCTTCCCCTGTGCATGTCATGTAGGTCAACGCCCACCAGAAGAAGGACATTTGGCGTGCCATCGCCAAGGACGTCCGGACCCTGGGGGTCCACCAGAGAAGGGGCATCCACTGCGGTAAACGATGGGAGGACATTTGCCGCTGGAGCAAGAAGACGGCGGAGGCTCAGCTGGGGATGGCCTCCCAACGTGGGAGGGGTGCCCGTGGCCCCATGACCCCCTGATGTTCCGGATCCTGGCGGTGGCCTACCCTGGGTTGGATGGGCACTTGTGGGCATCACAGCAGACACAAGGGGGTGAGTACAACTTCATTCTGTGGACTTTGCGCACAATGGAGGGGTCTGGGTGGGGGAGGAGGCCTGTGGATGTACCTAGGCCAGGCAGAAATAGGTCGACTAGGCCCCTCCGTAATGCAGGCCATGTGGCACCCTACCCCACTGCAGTAGAGTGCCAAGTACAGGTATAATTGCCCCTGTGGCATCCATGTGTGCAGATGTCCACCATAGCCATGTAGGCCAGATCCCAGGAATTGCATCTGTAGAGGCCAGGAGCAGGCGCAGTGCAGGGGGCTGTTGTGTCTGTATTGTCCGCCAAGGGTCGCGGTATGCCATGGACTCAACCTGTCTTTCTTCTGTCACACTCCCCCTTTTTGTGCTCTCCCTGTTCTTTTGTTCATCAGCATCATCAGGCTGCATCCCACATGGCCATGGAGTGCCACACCACGGACTCAGAATGCACCAGTGGGACGGAGGGCGAGGGGAGCTTCACATCGGCCACCGGATCACCAACCAGCGACACAGACTCGTCCTCCGATGGGAGCTCCCTTGTGGTGGCGGCACCATCTGTGCGCCCAACTTCTACAGGTACAGCTGCCACCTCCCCTACTAGCACCTCCTTCCCAGCAGCCCCTCAGCATTAGCCCCATGCCCGCTCACCCAGGAGGGTGGGCATCACCTTCGCCCCAGGCACCTCAGGCCCTGCCCCAGTCACCCCTGCTGCCCTCTGTGAGGAGGCCATTGACCTCCTCAGGTCACTCACTGTTGGGCAGTCTACCATTGTGAATGCCATCTAGGGTGTAGAAGGGGAGTTGCAACACGGTAATGCATTCCTGGAGGGCATTCATTCTGGTCAGGCTGCCCTTCAGCGAACCCTGCAAACTCTGGCCTAAGCACTGATGCAGCCATTGTCCCTGTGTCTAGCCTCCCCCCTCCAACCTCCTCCACCCAGACCCAATCCCCTGTACCCCAGCCTATCCCAAGCACACCATCAGACCAGCATGCACACACCTCAACACACAAAAGTAGCTCAGGCAAACATAGGCACCACACAACCCACAGGCACACACGCAAGCATCACCCATGTGCAGACACAGCAACATCCACTGCCTCCACTGTGTCCCCCTCCTCGTCGTCTCCCTCCTCCCTCCCAGTGTCGTCTACACTCTCACCTGCATGCACTACATCTACAGTCACTAGGACTCACAGCAGTACACCCAGCACCACACCCCGCTCACCTGCACTCACCACCTCAACTCCCATTTACAGGTCCCCTCTGTCCTCTCCCAGTGAATCTGTGACTCCCCCTCCCAAAGTACACAAACGTGGGCACCCACACACCCAACATCCATCCACCTCACGACAGCCTCCAGTACCTGCACCTGCACCCAAAACACCTAAAGTGACACCTCCTACAACCACCTCCTCTTTCTCCACTCCCAGACCCCCTCCAACTACCCACCCCAGTGTTCGTCAGAAACTGTCCCTGGGTAAAGTTGACCTTTTTGCCCCCCCCTCCAATTCATCAGTCCCGCCGTAGCGCCTCAGCTAAAAAGCCTCCAATACCAGTTGTGCCTGTTCAAGGTGTGTGGAGTGCACCGGCCACCAGGGCAGGCAGTGTGACCCGGAGCCAAGGCACTGGCAGCCCACCCCCTGTAAAGGCTCTGAAATTGGAAAGTGGCCGACGGGACCATGTGAAAACTTCTGGAGGCAAAACAACTCACAGGGGTTCCAGGGGGATTGCAGAGTTAGCTGTGACTCCTCCAAAGGTGGGCAAGGGCCAGAGGAAGTCTGCACAGCCTAGTGTGAGCAGCACGGCGGAGAAGGGCGGCATCCTTCCCGGCGGTCTGGACGCCACCGCCAGCACCGTCGTCACTGGTCAGGAGACCACCACCACCGCCGGAGTCAGTGCCCAGGAGGGCCCAAGTATCGTCACTGGTCAGGAGACCACCGCCGGAGTCAGTGCCCAGGAGGGCCCAAGTATCGTCACTGGTCAAGAGACCACCGCCACCGCCGGAGTCAGTGCCCAGGAGGGCCCAAGAATCATCACTGGTCAGGAGACGACCGCCAGAGTCAGTGCCCAGGAGGGCCCAAGTATCGTCACTGGTTAAGAGACCACCGCCACCGCCGGAGTCAGTGCCCAGTAGGGCCCAAGTAACATCACAGGTCAAGAGACCACCGCCACCACCGGAGTCAGTGGCCAGGAGGGCCCCGGCTGCCACAGCCCCGCTGGGCAATGAGGGAATGTCATGCCACACACCACTGCCCAGTCCAGAGAACGTCATGCCACACACCAATGCCCAGTCCAGAGAACGTCATGCCACACACCAATGCCCAGTCCAGAACCGCCATGGCAAAGCACCACTGAACAGTCCAGAGACCACCATGGCAAAGCACCGCTGAACAGTTCAGAGACCGCCATGGCAAAGCACCGCTGAACAGTCCAGAACCGCCATGGCAAAGCACCGCTGAACAGTCCAGAACCGCCATGGCAAAGCACCGCTGAACAGTCTAGAGACTGCCATGGCAAAGCACCGCTGAACAGTACAGAACCGCCATGCAAAAGCATCACTGAACAGTCCAGAACCGCCATGGCAAAGCACAGCTGAACAGTCCAGAGACAGCCATAGCAAAGCACCGCTGAACAGTCCAGAGACCGCCATGGCAAAGCACCGCTGAACAGTCCAGAACCGCCATGGCAATGCACCGCTGAACAGTCCAGAGACCGCCATGGCAAAGCACCGCTGAACAGGGCATGCACCGGGGAAGAATGAAAAGGCCGCCACATCAAGCATCGTTATCCCATGTGCGACAGTGACGGGACAGGAACTTCCACGGGGAGACTAATCCAGTCTGGGCACCAGTCCCCCTCCAGAACCAGTGGAGGCTGTTATCTACTTTGGAAACTGTGGCTTTGCACTCCCCAGGATGGAATAGTGGGCAACCCACCCACTATAGAGACTTGAGAGACTGTGGCTTTGCACTCCCCAGGATTGAACAGTGGGCAAACCACCCACTATAGAGACTTGAGAGACTGTGGCTTTGCACTCCCCAAGATGGAACAGTGGGCAAGCCACCCACTATAGAGACTTGAGAGACTGTGGCTTTGCACTCCCCAGGATTGAACAGTGGGCAAACCATCCACTATAGAGAGTTGAGAGACTGTGGCTTTGCACTCCCCAGGATGGAACAGTGGGCAAGCCACCCACTTGTGAGACTTGAGAGACTGTGGCTTTGCACTCCCCAGGATGGAACAGTGGGCAAGCCAACCACTATAGAGACTTGAGAGACTGTGGCTTTGCACTCCCCAGGATACATCAATGGGCATGGAGCCCCGTCGTGGATCTGGCTTTGCACTACTCCGGCTGAGGTGCCCCCCTTCCCTTACCCCTGAGGTGCCTGTACTAGTTCTATCTGATGCCCCAGCAATGTTCTCTCCGTGTGTGGACAGGTATCTATTGTGGGCCTCGCCCATGCATTTTTGGACTAGTGGTGCACGGACATTTCTATGTGCATATCTGAACTACTTCTCGGAATGTATATACTTTTGTTTGATTTTCTAATATATCTGTATATTTTTGAGACATTTATATTGCTACATTACAATGTTTCGACTGATTTTGTTTTGTCTTTGCATTCTTCTGGGGGGGTTGTGGGTTGTTACTGTGATTTTTGTGAATGCATTGGTGTGTGTGTTGTAATATGCGAGGGTGGGGGTGGGGGTGTTGCGTGTGTGTCCCCCTAACTTTTGCCTCCCCTATGTTATAGGTGCAGTACTCACCGTTGTCGTCGCCGGCGCAGGCGTTGGTCTTCATAGATGAGTAGGAATACAAGGGCCGGTAGGATTTGGAGTTCCGGCTCCATGCTATCCTCCTTCCTCGTGGGATGTGTTCAAGTGAGCGTTTTCCCATTGCAGTAACTGTTTCTGCTGTGTTTTTATCCACGGAGAATCCGCCCCGGAAAAGGTTGTGGATTGGCGGGTTGTGATACTATGGGCGGTACATTGTCCTCCGCCTCTCTGTTGGCAGTGACCGCCGCGCTGCTTGTATGTACCGCCGTGGCGGACGGTGTGTTAAAGTGGCTGTCTTTGTTGGCGGTTTCCGCCAGGGTCATAATTCCCTTTTTTGTCCGCCGGCCTGTTTGCGGTATTACCGCACCTTTAACACCGTCCGCCAGGGTTGTAATGACCCCCTTAGACTCTTTCATCGCCGAGATCCAGGATTCAAACATGATAACCTCAATGTGCTTTTGTATTGTCTATCAACATTTCTTTACTGGATTACATGATCTTCCTAACCGAGTAAGGTGCTAATTAGACACTGGTCCATCTTAACTCCAAACCATGCTAATCTTCGGCACAATACAGACCTTACCAGTCCCTCGCATCTCATCTGAGGTTAATCATAAAGGGCTCCATCCTATCATATCGTCACTGTTTATTTCTCTTGTACAGCTCTTGCCCTATAATGTCTGCATTCTACCTATGCCCACTGTCATTAACTAACTTTCACCAGACTACCACTCTTATCTGCTACCAAGGCCCTCTACACCACACAGCTTTAAACACAGATTATCCTGTCAAATGCCTCATGCTCTGCTTTTACTTGCCTGATGTTCTCACAACTACTATTTATGGGCCATGCTTATGTTTCCAACCACTTTGACGTTGCCTGAATTGTCCAAAAAGGTGCACAACCTTTCCTCACAATCACTCCCTTCCTCCTACACTACAGGATGAATAACTTATTTGGGATGTTACAACATTATAGTGTTGACCTCTGCTATTATTTGGTGCAACCTTTACCTTCATGCTAGATCACGTAGATTACACTTATCAAGACTCTCTACTATAGCCTGAGTGCTTTACACCAGCAACTTCCACCTCACACTATTTACTGTGTTTGCTCCTCTCACACTTGTTTATCAGGATATTCTTATTGCTCAGTGTTGTCTTTAATATTGTAACACACCCTCAAATATTTTTGCGATGTTTTGCATTAGATCTTACTCTTTGTTTATAACCTTCTTTAAGGATAAGCCTCAAATATTATAAACTATTAACATTTACAAAGATGTAGTACTCCATCATCACAGCTAATAGGCCTGTCCCCTCGTGGCCTCCACTGCTTAACCGTATATTTCCGCTTGGGTGGGGTGGGTTATTTTTTCTTTAGAGTGGGTATTTGTTTTTAATGTTATTCTCCTTCATTTTTTCTCCTCTTCTTCCCTGCCCTCCTCAGCCACCCTTCTCTTCCCAACCCCCTTCACTCTAACCCCACTACTGCCCATGTGGTTTCCCTACCACTTCTCTGTAGGGTTTTCATCTCTATCTCTTTTTCTGACACCTGTGTCCAATTGAATCATTACATATACTACTGCCAACCTCCCTAAATGGATAACTTAAATATCTTACCCTTCAATGTGAAGGGATTAAATCACCCCAACAAACTCCAAAAACACATTGACTACTTCCACAAATTAAAAGGAGGCATTGTACTCCTACAAGAAAAACATTTGAACTCAAAGAAGCCCTCTTACTGCATAACAACTGGGTAAGTGACTTGTACCTAAGCCATTAACTAGAAAAGCTGAGTCAATATACTTGTTTTGATAAACAGGGTTTTCTTAATATATCATCCTAAATGGACTAGCAAGGTAGATGGCTATAACCAGATTGCAAAAAGATGGTACAGAACTTCATGTTGGAAACATATATGGTCCTAATAATAACCATTCAGATTTCTGGATTCAACTGAATAAAGAAATCTCGTTTATTCCCACTAGATCTAGAAAAAATATAGGTAGAAATTTTAATCTACCATGGGATGGAGTCTTTGATAGAAACTCCAGCTGTACCTTCAGACCTAACAAATAGTTAACCCTTACAACACCCATAAACTGAAGGACATTTAGAGAGTAGCTAATCCCACCGGCAAGGATTACATCTTCTTTTTCCACCCTCACAATTTATTTTCTCGGACCTACTATAGCTTAGTGGACAAGCCTAATGTACCTAGCATCTCCAGTCCCTCCATTGAACCAATACTTATATCTGATCACACATGCACCTCAATCTCCTATGACAACACCCATTCGGTCACCAAATTGAGTTATTGTAAAATGAATAACCTGCTCATAACTTCCTCATCGGAGATACCCCATTTGAGGAAGCAATTAAACAAGAAATCATACAATATCTAGAAATTAATAGTATCTTGGGCCAAAACCCCAAAATAATTTGGGATGCCCTAAAAGCCACCACCCGTGGCCATATGATGAAGCTCATGTCTAAGAGAAACAAACAGGACAACCTAAAATTAGATGTCCTAGAAGGCAACATCACAGTTCTTAAGGGAAACTAAAACAAAAGACAGGTGGATCACAACTAACTCACCTGATAAAAATGAAATGTGAATACAATTAAATATAAAATGTTAAGTTTTAAGTAACAAATCTAATTGTCAATAGAAACAAAGGTACTACATTCTGTGGAAGCAATAAATATGGTACATTACTTGCATCCTTCTTGAAACAAAACTACCAACACCTGAAAATATCATTATTAATGTCCAAGTACCTTCCTGTACCAGAAAAATAGACATTAATTCTTCCTTTGAACAGGTCTACCAGACTTTACTCTAAAAGTAATCAGACTTCAAGCCTACAGAACCTCAATAAACTTACTATTTCAAAAATAGATGACAAAGTAAAAGCCACTCTTGTGAGACCTATCTCTCAATTAGAAATTAAAAAAGCCAGAAAATCCCTCAAACCTTGTAAAGCTCATAGGCCCAATGGCTTCCTATCAACATTCTATCATAAATGAGGCTCATTTCTTAGTGATTCCCTCAAAGTCCTAGGGCCAGATTTATCAAAGTGTTCTGTTGCCCTTGGGTCACTCATGTTAAGGCAATAGCAATGCAACACTGAAGTCAAATTTACCAGCCACACAAGGGCACCTTGCACGGCCTGTGGTGTTTGGTAAATCTCCTTCTTTCATTCTGCAACTCACATAGAAAGATGCAAATGCCTCAAAAGATTTTTTTTCTCTAGAAAGGTATCGCTTCCTGCACAAACACAATCCTGCCTCCAAAGCAGGCACCCTTTCACTGTGGTATAAGGGTACCTGTGTTGGCGCTAGGCAGCCACAAATGCGCCAGAACAAGGAGAGGACAGGAATGCGTTATGTTAATTCTGGTTCATTCCTGCCTTTTCATTCCTGCCTTTCCAGGCAGCACAGCACAGCAAGGTGTCTTGTTGCACTGTGTTGTGTGAAATATTGGTAAATCTGCCCCCAATCACTCACTGTGCGAACCCTGAAGCAGTACAGGAAACAGCCGCAGAGTCTACCACTATTGTATCCCAAAAGATGGCAAAGATCCCTCGAACCTTAAAAACTACTGTTCTATATCACTAATAAATACAGACTGCAAAATGTATGTTAAGATTCTGGCCCTTACAGTAGAACCTGCTCTTAAAAGAAATATACACCTCTCCCAAACAGTTTCCTCCAAAGGTAGATTCAGTGCAGTCAACATTAGATTATTGTGTCATGCTATAGAGAAAGCACACACTCTCACATAACGGGCATGCGTGTAGCTCTGAACGCTGAAAGGCCTTTGATAAGCTCTCCTAACCTTTTCTACATGAGCACTTTACAGTTTTGAACCTTGGGCCAAACTTGACTAAAATGAGTCTTGCTCTTAACAAAGACACAAAGGCCAAAATTAGTGTTGAAGTAAAAAAAACTCAATTTTTACCAAGGCACAAGTCAGGGCTGACCACTCTCCCCATTACTGTCCCTATGAGCTATGGAACTCCTACTCATCAGCATTAGAGTGAATGTTGCAATTCCTGGGAATCCCCTTTGCCACTGGTCCACAAAAGTTTTTACATAAACAGATGATGTTTTAATTTTCACAACCTGAGCCGACTTTGCCACTCCCAATGTAAAATCCATGATTAATGATTACGCTAATGTATCCTGCTACATCTTTAATAAAGAAAGAAAATAGAATTTCTCCTCCTCAGTATTCACTGTAGCAAGGAACAATGGTCTTAAATGGGCACAAAAACTAATAAAATACTTAGAGCTGTGGTCTTGTCAGGACCTAAAAGAGTCTTTTAATTTTAGTGAAAAAGTAACCTTATCTAACCTTAAGGACCTCCTAGAAGAGTGAACCACTAGATTAATCACTTGGCGCGGAGGAATTGAAACAATCAAGATGATGATTTCTCCACCCATCAAAATTTTCTAATAATTATGTGAACTATCCTCTTATCACACAACTTTTTCATAAAGATCGATAACCTTCTTCATCATTTTCTTTGGCGGTCTAAAAAACAAAACTGGGAATCACTCATACAATTAAGATTACCCAAACCTCTATGAGACTTGAAACTCCCAGACTATCGAAGATATCAAATAGCATATCTTGCGAGACATGGCCTTTTTTGGCTTAACTCAATCCCTAATGTCTCAACAAGCTGATTTACAGCAGAGCAATATCTCATCCTACTACTTTCGCTTACATCTACAATCACAGCTAAAAAGATAGTGGTAAAACACTCTTCTTTATTATCCTTGCTAGAACCTCTTAAGTCCTCTGTCAAATCAAAAACACACTAATAAATAGATTAAAATATTCTACCTTGGTATCTCTATGGCACAATAACAAAATTAAACAAGATGAGAAAATGGTGTGCTTCGAAGATGGGCACAGAAAGCTATTCTTTACATCAAAAACTTAGGGACCCACTTGAATCATCTAATCTTCTCCCACATCAAATGCAAATTTAACTCAGAAGAAATAGACCTGTAGCATTTATGGCATGGGGGGAATATGAAGGAGGAACAAGAAAACTTAAAGATATGTTCAAGTCTGCACATGTGATAGCAAATCTCACTCAGTACATTTCAGCAGGAGTCGCGCTCTGAGTTTGGGCGGTAGCTGTTTGCTGCTGGTGACTGATCTCAGAGTTCAATGCACTGACGATTCCTTTGGGGATTGTAAAGAAGTCCTATGTGACTGCCTGTCTGTCTGGGAGGCTGTGCTGCCGTCCAGGGATAGAAGGGGGTGCTGGATCCAATCTGCTCCCCTGACACCCTGAGACAAGAGCAGAGGTTTGGGTAGGGGAAGGGTGCAGGCACCGAGGCTGGGGACATTGAGCTGCACCAAAGGCAGTGTGCACTCTATTTCGGAGACTGAGGAAAGCTCAACGGGTGGGGGTCCAGAGGAGGGACATGAGGAGCAGACAGAATAGAGGTTGGGGTTCTGAGGACAGAGAAGCTGACTGAGCCGGGGCACCATGAGCTCACCCTTCCCTCTGCCCCATCCCCTGCGGCACTCCATAAGCCTGGCCCCTGCTCGCACTGTGCATCTGGTGGTGCTGGGGCAGAGATTAGTCAGAAAGACATGTAACTCATTGAAAGCTGTGTGCATTTATTCACAATTTACTGGCTTATTTTGCTCTCTCTTTAAACACATGCATACAGGGTACTGTCTGCCATAAAAGCCAGAGTGAACCCCAGATAGCACTAGTTCTGGGTAGCCGCTCGGTCAAACATTCCTTTGTTTTATGTGCTCTATAACCTCACCAAATTCTGAGTCTTAATTAACAGAGAAAAAATCCTTACTGCGTGCCACTGAAAACCTTATTGGGCCCGCCTTGCTGGTGGAGGCCACGTTGGTCATCTGCCATTTGCACTGCAGCCACCAGTCCTCATCTCGAACCATGGTAAGATTTTGAACATGGTCAGATAATGGCCCCTCCACCACTAAGAAACACACCACCGGTGACTAGTATTAGATAGGCTTGTGTTCTTTCTGATGGCATGCAGTGCCAGTTAACTCCGCCACACAGCGAAGGTGGACTTTTTGTCAAACTCTGTGCTCCAGGCAGAGTGCCAAAAACTCCTCAAACTCCACGAGCGAAGCAGAGCAGAGTTCACTGACCATCCCTAGTCTTGGGCTGGCACATAGCATCCAAACACGGTTTCCTTCCATCACCAAAATCATCCCCCTTCACTAGGCCAACCAATCCAGGAGAAATGGGAATATATTTTAGGTAAGATTTATGCCCACCCACTACCAACCTAAATGTGCCCTTCATTTGGGCTAATCTAACAATCAATATGATTGTTCCCTCTCTGGCACAATGTAGACTTTGTACTGCTTACATGTGTCACTGGACTCCCTCTAAACTCAGGGATCAGGAAATCTTCAACATATGCTTCTCTACTGCACATTCTCTAACAAGTTCTAGCCTGAGCTCAGGGTAACTTTATCACAGACTCTGCATACTAAATGATCCCCTGACATTGCTTCCATTGCCTAAGGCTCTTTATCCCTGAAGTCACCCAAGCTTTAAACAAAGAGGAACTTCACCTCTTAGATGCTTTAGTTTTGATTGGCCTCAAATCAATTTTAGCAGAATGGAAGGATTTACCCCAATTATCAACCCACATGTGCTGGGCGTCGACCCAAATTACCAGAGGGGCAGACAAGTCTCAGAGAGGAACCAAAAAACATGGGCTAGACTGGACTCACACACCTCTGACCTCATGTCATCATAAAGCTTTCACATCCTCTGTATCTGCTCAGTTTTAGATACTCCGTAATAGATATCTTTCCCTATACAACCTCTCAAATAACACGTTCTCAAGAGACACCACTTAAATGCTATGGGATATGCACCCTTTATCCCTAATCCTTTCTCCCTACCTATCAACACCTACTCCCTGTCCCCCCACCTACTCCCTCATCTCGACCTTCCTTCCCTCCCAGCACCCTATTTTTGCTCCCCCTACTGGGCGTCCATCCCTGTTCTCCTTCTTCTATCCTTCTTTTCTCCATCTTTGGATTCATGTTGTACTACTTCCCTTTTACATACTAGCTATATTACCTGGGGTCTTTATACATCATATACCGTAATATTACCAATAGTGCTCTTGCCTATACAATTATTGCCAATATGTACACCCTGGCTTTGTTATGTAACTCCAGACAATTATTCCTATTGTATTGCTTTATGAAAATGTAATAAAATTACTTGAAATCTAAAAAAGAACTGCGTGAAAGAGGGTATCTGGTTCTCATCTATGTTGGAAATGGTGACTCTGGCATAGGCTCTCACTTTATTTTACGAACAATGTACCTTATTTTGCCAAGAAACTGTAGTTGGTTCCTTTAGTTTTAGTGTTTTCTCATGTATGAGCTGCGGGGTATCAAGCACCCTGATTTAGCATATTTTAGGGAGAGAGTACAAGCACTTTACCACTGGGTAGCAGAGAATAAATATGATTAACTATAGACAAACCTGATATTACTAAATTGGTGTCAGCCTTTGAATTAATGTCCCCAATGATTGATGATTTTAATTTTGTGGCATTTGACGATTTCGAGAATACTGACACCATAGTTGGGGTAAATATTTTAGTTTAATTGATTTTTTATTTTTTCCTTGTTGAGTTTTCTAACTTCTTTTTATTTTTCACCAATACAATATTTAATTGTTTGTTCAAAAGAGGTGACTATAGATAAACAATCATTATTTTCTTTGTCTAGAGACTTTTCCAATAGTCCTGGTTTGGAGTGGGTCTCTTTGCACCCGCGCATTTGAATGCATCAGTGCATTAACAACAAACTCTTTGTTTTGTGCAGATTTAGTAGAAAATAACTGTAACTGTGTCTTTTGTCTAGTGTTTTATAGACTGTCATTTTTTTTACGTCTTCTACGAAGGACTGAAGAACTATAACAACATTTGAAAGTCTATGCAGAAGAGGGGTGCAGGAATATGAGTTCTTAGTTGAGTCTACTTCTTTTTGGGTCCAATTCACCAAGGAGTTTTGTTTGTTCAATTTCGCATCAAAAGCTACCAAGGCCATATGGACTTAGTCCAAAATCTTGGCTTGTATTTCTTGCATAAGTGATTGCTTAGTGTTGTTATCATTAAATTTACCGGCGCTATCATCTTGGATTTATTCATTAATTGCTTTGATTTATTAATTCACTCTGTAGTGTTGTGACTACCACAATTGTAGACCCCATATTATTCCCAGGATGTGCCTGCTTCATCATCAATTAAAGCAGAAAGTAGGTCCTCTTCAGGAAAACCATAATCCATTGTCTTAATGTGCATGTCTCCCTCTGTTGGCACTTGCATACTATTGTCCGAAGAGGCCACTTTCAGGGATGACTGTATAATTTCTAACATCGACCCTGGTACCTGCATTGATTGTCAACCTGATTGTCTTTGGTCGCAGGTAGTCAGATTTTTGTAGATGTGAATTATGCATTTTTTAAATGGGACTCATGCTTTTATCTTTCAACATTTTGTTGTCTCTTCAGTGATTTGAGTTCATAAGACTGATGTTGTTTGAATTGATTGGGATGTCCAGCTGCCTTTTTCGGTATCCCAGTGGTTCATCTGAACAAAATGTTGTCTCACCCGTGTGACAAAATTTCGATGTCTTCTGAATGAGTAGCATATTTTATCATACTTGTGACAGCTTCCTAGATCATAATAATGGCAATACACCGTTTTCCTGCCTGCCTTGTCTAACTTTCCTCATAATAACTTCTTGCTGACTTATGGGCATATTTATACTCTGTTTGCACCACATTTGTGTCACTTTTTTTACGCAAATGCAGCACAAACTTAACTCCATTTGTATATTTTGACACTAGACCCGTCTAGCGTCAAAATATTGGAGTTTGCACCATTTTTTGGATGCGTGATCCCACCTTACGTCAATGAGATGCAAGGTAGGTGTTTCCATTTAAAAAATGATGCTATCCCCATACCACCATATTTATCCCCCCTATGCTAAAATGACGCACGGGTGGACCCAAATAACGGCACTAAGTTTTCTTAGCGCAATTATTTAACATGTGGTTCAGGCCAGGCGTTAGGGGCCCTGTGGACCCATTTCCATGGTCAAACACCATGTCGCGCAGGCTCTCATTATTCTAATGAGACTACTGGATTTTGAGCAGCAGGATCGTGCGCAGTGTGGGAGACTGAGTCTAACCCACTGCAGGTGACACATGTCGCTCTAAATCTGGGGTTTGCTCCAGCTAACTAGCAGTGCCTCATCCCTACCATAGATAGTGATGATTGGGCAGCCGAGCGCATGACATACTAGGCTTCTCAGGGAAGTCGTGGTCACTCAGGTCACATCCGGCCCTCTCATTTACAATTCAGTCTCATATATAAATGACAAAGAGAAGCAGTATATGTTTCAATAATTAGTTTAATAAAACAACTGCATCTTAGATAGCAAAGCGTGAGCTGCAATAAACAGGACAACACAACATGACAGTATTAAAATTGTGACGAGAAGAGGGAAGCATAAAAATAACGCTATCATATTGTCACTATAGTCTATTTCCTATCTAGGTTATAATTTGAGCACAGCATGTTAAGCTCTAGTTCTGACTTTCAGGTTCCCCTGGGAAGACATCAACCCCCATACCTGAGCAAAAGCCTGTGGCCTGCGTTAGCATCTGTAGTGAAGCATTCAGCAATCAGCATACAGTAGTGGTTCCCTGGCTGGAATCTCACTCTAACGTGTAAGGGACATGGAAGTGTTTATATAACAACACAGCTGATATTCTGAGAAAATTTCCCTACGTAAGGATGTGTATTTTCTACGAATGCTGGAGACTAAACTTCTACCACGTTCACCGGCAATGTACCGAACTGTAGCCTTGAATGAAGCACAGAGTGATCAAAAATGTCTTGTTTGAGAACACAGTGCTGGGCTAGGCGAAAACAGTTAGATAGATGAAAATAAAACAAGACCGTAAAAATGGTTATTGTAAAAATAACAATGCAAAGCCGAATAAAATATATCTAGTTTATAGTGCATTGAGGCCTAGTGTGTTAAAATAACGTGCATGGAGCTGTAACTAAAATGGCTACACAACATCCTCCCCTTGTCGGTGGAAAGTGGTTCAAAACCAAAGCTGAAATGTTATTGCTAAAAAAGCTCTACTTAAGTTATATATAAAAGCAAAGTTAATTCGGACAAGTCAAAGGGACACACAAGCATCCAACGTGACAATTTAAAATGGGTCCACAGGTCCCCAACCCAAGCCCCAGGAACACCCCCACCCACACCAGAGGGACACAACTGGATGGGGGAACCCCATCCCAGGTAAGTAGGGTTAGTATAGATAGGTATTTATTTAAAAATATTTAAGTGCCATTGGGGGCCCTGACATGGGGTCCCCTGGATGGCACTGGGTTCAATGGCCATGCCCAGGAGACACTGGTCCCCTGTGCTGGCCATTGGGGTGGTGGGCATGACTCCTGTCATTTTCTAAGACAGAAGTCATGTTTTTGGATGGTTGTGTCTCTGGAAATGACGCAAGCCTTGTTAGCGGCATTTTTTTGCCGCCAACCATCCTAGCGGCATTTTCTGCCACCCCCACCCAGCTAGTGTCTTTTTTTACACGCTAGCCCAAGCTTAGCGCTGGCTTGCAATATTCCTTAAGTATGGTGCCTGACTGACTCCGTAGAGTGGCGAAAGCCAGCGCTAAACCTTTTGATACAAAACTGTGTTAGCGGAGTTTTGCATCAAAAAGTATAAATACTTACCACCTTAGTCTATTTTCCTTATTTTTTTATGTCTTTTTTTTCTACTCTAAGTGATGTAATCTTTGGGCTATTTGACATACTGTTCGCCCTTCTTGCAATGGAAGGGGCCTTAGCTCTACTTGTTTGTCAAACTGTTATAGGTGATGGATCTGCATATTTCGTGAGGGCCAGATCCAATAGTTTGAGATTTGTCCATTTCCTTAAACACTCCTTTAATGGACCAAATTAGTAAGGGTAGCAACCAACCTGCATTAGAGGAAACTTGAAGTACTACCTGTAGAAACAAGTTCAAAATCTTAGGGATCTTTAAATTCCTCAACAGCCACATCAATAATTTTAAGCAGCGGGTTATAAGATGGAACTTCAATTGCATTGTCTACCTATATTAATTTGCTGTCTCTGAAACTTGATCAGAACCACAAGTCTAGCACAAAAGTTCAGGTTTATTGCATGTAATCTATTTTCAATGCATTGAAGTTTTATATTAGTTTTAACCTGACCTGATATGCAAGGAGGTCAGCCTTGCCCTCCACCCTTTAAATGTGCTGACCACCAGCCAACTTATGTCCTGCCAAACTGCTCAACTATGATCACTATTCCAGCCAGGTTTATCCAATCAGCCTGATCCTGCCCTGCCTAACCTGAACCTCCTGTCCAATGTGTGCACATCGTCCACGGTACACCACTATTTACCATTGATCCTGGCCCCTGGGAGTATCAGGATGCCAAGGAGCAAAGCATGACAGACAGCAAACAAGTTGCAGATGAGCAATTAGCAGCTGCATTAGCGTCTATAGAGGTGCCTGCTCAACAGATCAAATGTTGAGGACTACAATCTGTTGTGGTCCTTTGGAGGCAGATGGGGAGCGTGACCAGGAATGAGCACTCCCAGTCACTCCCAGAGGAGGCCTCTGTTGAACTCTCACCATGGCACTCACCACTGCATCAGCTGTGTTGGCTACATCTGTATCAGTGTATGGTGGTTTTTACTGGGTAGGTTCTTCAGTACTTAAGGTAGTGTTGGTCTCTTTGATGTAGGAGAAATAGAAAAAATATAGAAGTACTCAAGACTGCATCCATCCTCCAGATTCTGCAATTATTACAGTGAAAGCCTAGTGTGCACTTATTTGTTACTGCTTGTAAGAAATTGGGTCATTGGTTGAGGGGGTTGGAAACCCCACTCAGGTAACAATCACAATCCTTGTCAGGGTGAACCACAAAAGTCACTAAATTAACCCGTGCTTAAAACTCTAATAGCTTGGCACAATCCAGTCAGGCTTAATTTATAAGTTATTTATGTAGCACTCAAATAGTAATACAGTGACAACACCAGAAATATCCGTAACACATTTAGAAAGATGGAGTACATTTTAATAAATAAAATGATAGCAGAATGACAAACATCCAATCAGTATAACCGGAGATATTCAATTTTAGAATTTGTAATGAAAATAATGTCAAAAAGCACAAAGCAACACTCACAGTAATCTGGTTGGGCTAGACTGGTGGAAAGTCACAATTTCAGGCCTACAACAATGGAGTGCTGGGATACAAGGACCAGGTTAGCCCCACTGAAAAGTTACCTTTAAAGCCTGGCACAAAGAAACCATGAGTAGGAGGCTGAGCATCACAGAGAGTCGTCACAGCAGCATGAAGAGCCGGTCACGTGTCCCAGACAGTCATTGCTGTACCTTTGCGCTAGTCGTTGTCATGGATTGCAGAGTCTTGGCACAAACGGGCCTGTTTGCGATCCTGAGGAGCCGAAACATCAGGAGTTTCACCATTTCATTAGGAGGAGTACACTCTGATGTCCAGGACCTGGGAAGGCACCTCTTGGGGATCCAGTAATCACTCCATCTGAGGTCAGCAGGGCTCAGGCAGGTCCAGTTGAAGCTCCAGGCAGGTCCAGTTGTGGAAGGTTAGCTTGGCAGTTGCCGGATGGCCTCTGAAGCTTGTTGTGTTACCGTAGCTCACACAAGTAGTCAACCAACTGACCCTTGGGGTCACTCTGGTTAGAAAGGGATGAAGGCATGCAGAGCCTGCATTCTTTCTTAGACAGCTGGGCAGTCCCTCAAGCAGGAGGGCAGTGCTCTGTTAGCAGTGTAGTCCTTCTTATTTAATTTTCGTGGGTTCTTAAGGCTGGCTCTGGAGGTCAGATATTCACACCTGGTGCCATCCTTTGCATGGTGAGACTCCCAGTGCCAACTTTCTAAAAGTGGTATTTTCAGAATAGTGACTTAAAATCCGACTTTACCATTAAAATGGATTTTAAATTGCAATTCATTTGAGTGTAAACAGCATTTACCTATCAGCTCCCAATGCAAAGTTAGCACATATTAAACGTAATAAGGTAACCAAGTGTTATCCAAAGGGAGAGACAGGTCTTAACACAGTGAAAAACGACATTAGGATTGTTTTCACAGCCAGGACATATAAAAATTGAGTACAAATGTCTGACTTTTTACACACAATTGCCCTGTCCCAAGAGCCCTTACGGCCTAAATTAGAGATGACTTGATATATTTAAAAGGAAGGTCTAAGCCTAGCAAAAGTTTTATTTTTCCAGGTCAAAATGGTAGTTTAAAACTGCAATACAAGCTGCAGTGGCAGGTCTGAGACATGTTTTGAAGAGGTACTTTAGTTGGTGGCACAATTAGTGCTTCTAGTCCACCAACAGCATTTAATTTACAGGCCCTGGGTGTATGTAATACAATTTACTAGGGACTTACAAGTACATTAAGGGGGTGATTCTGATTCTGGCGGGCGGCGGAGGCCGCCCGCCAGAATTCCGCCCCCATTATACCGCTCCGCGGTCAGAAGACCGCGGAGGGTATTATGAGTTTTTCCCTGGGCTGGCGGGCGGTCTCCAAAAGACCGCCCGCCAGCCCAGGGAAAAACTCCCTTCCCACGAGGATGCCGGCTCGTAATCGAGCCGGCGGAGTGGGAAGGTGCGACGGGTGCAGTGGCACCCGTCGTGTATTTCAGTGTCTGCAAGGCAGACACTGAAATACTTTGCGGGGCCCTCTTACGGGGGCCCCTGCCGTGCCCATGCCATTGGCATGGGCACGGCAGGGGCCCCTAGGGGCCCCGCGACCCCCCCTACCGCCATCCTGTTCATGGCGGCTTTCCCGCCATGAACAGGATGGCGGTAGGGGGGGTCAGAATCCTCATGGCGGCGGAGCCCTCTCCGCCGCCATGAAGGATTCCCCCGAGCAGCGGTAAGTCGGCGGGAGCCCGCCGACTTGCCGCTTCTGACCGCGGCTGAACCGCCGCGGTCAGAATGCTCGTGGGAGCACCGCCAGCCTGTTGGCGGTGCTCCCGTGGTCGGTGGCCCTGGCGGCCACCGGTCGCCAGGGTCAGAATGACCCCCTAAATGTGTTAATCAGGTAGATGGCAAATATGCCATGTTTTAGAGAGGGAGCATAAGCACTTTACCACTAGTTAGCAGTGGAAACGTGCAGAGTCCAAATGCCAACAAAAATGGGTCCAACAGCAGAAGGAACAATTATGGAGGATACCCTGCAAAAGAGGCCATGCCCAAACCAGCCCAAGATTTGCTTTGGAATGTAGAACCCTACTAATCCAATCTTTAGGACAAGTAAAATACAAACATGAAATGAGTCAGTGCTAAACTGTTTTAACAATACTGCGAGTAAGCAAGCATGTATCTCTGCTTTCAAAGGTTCAGGATTATTCTACTACAATACCCTTTTCTTAGGCATAAGGATTTTATTACTTATCTGATTGCAGTCCATCTAAAATAGGAGAACAATAAAGTATATTTTGGCAAGAAGGCTCCACTCAACTTCTGTAGTTGGTCTTGTCATCCCCTGATTGGGGAGAACTATCTCCGTGGTAAGACATTTATCATTCCGGCCTCACAAATCTGGAATAGTCTGCTTCACTCCCTTTAAAAATGGCTGATTATTTCCTTTTAATGACAGTTCTCAAAACCTGCATATTCTCATACTCCTTTATCACTGTTCTCTGTGTAAGCCTTCAATAGTGTCAAGAGACTTCATGGTGATAGTATACCTTACAAATCCAAATTCAAACTCTGGTTCTTCTCAAGGCTGATCTGTGGCCTTAGTTTTGTGCTCCCAGGCTACCTGTCTTCTGGCCGGGTTAAAGCTGTGTTTGCAGTTACAGGCGTCCCGATGGAAAATGCAACTTAGGACAAGGCAGAACTGCACACTCAGTCACAGAGATATTTAACCGAATTGTCTGTGGTAGTAGCTATGAGGAACCCAGGCCGTAAGGTGCCATATATTGCTCAATT
Organism: Pleurodeles waltl; assembly: GCF_031143425.1. Lineage (NCBI taxonomy): Eukaryota > Metazoa > Chordata > Amphibia > Caudata > Salamandridae > Pleurodeles > Pleurodeles waltl. The sequence goes on along the minus strand of NC_090447.1, from coordinate 1,447,800,220 downwards.
ATATATCAGGGAGACTAAATATGCAAACCTAGCTATCTGGGTGTCAACCTTTTCCTGCACTAGTCTGTGCTCCCAGATGAACCAGGCAGAGACAGTAAATATTCAGGACCCGTCCAGTAAATATGTAACACTCCAGCTCTCAGTCCTCTAAAAGCAGTGATGGGTGTGGACAATGATCTTATGAGGGACCTTATTCCTGTCTGGCCTACCATACCTGGCCACAGCTTAAAACTGAGCAACCTAACTGCTTGAGTGGCTGCTGGCTAACTACGCATTTCTAGGACTAAACTGTAGAGGACATGCAGGACTCTTACTGAGTAGTCATCTCGTGCCTGAGCCTCACAGCTACCACCTGCATGCTCAGTGTCTCGTTCCTGCCTACTTATTATAGGGTACGGACCACTCGGGCCTCATGCCCACTTCAAACCCTATCTTTTGCTGAAGAACTGACAGGTGGAACCCCGCAGGTGCACAATAAGGTGACATGCATCAGACTTTACACTTAACTTGATCCTAAACGAGGTCAGAGCCATGAGAGCTAAAGTCACATCACTGGTTACCAGCATGGCATACTTGGCTACAGACATCAAGTCCTGAGACTGGGCTTCCAAGACATGCAAATCTGAGTGGATACACAGGACAAACACTTGAATGAAATGGACAGCTTATATGGTCAACAAATTTACTGGGGCCTCAAGCTGTGTTGACTGCAAAGACAGGTGATGAATTTGGAGGATCCAGACAACATTCAACTCTTTGGAGTCCCAGAGTGTGTGGAATGTAACCATGTGGTCATTTTCCTGTCGTCTTTTTTACCTCATTATCTCTAGGTCTTTTTCTGGGGAAAATGTGAGTTTCAAAATTCACATCAAACTAGGGGCCAGATGTAGCAACCAGTTTGCCAGTCGCAAACGGCAAAAATCGCCATTTGCGAGTCGCAAACCGGAGTTTGCTATGCAGAAATGCATTTTGCGAGTCGGGACCGACTCGCAAAATGCATTTCAGAGTCGCAAATAGGAAAGGGTGTTCCCTTCCTATTTGCGATCCGCAGTGGTATGCAATTAGTCGCAGTTACCATCCACTTGAAGTGGATGGTAACCCACTCGCAAATTGGAAAGGGTCCCCACGGGACCCCTTCCCCTTTGTGAGTGGACCCACCAATATTTTTTCAGAGTAGGCAGTGGTCCAAGGGACCACTACCTGCCCTGAAAAAATCCGAAACTAAAGGTTTCGTTTTTTTTTAAGTGCAGCTCGTTTTCCTTTAAGGAAAACGGGCTACACTTGAAAAAAAAAAACCTGCTTTATTTCAAAGCAGTCACGGACATGGAGGTCTGCTGGTCCCAGCAGGCCTCTATACCCGTGAGTGCCCATAGTCGCTATGGGGCCACAATTTGCAACCCACCTCATTAATGTTAATGAGGTGGGTCTTTGCGACCCCATAGCGACTCGCAGACGGTGTCTGAGACACCGTTCTGCATTGCAAATTGCGAGTTGCAATTTGCGAGTCACTCGGACTCGCAAATTGCAACTCGCAATTTGCAAAGTTGCTACATCTGGCCCTAGGTGACGTACCGCAAGACTTATGGTTTATCCCAAAGCAATCAATACATGGCTCTTGAGAAATCAGCACACTTAAGTCAAATTTCAAACTATGAAAAAACACGGGGTCCCACTTATGCAGAATGGCCTTAATGGATACATTACGAGCGAAGTTTGGATTATCATACTCAGCTACAATGATCATAACGCACCAAGGTCTTACTACTGAGTTTGATGAACAGGAGGACTTGGAGGACTTTCTATCCAACATAGATGGCCAGATGGATGTCAGCCTGACCCAGAACTCTAGGCACTTTCTGGAAGGACAAGGCCCTGGATCTCAAGCACCCCTGCATATGCAGCAAGCAGAGTATCTCAACCAGAGTCGATTCACTAATCACAGACCATCAGTTTGGACAAAGTGTTGGACGTTGTAGCCAGCCAAAAAGAGAGATGGTGTGTGAAATATTGAAGTTTCCCTGAAAGAATGCCTGACTAAAAGTGCGAACCCTTGAACAATTGTATCATTTGTGCAGGTTGCAGCTATGCTATGGTACTGTTCCACTAACGGGTTACAGTCATTCAGTTTGCAGGGACTTATTTTCTTAATTTTTTTCATTTCTTACCACACATCATGGGTGACTGAGTAGACTTTAATTTGCATCATCTTTTTAAAACAGCTGTGCTCTGTTGTGAGAGGTCTTGGAAGGGCTCTGCCTCTCCATTTGTTTGGGTAGAGAGTGGCAGGGGATGTATTAGTAACTAAGTGGTCTATTCAATGTGCATTCTAGAAAGATTGTTTACATCCTAAAAGACTTTGTAGATGAAGAAATTATGCAATAATTCTTGAACATTTTTATAGAATGCAGTTGAGGATTTAGCCCAGTGTTGATAAGTCTGGTAGCTCAGTTGCTTAACAGTCTTTCCCTATGGTGAATACACAAGATGTTTTCTCACAGGCTTATACATTTCACTAAATAAAATTAGTTCTGTATTTAGAGCCATACTTGTAAAATTATGGGGTAGTTGCTATCTGCAGAGGCCTTGTATTTATAGTGATATTTTTTCGCATTTCCATTCAGAGACCCAGAGGTGGTGAAAGAGGTGATCTAACAAGTCCAATATAAATCAGTAGAATATTGCAGTAAAATAACATATTTACCTATAAGAATTTTATGGCTCATCCTTAAAATTCCCACTTTTCAACAAATATCCAGACAATTTGTACTCAGCCAAGCTGTAAAATGTATTCAGCCTTTTTTTCTGCACATGTTTTGTTTTTTCAAGATAGTTTTATGCACAATGGAATTGTGCAGGGGTTGAAAGGAAACTGTTTCTGCGAAGTATGTTATGGTAAACATTTTTGTAAAGTTAAATGAGGATGTAGCAGATACAATGTGCCGAATACACTACACAAATGCAGCAAAGCAAATCACCCTCTCAAAGATTTCAATCAAAAACTAGTACTACCAAAGGCAATCAACCCTATCAATGGAAGTTATTGGCTTCCCAATGCTTGTTTTGTTAGTTAGATACAGAAAATACAACATTTTCTAGCTTTGCGTCATGAATTTTAGATTCTATTAAGGACATGGAGGAGAGGACTATGCTTCTCAATCTTTACTACTCAAACACAGCAGCCAATATTAAAACAGTAAAAACAGAAAATACACTACACACTGAGGCTTTGAACCACGCCTCTCTATGAGCCACCAATAGCAGTCCATTACAGCCTACAAAACAGAGACGCACCATATTGACTTTCTCTTTCTTAGCAACCAAATCACGTCAATCCTGAATAACAACTCCAACTGAACATCAACTGCATAGGCCAATCCAGACGGACAGAATGATGATCTGGTAGATAACCAAAACATATAACCTCTTGAAGAATTATGTGACTTTAGAATCTGATCCTAGAGAGGAAGAAAATATGTACATCTCAACACAATGGTGGTCATTACAACCCTGGCGGTCGATGTTAAAGCGGCGGTAAGACCGCCAACAGGCCGGCGGTAAAAAAATTGGAATTACGACCGCGGCGGAAACCTTCAACAAAGACAGCCACTTTAACACTCCGACCGCCACGGCGGTACAGACAAACAGCTTGGCGGTCACCGCCAACAGACAGGCTGAAGACAAAGTACCGCCCACAGTATCACAACCTACCAATCCGCCACCTTTTCCGGGGCGGATTCACCGCGGATAAAAACACAGTGGAAACAGGACTGCGAAGGGAACACGCTCACCTCTACACACCCCACGAGGAATCCGGACGCCATGGAACCAGAGCTGCACATCCTGCCAGCCCTCATCTTCTTGCTCCTCTACCAGGAGCACGAACGCCGGCGGCGAAGACCACGGTGAATACGGCACCTACGACACAGGGGAGGGGGGAAGGGAAAAACAGGGACACACACATGCAACACCCCCACCCCTACCCTCACCCACTACAACACACACGCTAATACATCATGATACATCACAGTTACACCCCCCAACCCCCCTGGAAGAATGCAAAGGCAAAAGGAAATGAGTATAACCATTGTAATATATTCAAATCAAGTACGCAAAAATATATATATATATATACCATAAACAAAATATACACCAAGCTTAGTAGTCCAGGTAGTGCTCCAATGAAGTCAGTGGAACACTGGGCCGACACGATATGGGCGAGGCCCACACAAGATCCCCGACCATGACGGAGAGAACACTGTAGGGGCATCAGAGAGCAAGAAAACAGGCACCTGAGAGGGAGGGAAAGGGGGGGGCACCTCAGCCGGTTGAGTGAACGACACCAAATCCACGAGAGGGCCACATGCCCACTGTTCAATCCTGGGGAGTGCTAAGCCACAGTCTCTCAAGTCTCTACAGTGGGTGGGTTGGCCACTGTTCCATCCTGGGGAGTGCAAAGCCACAGTCTCTCAAGTCTCTACAGTGGGTGGGTTGCCCACTGTTCCATCCTGGGGAGTGCAAAGCCACAGTCTCTCAAGTCTCTACAGTGGGTGGGTTGCCCACTGTTCAATCCTGGGGAGTGCAAAGCCACAGTCTCTCAAGTCTCTACAGTGGGTGGGTTGCCCACTGTTCAATCCTGGGGAGTGCAAAGCCACAGTTTCATAAGTGGATGATAGTCTCCACTGGTTCTGGAGGGGGCATGGTGCCCAGAGTGCTTCATCCTGCTAAGGACAGAGGTAGTGGATGTATCTCTCCACTGGTTCTGGAGGGGGCTCTGTGCCCAGAGTGCTTCATCCTGCTCGTGACAGACTCAGTAGCGTCAGTGCCCTTGGTGCTTATGGGCCAGCGGTGCTTGGAGCGGCAGTGCCCTGTTCAGCAGTGCTTGGAGCGGCGGGGCCCTGTTCAGCGGTGCTTGAGGCGGCGGTGCCCTGTTCAGAGGTTCTTGGAGCGTTGGTGCCCTGTTCAGCAGTGCTTGGAGTGGCGGTGCCCTGTTCAGCGGTGCTTGGAGCGGTGGGGCCCTGTTCAGCGGTGCTTGAGGTGGCGGTGCACTGTTCAGCGTTGCTTGGAGCGGCGGTGCCCTGTTCAGTGGTGCTTGAGGCGGCGGTGCCCTGTTCAGCGGTGCTTGAGGCGGCGGTGCCCTGTTCAGCTGTGCTTGGAGCAGCGGTGTCCTGTTCAGCGGTGCTTGGAGCGGCGGTGCCCTGTTCAGCGGTGCTTGGAGCGGCGGTGCCCTTTTCAGTGGTGCTTGGAGCGGCGGGCCCTGTTCAGCTGTGCTTGAGGCGGCGGGCTCCTTTGCAGTGACTCAGTTGCAGGCGGTCCTCTCTGTCCCAGCGGGGCTTGTGCTGGCGGTCCTCTCTGTCCCAGCGGGGCTTGTGCTTGAAGTCCTCTCCGTCCCAGCGCGGATGATGGCGGTGGCCTCCTGGCCAGCGGGGATGATGGCTGTGGCCTCCTGGGCAGCGGGGATGATGGCAGTGGCCTCCTGGCCAATGGGGATGATGGCAGTGGCCTCTGGACAGCGGGGATGATGGATGTGGCCTCCTGGGCAGCGGGGATGATGCCGGTGGCCTCCTGGGCAGCGGGGATGATGACTGTGGCCTCCTGGGCAGCGGGCATGATGGCAGTGGCCTCCTGGGCAGCGGGGAGGATGGCGGTCTCCTCCGCCATGCTGCTCTTCTCAGACTTTCCTGGTTTCTTGTGGCCCCACCTTGGAAGATGTCGCAGCTGACTCCACACTCCCACCGGGACCCCTGGGAGCGGCTTTGGTGGCTGGAGTCTTCCCCCTCTCCCGCCGGGCACTGGCCAAATTTTGATGCTTGACAGGTGGGGGACTGTCCGTGCTGTGGCTCCGTGCCACACTGGCTGCCCTGCTCGCCGGTGCACTCCAGATTCCGGTGACTACATGCACCACTGGTCCCGGAGATGTTGTGGCTGAGGTGCTAGTTCGAGACCTAGAAGACGGACGGGGTGGGGGAGGTGTGGGAAAGAGGTCAAGGTTGGACAGGAAAAGTTTTTTGGAGACACTGGGACAGGTAGCTGGAGGGGATTTGGGAGTGGAGGAAGAGGTTGTGGTTGTAGGAGGTGTTCATTTGCTGACTTTGGGTGAAGGTGCATGGGCTGGAGGCTGGCATGAGGTGGATGGCTGTTGGGTGGGTGTGTGCCTGCGTTTGTGTATCTTGGGAGGTGGCATCACAGACACACTGAGAGAGAACACAGGGGACGTATGAATGGTAGTGGGTTGGTGACTGCACGTGAGCGGGGTGTGGTGGTGGGTGTGCTGGTGATGGCAGTAGTGGCTGTAGATGTAGTGCATGCAGGTGTGAGTGTAGACGAGACTGGGAGGGAGGAGGGGGACAAAGTGGAGGCAGTGGATGTTGGTATGTCTGCAAGTGTGTGATGCTTGCGTGAGTGCCTGTGGGATGTGTGGTGCTTATGTTTGCCAGAGCTTCCCTTCTGTGTTGAGGTGTGTGCATGCTGGTCTGAAGGTGTGCTTGTGATAGGCTGGGGTACAGGGGATTGGGTCTGGGTGGAGGAAGTTGGAGGGGGGAGGCTAGAGACAGGGACAATGGCTGCCATCAGTGCTGAGGCAAGAGTCTGAAAAGCTCGCTGAAGGGCCGCCTGACCAGAATGAATGCCCTCCAGGAATGCATTCATTTGTTGCAACTGCCTCTCCTCACCCTGGATGGCATTCAAAATGGTAGACTGCCCAACAGTGAGGGACCTGAGGAGGTCAATGGCCTCCTCACTGAGGGCAGCAGGGGTGACTGGGGCAGGGCCTGAGGTGCCTGGGCGAAGGTGAGGCCCACCCTCCTGGGTGAGCGGGCACGGGGCAAAGGCTGAGGGGGTGCTGGGACGGCGGTGCTGGTAGGGGGGTGGCGGCTGTACCTGTAGATGCGGGGGGCACAGATGTTGGCGCCACCACAAGGGAGCTCCCATCAGAGGACGAGTCCGTGTCGCTGGCCTAAACTCCTGTCCCTGCCGTGGAGCTCCCCTCGCCCTCCGTCCCACTGGTGAATTCAGACTCCGTAGTGTTGCCCTCCAGGGCCATGTGGGATGCAGCTCCTTTGTGCTCCGGTGCCACTCCTTCTCGGCCTGATGATGCTAATGCACACAAGAACAGGGAGACCACAAAAAGGGGGGGGACGACAGAAGAAAGACATGTTGAGTGCATGCATTACCGCTACGTTGGCGGACACGACAGACACAGAAGACCCTGCACTACACCACACTCTTGGGCTCCACTGTTCAATCCCTGGGAAATGGCCTGCAAGGCTATGGACAACATCTGCACACATGGATGACACAGGGGCATGACTAGGTGTACTTGGCACTCTACAGAGGTGGGGTGAGGTGCCACATGGCCTGCCTTACGGAGGGACCGTGCCTACTAAACTCGCCCTGGCCTAGGGAAACCCACAGCCCTCCTCCCCCACCCAGACACCTCCACTGCGCGCAAAATCAGCAGGATGAGAGTGTACTCACCCCCTTGTGGCTGCTGTGATGCCCTCAAGCGCCCATCCAACTCCGGGTACGCCACCGCCAGGATCCTGAACATCAGGGGGGTCATGGTGCGACGGGCACCCCTCCCACGTTGGGAGGCCATCCCCAGCTGAGCCTCCGCCGTCTGCTTACTCCATCGGCGAATGTCCTCCCATTTTTTCCAGCAGTGGGTGCTCTTTCTGTGGTAGACCCCCAAGGTCCGGACGTCCTTGGCAATGGCACGCCAAATATCTTTTTTCTGGTGCGCGCTGACCTACATGAATTGTACATGGGGAAAAGAAAAGTTATTACCAACTGCACCGTCACAGTCATTGGCCCCCATCCCTACCCTTGCCATGTGGAACATGCACTCACCGTTGTTTCGTGCAAGCCGCAATCTCCCCCCCACCTTCTTACATCCACCCCACTCCACACAGGCATAGCCCATACAGCATGCTCCCAGTGTACTTACCTCTTTGTCTGGAGGACCGTAAAGTAGCGTGTACTGGGGAGGACCCCATCCACGAGTTTCTCCAACTCCTCCGATGTGAAGGCAGGGGCCCTTTCCCCAGACACTCGAGCCATTGTCTCTTACAGACCGAGGTCACAGCAGCACTTGCAATGTAGGTCCTCTCCTGTCGAAGATCAGGTATCGAGTGATTGAACAGATAGAAAATGGCGGTCACGTCCGCGGCGGTGCGTACCGTCACCACCAGCGTACATCGTCATTGGCTCCTGGGACCCATAGGGTCCAAAGTTAATCAATGCAGCATTGCCCGTGGTCTTTGATCACTACCGCAACGGTGTACAATGTCAGAGCAGTTATCTCACATCCCATTGTCCCACTGTAGAGGTCAGGCAGTCGCCATTTCAGGGGCCCACATGGCTTAATTTTTAAGTGCGTCACACATACTTAGGCCTAGACTCAACACATATACAGGCCACTTTTCGGACTAGGATTCGTGTTCTGTGTAAGCTGTGGGCACGTACCTCTGAGTTGTTTGACTCTGTGCTCGCTGTTGTCCTTCATAGGCACCGTCCGCTGGGACATGTGAGGAGATGGCGGCATCCTCCGGTGTACAGACCGCTGGTGGACCTGTCGGCAATGGAGGAAAGACATGTGATTATCACCTACAGGCTTGACCGTGCCACAATCCAGGAACTGTGTACCCAGCTGGAGCCAGACCAGATGTCAGCTATCCGCCATCCCACAGGAATCCCCCCTCAAGTGCAGGTGCTGTCAGTGCTCCATTTCCTTGCAAGTGGGTCATTTCAAACAACAGTGGCCATAGCATCAGGGATGTCCCAGCCTATGTTTTCAAACGTGTTGTCCAGAGTGTTGTCTACCCTGCTGAAACACATGCGGAGCTACATCGTTTTCCCTCAGGTGGAGGATTTGCCTACAGTGAAAGGTGATTTATATGCCCTGGGACATATCCCCAACATCATAGGTGCCATTGATGGGACCCATGTGGCTTTGTTCCCCCCGCAGGAGTGAACAGGTGTACAGAAACCGGAAGAGTTATCATTCCATGAATGTGCAGATGGTGTGTTTGGCAGACCAGTACATCTCCCATGTGAATGCCAAATTCCCTGGCTCATGTCATGATGCCTACATCCTGCGGAATAGCAGCATCCCTTATGTGATGGGTCAACTCCAGAGGCACCATGTGTGGCTATTAGGTGAGCACCTGGAAGCAAGACAGTGGGAATGGTTGTCTGGGTCTGGGGTTATCACTACAGGTTAGTGTGTGTCTAACAGTTGTCCCTTGCCATTTGCAGGTGACTCTGGTTACCCCAGCTTGTCATGGCTACTGACCCCAGTGAGGAATCCCAGGACAAGGGCAGAGGAACGCTACAATGAGGCCCATGGGCGAACACAGCAGATAATCGAGCGGACCTTCGGCCTCCTGAAGGCCAGGTTCAGGTGCCTCCATATGACAGGTGGATCCCTATTCTACTCACCAAAGAAGGTGTGCCAGATCATTGTGGCCTGCTGTATGCTTCACAACTTGGCTTTGCGACGACAGGTGCCTTTTCTGCAGGAGGATTGTCCAGATGGCGGTGTTGTTGCAGCTGTGGAGCCTGTGGACAGTGAAGACGAGGAAGCAGAATAAGAGGACGTGGAGAACAGGGACTCAGTGATCCAGCAATATTTCCAGTGAGATACAGGTAAGAATACAAACCTGCCTACTACATGTACTTTAACACTACTACCTCTTTACTGTCTGTCGTTTTCACCCAGTGGATGGTCACTGATTTGCCACTTTCCCTTACGATTTCACAGATGTGGGTCCCACTATGCGACATCTGTTTTGATTCCTCATGAACTAGAGCTGTGTGACTTAGGTATGTTGACATTACAATTGAAATATCTTTTTGCCACAGTAATTGCAAATACACTATTCCGAAATCACAGACTGACTCCAGATTGTTTTGTGCTTCAAGGGTGTTTATTTATGTGCAAAATATTGGGGGGGGTTGTAAAATGGTGAGGGGTGATGGTGGAGGAATGTCCATGGTAGAGTCCAATCTATTCATCTCACAGGTGCATTGCCCAAATGGGCATAGGAAGTGGAGTTGGGGCAGTTTAAGGATGGACAGGGTGACAAAGTGGGACAGAAGGATGACATTCAGGGTGGTCTCATTTCTTGGCAGGGGTCTTGGCATCGTTCTCTGTCTTTGTATTGGATCTCAGGGACCGTTTGCGGGGTGGTTCTCCCTCTGCAGGGGGTGGGGTGCTGGTGTGGTGGTCCTGTGGCAGTACCTCAAGTCCACTAGCGCCGGCGGAGTTGGTGGGCAGTTCATCGTCCATTCTAGTGTCAGGGGCCCCTTTTTGTGCCACAGTGTCCTTCCTGGTGTTGAGTACTTCCTTCAGCACCCCTACGATGGTGCCCAGGGTGGAATTGATGGTTCTGAGTTCCTCCCTGAAGCCCAAATACTGTTCCTCCTGCAGGCGCTGGGTCTCCTGAACTTGGCCAGTACCATTGCCATCGTCTCCTAGGAGTGGTGGTAGGCTCCCATGATGGAGGAGAGGGCCTCGTGGAGAGTGGGTTCCCTTGGTCTGTCCTCCCCCTGTCGCACAGCAGCCCTCCCAGTTCCCCTGTGTACCTGGGCCTCCGTCCCCTGGACCGGGTGCCCACTGCCACTGCCCCCAGGTCCCTGTTGTTTTTGGGGTGGTGGGTTATCCTGGGTTCCCTGTAGTGGTGGACACACTGATGATTGACGTGTCCTGGGCCCGCTGGGTGGGTGCTGTGCTGGTGTTTCCAGCGGGGGGAAGCTCTGTGGTGGCCTGTGACTGTGTTAGGGGAACCGACTGTCCTGAGGTCCCCGATGGGCCGGCCTGGTCATCTAGATCCAGTTGGACAGAGCTGCTGTCATCACTGTGGGCCTCTTCTGTTGTTGGTGTGGACATGTGTGGACCCTCCTGTCTGGTGACGTTGGGTAGGGGTCCTGCAGGGGTATAAAAGGATGTTTATTACATCTGTGTGTGACATGGTGTGCAATGGGTGGGTGACCGTGTACCCCAGGGCTTGCATTCCTATGTGGGACCTTGTGTGATGATGGTTTAGGGGGGTGTATGGGTTTGTGCAGTGGGCATGCTTTAGTGATGGGTGTCCATGCTTTGGTGTTGCATGCAGGGCTTGGTGTTGGGATGTGTGGTTTGTGATAGTGGGACATCTGTGAGGAGTTGGAGTGATGGGGGTGAGGGTGAGGGTGGGGGTATGTGATGGCATGCAGGTAGGGTGGGGGATGTAATAGTTAAGATTTTCCTTACCAGAGTCCATTCCACCATCTACTCCTGCGAGGCCCTCAGGATGCAGAATCGCCAAGACCTGCTCCTCCCATGTTGTTAGTTGTGGGGGAGGAGGTGGGGGTCTGCCGCCAGTCCTCTGAACCGCAAGGTGGTGTCTTGAGACCACGGAACACACCTTCCCCCGTAGGTCGTTCCACCTCTTCCTGATGTCATCCCGATTTCTTGGGTGCTGTCCCACTGCGTTGACCCTGCCCACTATTCTTCGCCATAGCTCCATCTTCCTTGCAATGGAGGTGTGCTGCACCTGTGATCTGAATAGCTGTGGCTCTACCCGGACGATTTCCTCCACCATGACCCTGAGCTCCTCCTCCGAGAACCTGGGGTGTCTTTGCCGTGCCATGGGGCGGTGTGGGTGATGTGTGGGGTGGTGTGTGTGGTGATAAGTGTGCTGATATGTAGTGGGGTATTGTGTGAGGTGCATGGAAGTTATGTGTGTGATGGTGTTGTGTGCCTGTGGATGCTAGTATTGTTGATGGTGGTGTCTCTCTGTGCTTCTTTCTCAGTTGTTGTCATAGGGGTTTGTGGGTGATGTGGGTGTGTTTTATATTGTATTGGGTATGTGGGAGTGGTGTGTGTATGTGTATCAGGTGTGTGTATTTCGAATTGTCCAATGTGGCTGTGTTTTGTAAAAGTGTGTGTATTTAGAGCGCGGCGGTGTGTACCGCCAATAGAATACCCCGGTTGAAAGACCGCCACGTGGATTCGTGTGTCATGATAGTGTGGGCATATTTCTGTTGGCGTGATGGTGGAGGTTTTGTTTTCACAAATTTATCACTGACCTTTGGTGTGGCGGACTTTTGTGGGTGTCTGAATTTTGGCGGATTCCGTGCTATGGGTCATAATAGCTGTGGCGGATTTCCGCAGGCGCGGCGGTGTGTTGGCGGTCTTCTGCACGCGGGAAGCGGCTTTTACCACCTGTTGTAATGACCGCCGATGTCTGCAATAAAACAAGGGAGGGTACTTTAACAGACAATAAAAAAAAAACTGATGAATTGCAGAATCAGTCACAATTGTCCCTATGGGTGGGATAATCCTCGCCTCTGTGTCCTTAATAGAATTTAATATTCTTGGTGCAAAGCTAGAAAATGTTGTATTGTATGTCAGGACCGGAGGCTCTGATTATGTTGGTTCAAAGCTGTTCAACCACCAAAGAAGAAACATTCACAATAGGTTTATAATAAAACATTTTAAAAATAGAAACACTAGAGCAATCAGCTGGTTGCAGAATGTCTGTAGCCTAGAACCTAATGTATAAGCTTTAGAGGCCATGGCACCTCTTGTGGAAGGAGCACCATAAGCAGAAGTATCATTGCCTGCTTCAGTCATGAACCAAGAACCCCAACGGGCCAAAGTTGCAGCAGACACTGGTCTTAAAGTCTTCTGAGTTGCAATCAACAGAGAAGCAAGCGATTCATCTCTATGAATAACAGTACGTTCCTCGTATACCTTCAAACTCTTGACTACACATAGTTTATCATTATTGGGAAAATCTGGATAATCCACTGATCTAGACATGAATTTCATCCTTCTTGAAATGACAAAAGAAAGCCCATTCGGAGAAAACAACCTAACTGCTAAATCCAGAGCTTTCACATCAGAAACTCTGCGACATGAAATCAGACATAATAATATGGTCAATTTCGCAGATAACTGTTTAATAGATTATAAATAATTGTCCGGTCAGGAATTCAAGAACGCCAGAACCCCATTCACATCCCAAAGCTGTGAATAGCTTGGTTTGGGTGGAAGAGCCACCCTGATTCCTTTAAGCAATTTACAAACTAACACATGTTGATCTACTGGCTTACCATCTATCCATTTATGCCCAGCAGAAATTGTCGACCTGAAGTTGTTTACCGACCTGTATCTTACACCGAATTTAACACATTCAGTCAAAAAATTCACTACATCTTCAGAACCCACCAGATCCACATCCCTTTGAAGGCACCAATCCACCCACTTGCTCCATGCCAATGAATATCGCTTGCAGGTAGATGGAGCCCAAGCTTGTTGCATGAATTGGGCAGCTGAACCTGAAATGCCCTGCACTTGGCTATGTCCCCCGAAATCTTCCAAGCCACGAGGGATAACTTTCTTGAGAGAAGAATGGGATGGGGTGCCCGGACTGGGTCCAGGAGGAGATGAGGGAAGACCGGAAGGAGAAGAGGAAGCGCAGTGGATAGCTCCAGAAGGGAGGGGAACCAAGACTGACTCCTCCACATAGGATGAGAGATGCACTCTGACATCTGACGTGAGATGCCACTCATGGGATCATCGTAAAGGGAAGAAATGCATAATTCATATGACTTGACCAATTCTGAAGGAAGGCGTCCGTTGCCAGAGCCAGAGGATCCGGTCTTCAACTGAAGAACCTTGTACACTGGTAATTGAGACGAGATGCAAAAAGATCTAACTGACAATGACCTAGAATCGAGCTGATCTACTGAGAAACTGATGGGTGAAGTTTCTAATCACTGGAATCCCTTAGGAAATGAGAATTCCAGTCTGCCACAAGGTTGAGTTTCCCCTGGAGAAACTTCGCCATTACAATGATCTTCTGCGAAAGGCAAAAGTACCAGAAATCCTTGGCAAAAAGTGCCTGAAGGTGAGATCTGGTTCCCTCCAAGTAGTTGATATAATGAACCGCAGTGACATTGCCCATCCTGAGGAGTATGCAACAATTGTTCCTGAAGGGAAAGAGGAATCTGATGGCAAAGGAGCCAGCTAAGAGTTCAGACAATTGATATGGAGGTGAAGTTCCTCCAAAGACCACTGCCCCCTTGTTGAAAACTGTCCGCATCACGCACCCCAGCCCCAAAGGCGGGCATCTGATTCTATCACTACATCCGGTGCAGCCCTGAAAATGGCTCTGCCATTCCAGGCTTCCATGTCAGACAGCCACCATTGAATCTCCTCCTGAGCATCTTTCGAAAGGGTAATGAGATGATGGTAAGAGAGCCCTTGTTGGAGGTAATGAATCTTCAGCCTTTGATTTTTCTCTGTAATGCAGAGGACCCTGAAAGACCACCTGAAGAGAAGAAGCAATTAATCACACAATCCATGCCAGGGATCTCAAAGAGACCACCTGTTTCGACAGAGTCGTCTTCAATTCCCACTTGATCGACTTCATTTTCTGTGAGGGGAGCAGCAAAAGAGCCTTGACCGAATCTATTTGAAACACCAGAAACTCCAACTGCTGAGACGGAATCATAGAGGATTTCTTGAGGTTGATCACACAACCCAGACATTCTAATAGGGAGACTGTCCATGATAAGCGGGTGAGGAGAACAGATTGATCTTGAGCCAGTATGATAATGTCATCGAGATGTATGAGCAACCGAATGCTCCTTTTCCGAAGGTGTTCTACTACTGGCTTCAGAAGCTTGGTAAAAACCCATGGGACAGAAGAGAGGCCGAACGGGAGTGTCAGATATTCTAACCATTTGTCCCTCCAGCGGAATTGCAGGTATTTTCAGTGGGAAGAAGAAATGGGAACAGTCAAATAAGCTACCTTCAAATCGAGACAGACCATCCAGTCCCTCTCCTGGAGAAGCTCTCATAAAAGATGAATGCCCTCCATCTTGAAATGTCGATATACAACAAACGGGTTGAAGTGTCCGCGATGAGCACCAATCTCTGCCCATCACCCTTCTTCTGAAATAGAAAAACATTGCTGCAGATACCCATTGGGGGGGGGGAAGACAAAGCGATGGCTTGTTTTGCAGGTAAATCATGAGTTTCGCAATCTATAAAAGCTTTGTCATGAAGGGAAAAACAGAGAAGAGAGGATCAGTCTGACTGCAAGGGAGGGGACCTGAACTCTACGGCGTAACCTCGAACTGTATTTAGCACCCATGCATCTGAGGAAATGCTTTCCCAAATGTGAACAAAATACTTTATCCTGCCCCCCAGAGGAAGAAGGGAAACAGAGAGATTTGTTACTTGTGGGGCTGTTGTCGATGGCTCTAAAAGCTCTGGAGGAACCATGGAAGTTGTGACCATGGGCGTATCTGGCTCTGGATGCGTAGAAACCCGCTTGAGAAGGGTCTTGGATGTATCCTCTACGTCTCAGGTAAGCCCCTCTCGTAGGACTTTGTTGGAAACCCCGGCCCACCTCAGCCGAAGCTAAATCCACCAATTGAGGGTCAATCCGTAGAAGGACAGATTTCCATCATTCAGAGGCGAGCACACAGATTGCATTGCAAAGGAAACAAATAGCACACTGGGTCCACCCAGCTAACACTTCAGGATGAATGGCATTCCCCGATTCCTGCGCTTGTAGGGCCAGTTCCAGTAGTTTTGCCAGAGGCGTCTAACAGTTTGTCTTGAGAAGCACGAAGGGCTCTGCCAATGCCTTTCTTAGGATCCTTGTTATACTTCTTTAAGAAAGTTACCATGGTCAAATTAATGTCGGAGTAACAGCTGTTTTATGAGGTAGATCTAGGCAGGGGCATTCAGACTTCAACCTGGATCTCACCTCCTTCTCAAAACACTTTCTGTGGTGCGCTTGCATATATGTGGCCACAGCTGGGGCCGGAGACCCATCCGTAGATCGAGGGTGGATGATTTCTGAGGGTTTAAAAGTAAACGGGGAAGGAGTGGGAAGGGGGAGGAGTGTCTGCGGTTCTTAGAGCACTTGCAGGATTTCTTGGACTCTTGGGACGAGGATGAGGGCTAGGATTCAGAATCTGATGGGGGGATTAAAGGACAAGATGAACTGGGAATAGCAGAGGCTGCATAAGTATGCTCCGGAACTTTAACCTGTGAAAATTTGGCCAAAGGATTAGCATGGGGCCAAGGTTGGTAAAGAGGAGAAGGAGTAGGATGGGACAAATCCCCTGATGAAGGGAGAATGGGCAGGTTTGTCTAAATTTTTTGAGAAAGGGTATAAAACAGAGGACAAAGCTTTACTAATGGACTTTTGGGCAGAGGAGTCAATGACTTGTTCCATATAGGGTTCATAGTAGTAGTCCTCATCTTCATATGGGCCATAAGCCTCAAGCCCCTGTTCATAATTTTCAGAATCAGACATGATGGTGAGAAGGAACCCACCAGACAGAGTCCCTTAAGGAACAAGAACAAGAACAAGGGTCTGAAACAGTATAGAAAGGGTTAAACCCTAGAGTGTTGCGCCGCAACCGCAGGCATGGTCCGCCGCGGCGCGGCACTCGCTGAACACCGCGGCCCGCAGGCAAACTGCGGGGGAAGCCGCGGCTTGCAGGCGGGCTGCGGGAGAAGCCGCGGATTGCAGGCGGGCCGCGGGAGAAGCCGCAACCCAGGTTAAGGGTCGCGGCACTTGCCGCGCTCCTTTCTTCTGCTTAAAACATCAAAGGCAGACGCGGCAGGGGAAGAGACTCCGAGTCGGGCCTCGAACCTGCCGCGTATAGCGCATTTAGTGCGCTTAACATTCTAAAGGTGCATTTATATAATCATTTACATGAAGAAACCCTCTTGTCACTTACTTACCGGTCACAAGGGCAAAAGCCGATTGCATGGACATGATTTCTTTTTATGCATGCTTCCTCCTTTCCCAGCATGCTGTTCACATCCTCTCTTCCCTTCATGCATTGCTTTCCTTTTCTAGGCACATGTTCCCTATCATTTAACATGACCTGTTCCCCAATCCAAGATGGTGGTATTTCTACTTCCTGTTTTTCACTTCCTGTCTATGGGTATATAAGGGGACTTTAGCTTCTTTTTCATTGCGTTGCAACACTCCTTTGGTGGTAGTCACGCTCTGGCTGGTTTCCTCTTGTGGAGCCAGTTATTCTTGATCTATCTTCGTCTCCAGTATTCCTGTACTCTCGGATCTTCAGTTCTAACGTCCTTGTGTCCTCCTTCTGTTTCAGGGAGTTCCTGTTGGAGGTTTTTTACCCTTTCGGGGTTTTTCCTCTGGGACTCCTTCTAGAGGGCACGGACTGTAGTGGCTTGCTATTGTCAAACAGCACCGTGGCTACAGGAAGGAATCGCCCCTACCTCGGCCAGAGCAGAACCTGCCGGAACAGGCGTAGTTCCCCAACTCTCATCAACTTTGACGGTAAGCCCAGTGTAAACCGTGACAGATTGCAACGCCCACAAATCCAGTTGCAGTCCGTAACCATGGATAATCCAGTGGTGAATACAGAACCCACCAGCCAGACCCTGCTCATGACTATACAACAACAGGCTCAAGAACTCCAACAGCTACGTACTGAAAACACCATCTATCGACAAGCCTTTGCATCCAGGACCACTGATGTTCTCTCTGTATCTGCCACTACACCTCGTTTCTCCTGGGATCCTAACAAATTGAGAGAATTCCTGGATGCCTTGACGGTTTATTTCGCTTTTCGCCCCTCACAATTTGTGCAAGACAAGACCAAGGTGGGGTATTTGATTAGCGCTCTATCGGGGCCAGCCTTGGCGTGGGCCACTCCTTTAGTGACAAGAAATGACCCCTGCCTGTCTAATTATTCCAACTTTGTCACTACCTTTAAACAGATGTTTGAGCGCCCTGGACTCGAGTCTTCAGCAGAACAAGCTCTCTGCGATATCCAACAAGGAAATCAAGATGTATTACAATACATCAGCCGTTTCAGACAATTGGCAGCAGAAACGTCCTGGGTGGAACGTACCTTGGTGACTCTGTTCTGCAGGGGTCTTAGAGAGGATATTAAGGATGAACTGGTGCACTCTGCTAGAATAGAGAACCTTAAAAGGTTGATGGATCAGACCCTGATGATAGAATATCGGTTGAATGAGCGAAGAATGGAGAAAAAGAAGAGTCGTTTGCCATCACACTCAGTGACGTCTCGCACCTTCCCTCATCGTACCGAAGAAGTCCGTCCTGAACCTAAGGGGGCTACCGAGGAAGAGCCGATGCAAATTGACACGGCTCGAGGACCTTTATCAGCTAGTGATCGACAACACAGACGAAGGAAAGGACTTTGGGCCTGATTATGACCCTGGCGGACGGCGGAGGCCGTCCGCCAAGGTACCGCCGCTGAATGACCGCACCGCGGTCAAAAGACCGCAGCGGCCATTTAGACATTTCCTCTGGGCCGGCGGGCGCTCTCCAAAAGAGCGCCCGCCGGCCCAGAGGAAATGCCCCTGCAACGAGGACGCCGGCTCAGAATTGAGCCGGCGGAGTTGCAGGGGTGCGACGGGTGCAGTTGCACCCGTCGCGTATTTCAGTGTCTGCTTAGCAGACACTGAAATACTTTGCGGGGCCCTCTTACGGGGGCCCCTGCCGTGCCCATGCCATTGGCATGGGCACGGCAGGGGCCCCCAGGGGCCCCGTGGCACCCCCTACCGCCATCCTGTTCCTGGCGGGCGAACCGCCAGGAACAGGATGGCGGTAGGGGGTGTCAGAATCCCCGCCGGGGTCAGAATGACCCCCTTTGTCTGTATTGTGGTGCAGTTGGTCACCTAATTCGCACCTGCCCCGTTCGTCCATCCAAGCCTTTGGGAAACTCCAACTCCCGTCCTCAGTGAGAAGGGTGAGGACGGGATATCGTGAAATACCTTCCATTTGTTCTTCCAGGGAGGAAGGAACTGCTCTTTTTCTTTTACCAGTTATCCTTCACTTAACTGATGGCCGGGAAGAAAGAACTCTGGCTTTATTGGACTGCGGAGCCAGTGGCATCTATTTAGATGAAGCATGGGCAAAAGAACGACAGATAGCACAAATACCTAAGGAAGTACCAGAACAAGTCCACACAGTGGATGGATCACTCTTGGCCTCAGGACCCGTACAGTATACCACCCCTACTTTCTGTCTCCAATTTGGGAAACACCAAGAAAATCTTTCGTTTGATTTAATTTCATCACCACACCACGTCATGATCCTGGGAATTCCATGGCTCACACGGCACAACGCTTACATCAACTGGGAAACAAGAACTATTTCTTTATCCTCTCACTTCTGCCAACACCACTGCTAACTAGCAGGAGATTATTGGTCCCCAAAAGGTCTTTTAGCAGCACCCCCTAAGGTGGGATGTTCTATTAACGTCCTACAGGGAGTACCCAGTCATTATCAAGAATATGCCGATGTATTCCAGAAGCCAGAAAGACCTGAACTGCCACCCCATAGAGAATACGATTGCGCCATTCCTTTAGAACCAGATACAGTGGTTCCTTTTGGGCTAATGTACTCTCTAACAGAACCTGAGAAGCAGATTCTTAAGGAATACCTTGATGAGAACATACAGAGCGGATTGATTGCTCCCTCCTCTTCACCTGCAGGGGCTCCTCTCTTCTTTGTGCCTAGGAAGACAAAAGATTTGCGTCCCTGTATTGATTTCAGAGGATTAAACAAGATCACTATTAAGGATCGGTACCCGTTATCCCTTATTAAGGACATCCTGGAAGCAGTCAGAGGGGCAAAGAGATTCACCAAGCTGGATCTCAGAGGAGCATACCATCTTGTAAGGATCAAAGAAGGTGATGAGTGGAAGACCGCTTTTAGAACACCCTTCGGTCACTACGAATATCGAGTAATGCCATTCGGACTCACCAATGCCCCTTCCATTTTTAAAAGGTTCATGGACTCTATTTTTTCCGAACTTCTACAACAAACAGTGGTTGTTTATCTTGCCGACATTTTAATATTTTCTGTCCACCCAGAGCAACACTCTAAACATGTTCTCCAAGTTCTAGAGAGACTCAGACAACACCATTTATTTTTCAAACCCGAGAAGTGCGAGTTTGATCAGACAGAGGTAAAATTCTTGAGATATTGCATTAACCAAACTGGGGTCGCCATGGATTCAGACAAGGTGCAAGCTATATTGGATTGGCCATCTCCCTCTTCCATCAAAGAGACTCAGGGGGTCATTCCGGCCGCCAGGGCCGGGCACCACAGAAGCACCGCCAATAGGCTGGCGGTGCTTCCAGGGCTATTCTGACCGCGGCGGTAAATCCGCGGTCAGAAAAGGGGAACCGGCGGTTTCCCGCTGGTTTTCCCCTGGCCCAGGGAATCCTCCATGGCGGCGCTGCTTGCAGCGCCGCCATGGGGATTCCGACCCCCTTCCCGCCAGCCTGTTCCTGGCGGTTTTTACCGCCAGGAACAGGATGGCGGGAATGGGTGTCATGGGGCCCCTGGGGGCCCCTGCACTGCCCATGCCACTGGCATGGGCAGTGCAGGGGCCCCCTAACAGGGCCCCACAAAGATTTTCACTGTCTGCTTAGCAGACAGCGAAAATCGCGACGGGTGCCACTGCACCCGTGGCACCCCTGCAACTCGGCCGGCTCCATTCGGAGCCGGCTTCATTGTTGCAGGGGCTTTCCCGCTGGGCCGGCGGGCGGCCTTTTGGCGGTCGCCCGCCGGCCCAGCGGGAAAGACAGAATGGCCGCCGCGGTCTTTTGACCGCGGTGCGGTCATTCGGCGGTGACCGCATGGCGGGCGGCGACCGGTGACCGCATGGCGGGCGGCGACCGCCGCCCGCCGCGGTCAGAATGACCGCCTAAGTGTTTTTTGGGATTAGCCAATTTCTATCGACAATTTATAGCAGACTTTGCCCAGAGAACCAGTCACATTACTCAAACCCTTAAAAAAAACATCTAAAGAAGGGCTTTTGTTGGACACAAGACGCAGAGTTAGCCTTTCAAGACTTAAAGAAAGCCTTTATTCAAGCTCCTATTCTACGACACCCAGACACCAGCAAACAATTCATTGTTGTCGCAGACGCCTCAGAAAGAGCCATTGGGGCTGCCTTACTGCAAAGACAATACGATGATGATTTAGAGCACCCTGTATTCTACCTGTCACATATTTTATCCGATTCAGAGCGGAACTATTCCGTGCTAGAACGTGAATTACTCGCCTTGAAGACCGCGTGCACAGAATGGAGACAGTTTCTGATGGGCTTGAAAGAACCCTTTGAAGCCCGGGCAGACCACAGAAATCTACAATGCTTGAGAAACTTTCAGTGTCAGAATAGCCGGCATGCTCCATGGGCTTTCTTTTTCAGCCAATATGACTTTTATATCACATACATCCCTGGTTCTCAGAACATCCTGGCCGATGCCTTGTCTCGACATTAACCTGAGTGTAGCGATTCTCCTGTACAGAACCTATTTGACAATAACAAGATCATTGGTTTAGTACAGACTTTTTTAGACCAAGTCAAGTCTGAATATTCCCGTCTAGAAGATACAGAGCTAAATAAGTTGCGTCCGCAACTTCATATAGATCAAGGGTATTATTACCATGACAAGGCCCTGTTCTTGCCCACTAAGCTAGTACAGACTGAAGCCTTACGTATATGCCATGATTACCCCATCGCAGGTCACCGAGGAATGAAGACTACCCAAGAACTTCTGCTGCGCTCCTTCTGGTAGCCAACTCTCAAGACAGATACTGAAGATTATGTATCATCCTGTCCTATATGCGCTCAAGCCAAGACACCCCGTACTAAACCTTTAGGATTACTTCGCCCATTACCAGTTCCCCCAGGTCCATGGCACACTATCTCCACTGATTTCATGTGTTCTTTACCCTCTTCAGTGGGAAATCAAGTAATTATGGTAACCGTGGACTCCTTCACTAAGATGGCTCATTTCACAGCCTTACGAAAGTTACCAACGGCAAAAGAATTAAGCCAAATCTTTACACAAGAAATCTTTTGACTTCATGGATCACCTCAGGTCATTATCTCGGATAGGGGTCCTCAATATATCTCCCGATTCTGGAAACAATTCTGTAAGACCTTGGGAATTGAAGTGGCCTTATCATCAGGGTTCCATCCTCAAACTAACGGACAGACGGAACGACTAAATCAAGGTCTCAAACAATATTTACGTAGCTTCTGCAATGCTACGCAGAGTAATTGGTTTACCTATTTACCACTTGCAGAATTCTCCTACAACAACTCCATACACAGTGCCTCGAAAGTCTCCCCTTTCTATGGCTCTTACGGTTTCCATCCTAAGGCCTTCCCAACTCCCCTGAAAGATACCTCCAATCTTCCTGCCATCTCCTCTTATGTTCGACAGCTACGGGGTGTCCAACGTGTTATTCATTCAAACCTTGTGGCCACTAAGTCACGCATGAAAAAGATGGCTGATAAGAGACGTTGTGAGGCTCCTCACTATCAGGTCCATGATAAAGTTTGGCTTTCCTCTAGATTTCTACCTCTCCAACTTACTCAGAACAAATTTAAACCCCGTTATTATGGTGCATTCCTGATTCTCAAAGAGATGAATCCAGTGTCAGTGCGTCTTTGTCTGCCCCAGACTTGGAAGATACACCCTGTGTTCCATGTCTCTCAACTCAAACCTTACCTTCCTGATCCTTATCACAGACAATTCTCCTGTCCTCCCCCTCTGTTGATTGATAATGTGCCCGAGTACGAGGTCCAGGAAATCTGTGACTCTCGGTTTTTCCATGGACGCCTCCAATATCTTATTCATTGGAAGGGCTATTCTATGAGTGACTGTTCCTGGGAAGATGCCCATTCTGTTCATGCTCCTCTTTTGGTCCGTCGCTTTTTCCTGCTCTTCTCTCACCAACCTGGGGCCTTGGGGAGGGGACCTACTGGTGCGCTGCGGGCGCAGGCATGGGCCGCCGCGGCGCAGCACTCGCTGAACACTGCGGCCCGCAGGCAAGCCGCGGGGGAAGCCGCAGCTTGCAGGCGGGCCGCGGGAGAAGCCGCGACCCAGGTTACGGGTCGCGGCACTCGCCGCGCTCCCTTCTTCTGCTTAAAACATCAAAGGCAGATGCGGCAGGGGAAAAGACTCCGAGTCGGGTCTCGAACCTGCCGCGTATAGCGTATTTAGTGCGCTTAACATTCTAAAGGTGCATTTATATAATCATTTACATGAAGAAACCCTCTTGTCACTTACTTACCGGTCACAAGGGCAAAAGCCAATTGCATGCACATGATTTCTTTTTATGCATGCTTCCTCCTTTCCCAGCATGCTGTTCACATCCTCTCTTCCGTGCATGCATTGCTTTCCTTTTCTAGGCACATGTTCCCTATCATTTAACATGACCTGTTCCCCAATCCAAGATGGTGGTATTTCTACTTCCTGTTTTTCACTTCCTGTCTATGGGTATATAAGGGGACTTTAGCTTCTTTGTCATTGCGTTGCAACACTCCTTTGGTGTTAGTCACGCTCCGGCTGGTTTCCTCTTGTGGAGCTAGTTATTCTTGATCTATCTTCGTCTCCAGTATTCCTGTACTCTCGGATCTTCAGTTCTAACGTCCTTGTGTCCTCCTTCTGTTTCAGGGAGTTCCTGTTGGAGGTTTTTTACCCTTTTGGGGTTTTTCCTCTGGGACTCCTTCTGGAGGGCACGGACTGTAGTGGCTTGCTATTGTCAAACAGCACCGTGGCTACCGGAAGGGGTCGCCCCTACCTCGGCCAGAGCAGAACCTGCCGGAACCCGGGTTATTCCCCAACTCTTATGAACTTCGACGGTAAGCCCAGTGTAAACCGTGACATAGAGACCCAAATCAAAAATACTGCAACCCCAGTCTTCAACCAGCTTGGGACATTGTCAAGGAAGCTGGTTTCGGCAGAAAAGTTTCCAAAAATGAGAATTGGATCCAACCGATCCTCAAGAGTTAAAATTCTCCTTAATAATCTGCCTCTGAATGAAATCCCTTGCTATTACAGCCCGGGGAGGCGTCATGTGACCTACAGAAACGGGCATTAGGGCACGAGTGAGGGATTGGCTGTCCCCACAAATCAGTGTGCACCTAACACGGAGGGTACGATGTGCACACCAGCTTTATAAAAGAGGAAGTGAGGAGGTCAAGCAGGGACACCAGCCTGACGCTGAGCAAAGGCCACGCACATGACAGCGGTTGGAGAACCATGTTCGGCAAAGGTAAGAAAAAACCTGACTGAAGGCCTCACTGAGAAAGGGGGGAGGATGTTTAATAAACGGGCAAAGGGAGGGAGTAGGGGGTGGGTAGCGGTGGTTCAACATTCAACTAATGCTGAAAAAGGCACTTGTGAGAGCACCAAAACCTGAACGCCGTGCTCCAGAACTCTGGCGCTTTATATATTGCTAATAGACTGCTCATGTAAACCATAGACCGTAATCACAACTAAGTAGATATAGAGGCACTTATCTTGACTGCAGAGCAGCAAAGAAAGAGGAAGTCAAGATGGTGCCTCTATATTTTGTAGACTGTTATAGACAGCTATTGGTGGCTCATAGAGAGGCGTGGTTCAAAGCCTCAGTCTGTAGTGTGTTTTCTGTTTTTACTGTTTTACTAATGGCTGCTGTGTTTGAGTAGTAAAGATTGAGAAGCATAATCGGAGCCTCTGGCCCTGACAGAGAATCCAAATGCTTCCACACTGACCATCTTTATATGAGTTTGGTTAAACGTTAGAAATTCATTAAAAGATGACCACCATAAATACATCCACATCCACAGTGCCATCCCTGGATGCATTTGTAAAGCTTTAACAAATCCATTCAAATATTTCCATGGTAGTTACGTGTGCTTACACAGCAGCCATCTTCAAGTGCATTGTAAATACGCTGATCAAGGATTCTAGAATGTTTGAGAATTTACAGAAACTAGGGTACCCTCTATGCTGAGAGAAGGGGCGGTAAAAAGTGAATGGAGCTTTTGAAGGTTTGGCACAGTTTAGTATTCTGAAGGGATTAAAAACTGAAACAATCAGCAGCAGGAACAGTAGGAACAGCAGACAGGACACTCTCAGCTTTGCCCTGATAGCCAGAACAGAAGTAATAATGATCCTTTATGTACACACAATGCCCTTATTAAAATTAAGGATTTCATATTGTTTTGTAATTAACATAAGTTCAGCTCTACCCAGGGAATGTGGTATGGTCGTATTTGTAGATGCTTCCTATTGAAGTTTGATTTCTGTGAAATGTGCATCTCTGTGAAAATTAAATGTCTTTATCAATTTCCCCAGGAAGAGTCAATAGGTCAGCAGTAGCCATGTAAATGTTATTGAGAAATTGGGGGGGGCGGGAATATAGCTTACAGGTGATTCATCACCTTGAATATCTAGAAATTAATAAAATCTGAAACCATTTTCTGTGCGATCCATGCATAAAAAGAGTAGAGAGGACACATTCATCATTGCCCAGGCAGCCAATACAGAACTGATTAAGTTTACTTAAATTAATGTCTGCACTTCAGTGAAGGATTTCAGATTGTTTGGGAATTTATGGAAGTTCACCTTGAATTTGGGCCTCTTTCTTTGTTTGTATTTGTAAATGCTTACCACTGACGTGTCATTTTTGTGATTTGAAAATATTTAACAAAATGGAAACGTACATAAATATATAACCAAGAAGAGTCCACTATCTCAGCCCAGAGCTTTTGTCTGCATGTCAGCCAATCTCCCAGAAGTGAGAGGACATCAGTTTAGGTCTGCACAACTTGCTGGAGAAGCTGTGGGTCTTTCTAGAGCCCAGATGTCTGCCTGTTTACTCAGAGAGGGCCAAGCATCAGGAGAGACTGTCTAGGAGAAACCAAGCTATGTGTGCCGCCCCATTATGGCACACGCACCTAAGATAGAAAAACTGTACATACACAGTGGTGATCATGTCTGTGCCCACTCATGATTCTCTGGCATTCAGAATGCCCAAAGCTGCAAAAGGAAAGGCAACTGTCAGTGACACTGGAGGGGCACCAGTTGCCAGGAAACAGCAACAGGGAAGGTGCTCCACCCTCAGATAATTGACTTAGGGCCTGAATTGAATTTTGAGGACTTTTTTACTAAGTCACAAAGGTGATGGATATCCTGTCTGCAGAAGCATAAATCACATAGGAAATAATGGGATTTATATTTCAGCTGATGGGATATCCGTCACTGTTGTGATGGAATAACCCGTCCACCGAAATCAAAATGAGGCCGTAAGTCTACTGACAACTAGCATGGAAGGAACTACAGCCCACATGACAGACTGAGGCAGCCGTGGTGGGGGTCTCAGCTGCTAATCAATACAGTCACCTGAGCCCAGCTCGCCATGACACAAGCCTGAGGTGAGCAGTTCTGAGTTGCAGGCTACTAAAATTAAATTATATTAATGTTCTTTAATCAACGTGTATCAGTCAATTTATTAATACACAGTCCTGATTTGCTAGTACGAATCTTGCAGCATTGTCTGCACAGCACTGCTGTAAATGCAGGTCCGACAGCCAGGTCACTCCCTGCTTCTCCCTCACAGCACGCAGGTGGTCAAGGCACTAAAAAATGTGTGAATAAAGCATTTTAGTGTGGTGATGCAGACCACCTCATTAAAATGTGTTAGTCTAATGCCCCCATGCCCAGTCAAGGAATAGTAAGGGTTTAAACGAAAATCACTGTTCCTAGTGTGCACCATAATAAGGCCACAATCTAAAATCTCCTGCGTAGTCGAGAAGAGCAGGGTCAGTCACAGACTTGTTGTTTGGACCCTTACAATTCCCTGACTGGCATAGGGGACTCATCGGCCCACTCTTGCGACTTTAATTTTTATCGACACCTCAGAAAATGTCCATGAAACGTATGATATGTTTACTACGGGACGTTGTGACGAGCCATTAAACATGGTTGTCTTTTCTACTATCAGGGTATATTTACCTAGATGTGTGAACATTGGAATTTAGAAGTTGACCTTTCTTGAGAGTTTAATTTGAGGTCCTTTAGACACAACCATTAGACTTGAAAAAGTCAGTTGGGTGACAAAACATGTGTTGGATTTTGAATATTAGCACAATATGCCAAATAAGGACTTCAAGCTCCACCTGTGTGTTTATGCATCATCACTGTATACGGATATTGTTTTTTTCCTGAATAAGTTAAAAACTTGGACTTAATTTGTGTGGACAGTACTATTGGCAAAATTATACAGGAGGTTTCTTTACATTTTGCAGGAAGAAAAGGCATATTGTGTGGCATAATGCACAATTTTATTGCAATAGTTATTTTTGTCATTTTTACAAATGTTAACACTGTAAAGGTAAAGATTTCACCTCATGAATATCAGTTTGATACCCACATACTGCAAAAAAGGCACAGAAAGATGACCAGCCAACCTTTGCAAAAGGCCTTCAACTATGCAGTAACACGTCACCATGTTTTTAGTTACTTTCTGATTCATTGGAACCATTTTTTGTTGAAATCTGTGGATAATGCAGCAGATGAAGCATTAAGTGGCAAATGTGGCAAATCCATGTTTTGCAGAAACCACAGTAGCTGCAAAATGGCTTAACTGCAGTAGCTCTGATTTTGAAGTTAAGTACCGAAGCAAGTTGAGGAGATTGCCCAAGTTGGTACAAGGAGATGTCTGCCTCAAATCTTCATATTTCTCTTGAATCACTGAATGATATTTTGAGTTAACTTATGTCTTTATCCAAGATATTTGTGAAAAACACTTTCACCACTGTTGTACAGCACACAAGAGCCAAGACCAGTCAAATTAAGGAGCACTGTTCGCGTGAAACTGTCTTTTGGAGCAGCACAATCAGAGATTTTATTGCCGTTGTCTTAGGACTCCATGAAAATAAAACTGGTGGTTTCAAGTGACAGCACCACCATGTATAGGTGAATGAGTTGATCTAACACCATCTGGTAGCTGTCAGCCTAACCCTTTCAGCTAGCTAGCAGCACCTCACCCAAATCTAGAAAAGTAAATGTGATTTGTGGCAGCCTGATGCATGACACTTTGACTCCTCAGGGAAGTTGTGGTTGGCAGATCCTGCCCTATTCTTTCTTTTGCACAGGTCTCACACACACACATAGACAGACAAAAGATGCAGTTTTGGATGCATTTATTGAAAAGACAGCATCTGTGATAAAATATATGAGCTGTGATTATTAGGAAGATGAAACATAGCACAGTTAGAATCACTTCCATAAGTGAAAAGCAGATAAACAATCCCAGCATATTGGAATAAACATGTACTTAAAGATTCCTACCTATGCTTTCTAGCGTCTACATGAGAGCACAGCAGTGACAGCCCCCCTCTGCCTGTACTAGTGCATGGAAGAAACACCCACCACCATACCTGAAAAACAGGGGTCTCCCCGTGGTCTCCTAGGATGGCTGTAGAGACTGGGCTGAGGTGAGCAAAGTGGCAGTGAAGTGGTACACAGCATAGGATGGCTCCTCTGGCTGGAATGATGTCTCTCATCTTCTTTGGCCTGTTTTTATAACAAAACGTGTCATATTCTGAGAAACATGCCGGACACATCATGTGTCTAAGTGTCAAGTTTGACTGCGCACTCTTGTGACAGCAATAATAGATAGATTTTCATGTACAGCCTTGAGCAACCTTGAGAAGAGGTACACCGTGTGCAATGAAAGTAATAATAACACTTTTGCAGAATAGCAGCTGATTAGAAAAATAAAACATCTCAAAAATTAATAAATGAATGGAGGTGAGCGGCGAGCTCCGCTCCGCTGGCGGAGCTAACAAAGTTTTTGGCACTCCACTTGGAGCGCAGAGTTCACCCAAAATGTCTGTTAGCCCCAAGAGGCCAGGGCAATAGGCAGCAAAAGAAAGCTGTTGTTTTAGGCTGGAGTCCAAGAGGCCTGAAACAGCAGCTTTCACTGCTTACGGCCCTCTCCTAAATGTGCCTGATCTCGGAAGTGCTAAGCAGGGTTGGGCCTGGTTAGCCTGAATTCGGGGCAGGGCCGTAGGCAGCGAAAGAATGCTGCTGCTTTAGGCCAATGCACAAGAGGCCTGAAACAGCAGCTTTCACTGCCTATGGCCCTCTCCCTAATACGCCTGATCTCGGAAGTGCTAAGCAGGGTGGGGCCTGGTTAGTCTGTATTCAGAGGCCTGAAACTGCAGCTTTCACTGCCTACGGCTCTCACCTGAATGTGCCCGATCTCAGAAGCGATAAGCTGGGTCGGGCCTGGTTAACCAGGCCCAACCCTGCTTATCGCTTCTGAGAATGGACACATTCAGGACTTTGTGGCTCACAGAACTCCACCTCCGCTGAATTACACAGAGTTTTTAATCAACTCCGCAGAATTCTGTGCAGTGGAACTCTGCCCAGGACTATCAATGAAATGAATCATGTAACTAGGTAAAAGGACACAGGCCGCAGGCCTAAGCTAAAATATGTGTGCCCAAGCAAGGCACTAAAATGAACCCACAACACCTTTTACAGCGAACATCAAGAGTTTAACAGTGGGCATGTATTGTCTTTGTTTCACTACATTGCGACCACTTGCAAAAAAGGTCGCCCTAATGATTAACAGAAGGAGTGGACATGTTTTGGATTCCAGGCAATAGCAACACAATCACATTATGAGTTTGGGACTGAAAATAAGCAAACGTTTCTTGAAAAATAGTAAATTACATCAGCTCAGAGCTCGAGTAAGCCAACACCATATTTGACCAGCCATTGGTTCCAGCAATACTATCCCATAGAAAATAATGGAGTATGGACTTAAAATAAAAGCCTGGTAAGTAATGTTAAATTAAAATAAAATATCAGAAATTAGTGGAAAATATAAATACATTTAATTTAATGTAAATATATCTAAAAAAATAATATAGATTTGCATTTATGAAATATGTATTAACCTATTTTCAGTTTAAACATGAATGTTACATGACATTATTAAAATATATTTAAAATGTCTTTTATTTCATTTGATACATCACTTTTAATAAATATGAATGCATAATAAGATGAATTTCTTCACATAATATGAGAATGTTTTTTATAATATTAACTTCAGGAAAATAATTGTTATGCAATTTAATACATTTAAATAAGCTAAAGATTTTATTCAAACTACGCTACTACTTCTCTGCATTTTGGGGGTGATTCTGACCCCAGCGGTACAAGACCACCGGGGCCAGGGTCGGCGGGAGCACCGCCGACAGGCCGGCGGTGCCCCGCAGGGCATTCTGACCGCGGCGGTTCGGCCGCGGTCAGAAGAGGCAAACCGGCGGTCTCCCGCCGGTTTACCGCTACCCTTAGAATCCCCCATGGCGGCACAGCTTGCTGCACCGCCATGGGGGATTCTGACACCCCCTACCGCCATCCTGTTCCTGGCGGTTCACCCGCCAGGAACAGGATGGCGGTAGGGGGTGCCGCGGGGCCCCTGGGGGCCCCTGCCGTGCCCATGCCAATGGCATGGGCACGGCAGGGGCCCCCGTAAGAGGGCCCCGCAAAGTATTTCAGTGTGTGCTAAGCAGACACTGAAATACGCGACGGGTGCAACTGCACCCGTCGCACCCCTGCAACTCCGCCGGCTCAATCCTGAGCCGGCGTCCTCGTTGCAGGGGCATTTCCTCTGGGCCGGCGGGCGCTCTTTTGGAGAGCGCCCGCCGGCCCAGAGGAAATGTCTAAATGGCCGCCGCGGTCTTTTGACCGCGGTGCGGTCATTCAGCGGCGGTACCTTGGCGGACGGCCTCCGCCGTCCGCCAGGGTCATAATCAGGCCCTTTGTCTTTTGTTCTGCATTTAAGTTGAAAATATACAATGAATTACCATTAATGATTACGATACACATATTTATACAATGTCTTTGAGCTAAATAAACACTTTTGCTTTTCCCTATACTTTACCATAAGGAGACTCCACAGTCAGAGTGAGATTCCTGTATGGTAAAGTATTGGGAAAAGTATAAAAGTGTTTTGAAGTCGGAATAGCTAGTAAACATTATTTTACAATAAATATTATTGCAAATTAACTGTGTATATTTATTTATTTTAAAAGTAGAACAAACTAAAAAAATGCTGAGGTTTAAACTGGAACAAAATTCCACCTAAACGAAAAAAATTGTTTTTTTTACGCCATAATGAGTATTTCATTGAAATTAAGAAGTAGGCAAGAGGAGAAGCACCCTGATATGCTGATGAGGACCAAGGCATACACCTTAAATGGAAAAGCTGACCTAAAGAATATTTTCAGCACTGGAAAAGTGGTAAGAACTGGCAGGAGAAGAAAACCTGTCACATCTAGGGTTTGCACATGATTTGTCAGATCTTCACCAACATCACCCAGTGTAGCATGGGTCCACACATTTTATGCACTCTGCCTCTTAAAAGGGTCACCATGAAATTATTAATCTACAGCTTGTGCAGAAAATTCTAAATATCTGTAATGTAATTATACATTTTATGTGTTTTGTCTTTTGATGTACGTGACGTTCTGTAGTTCTCCCAACACTTAGGGCCTGATTTAGAGTTAGCAGAGAGGTTACTCCATATCAAAGGGGACAGAATAGCCTCTGCACCAAAATGTAGATCTGCCCTCCTCCTTTGACTGTGTATGTAGATGGCAGAGATTACTCCATCTCTGCCGCCTACATTCACACCTGATAGCCCGATGTAGCAAGGGCCGTTGGAAGTTTTGCCATTTTTCCACCCACCCAATTTAGAGTGGGTGGACAGTTGGCAAGTTTTTGCTTTCACATACCACCATCACAAGTGTATCAGTAAGTGAAAACGTTTAAATGACACCCAGACCATGGGACAAAATTCCCATGGTGAGGGGGTCATTGCTGTTATTATTTGAAGTTAAAAAATACATTGAAAGTGTAATGTGTGTCATTGTCATGTTGATTGAGTTGCACAGCACCCTTTCAATGCATTTACAGGAACCATTCTGACAGTGGTTCCTGTAAATACAAGAGATATCAACTGGTCGGAAATCTCTAAGGGCCAAATTTAGGAAAAGTGGTTCTGCTTCATATGCAATGCCACATTTCCTGTGCCCCTTAATGCCTGCTTAATACCATCATGTGTGCGTTGTATTAAACATATGGCACACCATGGTGGTAGTTAGGGTACTAGTGTAAAAAATTTTGACGCTAGTTTGGTGCTTTGCAGGAATAGCATAAAAAATGTTGACGCTAATCCTGCAAAGCACCTAGAGGTCCAATGAAAAGAATTGGAGCCTCATTTTAATGCCTGATGTGTGCAGGTGTTAAAAATGCCACACAAAATCTTTTAGGTTTCATTGTGCCACTTTTTCATCCCCCCCTGACTGGGGAACACCTCCCTTGCATACATTATGTCTTGCACAGGCATAATGTGGCACAAGGGTTTACAAAGTGCTGCAATGCACGCATTGCACCACTTTGTACATATGGTGCGTGGAAAAAGCCACATTAGCGCTGCCTTCACATAAAACAAATTACACTATGGCAGTGCTAAAGTGGCGCTAGAGGCTCTTAAATATGCCACTAATTTTGGTGGCGGGTAATCCTCCAGGATTGGTCTGTTGTCCTCACAGAGTAAATCCCATCCACCAAAATCAAAATCAGGACCTCAGTGACGTATAGCTCTTCCATTCAAATGAACTGAGAATAAAATGTCATCATGGTACAACCTTATTCGGAGTCCTGTATCTGGAATGTGTAAATCTTACTCAAGTAAATAACTTATGCTGTCATGGGTGTGTGATTTGTTTTCTGAAGCATATTCAGAATACGCCCCGAGCTTTGGGATCACTGAGGGGGTCATTACAACCCTGGCGGACGGTGTTAAGGCGGCGGTAAGACCGCCAACAGGCCGGCGGTAAAAATTTTGCAATTACGACCGTGGCGGAAACCGCCAACAAAGACAGCTACTTCAACACACAGACCGCCACGGCGGGACAGACAAACAGCGCAGCAGTCACCGCCAACAGACAGGCGGGAGACAATGTACCGCCCACACTTTTATGACAGGCCAATCCGCCACCTTTTACGGGACGGATTCACCGCGGATAAAAACACGGCGGAAACAGGCATTTCGAATGAAAAACGCTCACCTCTACACACTCCATGAGGAAGGAGGACAGCATGGAGCCGGAACTTCATATTCTTCCAGCGCTAGTCTTCCTGCTCTTCTACGAGGAGCACCAACGCCGGCGGCGAAGACCACGGTGAGTACTGCACCTACGACATAGGGGAGGGGGGAGGCAAAAGTCAGGGACACACACACTCAACACCCCAACCCCCACCCGACCCTCACCCACTACAACACACACACCAATGCATATCTATACATTACAGTAACACCCCCCAACCCCTCCGGAAGAATGGAAAGACAAAAGGAAATGAGTGTAACTATTGTAATATATCAAAATTCAGTAAGCAAAAATATACATATATATATATACACTATAAACAAAATATACACCACAATTAGTAGTCCAGGTTTTGCAACATTCATAGTCCGTGGACCACTGGGCCCAAAATGCATGGGCCCACACAAGATACCCGAACATGACAGAGAGAACACTGCAGGGGCATCAGATAGAAATACAACAGGCACCTCAGGGGGAAGTGAAGGGGGGGCACCTCAGCCGGATGAGTGCACGATGCCAGATCCACAAGTGGGCACCATGCCCATTGATGTATCCTGGGGAGTGCAAAGCCACAGTCTCTCAAGTCTCTACAGTGGGTGGGTTGCCCACTGATCAATCCTGGGGAGTGCAAAGCCACAGTCTCTACAGTGGGTGGGTTGCCCACTGTACCATTCTGGGGAGTGTAAAGCCACAGTCTCTCAAGTCTCTACAGTGGGTGGGTTGCCCACTGTACCATCCTGGGGAGTGCAAAGCCACAGTCTCTCAAGTCTCTACAGTGGGTGGTTTGCCCACTGATCAATCCTGGGGAGTGCAAAGCCACAGTCTCTCAAGTCTCTACAGTGGGTGGGTTGCCCACTGTACCATCCTGGGGAGTACAAAGCCACAGTCTCACAAGTCTCTACAGTGGGTGGGTTGCCCACTGATCAATCCTGGGGAGTGCAAAGCCACAGTCTTTCAAGTCTCTACAGTGGGTGGGTTGCCCACTGTACCATCCTGGGGAGTGCAAAGCCACAGTCTCTCAAGTCTCTACAGTGGGTGGGTTGCCCACTGATCAATCCTGGGGAGTGCAAAGCCACAGTCTCTCAAGTCTCTACTGTGGGTGGGTTTCCCACTGTACCATCCTGGGGAGTGCAAAGCCACAGTCTCTCAAGTCTCTACAATGGGTGGGTTGCCCACTGATCAATCCTGGGGAGTTCAAAGCCACAGTCTCTCAAGTGGACGCATGTCTCCACTGGTTCTGGAGGGGGACTGGTGCCCAGAGGGCTTCATCCTGGGCAGGACAGATGGAGTGGATGCTGTTCTCCACTGGTTCTGGAGGGGGACTGGTGCCCAGAGTGCTTCATCCTGTGCAGGACAGACGGAGTGGATGCATGTCTCCACTGGTTCTGGATAGGGACTGGTGCCCACAGTGCTTCTTCCTGTGCAGGACAGACGGAGTGGATGCTGTTCTCCACTGGTTCTGGAGGGGGACTGGTGCCCAGAGTGCTTCATCCTATGCAGGACAGACGGAGTGGATGCATGTCTCCACTGGTTCTGGAGGGGGACTGGTGCCCAGAGTGCTTCATCCTGTGCAGGACAGACGGAGTGGATGCATGTCTCCACTGGTTCTGGAGGGGGACTGGTGCCCAGAGTGCTTCATCCTGTGCAGGACAGACATAGTGGATGCTGTTCTCCACTGGTTCTGGAGGGGGACTGGTGCCCAGAGTGCTTCATCCTGTGCTGTGCAGGACAGACTGAGTGGATGCTGTTCTCCACTGGTTCTGGAGGGGGACTGGTGCCCAGAGTGCAGCACTCACCCCGTGACGGTCCCAGTTGCGTCACTGCCCCTGCCGCTAATGGGCTAGCGGTGCTCCCCTTGGCGGTCTATGCCCTGTTCGGTGGTCCTTGCCCTGTACAGCGGTGCTTACCATGGCGGTCTTTGCCCTGTTCAGCGGTGCTTGCCACGGCGGTCTTTGCCCTGTTCAGTGGTGCTTGAGTTGGCAGTTTCTGACCTGTTCAGCAGTGCTTGCCCTGTTCAGCGGTGCTTGAGTTGGCAGTCTCTGATCTGTTCAGCAGTGCTTGCTCTGTACAGCGATGCTTGAGTTGGCGGTCTTTGCCCTGTTCAGCGGTGCTTGCCATGGCGGTCTTTGCCCTGTTCAGCGGTGCTTGAGTTGGCAGTTTCTGACCTGTTCAGCGGTGCTTGCCCTGTTCAGCGGTGCTTGAGTTGGCAGTCTCTGACCTGTTAAGTGGTGCTTGCCATGGCGGTCTTTGCCCTGTTCAGCGGTGCTTGCCATAGCGGTCCTTGCCTTGTTCAGCGGTGCTTGAGTTGGCAGTTTCTGACCTGTTCAGCGGTGCTTGCCCTGTTCAGCGGTGCTTGAGTTGGCAGTTTCTGACCTGTTCAGCGGTGCTTGCCCTGTTCAGCGGTGCTTGATTTGGCAGTCTCTGACCTGTTCAGCGGTGCTTGCCCTGTTCAGCGGTCCTTGCCCTGGCGGTCTGTCATTGCCCAGCTGGGCTGTGGCTGGCGGTCCTTCATGGGTCAGCTGGGCTGTGGCTTGCGGGGCCCTCCAGGGCAGCTGGGCTGTGGCTTGCGGGGCCCTCCTGGGCAGCTGGGCCGTGGCTTGCGGGCCCCTCCTGGCAGCTGGGCTGAGGCTTGCGGGGCCCTCCTGGGCAGCGATGATGGGGCTGGCGGTGGACTCCTGGGCAGCGACGATGGGGCTGGCGGTGGCCTCCTGGGCAGCGACTATGGGGCTGGCAGTGGCCTCCTGGACAGCAACGATGGGGCTGGCGGTGGCCTCCTGGGCAGCGACGATGGGGCTGGCGGTGGCCTCCTGGGCAGCGACTATTGGGCTGGCGGTGGCCTCCTGGCCAGCTGGGATGATGGCGGTCTTTTCCACTGTGCTGCTCCTCCCAGACTTTGCAGGTTTCTTCTGCCCCTTCCCCACCTTGGGAGGAGTCACAGCTGAGTCCACACTCCCCCCGGGACACCTGTGAGCGGCTTGGCTGGCTGGAGTCTTCCCCCTCTCCCGCCGGGCACTGTCCAACTTCTGGTGCTTCACAGGGGGGGGACTGGCTGTGCTGTGGCTCCGTGACACACTGGCTGGCCTGGTGGCCGGTGCACTCCACATACCTGTAACAACAGGCACCACTGGTCCAAGAGATTTTTTGGCTGAGGTGCTAGTATGGGACCTATGAGTTGGAGGGGGGGGGTGGGGGGAAATAGGTTAAGGGGGGACAGGAAAAGTTGTTTGGACACACTGGGCGGGGTAGCTGGAGGGGGTTTGGAAGTGGAGGAAGAGGTGGTGGTTGTAGGAGGTGTAACTTTTGTGGATTTTGGTGCAGGTGCATGCGCTGGAGGCTGTCGTGAGGTTGATGGCTGTTGGGTGTGTGTGTGCTGGTGTTTGTGTATCTTCGGAGGGGGCGTCACAGACACACTGGGAGAGGACACAGGGGACGTGTAAATGGTAGTGGGGTGGTGAGTGCACGTGAGCGGGGTGTGGTGGTGGGTGTGCTGGTGCGGGACGTAGTGGCTGTAGTGGTAGTGCATGCAGGTGTGAGTGTAGACGAGACTGGGAGGGAGGAGGGAGACGAGGAGGAGGGGGACACAGTGGAGGCAGTGGATGTTGGTGTGTGATGCTTGCCTGAGTGCCTGTGGGATGTGTGGTGCTTACTTTTGCCTGAGCTTCCCTTGTGTGATGAGGTGTGTGCAGGCTGGTCTGATGGTGTGCTTGGGATGGGCAGCGGTACAGGGGATTGGGTCTGGGTGGAGGAAGTTGGAGGGGGGAGGCTAGACACAGGGACAATGGCTGCCATCAGTGCTGAGGCCAGAGTTTGAAGGGTTCGATGAAGGGCAGCCTGACCAGAATGAATGCCCTCCAGGAATGCATTTGTGGGGTGCAACTCCCTTTCTACACCTTGGATGGCATTCAAAATGGTAGACTGCCCAACAGTGAGTGACCTGAGGAGGTCAATGGCCTCCTCACTGAGGGCAGCAGAGGTGATAGGGTCAGGGGCTGAGGTGCCTGGGGCGAAGTGATGCCCACCCTCTTAGGTGAGCGGGCACAGGAGAAGTCTGAGGGGCTGCTGGGAGGGCGGTGCTGGTAAGGGGGTGGCGGCTGTACCTGTTGAAGTGGGGGGCACAGATGTTGCCACCACCACAAGGGAGCTCCCATCGGAGGACGAGTCCGTGACGCTGGATGCAGAGCCTGTGACCGCCGTGGTGCTCCCCTCACCCTCCGTCCCACTGGTGTATTCAGAGTCCGTAGTGTGGCCCTCCATGCCCATGTGGGATGCAGCTCCCTCGTGCTCCAGTGCCACTGTACCTCCGCCTGATGATGCTAATGCACACAAGAACAGGGAGACCGCAAAAAAAGGGGGTGGGGGAACAGAAGAAAGACAGGTTGAGTGCATGGTTTACCGCTACCGTTGGCGGACAATACAGACACAGAAGCCCCCTGCACTACGTCACGCTGTTGGGCTCTACAGTGCAATTCCTGGGAAATGGCCTACAAGGTTATGGACGACATCTGCACACATAGATGACACAGGGACATGAATAGCTGTACTTGGCATTCTACAGAGGTGGCGTGGGGGGCCACAGGGCCATGCCTTACGAATGGGCCTAGCCTACGGAATTCGCCCTGGCCTAGGGGAACCCACAGCCCTCCTCCCCCACCCAGACACCTTCACTGCGCACAAAGTCAGCTGAATGATAGTGTACTCACCCCCTTGTGTCTTCTGAGATGCCCTCAAGCGCCCATCCAACTCCGGGTAGGCCACCGCCAGGATCCGGAACATCAGGAGGGTCATGGTGCGATGGGCACCCCTCCCACGTTGGGAGGCCATCCCCAGCTGAGCCTCCGCCGTCTTCTTGCTCCAGCAGCGAATGTCCTCCCATCTCTTCCGGCAGTGGGTGCTCCGTCTGTGGTGGACCCCCAGGGTCTGGACGTCCTTGGCGATGGCACGCCAAATATCCTTCTTCTGGTGGGCGCTGACCTACATGAAATGTACAGGGGAAGAAGAGAAATAATTACCAACTACACCGTCAAAGTGAGTGGCCCACATCCCTACCCTTGCCATGTGGCACATGCATTCACTGTCTTTCATGCACGCAGAACTCTGCCCCCTTCCTTCTGACAACCAGCCCTCTCCACACAGGCATAGCCCATTAAACATGCTCCCTGTGTACTTACCTGTTGGTCTGGAGGACCGTAGAGTAGCGTGTACTGGGGGAGGACACCACAGACGAGCTTCTCCAACTCCTCTGCAGTGAAGGCAGGGGCCCTTTCCCCAGACCCACGCGTCATTGTCTCTTCCAGACCGAGGTCATAGCAGCACTTGCAGTGTAGGTCCTCTCCTGTCGAAGATCAGGTATCGAGTGATTAAACAGTTAGAAAATGGCGGTCACGTCCGCAGCGGTCACGTCCGCGGCCGTGCGTACCATCACCGCCGGCGTACATCGTCATTGGCTCCTGGGACCCATAGGGTCCAATATTAACCAATGCAGCATTGCGCCGCGGTCTTCGACCGCCTACCGCGACGGTGCACAACGCCAGCGCAGTTACCTCACATCTCATTGTCCCGCTTTAGAGGTCAGGCAGCCGCCCTTTCAGGGGCCCACATGGCCTAGTTAACGACTGCGTCACACATACCTAGGCCTACTCTCAACACACATACAGGCCAGATTTTGTGTATGATTGGTGTTCTGTGTAGACTGTGGGTACATACCTCTGAGTTGTTTGACTCTGTGCTCGCTGTTGTCCTTCATAGGCACGGTCCGCTGGGACATGTGAGGAGATGGCGGAATCCTCCGGTGTACCGACCGCTGGTGGACCTGTCGACAATGGAGGAAAGAAATTTGATCATCACCTACAGGTTTGACCGTGCCACAATCCAGGAACTGTGTACACAGTTGGAGCCTGACCTGATGTCAGCAATCCACCATCCCACAGGAATTCCGCCTCAAGTGCACGTGCTATCAGTGCTCCATTTCCTTGCAAGAGGGTCTTTTCAAACAACTGTGGCCATGGCATCAGGGATGTCCCAGCCTATGTTTTCCAACGTGTTGTCCAGAGTGTTGTCTGCCCTGCTGAAACACATGCGGAGCTACATCGTTTTCCCTCAGGTGGAAGACTTGCCTACAGTGAAAGGTGACTTCTCTGCCCTTGGACATATCCCCAACATCATAGGTGCCATTGATGGGACCATGTGGCTTTGGTACCCCCCCCACAGGAGTGAACAGGTGTACAGGAACGGAAGAGTTATCATTCCATGAATGTACAGATGGTATGTTTGGCAGACCAGTACATCTCCCATGTGAATGCCATGTTCCCTGGCTCAGTGCATGACGCCTACATCATGCAGAATAGCAGCATCCCTTATGTGATGGGTCTACTACAGAGGCACCGGGTGGGGCTATTAGGGGACTCTGGTTACCCCAACCTGTCATGGCTACTGACCCCAGTGAGGAATCCCAGGACCAGGGCAGAGGAACGCTACAATGAGGCCCATGG
This sequence comes from Pleurodeles waltl, assembly GCF_031143425.1. NCBI lineage: Eukaryota > Metazoa > Chordata > Amphibia > Caudata > Salamandridae > Pleurodeles > Pleurodeles waltl. The sequence goes on along the minus strand of NC_090447.1, from coordinate 1,447,760,726 downwards.
GTGGACTAGGAGGGTGATCGAACGCACCTTCGGCCTCTTGAAGGCTAGGTTTAGGTGCCTCCATATGACAGGTGGATCCCTATTCTACTCACCAAAGATGGTATGTCAGATCATTGTGGCCTGCTGTATGCTTCATAATTTGGCTTTGCGACGACAGATGCCTTTTCTGCAGGAGGATGGTCCAGATGGCGGTGTTGTGGCAGCTGTGGAGCCTGTGGACAGTGATGAGGAGGAAGCAGAGGAAGAAGACATTGACAACAGAGACTCAGTCATCCAGCAATATGTCCAGTGAAACACAGGTGAGAATATATTCCTGCCTACTACAAGTACTTTTACACTTCTACCTCTATCCTGTCTGTCGATTTCACCCAGTGTATGGTCAGTGAGTTGTCACTTTCCCTTACGGTTTCACAGGTGTGGGTTCCAACGTGTGTCATCTGCTTAGATTCCTCATGGACTAAAGCTGCGTGACATAGGTATGTTGACATTACTATTTCCTGGAAATTTTTTGTCACTGTAATTGCAAATACACTATTTCAAAATCACAGACAGACTCCAGATCTTTAGGTGCTTTAGGTGTGTTAATTTACATACAAAATATTGGAGGGGAAGGTAAATAGTGAGGGGTGATGACGGAGGAGTGTCCATGGCAGAGTCCAGTCTATTTGTCTCATAGGTGCATTGCCCATATGGGCATAGGAAATGGAGCTGGGGCAGTTCCAATATGGACAGGGTGACAAAGTGGGACAGTGGGTTGACAATCAGGGTGGACTCATTTCTTGACGGGGCTCTTGGCATCGTGCTCTGTCTTGTTCCTGGATCTCAGGGACCGCTTGCGGGGTGGTTCTCCATCTGCAGGGGGTGGGGTGCTGGTGTGGTGGTCCTTTGGCGGTGCCTCCTGTCCACTAGCGCCGGCGGAGGTGGTGGGCAGTTCATCATCCATGCTAGTGTCAGGGGCCCCTTTTTGTGCCACAGTGTCACTCCTGGTGTTGAGTATTTCCTTCAGCACCCCTACAATGGTGCCCAGGGTGGAGCTGATGGTTCTGAGTTCCTCCCTGAACCCCAAATACTGTTCCTCCTGCATGCGCTGGGTCTCCTGAAACTTGGCCAGGACCGTTGCCATCATCTCCTGGGAGTGGTGGTATGCTCCCATGATGGAGGAGAGAGGAGAGGGCCTCGTGGAGAGTGGGTTCCCTTGGCCTGTCCGCCCCCTGTCACACAGCAGATCTCCCAGTTCCCCTGTGTTCCTGTGCCTCCGTCCTCTGGACCGTGTGCCCACTGCCACTGCCCTCAGGTCCCTGTTGTTGTTGGGGTGGTGGGTTATCCTGGGTTCCCTGTAGTGGTGGACACACAGCTGATTGACATGTCCTGGGGATGGAGGCCCACTGGGTGGGTGCTGTGCTGGTATTACCAGAGGGTGGAAGGTCTGTGGTGGCCTGTACCTGTGTGAGGGGAACCGACTGTCCCGAGGCCCACGATGGTCCGGGCTGGTCATCTGGATCCAGTTGGACAGAGCTGCTGTCATGACTGTGGGCCTCTTCTGTGGGTGGGGTGGAGATGTCTGGACCCTCCTTTCTGGTGACGTTGGGTAGTGGTCCTGCAGGGGTGTAAAAGCTTAATTATTGCATCTGTGTGTGTCATGGTGGGCAATGGGTGGGTGACCGTGTACCCCAGTGCTTGCATTCCTATGTGGGGACTTGTGTGATGATGGTTTGGGGGGTGTATGGGTATGTGCAGTGGGCATGCTTTAGTGATGGGTGTCCATGCGTTGGAGTTGCATGCAGGGCTTGGTGTTGGGATGGGTGGTTTGTGATAGTGGGGTATATGTGAGGTGGTGGAGTGATGAGGGTGAGGGTACGGGTAGGAGTTTGTGATGGCATGCAGGAAGGGTGGGGGATATAGCAGTAAAGATTTGACTTACCAGAGTCCATTCCTCCACCGACTCCTGCGAGGCCCTCAGGATGCAGAATCGCCCAACACCCAAGAAATCGGGACGACATCAGGAAGAGGTGGCACGACCTATGGGGCAAGGTGCGTTCTGTGGTCTCAAGACACCACCATGCGGTTCAGCAGACTGGTGGCGGACCCCGACCTCCTCCCCCACAAATAACAACATGGGAGGAGCAGGTCTTGGCAATTCTGCATCCTGAGGGCCTTGCAGGAGTAGATGGAGGAATGGACTCTGGTAAGTCAAATCTTAACTATTACTTCCCCCACCCTACCTGCATGCCATCACATACCCCCACCCTCACCCCCATCACTCCTACTCCTCACAAATGTTCCACTATCACAACCCACACATCCCAACACCAAGCCCTGCATGCAACAACAAAGCATGGACACCCATCACCAAAGCATGCTGACTGCACATACCCATACACCCCCCTAAACCATCATCACACAAGGACCTACACAGGAATGCAAGCACTGGGGTACACAGAAACCCACCTATTCCACACCATGGCACACACAGATTTAATAAACATCCTTTTATACCCCTGCAGGACCTCTACCCAACGTGACCGGACAGGAGGGTCCACACATGTCCACTCCACCAACAGAAGAGGCCCACAGTGATGACAGCAGCTCTGTCCAACTGGATCTAGACGACCAGTCCGGCCCATCGGGGACCTCTGGACAGTCGGTTCACCTGACACAGTCACAGGCCACCACAGAGCTTTCCCCCTCTGGAAACACCAGCACAGCACCCACCCAGCGGGCCCATACCTCTGTCCCCAGGACACGTCAATCAGCAGTGTGTCCACCACTACAGGGAACCCAGGCTAACCCACCACCCCAACAACAACAGGGACCTGGGGGCAGTGGTAGTGGGCACACGTTCCATGGGATGGAGGCCCAGGAACACAGGAGAACTGGGAGGGCTGCTGTGCGACAGGGGGAGGACAGGCCCAGGGAACCCACTCTCCATGAGGCCCTCTCCTCCATCATAGGAGCCTACCACCACTCCCAGGAGACGATGGCAACGATACTGGCCAAGTTTCAGGAGACCCAGCGCCTGCAGGAGGAACAGTATCTGGGCTTCAGGGAGGAACTCAGAGCCATCAATTCCACCCTGGGCACCATCGTAGGGGTGCGGAAGGAAGTACTCAGCACCAGGAGGGACACTGTGGCACAACAAGGGGCCCCTGACACTAGCATGGACGATGAACTGCCCACCACCTCCGCCGGCGCTAGTGGACAGGAGGCACCGCCACAGGACCACCACATCAGCACCCCTCCCCCTGCAGAGGGAGAACCACCACACAAATGGTCCCTGAGATCCAGGACAAAGACAGAGAACGATGCCAAGACCCCCGCCAAGAAATGAGACCACCCTGAATGTCATTCTTCTGTCCCACTTTGTCACCCTGTCCATCCTTAAACTGCCCCAGCTCCACTTCCAATGCCCATTTGGGCAATGCACCTGTGAGACTAATAGACTGGACTCTGCCATGGAGATTCCTCCACCATCAATCCTCACCATTTTGCAACCCCCTCAATATTGAGCACTTAAATAAACACCCTTGAAGCACAAAACAATCTGGAGTCAGTCTGTGATTTCGGAATAGTGTATTAGCAATTACTGTGGCAAAATGCACTTTCAATTGTAATGTCAACATACCTATGTCACACAGCTCTAGTCCAAGAGGAATCAAAGCAGATGTCACACAGTGGGACCCACATCTGTGAAATCGTAAGGGAAAGTGAAAACACAGTGACCATACACTGGGTGAAAACGACAGACAGTAGAGAGGTAGTAATGTTAAAGTACATGTAGTAGGCAGGTTTGTATTTTTACCTGTGTCTCACTGGAAATATTGCAGGATCACCGAGTTCTTGTTGTCCATGTCCTCTTCTTCTGCTTCCTCGTCTTCACTGTCCACAGGCTCCACAGCTGCCACAACACCGCCATCTGGACCATCCTCCTGCAGAAAAGGCACCTGTCGCTGCAAAGCTAAGTTGTGAAGCATACAGCAGGCCACAATGATCTGGCACACCTTCTTTGGTGAGTAGAATAGGGATCCACCTGTCATATGGAGGCACCTAAACCTGGCCTTCAGGAGGCCGAAGGTCCGCTCTATTATCCGCCGTGTTCGCCCATGGGCCTCATTGTAGCGTTCCTCTGCCCTTGTCCTGGGATTCCTCACTGGGGTCAGTAGCCATGACAGGTTGGGGTAACCAGAGTCACCTGCAAATGGCGAGGGACAACCGTTAGAAACACAATAACCTGTAGGGATATCCCCATACCCAGACAACCATTCCCACTGACTTGCTTCCAGGTGCTCACCTAATAGCCACACACGGTGCCTCTGGAGTTGCCCCATCACATAAGGGATGCTGCTATTCCTCAGGATGTAAGCGTCATGCACTGAGCGAGGGAACTTGGCATTAACATGGGAGATGTACTGGTCTGCCAAACACACCATCTGCACATTCATGGAATGATAACTCTTCCGGTTTCTGTACACCTGTTTACTCCTGCGGAGGGGACCAAAGCCACATGTGTCCCATCAATGGCACGTATGATGTTGGGGATATGTCCCAGGGCATAGAAGTCTCCTTTCACTGTAGGCAAATCCTCCACCTGAGGGAAAACGATGTAGCTCCGCATGTGTTTCAGCAGGGCAGACAACACTCTGGACAACATGTTGGAAAACATAGGCTGGGACATCCCTGATGCTATGGCCACTGTTGTTTGAAATTACCCACTTGCAAGGAAATGGAGTACTGACAGCACCTGCACTTGAGGGGGGATTCCTGTGGGATGGCGGATAGCTGACATCTGGTCTGGCTCCAACTGGGCACACAGTTCCTGGATTTTGGCACGATCAAGCCTGTAGGTGATGATCACATGTCTTTCCTCCATTGTCGACAGGTCCACCAGCAGTTTGTACACCGGAGGATGCCACCATCTCCTCACATGTCCCAGCAAACAGTGCCTATGATGGACAACAGCGAGCACAGAGTCAAATAACTCAGAGGTACTTAAACACAGCTTACACAGAACACGAACCCTAATCCGATATTTGGCCTGTATGTGTGTTGAGGCTAGGCCTAGGTATGTGTGACGCTGTTAAAAATTAAGCCATGTGGGCCCCTGAAATGGCGGCTGCCTGACCTGTAAAGTGGGACAATGGGATGTGAGGTAACTGCGCTGGCGTTGTACACCGTCGTGGTAGGCGGTCGAAGACCGCGGCGCAATGCTGCATTGTTTAACATTGTTCCCAGGAGCCAATGACAATGTACGGCGGCGGTGACGGTACGCACCGCCACGGACGTGACCGCCATTTTCTATCTGTACAATCACTCGATACCTGATCTTCTACAGGAGATGAACTACACTGCAAGTGCTGCTGTGACCTCGGTCCGGAAGAGACAATGGCTTGTGCGACTGGGAAAAGGGCCCCTGCCTTCACATCGGAGGAGTTGGAGAAACTCGTGGATGGGGTCCTCCCCCAGTACACGCTACTCTACGGTCCTCCAGACAAACAGGTAAATACACTGGGAGCATGCTGTATGGGCTATGCCTGTGTGGAGTGGGGTGGATGAAAGATGGGGGGGGGGAGATTGAGGCGTGCATGAAACGACGGTGAGTGCATGTGCATCATGGCAAGGGTAGGGATCAGGGATGGGGGCCAATGACTGTGACGCTACATTTGGTAATAACTTTTCTTTTCCCCCTGTACAATTCATGTAGGTCAGCGCCCACCAGAAAAAAGATATTTGGCGTGCCGTTGTCAAGGACGTCCAGACCCTGGGGGTCTACCACAGACGGAGCACCCACTGCCGTAAAAGATGGGAGGACATTCGCCACTGGAGCAAGAAGACGGCAGAGGCCCAGCTGGGGATGGCCTCCCAACGTGGGAGGGGTGCCCGTCGCACCATGACCCCCCTGATGTTCAGGATCCTGGTGGTAGCGTAGCAGGAGTTGGATGGGCGCTTGGGGGCATCACAGCAGCCACAAGGGGGTGAGTAAACTCTCATTCTGCTGATTTTGCACGCAGTGGAGGTGTCTGGGTGGGGGAGGTGGGCAGTGGGTTTCCCTGGGCAAGGGCGATTTTAGGAGGCAAGGTCCCCTTGTGCTGGCAGAGCCTGTGGCACCCCACCCCACCTGTGTACAGTGCCACGTACACCTAGTCAGGCTCCTGTGAAATCGATGTGCGCAGATGTCGTCCATAGCCTTGTAGGCCATGTCCCAGGGATTGAACAGTGGAGGCAAAGTGCACGGCGTAGTGCAGGGGGATTCGGTGTCTGTCGTGTCCGCCAACGGTTGCGGTAATGCATGAACTCAACATGTCTTTCTTCTGTCATCCCCCCCTTTTTGTGGTCTCCCTGTTCTTGTGTGCATTAGCATCATCAGGCGGAGGAGCAGTGGCAACAGAGCAGGAGGGAGCTGCATCCCACATGGCCCTGGAGGGCGAGACAACGGGGTCGGAGTGCACTAGTGGGACGGAGGGCGAGGGGAGCTCCACGGCGGGGACAGGAGCTGACACCAGTGACACGGACTCGTCCTCTGATGGGAGCTCCCTTGTGGTGGCGGCAACATCTGTGCCCCCGCATCTACAGGTACAGCCGCCACCCCCCCTACCAGCACCGCCCTCCCAGCAGCCCCTCAGCCTTTGCCCCGTGCCCGCTCCCCCAGGAGGGTGGACATCACCTTCACCCCAGGCACCTCAGGCCCTGCCCCAGTCACCCCTGCTGCCCTCAGTGAGGAGGCCATTGACCTCCTCAGGTCCCTCACTGTTGGGCAGTCTACCCTTATGAATGCCATCCAGGGTGTAGAAAGGCAGTTGCAACAAACAAATGCATTCCTGGAGGGCATTCATTCTGGTCAGGCGGCCCTTCAGTGAGCTTTTCAGACTCTGGCCTCAGCAGTGATGGCAGCCCTTGTCCCTGTGTCTAGCCTCCCGCCTCCAACTTCCTCCACCCAGACCCAATCCCCTGTACCTCAGCCTATCCCAAGCACACCTTCAGACCAGCATGCACACACCTCAACACACAAGGGAAGCTCTGGCAAACATAAGCACCACACATCCCACAGGCACTCACGCAAGCATCACACACATGCAGACACACCAACATCCACTGCCTCCACTGTGTCCCCCTCCTCCTCGTCTCCCTCCTCCCTCCCAGTCTCATCTACACTCACACCTGCATGCACTACATCTACAGCCACTACTGCCATCACCAGCACACACGCCACCACACCCCGCTCACGTGCAGTCACCACCCCCACTGCCATTCACACTTCCCCTGTGTCCTCTCAAAGTGTGTCTGTGACGCCCCCTCCCAAGATACACAAACGCAGGCACACACACACACCCAACAGCCATCCACCTCACGACAGCCTCCAGCGCATGCACCTTCACCCAAAGTCACCAAACCAACACCTCCTACAACCACAACCTCTTCCTCCACTCCCAAACCCCCTCCAGCTACCCATTCCAGTGTTTCCAAAAATCTTTTCCTGTCCAACCTTGACCTCTTTCCCACACCTCCCACACCCCGTCCGACTCCTAGGGCCCGACCCTCCCGGTCCCAACCTAGCACCTCAGCCACAACATCTCCGGGACCAGTGGTGCCTGTAGTCACCAGAATCTGGAGTGCACCGGCCACCAGGGCAGCCAGTGTGGCACGGAGCCACAGCACGGACAGTCCCCCACCTGTAAAGCATCTAAAGTTGGCCAGTGCCCGGCGGGAGAGGGGGAAGACTCCAGCCACAAAAGCCACTCCCAGAGGTACAGGTGGGAGTGTGGAGTCAGCTGCGACACCTTCCAAGGTGGGGAAGGGCCACAAGAAAGTCAGCAGGTCTGGGAAGAGCAGCACGGCGGAGAAGACCGCCATCATCCCCGCTGCCCAGGAGCCCACTGCCAGCACCTGCCCTGCTGCCCAAGAGGCCACCGCCAGCACCTGCCCTGCTGCCCAAGAGACCACCGCCAGCACCAGCCCAGCTGGGCCAGAGAGGACCGCCAGCACCAGCCCCACAGGGCCAGAAAGGACCGCCAGCACCAGCCCCGCTGGGCCAGACAGGACCGCCAGCACCAGCCCCGCTGGGCCAGAGAGGACCGCCAGCACAAGCCCCGCTGAGCCAGAGAGGACCGCCAGAACCAGCCCCTCTGGGCCAGACAGAACCGCCAGCACCAGCCCTGCTGGGCCAGATAGGACCGCCAGCACCAGCCCCGCAGGGCTAGACAGGACCGCCAGCACCAGCCCTGCTGGGCCAGAGAGGACCGCCAGCACCAGCCCCGCAGGGCCAGACAGGACCGCCAGCACCAGCCCCGCTGGGCCAGACAGGACCACCAGCACCAGCCCCGCTGGGCCAGAGAGGACCGCCAGCACCAGCCCCGCAGGGCCAGACAGAACCGCCAGCACCAGCCCCGCTGGGCCAGACAGGACCGCCAGCACCAGCCCCGCTGGACCAGAGAGGACCGCCAGCACCAGCCCCACTGGGTCAGGGAGGACCGCAAGCACCAGCCCCGCTGGGCCAGAGAGGACCGCCAGCAACTGAGTCACTGCAAAGGGCACCGCCACCACAAGCACCGCTGAACAGGGCACTGCCGCCACAAGCACCGCTGAACAGGGCACCGCCACCACAAGCACCGCTGGCCCATGAGCGCCAAGGGCACTGACGCTACTGAGTCCGTCACGAGCAGGATGAAGCACTCTGGGCACCATGCCCCCTCCAGAACCAGTGGAGATTGACATCCACTACCTCAGTCCTTAGCAGGGTGAAGCACTCTGGGCATCATGCCCCCTCCAGAACCAGTGGAGACTGTCATCCACTTGTGAGACTGTGGCTTTGCACTCCCCAGGATGGAACAGTGGGCAACCCACCCACTGTAGAAACTTGTGAGACTGTGGCTTTGCACTCCCCAGGATGGAACAGTGGGCAACCCACCCACTGTAGAGAATTGTGAGACTGTGGCTTTGCACTCCCCAGGATGGAGCAGTGTGCAAACCACCCACTGTAGAGACTTGAGGGACTGTGGCTTTGCACTCCCCAGGATGGAACAGTGGGCAACCCACCCACTGTAGAGACTTGAGAGACTGTGGCTTTGCACTCCCCAGGATGGAACAGTGGGCATGTGACTCTCTCGTGGATTTGGCATTGTGCACTCAACCGGCTGAGGTGCCCCCCCCTTTCCCTCCCCCTGAGGTGCCTGTTTTCTTTCTCTCTGATGCCCCTGCAGTGTTCTCTCCGTCATGGTCGGGTATCTTGTGTGGGCCTCACCCATACCGTGTGGGCCCAGTGTTCCACAGACTTCATTGGAGCACTACCAGGACTACTAAGTTTGGTGTATATTTTGTTTATAGTGTATATATATATTTTTGCGTACATGATTTTAATATATTACAATGGTTACACTCATTTTCTTTTGTCTTTGCATTCTTCCGGGAGGGTTGGGAGGTGTAACTATAATGTATCAATATGTATTAGTGTGTGTGTTGTTGTGGGTGGGGGTGGGGGTGTTGCATGTTGCCTGTGTGTGTCCCTGTTTCCCCGCCCTCCCCTGTGTCGTAGGTGCAGTACACACCATTGTCTTCACCGCCGGCGTTCGTGCTCCTGGTAGAGGAGCAAGAAGATAAGGGCTGGCAGTATCTGCAGCTCTGGATCCATGGCGTCCGGATTCCTCGTGGGGTGTGCAGAGGTGAGCGTTTTCCCTTCGAATTCCTGTTTCTGCCGTGTTTTTGTCCGCGGTGAATCCGCCCCGGAAAAGGTGGTGGATTGGTAGGTTGTGATACTGTGGGCGGTACTTTGTCCTCTGCCTGTCTGTTGGCGGTGACCACCGCGCTGTTTGTTCGTACCGCCGTGGCGGTTGGAGTGTTAAAGTGGCTGTCTCTGTTGGCGGTTTCCACCACGGTCGTAATTGCAATTTTTTTACCGCCGGCCTGTTGGCGGTCTTACCGCCGCTTTAACACCATCCACCAGGGTTGTCATGACCACCTTTGTCTACTATTTAGCGCTCAAGGTTTTCAAGTAGATTAGGTCCAAAGATGAAGCTGGTAAGGGTTCTTTGAAGGTAGATATGGTGGCATTGAGCTCCACTCAAGTTGTTGGTTTTGGTACTTAAAGTGTTAAGTGGAACAAAGTTGAATTTTCATAGCTGCTGACGTATTTGCCATCCTGTTCAATGTTTTTTTCTGTGGACATAGGCAATATTTTTATTCTAAAAATCCACCGGACGGGCAATGCTGAAAGTTGTAGCTGGGCATGGCTACCCAGTGGCAGATACCCTTACCATGAAATCGGCCTGAAACAGTTTTCAGCACAGGAAAATACTTTGAGGGAACAAACCTGGTTTTGCCATGCGAAGGGCGCACCTTCCGTGAGAGACCCTCAACATCTTGGACCAATGATGTCATTTTCAAAGTCAACAGTGATCTCATCAAATATGTAATTTAAAATATCAGGAGTGGCACATATCAGGAGTGATAAAATGCGTTGTCATAAGCAATACACAGTCGGGGCAAGTTAGGTCAGGAAAGTAAAACTGGTGAATTTCTTTAGTTTTTTTGGGTTTCTAAATGTTAATTTTTATATTAATGCAAGAGCTAACTGTAATGTCTCTTTAACTTTTTACAGGAACTTTCTTGAGTTTTTCTAAATGTAAAATAAAGTCTTAGTACCTTATCTGCCTATAACATCACTTTATTTGTTCTGGTTTATTTCATAAGTTTTTGGCTCATACTTACCTAAACACCCCACTGAGGACCCTGTGAGAAGACAATCCACCTCTGTGCATGACTTGCAGCCAAGCCCTGTCCCCATCCCCTGATGGGTAGCTACCCCCCACAAGAAGCCATTGTCTCTCAGACCGTCTTTGCCCTGCAGTAATCCTACAGTGTTGCATCCAGTACCAAAGACCATGCAACTTTCACTTGTTGATGCTTGCATGATCTCGGAGTTCCACGGCTCCCACAACAGTTGCATGCACCACACTGAGGCCAAGCTGTGTCCTGCTAGAGTACCACAGGAAGGGTCCCTCTGGGGCCTCTATACAAGACCAGGTGTCAGGTCACCCATAGACTGCCCCCATACATTATATGTTTTTCATTAAGTTAGGAAATGGGGACCGAGTACCTGAGTCATGAAATAGCAACTGCAAATTTCAGTTCATGATGCAGTCAGCAAATCAGATTTCTTGGTTTTGCTGGAGCAATTCTGGTCCCACGGGACCAAAGGACTGACAGGAAAAAAGCTCTCTTGACTAATCAGAATGCTATTTTTTTTTTAGATCTACCTTACTGAGGGAATACTGCAGAATTTCTGCAGGATCAACTGTCCATATAGCAGTATATTTTGAACCTTAATGTCTCAAAAACAGATTTACCCCTAATCTAGATTTTTGCCAAGTTTCATGCAATTCGGTTCAACCTTTATTTTTTATACCGCTTCCCACAGTTCCTGTTGCAATTTACATAGTAAAACATGTTTTAGGAGCTCTGTTTTTCTTGCCCCCCACTTGAAGGAAGAATCATTGTGAAACTTCCCAGGAAGGAGCTGAGGTGGGTAAACGGTGCTTTCGGAAATGTTTTGGGGAGATGTGTCAAATGGTAACAAAGTTATTGACCAAAGAAACTGTGACCTAATGTACAACTGATCAGTGGCTACCACCACTGAAAAAAGACAAAGGAAAAGTGGCATTATAGATAAATATAGAAATAAGGCCTTAAATTCCTAATAAAATACTGAAAAAATACAAAGTTTATAGTTTGAAGTGAAATTGTATTTAGGTGTGAGAAGAAGATGTTGGCCCATATTTAATAAGAGTTCACGCAATGAAGAGCAGTAAGTAAAGTTGCTATGCTGTGCTTTGTTCAGTGAAGAAGGAGCAGAACTGTGTCAAATCTACAATTAAATGGTTGTCAGAGTCACCAGATCCTCGGGGTCTGTGCACGCTCCCAACACTTCCACCACAAGACAGCTCCAATACTCTGATTAGAATTGTCACAGAGTCTAAGAGAGTCCAAGTGGGGAAAAGGGGAATTAGGAAGGGAACAGCTGGGAAGGAGACCTGTAGGAAGCAAAAGGTTAAAACACACAATATCAAGATTATATCATATGAATCTATACTAGTCTATGACCCTAAGCATTGTCATTCTGAAAAAACATGGACAACCTAAGCAATAGACTTAAAATGACTAGGCTTCAAAATGACTGGATACCTGTGAGGAAATCAAGAAAGGTTAAATGCAACTTTCAAATTTAAGTACTTTCCTTTGCATGAGAATCAGGAAACAATCTAAATGATTTCTAAACCATCATATGAATCATGTTTGAGAAAACATATTAGGAGCACACAACATTACAACTAGAACTCTGGCCTTTTTTGTTCTCTCAAATTGCCGGAACATGAATTGCGCACATTGCAGATTTTCACATAGGTAGTAAATATCATAGAATGATTGTGCACCATGAATAACACAAGCTAGACTCGAGAAATCAATCACACGACTGTCAACTCGAAAACCACCAAGTAAATGCCTTAGAATGGTAGCACATAATGAACACTGTGGCGGTCATTCTGACCCTGGCGGTCAAAGACCCCCAGGGCGGAGGACCGCGGGAGCACCGCCGACAGGCCAGCGGTGCTCCAATGGGGATTCCGACCGCGGCGGTAAAGCCGCGGTCGGACCGGCACCACTGTCGGGCTCCCGCCAGTGTACCGCCGCCCCATTGAATCCTCCAAGGCCGAGGGGATTCCGACCCCCCCTACCGCCATCCAGATCCCGGCGGTCCGACCGCCGGGATCCGGATGGCGGTAGGGGGGGTCGCGGGGCCCCTGGGGGCCCCTGCAGTGCCCATGCCACTGGCATGGGCATTGCAGGGGCCCACGTAAGAGGGCCCCTAAATGTATTTCACTGTCTGCTGCGCAGACAGTGAAATACGCGACGGGTGCAACTGCACCCGTCGCACAGCTTCCACTCCGCCGGCTCGATTCCGAGCCGGCTTCATCGTGGAAGCCTCTTTCCCGCTGGGCTGGCGGGCGGTCTGAAGGCGACCCCCCGCCAGCCCAGCGGGAAAGTCAGAATTACCGCCGCGGTCTTTCGACCGCGGAACGGTAACCTGACGGCGGGACTTTGGCGGGCGGCCTCCGCCGCCCGCCAAGGTCAGAATGAGGGCCTGTGTTTTCAAACACAGAAAATGAATCACGCGTCTTGCCTATTCGAGTACCACCATGTAACTGCCAAGTAATGGTTGCGCACAATGAATAACATAAATTAAACATGAGAAAAGAATTGCGCGTCTTGCTGATTCAAATGCCACCATGTAACTGCCAAGGAATGGTAGCGCGCAATGAATATCAAAGGTTAAAGCACAAGAAAACGAATTGCGCATCTTGCCGATTCGAATGCCACCATGTAACTGCCAAGGAATGGTAGCGCACAATGAATTACATGAATTAAGCACGAGAAAAGAATTGCGCGTCTTGCCGATTCGAATGCCACCATGTAACTGCCAAGGAATGGTAGCGCACAATGAATATCAAGGGTTAAAGCACAAGAAAACGAATTGCGCCTCTTGCCGATTCGAATGCCACCATGTAACTGCCAAGGAATGATAGTGCACAATGATTAACATGAATTAAGGACAAGAAAAGAATTGCGCCTCTTGCCGATTCGAATGTCACCATGTAACTGCCAAGGAATGGTAGCGCACAATGAATATCAAGGATTAAAGCACAAGAAAACGAATTGCGTGTCTTGCTGATTCAAATGCCACCATGTGACTGCCAAGGAATGGTAGAGCACAATGAATAACATGAATTAAGCACCAGAAAAGAATCGCGCGTCTTGCCAATTCCAATGCCACCATGTAACTGCCAAGGAATGGTAGCGCACAATGAATAACATGAATTAAGCACGGAGAAAGAATCGCGTGTCTTGCCGATTCGAGTATGCGCATGCAAATGCCACAAAACGACCAAGCACACATTCACACGCACAAGAGTAGAATTGTTTATCATGCAAAGATTAGGCCCAAGAACTCGAGCGACCTCAATTACGGGTTCGGGGGCCCAGCCTGACCTCTGTCTTACCGCCCTGATCAAGGATCACCAATGTAAATAAAGGGCAGAGGCCTGAAAGATCAAAGAAGGCCACCAGAACAGGAGCTCAGGAAGTTGCTGCTGCTCTGCACCGGGACCTCTGAATAGTGAGCACGTGGAGCTGGGCTGGCTCCCTTATATAGAGTCTTGGCCCAGCCCACAAACCACACTCATGCATGCTGCAGGGAAAACTTCTAGAAGGCCCTGGAAAGGGACCCCACCCTGACACAGTCTGAAAGCCTGCAGCAGTACATCACATGTGAACAGTATTTATATGCATGCTGAACATAAGTCTTCAAGGTTAAACTCTGCAATGCAAAAGGTTAAACAACATCATATCAGCACAATGCATAAATTATGTTAGCTTGAAATTGCTAGGTTTTTGCATTCTAGTCGCCCGTAGAGCAAGCACTGTCCTGATGTTGACAATGGTTCAGTTCTCCTCTTTCCAGTCAGTGGGGCACTTTGTGCAGTCATGCACCAATGGAGGCCACATAGTGTCATAATACAGAGGTGTTAGCTTTGTGGTCTGAACATTTTCTGTGCAAAACTTTAGTCTTTATTATAGTGAGCACCATATAACATACAATGCTACACTAAACTTATTTCCAGGACTATGGTATTTCTATTCAATACATGCACACATGTACATAGGGTCACTCTGTGACCCTGAAGATGCACTCACTCACCATTTCCTTACTTGTAGGTAGTTCGCCTGCCATCATTTGGCAGGTGTCTGGCTCTCTGATACTTCACATGGTACACAAAGGTCAGATTACTTCATTTTTATTTTATTTTATGAGTTTGTTTTTCTCACTGTTTTAGCTTTATTTTAGTTGCCAGTAGTATTCAGCTGCAGGGGAGCCTGTTAATGATTACAGGGGTTGCTGGACCCCGGTTTGACCTTAACAGTTTCATGGTTGTCATGCTGCCTTGCACGCAAGCCACAGCCCCTGCCTTGTCCCATTCTTGGGTGGCGGGCTACTTCCAGCCTTCAAAAGTGTATCCGCGCAGTAGATGCGCACAGCCGGTGTGCCTTTGGCGCGCAAAAGGTGCACATAAGGCAAGCCCGTCTGCGCCCGTCTGTCTCTGCACTGCACCCACCTCAGGTCCCCCTGGCCGTTTGAGGCCAGAACTCCTCCTTAATAATGGTGATATCACCAGCTGTAATGTAATGGATCATGAATCAACGAGGCCCTACACAAGGCTTAATTGGCGGACAATGACTAGTCTTAGAAATGTGGCCGGCTGGATTTGCATCAAAGACAGCCCCCTTACAATGCACACTGGCGCCTAGCAAAGCTTTATCAGCAAGAGTGTTCATGCATACTGCATCTTGTGTACTCATCAATGCCAGATCTCTAGTAAAACACAACATTGAATTCTCTCTGTTTATGGACACACACAAACCTGACATGGCGCTCATTACAGAAACCTGGGTGGATCCAGCTAGCAACACCGATTTGCTATCAGCATTACCCCAGGGTTACTCCATTATCAGACAGGATAGGGCACTCAAGCCGGGGGGAGTTATAGCAATAGCACATAGAGCTGACTTAGCATTTAAGCCTAATTCTGTCCTCCCTCATCACTGTGAAGCAGTCTCCTTTAATATAGAGATATCAAATACCCAAACCTGTAATGGCATGCTAATTTACCATCCACCCGGCCCGAGACAATCTTTCACACAGGAGATCAGCCGTCTCCTAGAATGTCACATTCTGGCCAATGATTTAGCTCTGCTAGGTGACTTCAGCCTTCACTTAGACCCCCCTGACTCTGATACCTTAGATCTCCTCCAGACTTTAGATGGGCTCGATCTCCACCAAATTGTTAATGGTGCTACCCATTAGACCAGCCATACCCTCAACAGAATTTTCAGTACCAATAAGTCAGAAGACATTGTAAAAAGTATTCCTTTAGTCTGGTATGATGATAGCGCAATCTTTTTCAATATCACTTATAAACATCCCAGCTCCAACATCAAAGACATAGCCATCACCACCATAGCCCATGTTTGGCATAACATCCAAACAGATCTCTTTGCTAAAGTTCTGAGAGACTCTACCCCGATTCTCACCATGGACTCAGACATGGCAGTCGATCAGTACAGGTTATGGCTTAATACTGCAGTCAATAATGTAGCGCCAGCAAAAAAGATCAGTCCTAACCATAATTCCAGATTAGCTCCTTGGTTTTCCACCGAGCTCAGAGCACTCATACAGGGTGATGGAGGAGGGAGTACAATTCTGGTGAAAAATCCAAATACAAATTATGAGAATTATTCCCAGTGGTCTCCATGCTATCTAAGAACATACCTTTTATGTCATTCCCTATGACCCAATCTTTCTGCAACTCCTTAGCCACTTTTTTTAGCGATAAGATAGAAGCTATATTTAATAATGTCTAATATACTACACCCTCCAACGGCAACAACAGTCATGCCTCATCTCCCTCAAAACCAAAGGGTTTCAATAACTTTACTCAACCTTCTGTTGAGGAGGTCTCTAGGCTAATTTGCTCCATATCTTCTGGCTACCCTCTCGACCCATGCCCCTCTAAAGTGGCTAAGCTTGTGGCAGAGAGTGCTGCCTCTCTACCATCATTTTGGTCATATGTTTCAGTTTGAGATTTTCCCATAGGTCTGGAAAAAAAGCCTCAGAGCGTTCCCTTTCTAAAAAGACCTCTTTGGACCCTAGGGACCCAAATAACTACTGCCCAATCTCATACCTACCACTGCCTGCTAAATTGTTAAAAAATCATGAACATACAACTCACTGAGTACATCCATCATAACAAACTCTTAGTTGGCTACGCAATTTGGTTCCCAATGCGGCCATAGCACAGAAAGAACCTTGCTGAAGGCTACCATGGAAATCAGACTGGTGCTTGGTCAGTGAAGGATCACGGCTCTCTTACTTCTAGATCTCTCGGCAGCCTTTGATACGGTCAGCCACCAGCTGTTTCTAGATTGACCTGCTAATATCGCAATCATCGGCTCAGCTTGGGCCCTTCCAAACGTCTTTCTTTCCGGTCATGAACAATCGGTAAGAGTCACCGAGTTAGTTTCGCAACCCTTTCTCACTCCCTTGTGGAGTCCCCCAAAGATCTTCAATTAGCCTGACTCTTTTCAATGTTTATGTATCCCCTTTCGATGAGCTGGTTCATTCTTTTGGCTTTACTTCATATGCAGACGACATGCAAATTGTTGTCTTTTTAGCCAACGATGAGCCAGGCTATGTGAATGTATGTAGGCAGTTAACAGATAGATGGGTTAGAACTGCCTGAAATTAAACTCTGAAGACAGAAGTGATTTTTATGGTGCCCAGTTCCTCACTCTGGTCCCCAACTTGCTGGCCACAAGACATGGGGTCATGGGTTCTTTATCCATACCCGTGAGGAAGGCATGCAACTTAGGCATTCTCATGATGACAAACTAAGCAATCATGATCAAGCCACTGCACTGACATCCTCTGCCTTTCTCATGCCTAGAATATTAAAAACAATTTTCCCACATATTCCTATTTATTTGCAGAAGACCTTGGTTATGTCACTTGTGTTGGCCAAATTAGATTACTGTAATAGTCTTTATCTCAATAATCACCAGCACATTTTAAACAAACTACAAACACTTCAGAATGCAGCAGCTAGACTACTTTGAAAGACTCAGAAAAACACTCAGTGTCAGTCTCAATCAGAACACTTCATTTGCTGCCTATTAGACAGAGGATCTCTTTCATATCTCTGTATTGTTTATAAAGCTCTTCATGGCCTTGGCCTGGAATTTCTCCAACCCAAATTCACTTGGTACTCCCCATGAAGAATCTTACGCTCAAACAGTGCCAGATGGGTTGTAGTTCCTAGGTTCAAGGGATCAGCTTTGGGTGGCATGTGCTTCTTAGTAGGTGCCTCAAAAGTCTGGAATGCATTTTGTCTTGATATCAAGAACACCCTTACCCTACTATCTTTTTGGAAATGGCTAATGACTTGGCTTTTTAACTCCCCCTAGACGTCTCCCCCTCTTACCAGCGCCACTACACCTCAGGGCATTCACTGCGCTTTACAAATTCCTATAACATAACATAGAGTCAAACTATGCTGTATATTATTGTTGGCTCTTTAATTTTGTTTATAATGCTGGAAAAGTGTATAGAGTAATATTGTTATTAGCAGCTTAGATTATGTCATCAGTGATATTATTAGTGATGTCATCAGCTATGTAATCGGCTATGCCATTTAACCTGTTATGAGTGATGTAATATGTGACATCATAAGCAGTTCATGACAGGGGTTCAAGTTATAGTTAGCTTAATGAAATATACCTGGTGAATTTCAGTGTTTTTTAAAATGTTACATTTTGTGTTGCTTCATCAGCACTTAGCTATACCATCACTTTAACCCTAAACACATACATGAGAGAGTGGTGGTCACATCTGTGTATAGTTAGGATTAGGGGCCAGATGTAGCAAAATAACATTTTGCGACTTGCAAATAGCGAGTCATTGCGACTCGCTGTTTGCAAGTCGCAAAATGTTATGCAGAACGGTGTCTCAGACACCGTCTGCAAGTCGGTATGGGGTCGCAATGACCCACCTCATGAATATTCATGAGGTGGGTCGCAAATTGCGGCCCCATACCGACTATGGGCACTCGCAAACATGGAGGCCTGCTGTAGTCAGCAGACCTCCGTGTTCGAGACTGCTTCAAATAAAGCAGTTTTTTTTTTTTTGAGTGTAGCCCGTTTTCCTTAAAGGAAAACGAGCTGCACTTAAAAAAAAAAAACGAAACCTTTAGTTTCGATATTTTTTCAGGGCAGGGAGTGGTCCCTTGGACCACTCCCTGCCCTGAAAAAATGTTTTTGGGTCCAGTCACAAACTGGAAGGGGTCCCATGGGGACCCCTTCCAATTTGCGAGTGGGTTACCATCCACTTGAAGTGGATGGTAACTGCAACACCATTTGCGACCGCATATGCGGTCGCAAATGGTATTGCATACCACTAGGAATCGCAAATAGGAAGGGAACACCCCTTCCTATTTGCGATTCTGAAATGCATTTTGCGAGTCGGTCCGACTCGCAGAATGCATTTCTGCATAGGAAAATGTGATTTGCAACTCGCAAACAGCAGTTTTTGCCGTTTGCGAGTTGCAATTCCTTTCCTACATCTGGCCCTAGGTTTCTATAGGAAATATTTTTTTGTTTTGCTAATAATTTTGGCATTGTTTGACAAATGTTCACAAAAACATTCAAATAAAGGTTCATTCAACTCAGATCCTTCCTGAAAAGATTCAAGATGATCCTTCATGTGGGGGCTGAAAAAAAGGTGAAGTCCCATAATGCATTTTTCTCTTGCAATTTGTTCTAGGGAAATTGTACAGCAATACAGCCAAAATGGCTGAGCCAATTTACACCAAGTTTAGCAGAGAGCAAGATCTTGGTCCAAAAAGCATGCTATGTGTGACTTAGCATAATTCCATCCAGTAGTTTAAGAGAAAGTAAGGTTAAAAATATAAGTGAGATGAGATCTGATGCCTGCTACCCAAACAACAAAGAAGTGTTGGCAGCCATTTTAGGACTTGTGCACTCACTCCTTTGTCATACAAAGAACTACATTTTAAAAAATTGGGAAGCCAGGTAGAAATACCCTAACCCCCTAAGACTGACCATGCTCCCCGGGCCAAAAACCTTTTTATGAGCACCATGGATCCATGAAGGATCTGCATTTTTCTGGGAAAAAAAATTGCAGTCTCCCTCATTTTATAAAAAACTCCTGGGGTGGGCCAGGGGCCAGGGGGAGGCACAAACACATTTTTTTCTAAGGAGGGTATGCAGCCCCTCTGTCCAAGGCTGCAGGGATCCCATCCTGTGGAGCTGTATTTAAAATGAAAGGGAAAGGGCATGCAGCCACCCCTCCCCAAGCTTTCGAGAGACCCTGAGCCCTATTTCCCAGGGCTGTATTAAAAATTAGGGTAGGGGGCATCATGGTGCAAGGGTGCCTGCATCATAGGCAAGGTTGTTTTTGTGCAGGAAGAGATACAGGGCCAGATGTAGCAAAGGTTTAGCGAGTCGCAAACGGCGAAAATCGCCGTTTGCGAGTCGCTAAAGCCACTTTGCTATGTAGAAATGCATTTTGCGAGTCAGAACCGACTCGAAAAATGCATTTCCGACTCACAAATAGGAAGGGGTGTTCCCTTCCTATTTGCGACTCGCAATGCGATGCAATTCCATTTGCGACCGCGAAAGCAGTTACCATCCACTTGAAGTGGATGGTAACCCAGTCGCAAACGGGAAGGGGTCCCCATGGGACCCCTTCCCCTTTGTGTCTGGCATAAAAAATAATTTTTCAGAGCAGGCAGTGGTCCAATGGACCACTACCTGCCCTGAAAAATACCGAAACTAAAGGTTTCGGTTTTTTTTTTCAAAGTGCAGCTCGTTTTCATTTGAAAAAAAAACTGCTTTATTTAAAAGCAGTCACGGACATGGTTGTCTGCTGTTCCCAGCATGCCACCATCCCCGTGAGTGCCCATACTCGCTATGGGGTTGCAAATTGCGACCCACCTCATTAATATTAATGAGGTGGGTTTTTGCGACCCCATAGTGACTCGCAGAAGGTGTCTGAGACACCTTTCTGCATTCTAAATTGCGAGTTGCAATTTGCCAGTCGCTGGGACTCGCAAATTGCAACTCGCAATTTGGAATCTTGCTACATCTGGCACAGTCTTCTATAAAACTTTCCAAAGAGGACATAACAAGGAGAAAAAAGATGTTTCTCCTGTGATAGGTAGACAAACTTCAGACAATTCCAACTTTCATAAACTTAAGTAAATGTGGAATCGTTTGAAATCCATTGATCAATGAAAGGAAATACCCATCATTAAGAAATGTAACACAATGCAGCACAAGCTGCTGCATTGCATTACATTTCTTTACAGAGCCGTGCAAGGTTCAACAAATTAGACCGTGTGGGGCTTTGTTAATCCCAAAGAATCCTTTGCATTACTCTGCTCACCTTACATTATGCAATAAATTAGACCGTGTGGGGCTTTGTTAATCCCAAAGAATCCTTTGCATTACTCTGCTCACCTTACATTATGCAAGGGTGATGGAAAGGCCAAGTAAATCTACTCTTAAATTAGTGGTTAGAGTATACTTTATGAAAATCGTAAAGAGCTCCATAAATTAAACTGATCGTATTTGTTGGTAATGGCCCTCCTTACAGAGTCCCACCAAACGTTTTGCCTTCTTCCTCCAAATTTTTGCTGGAATTTTGCTTGTTGGCCTTCAGACTCTGTGCGCTTTACCAGTGCTAACCATTGCTAAAGTGCTTATGCCCTCTCCCTAAAACATGGTCAAATTGGCTTATGCACAATTGGCATATTTAATTTACTTGTGAGTCCTTTAAATAGTGCTATACCATTTACCCAGGGCCTATAAATTAAATGCTACTAGTTGGCCTGTGTCCATATAACAAGGGAAACCCAAATATATAAAGGGACCAGGGGTCCAAGTACATTTCAAGGAACAGGGGTCCATTTTTAGCAAAATATAGTTAACAATTCAAACATAGAAATACAATGAGTTCTATGCGGAATATCAAAGCACAATTATTTATTAATAAAGGAATCACAGAAAAAAATAAAAGAATGGGGACATACACATACGAAAATAACATAAAGTGTGCAACTTCCAGCCAAGCTAGTATAATATAGAAAAAACAAAATAATTTGTTTCAGGTTCAACAGTTATATACATGAGAATTTGTTATCACACATAATAGGCAACAAATAATCATCACAGCACATGTCAATAACCAGTATTAGGTGACACAGTACAATCTAGAAATTTGTGTGAAATTCAAGTAGTACCAATACTCATACAAATATCCAAATTACTGGTATACAAATGGGCTAAGGTACAATTGTCAATGACGCTTTGATCCCTTAAGCTTAATACTTGGAATCATCATCAGGACTCATGGGATTATGCCTGAGAAGGACACATGGGTTGCCATCATTCATAACCATATACCAGCTGAAAGGAAAAAGATGGAAAAACAAAGGAGAGAGGGAGAGAGGGGACAGAAAATATTAAGGATAAACATAGAAGAGTGGTACGATTGAGTTCTTTTGTTTTATCAAAAAGAAAAAAGTGGGAAAAGATGTTTAATATTAAAATTAGAAAATTTCAAATTGTCAAAATATGAATGCAGCAAAATTTCAGGCAAAATTATATAAACAGTGAGTGGCAAGCAAACAGAGAAAAAATACTTGTACAGCACATACAAAACATAAGAAAAAGTGAAGGTGAAGTGGTATAGTTAAATTCACATTCTAAACACAAAAAAATAATAACCACTCACAATAGAATCTTAGCAACAAAGTAGGATTACACGTGATAAATAATGCCTATAATCAAAAAATTATACTTTATCTTATAGAATGGAAGGGCTGATAAGGCATTTCAGGATACAAAAATTGGGGAAGTGCCCAAAGGTGTACTTTGAAAAATAGAAATAGAAAAATAGCCACAACAAGAAAAACTGAGGATTAGTCGCAAGGACATACACACACTTCAAAAATGAGGCAGTAGAATGCCACTTACGAATGAGGTAGAATACCACCAGTATACGGGTCCTATTCTACAATCAGAACCAGACGAAGACTATAGTGTGGAGTAGCCATTTTTAATATAGCTTTATGTGCGTTAGCTTAACGTATTAGGCCTCTGTGCACTTTGTCCTAGGTACATTTTATTTAACCTCGCACTGTTATTTTACAATAACCAGTTTCACAGTCTTGTTTTTATTTCATTCTATCACACTGTTTAGCTTACTTCAACACTGTGTTCGCAAACAATGCATTCTTGCTCGCTCTGTGCTTCAGTCAAGGCTACAGTCGGGTACATTGCCGGTAAACGTGGTAGGAGTTTAGTCTCTAGTGTTCGTAGAAAATACACATCCTTACTTAGGGACATTTTCTTAGAAGATCTGCGTGGTAGTTATAAAAACACTTTCTAGTCCTAGTACAGGGCAGAGGGAGATTCCGACCTACTGTTTTTGGTCTAGAGCTCGCCCCCCACGTCCGCAGCACCACCTTGCTGTCTTGTGCCCCTGACCCCCGCCCACGCTGCTGCTAGCGTGTTCGAGGCCCTCCTCCACCCGCAGGCATCCTCCTGCTCCTCATCCATGGTGTCTAGTGGGCTCTGGTAAGCTTCGCTAGACCCGTGTGCTCTCTGCTGCTTTTCGCTGTATCTGTAAGTGTTTTTCTACTTTTCAGCGCCTTGCCTCCTTGCGCTCTTGCCCCCATTTGTGCCCCTTCTGATTGCTGTATTCCGATTGTATTTTGTGCCATTTATCGTATTTTGTGACTGTTTCTGACTTGTGCCTTACTTTTGTCATTTTGTGCCTTGTTTATCCTGGTTTTCGCCCCTTGTGCACTCCCCCTTGCCGTTTTCTCCCTGCCGCTGCCTCCCTGTGGCCCGCCCCCCTCGTGCCCCCATTCGCCGCTCCCTCCCGCCTCCCAGCTGCTCCTCCCTCCCCCCTCCCTTCTTAATGGCTAGCGCTGTGCGTCCGCGCCGCTGGCGTGCCAGAGGCAAGCCCGTCTGCACCCGTCCGCGCCTGGACCACACCCAGCGCCACCCCCCCTGGTCCGTACGCCCCCGCACCACCAGCCTTCGGTACTCGGCCAGCGAACTCCTCGCCCTTAACCCTGGCTCCTCCACAGCCTGCTTCCAGGCCACTCTGAAGCACACCAAAGGACCCTTCTCCTGTTGCACCTGCAACTTCACCTACAACAGAACAACGAAGCCTGCAACAACCAACACCAATCACCTCCACTGCATCCTCCTCAACACACGCTCTGCACGAAAGCATGCCATCGAGCTCTGGGACCTGCTCGACACCATCGCCCCAGACGTAGCCTTCCTGACCGAAACCTGGTGGAACAACTTCTCGGCCCCAGACATCGCCATCGCCATCCCTGATGGCTACAAGACCACCAGAAGAGATCGCACCAACGGAATCGGTGGAGGAATAGCCATCGTCCACAAATCCACACTCAAGATCCACACCCACACGGACGACACCCTGAAGACAGCTGAACACCTTCACTTCCAGATCCACACGGACCCCAACACCACCCTCAGAGGAACTCTCATATACCGACCTCCAGGACCTAGAGCCCCCTTCAGTGACACCATTTCCGACCTCGCAAGCACCCACGCCCTCGCCTCAACGGACTACATCCTCCGACGCCAACACCGCCTCACTGGCCACCAACCTCTCCAACCTCGGACTCAAACAACTGGTCAACACACCCACCCACATCGCCGGTCACACTCTAGACCCTCTCTTCACTGCAAGCAACCACATCTCCTTCAGCCACACCACCGAACTCCACTGAACCAACCACCACTGCGTCCACTTCACATTCAAGAAACACACCGAACACCACCGCACCCCACTACCACCGCACCGCCAATGGGGCAAAGTCACCGAGGACCAACTAACCAGCACCCTCGCCAATAACCCGCCGACCGACCCTACCGACCCGGACTCCACAGCCATCAACCTCCAACAGTGGATCCTCAACTACGCCAACATCCTCGCTCCATTCAAGAGACCCACCGTCAACCAAGAAAAGAAAAAAGCAGCCTGGTTCACAGACGAACTGATCACCTCCAAACGCACCTGCCAGAAACTTAAGGAAAAATGGCTTCTCGAGCGCACACCTGACAGCCTGGCAACCCACAAGGAAGCCACCCGCAAGCACCACCAACTGATCTGACTCGCCAAACGCTCCCACTTCACAGAACGCCTAAACAACAACGCACACGACAGCAAGGAGCTCTTCTGCATTGTGAAGGAGCTCTCCAACCCCAGCGCCAACGTCAACGACGTCCCACCATCCCAGAAACTCTGCGACACACTCTCCACCTTCTTTTACCAGAAAATCGCCGCCATCCACGACAGTCTCAACACCACACCTCCACCAGACCCCACCCCGACAACTCCTCCGACCGCCTCACAACCTGGACCCACGTAGACGACGCCGAAACCCGAAAGACATTGAACTCCATCCACTCAGGATCCCCCTCAGACCCCTGCCCACACCATGTCTACAACAAAGCCGACTCCACCATCGCCCCCCATCTTCGCAAGATCATCAACCTATCCGTCAATACTGCGACCTTCCCGGACAGCTGGAAGCACGCCGACATCCAAGCCCTCCTCAAGAAACCCAAGGCTGACCTCAACGACCTCAAAAACTTCCGCCCGATCTCCCTCCTCCCCTTCCCAGCGAAGGTCATCGAGAAGATTGTCAACGCCCAGCTTACCCACTACCTCGAAGACAACTCCATCCTAGACCCCTCCCAATCCGGATTCAGACTAAATCACAGCACCGAAACTGCGCTCCTCGCCGCCACAGATGACATCAGACAGCAAATGGACAACGGCGAGACTTCAACCCTCATCCTTCTAGACCTCTCCGCTGCCTTCGATACGGTCTGCCACCGCACCCTACTAACTCGTCTCCACGAAGCCGGAATACAAGACAAAGCCCTCAACTGGATCTCCTCATTCCTCTCCGGCAGAACCCAGAGAGTCCGACTCTCACCCTTCCACTCCGAAGCCACCAACCTCATCTGCGGCGTTCCCCCAAGGCTCCTCGCTAAGCCCGACGTTGTTCAACGTCTACATGGCACCCCTCGCACAACTGGCCTGTCAGCACAACCTCAGCATCCTCTCCTACGCCGACGACACCAAGCTCATCCTCTCCCTCACCAATGACCCACACACCGCCAAAGCCAACCTCCATGAGGGATTGAAATCCATCGCCGAATGGTTGAGAAACAGCCGCGTAAAATTAAACTCCGACAAGACGGAAGTCCTCATCCTCGGACGCACCCCCTCGGCCTGGGACGACTCCTGGTGGCCCACCACGCTGGGACCCCCCCTACTCCAGCCAACCACGCACGCAACCTGGGCGTCATCCTCGACTCCGCCTTCACCATGTCCAAACAGGTCAACGCAGTCTCCTCCTCCTGCTTCAACACCCTTCGCATGCTCCGTAGAATCTACAAGTGGATCCCGACGGAAACCAGAAAAACGGTGACCCAGGCCCTCGTCAGTAGCAGACTGGACTACGGCAACGCACTCTACACAGGCATCCCAGCAAAAGACATCCAACGACTCCAACGCATCCAGAACGCATCCGCCCGCCTGATCCTCGACATACCCAGCCGATGCCACATCTCCCACCACCTGAAGGACCTCCACTGGCTCCCCGTGGACAAGAGGATCACCTTCAAACTACTCACCCACATGCACAAAGCACTACACAACGCCGGACCCGCCTACCTGAACAACAGAATCAACTTCTACGTCCCCTCCCGCCAACTCCGCTCTGCCAACCTCTCCCTCGCCATCGTTCCCCAATTCCAACGCAAGACCTCCGGCGGCAGATCCTTCTCCTACCTCGCCGCCAAGACCTGGAACTCCCTCCCGACCCCCGTGCCAGACCCAGGACCTCCTCACCTTCAGGAGACTCCTCAAGACCTGGCTCTTCGACCAGTAGCAGCGCCCCCATCCCACCCCCACCCCCTCAGCGCCTTGAAACCCTAACGGGTACATCAAGCGCTTTATAAATGTTATGATTGAACTAGATTCTGACTGCCCTGTTGTAGATGCTGATTCAGAATACAGGCCTTTGCTCAGGTATGAGGGTTGATGTCCTCCCGGGGGAACCTGAAAGGCAGGCTTAGAGCTTTACAGGCTGTGCTCAGACTATAACTTAGAGAGAACCCAATGTAATTGCACTATGATAGCCTTATTCTTGTGCTTCACTCTCATCATTACTATTTTAATCCTACTGTGTTATATAGTTCTGGTTATTGCAGCTCACGCTCTGCTATTAAAATGCAGTCGTTTTATTAAACCAATCTTTAAAACCTAAACTGCCTTTGTCATTTATATATGAGACCGCACTGTGTATGAGAGAACCGGTTATGACCTGAGTGACCACGACTTTCCTGGGCAGTACTAAGATGTCATGCGCTCGGCTGCCCAATTGTCTCTTCCCTTTGGGAGAGATGAGGCAGTGCTAGTTAGCCAGAGCAAAACCCAGATATAAAGAGACAAGGGTCCTTCACTGTGGGTCAGACTTAGTCCCCCACACCGTGAACGATCTTGCCGCCCAAAATCCAGTAGTCTTATTAGGATAATGAGAGCCTACGCGACATGGCGCCGCCAACGTTTGGTTAGGCTCTAATTTTGGGTCCACCGGCATATCTCGGTCTCATATAATATAATGATTCCTCATTTCTGCATACGGAGACGTCCGTGGTACTGAGGATTTCCACCACCGCTGTATAGGTAGCCCTATTTACAGCGGGTGGTTGTTCAAGCTTGAACCTTTAAAAGGATAAAACCCGTCTTGGTGTGCCTTCTCTGAATACTTGGTACTTTTCTAATGGCGAATCCCCAGGTTGTACAAATAGCTCTTAACATTAGACAACCTCTCACAGCACAATTGCTAGCAAATGGCCTTACGGCCCAGGGTGGTCCAGTCACGTTTGTGGTGGACGCCCACGCAGCCTATAGAACAGAACTTTTTTACTCTTGGGTCACATTTCCAGCAGTTGATGGGAACACAAATACATTCCATAAATATACAGTTGCGAACGTGCCTGGGCAGTACAGGGCATACGCATACTAAGAGATACCTCTATCTTATCAAGAACATAATAATTGGCTTGATGGCGTCCTACCCCATACAATATTACCAGTAAGGTTAGGTCCACCAAGTAATGATGGTTCTACCTGGCCTTTATTGGCCACATATACACCACATCCTGCGGTTGCAAATATGGCGGTGGCTGAAGTTTGACGTTTATATACAGACTTAACGGCTACATATAGACGCTTAGTACAACTTGTGATGCAGACACTAAATACAAACCCAGCGTGTGCTGCTCCGGCACAACCACATACAGTAACACCAGGTATAAATCCATTGACTGTACACTCTATTATGGGTAAAGTCCCAGCAAAACGAGAGGAGACTCAGTTTTGGCTGGCACAAAAAATTAATACGCTGGAAGTAGTATTTCCCCATACGGGACCTCAGGACAAGCATTGGATATTAACTATGTGTTCACCCTTTAGGATGGTTCCTACAGTGGAACATTGTAATACATGGGGCACGGTGTTTGCCGCGTTCTATACGACGGCATACGGTACACTGACACTAGCCAACCTACCGGAAGTGCTTAAACAAATTCAAAATGAATACGGGGCTGCCCCGGCCTTAGATTTAGGAATGCAACAGATGGGCAATTTTGCCACGGTTTCTTCAATAATCCTAAGTAATCTTAAAGGGGAAGCAGTTGCGCTTGCAGTGTGCATGGTTCTTCGTGACGTCCCGCATCAAGATCAGGAGTGGGAACTGCCTAAAATAATAATGGAAACATATTCCAGTATCAGTCGAGATAGTCTGGGGGCTAGACCGCAAAAACTTCAATTTCAGGGAAAAAGTGATAAAGATAATACTAAACAACAACCTGAGGGTAATAAGAAGCGCTGGGAGAAAAAACAACAGACACCTAAAAAAGAAAGGGGAGAATCTCCGCGCCTGGAGACCCCGCAGAATAGGTATAATCTCAGAAATAGGGATAATATAAAAATGCCTGATAGATATCAATATACTGATACACGCCAATCTCATTCCTTTCAGGACTCATCGGAAAAGAGAAATGAGTGAGGTGGGCGGTCAGAGTGGCGAACAGAGTATGTGAAACCGAGACAGGAATCACAACGCTCTTCAGAGGTTTCTGTCAAGAAGGAAGAGAAACCATTACAACAAAAACAACAGTTTAAAAAGAAAAAGGTGGCAGCAGTCTCAGTCAGACATGCCACTCAGGAAGAGGGTTCTCTTGAAGAACAAGACATGGGCTCTAGCACTGCTAGACAGCGCGGCATAGCTCACAATAGTTCGCCTGAATCTTCTAGAGCATCTGGAGGTGAAAGCAACTGATGACTTCATACAAGTAGAAACAGCAGATATGCATGTCTCCGAACCCGATATGGTGTACACAGTGACTTGACAATAGGAAGGAGACATTGAACGCACTATACACGCAATCTTTTGGGATCGTGTAGTTAAGATATATGACATTTTGCTGGCCGAACAAGATTGGCCGCCAGATTTTGTCCGCTCCTGCCCAGCTTGGGAGGAGGTTATTAAACCTTCCTTCTCGCCCCTTGTTCCAGATGAAGTCTCAGAGTCCTATTCTATAAAATGGGCTCTTGCACATGCACCTGCCTTATATAGAAATCACATAGGGTGGGACAGGGATTCTCCATATCATGTAATTCCCATTAAAGGTGAACCTCAGCCACAACCGCAGTATCCCATAAAACATGAAGCAAGGGCACCGGTGAGAGAGATACTTACACAATTAGATTACCAGGGAGTAATTGAACCCTGTGTCTCACTGATGAATAATCCCTTATTTCCTGTAGCAAAGCCGGACCATTCATACAGAATAGTCTTAGACTACATACATTTGAACGGACATACACGTACATATGCTATACAAAACTCGCATAGCACCGCATTAATGAGCAAATTGTGCGTAAAAAATATAAAACGATTTTGTATATCTCGAATGGATTCTCCTGCCAGAATATAGCTCCTGAAAGTCGTGATTTAACCAGCTTTAGCGCACTAGGCTCCCAGAAAAAAATTCTATTGTTTGCTTCAGGGGTATAAGAACAGCCCAGGACTGTTTGCAGCTCGGGTGACTGCTATTTTGCACGAGTTAGACCCTGAAGCGTTGTCATATGTGGATGATATATATCTCATGGATGACGAGTTGATACAACATTTAAGACGAGTAGCCCGCATTGTTGTAGGGTTTGCCGAAATAGGCTACAAATGTAACTTTAAAAAATCAAAAATTGCCTTCCTCAGCGACCTGTTCTTGGGATATGAGCTGTCGAATGAAGGTAAGAGCCTAGCGCCACAATTCTTAGAAAAATGTGCACAATTGCAACCACCAAATACGATTAAGAAACTCCAATCATTGTTGGGCTTTCTGAATTTTGGCAGAATATACATTCCGGATTATGCTACATGCATAAAGTTTTTATATGAATTAATACGTCCAGACTTTTCGAGCAAATTTTGGACAATAGAACATACACATACTCTTCGAGAGTTACAAGCAGATATGCTCGCAGCGAAACATCTACACACACAGGATAATAAGACACATTTGGTCATCAGGGTAATAGCTGGGGCCATTGGGTTTACTTATGTCACATTTAATGAAAGTGAGACAGTCCCAATAGCATACAAGTCACACTTGTATTCCGCTGCCGAACAACGATTTGCACCCACAGAGAAAATTCTCACTGCGGTACAGATGGCTGTTATTAAAGAGAGACCTCTAGCCAAAGGATAATGCATTATTGTCGTTTCTCCTATTCCGGCCCCTGAGGCTGTTACAAAAGCTAGCGTCCCGAATGCAAAAGCACCCCACCCAAGATGGATTCAATGGGCCACGTCCTTGACAGCCACTGATGTAGACTAAATTTTTGACCCAAAGTTACAAACTCAGGAATTTCTACAATATGAAGTTGAATATCCAGTTCCCGCTGACACGTTGCCTATTGATCAATATCAAGTAGTCATGTACACCGATGGCTATGCGCAACAGGCGATTGGAACAAAACACCAATATTCTGCTGCATGTGCAGTAGTGAGTGGCTATATGGAGGGGGAGAAATTCTGCCCCCAACATACTTATACCCAGACCGTAAGGGATTGTACAGCACAATTGGCTGAGCTAAAAGCTCTACTAATGGCACTAGAACATAAGGATCCGACACAGTTCAGACTGATTGTTTGTGATTTGTATTATTGACTCCAGTCTTCTAATGAATACTTTCATTACTGGCGCTTGAATGGGTTCAGAGATTCGAAAGGCAACACCATTAAACACAGTCTACTGGGGGGCAGGTAGCAAATCCTGAAAGAGCCGCTACCTAAGGTCCATGTTGTGCATACACTTGGACACCAGCACGTTGGAATACACGTTGCTGGAAATACTTTGGCTGATGAAACCGCATTCGGCAGTGGCAGTTGCCACTGTATCTGCAGTGACTCGTTCGAGTTCCAAACCAGACACAGACATTATGGCTGTCATAAAAGCTACGGTTGATGGCACGCCTTATCCTAAGGGATTTCCTAATAAATACCAATACTTTATGGGAAGTATGCTGAATGCTGCAGTTAAGATTCCAGGCGTAGGCGTTACGCGACATCCCCAATAAAGATGTAAGACCACAATTGATTAAAGCAGCACATGAGGGAGTGGCATCTGCACATGCTGGCGTGACGGCTACATTTTCGCTATTACAGGCCCGTTATTGGTGGCCTGGTCTCTATAAAGAGTCCAAGCAGTATGCCCTTTGTTGTGACATCTGTCAACAAATTAAAGTTTCAAAAGCTAAGCGCCCGCCGCAGACACCCCTCTTAATCTCAAACAGACCATTACAATGTGTGTACCTGGATCATTGTGGTCCACTAACACCGGATAGTGCATACAAATATATCCTAGTCGCTGTTGATTCTTGCTCCAGATTTGTGTGGGTGTGGCCACAACGCTCAGCTGATGCTCGGACTGCTATTAAAGATTTGCGAGTCTTTGTCGGTACATATGCAATTGCGGCATTCCATTCGGACCAGGGCCCTGCCTTTGCCTCAAGGGCATTCAGGAACACCGTGGCTTCGTTGGGGGTCCAGCTCCAGTACTCGTCTCCATTTGATCCTGAGGGAAATTCTGTCATGGAGCGATTAAACCGCGATTTAAAGCAATCCTTGACAGCCAGAGTCTTAGGTACGGGTCGTAGTTGGCTAACCCACCTGTATGGAGTTCAGAGAGCACTAAATAACCTGCCTAGAAGGTCCCTGGGGGGTCGTACTTCACATGAGTGCCTGTTTGGAACACAAATGTTTGTTCCGGATCTTGATGGTCCTGGTGTGGAGGCGGCGGAGACACCTTTTGACATAAATGATCGTGTCACTGTTTTTCAGGAATTACAGCAGTTCCGTGAAAATAACTCTTCCAAAAGTGCTGCTTCCACAGGAATTAAGGATGTGCCAGTAACACCTACCGGCTGGATTCCCAAGGTTGGGGATCTTGTGCGTGAAAAGGTCGCAGTGAAAGAAGAATTTGGCCCTTCTTATCGTGCACCAGTCCCTGTGTTGGGGATACACGGTACCAGAACTGTTATTCTACCCCCGTTGCCAGGTACCAAAGAAAATCGCTTTGTTTCTTTCTATTGACAATGTCAAGTTACAACATGTGGCCGATTCTACACAGCCGACCAAGAGGAACGTCCAGTAGTTCCTGAATCCCTCTCACTACTGGAGAACAAGTTCCGCTTCAAGTTGTCTATACCAACACTGTTGACTCTCCGAGCTTGGGGAGGGTGGATGATGATCTCACATTAGTTCCACTAACAACGACCAACTTAGAAACATTTGATCAAGTCACCATGACTACAGATGTGACGGATGGTGCTGGCTACAGTGTACCACCGCGAGAAACACCAACTCCTCCATTGACCACTGTGACACTTTTTGCACGAACTTTCCCAACAACAACGATGGTCTATCGGACTCGTTTGCCTCTTCGACTACTGCCCTGTCAGGTCCACGTAAGCTGATGTGTTGGCTTAAAGATACGTATTTTGTTTCTCCATGGAGCTGTTTGTGGCTTTTATTGACTATGGTAGCATTTTTTCTTTGGATTGAGTTTGTCATTACCTTTTTTCTGTTGATACATGGTCATTTTCTTCCTAAAAGATCAGCGGTTGAACAGGTGGAGGATGTGTTGAAACCACATTTTTCATCACATAAGGTTCGAAGAGACTTGTCCTTTGTGAACATTTCTGCAGTGCCAATTCCAGATGGGATTGTGTGGGATAATGTAATGTTTGATATATATGGTCCCATTGAAATAATTCAAATACCGTACGTGCTAAAGTTATCAATGAATGATGTAGCAATACCAGGCATTGTATCTGATGATTGGGATGTGAAGACAGTTGACTCAATGATGACAGAATTGCAATATTACACTGTCTATGAAAATGAAGATGTTTACCAGTTCAGAGACAATTATGGTGACATGTTTTGCTATAATTATTATGGGCACCACTTCATACATAAAGCAAGTACTCCCAAAACGATATTTGACTATACGCAATGGGAACATTGTCCGACCCCCCCGCAATTACAATACATTGTAATTGAATCAATAAATACAGAAATATATATAAGGTCAAGACATAATAATAATATACATGTACAATTACAATTAGAATGCTTAATAATAATAGGTAATATTTAGGGTTTTATCATGTTTTGATTGCTGTTAGATATTTGTAGGGGACTACGTGTCCCAGAATGCACTTGGGTGGTGATAGGAAAATGTACTATAAATAGAGACTCTTGGGAAAGTTTTCTTTAGAAACTGTGATCAAGACCGAGAGGTTGAAACGCGTTGGTGGTGTCTTTTTATACTTCTTTGGATAGAAGCAATAAAACTCTCCTGGAGTGCAACGAATCAATTGTTTGGCAATTGTTGGTTTTGGGGATATATATATATAGATAGATATAGATAGATATATATACATATCATCATCTTGTCCTTGCCAATTGTATTGCTTTGGTATATATGTATTTATTGTCCTAGAGATGATTTGACTCTTCATTTGTGATTATTCAATCATGTGCAAAGTATTTGGACCGAATAACATCACTAGAATAACCTATTGCCCTTAGTTGTACTTCAGTAAGCTCCACTCTGTATAACATTGAAGTAAATGTTAAATGTTCTAGTTGTTTCGCTGCAACTCACTTTAAATGTTTAAAAGGCAATCTTGATTAATGTTGTAGAAAACTTCACACTAACCTGTTTTAGTTAGTTTTCATTCTCCCAGAGGTGTGGTTCTGCAATACTACTGCTTACCAAAAGATTTATTTTCTTTTTTTTCAAGATCGAGATCTGACGATCAGTTCAAGAAGGAGGTTTCAGATGAAGGATCTAATGAGGGCACTGGAATAATCTCCGGTAAGTTTAAGCACGAGTCTCACAGGAGCTCTTCTCGTTTCAAGGCTGAGTAAGCCAAGCAAGATTGCAATGACTTGGGCATTGTATACTGCTGTGGGCAATATGGCAACCATTTCCACAATTTCACGTGATTTTGGGAAGGGGATGTTTTCTAGAATTCCAGGAAGGAGAACTATCCATTTAGCCACAAGGAGTCCTAACAAGAGAGAGGCCTGTAGTGCCACGGGGGAAAATAGTTTGTGATTAAAAAGAGCTAAAGGGCCTGATGCATGCAATGTGATTGGCCTAAGTGTCTTGGAGGATGAATGAACCATCATCAGATGGACCTAGTATGTGCAAAGTGGTCAGGAAGGGACAAGGTTACCAGACAGTTAAATGTGGAAAAAGTGCAAAGAGCAGACTGTGCAAGTGTGGGGAAAGTGCGGGGTTCAGGGTGGTGCATGGCACAACAGTTCTCACTCCAAAAAGCTGACCAACTGGCTGTGGTTTATCGGGAAACTGGACATAAAAACTGACAGCTCAAACAAGGGTGTGGGCATGAGCCCCTGGTTCCCAGGACATGCTCTCTGGAGGGAATGTTTACCAATCCAGTAGATACAAGTCTTTTTCTTTTTTTTCTCTTGGAATTCAGGAACTTCTGTACCTGGTACTAAGGGTGGCCATCAACACGGACAGGGGGAAGTGGACCTCAACTCCCCTTGAGATTTGAATGGTTTGATGAGGGTACATCAAACAAAGGGGGGATCTGGTAATTAACAGGCAATGTCAATTGCATTGATGAAGGGGTTACAACTTTACCAATGGGAAAGGGGCCCACAAAATGTGGTTGCAACTTCCTGTGGCCAGCTAAGTGTAAATTATTCATGGCTGGCAATACTAGATTCCCCCACACAGTACTGTGGGCCCCGTTTATTCTTAGTGTCTACCTGCTGCTTCATTTGAGTTTTGTATTTAGCAAAATGTTCTTTAGCTACAGACCAAATATATTGTAGCTGAACACAATGTTTTCTAACTGCTGGAATTAAATCAGACTGATATGACAGGCCAAGAAGGATTGATTTTGGGGATATGCCAGATTTGAATCACAAGGGGAAACTCCAGTAGTTGCATAGGAACTATTATTGTAAGAAAATTCCTTTAACTTGTTGTGTGCACCCACTCTGAAGTGTGAGAAGACAAAAGGCAATGTAAAAGTTGTTCTAGTGATTAGTTTACTCTTTCCATTTGCCCATGTGCTAGTGGGTGATAAGCATAGGACACATGGAGGTCTATGCCTAAAGCATTACACAAATCTTGCCAAACTTTGGTCTGATATTATGACAGATGGGATGCCATGTGATCATATGATCTGTTTTACAAAGTTGTCGGCCAAGTCAGAGGCTCCCGGGAAGTTTCTGGAATAGAATGAAATTGGCCTATTTAGTCAGCATGTCAACTATTACCAACTGTAGTGAACCCTCCTCCCCATAGCAGGGGGCATATCAATGATGAAATCCATGCTCAGAGTATGACAAGGCATGGAATGTATATGCAAAGAGTGTAATAAGCTTTCTGGTTGTGAAAGATCTTTTTTGGTACTGGCGTAAGTGGGACATCTTTGTATAAGTGCAGAAATGTCCTCGCCCATCTGTTCCCATCAAACGCAGTGTGAATAAGTATGCTTGGTTTTCAGTTATCTCTGATGACCAGCAAGAGAAGTTGACTAACATAAAGTGAGGATTTTGGTTTTTAGTTCATTTGAGGGGACATACAAATGTCCTTCAAGATAGAAGTAACCTTCTTTTCTGTAACAGTTTGGCTGCTGTTGCCACTTGGTAGCATCAAGTTGCCTGCTCTCTGAATGCAGGGTATCCCAGAATTCTAGTGAATCACAACTTCCAATGATCCTCTCCTGAAGTAGTTTATTCAGTACAGCCTCATATGGGGCATCAATCTCAACTGTTTTGGGTAATTGCGACAAGGCATCCGATTTTCCCTGTTTACTCACTGGTCAATAGGTGATTACAAAATCATACTTGATAAAAAATAAATAGCCATCTCATCTGACACAGAGTTAAGGCTTTAGTTGAATAGAAAGACTGTATGTTTTTATGGTCAGGGTATACTGTTACAGTATGCATTGCCCCCAAAAGGTTGTGCTGCCGTTCTTGAAAGGCAAATTTGATTACTAAAAGTTCAATTTCGTCACTGTGTAGTTCTGTTTTGCAGAGAGCAGCTTATTTGAAAAGAAAGATGTGGGATGTAGCCTCGTCTCTTTATGACAATACCTCTCCCACAGCATATTGCAAAGCATCAGCCTCCACGTGATAAGGAAGAGAGGGGTCTGGATGCTTTAGTATTGAAGCAGAAGTAAACTTTGCTTTCAGAAATGTAAACGCTTGCTCTGCTTCCTTGGACCAAATAAAAGAGGTTGCTCTCTGTAGTAAATTAGTAATTTGAGAAATAATGTCTGAGAAGTCTAACAGGGATCGGATTTCTTTTTTTAGATGGTGGGTGTTGGCCATTTTAAGATTGCCTCTACCTTTTTTGGGTCCGTCTGAATTCCTAAATGGGTGATTATGGCCCAGGAATTTAACTTGTGTACTATGAAAGATGCATTTTTCCGACTTCGCCAATAAGCGATTCTCCCACAGTTTTTGCTGCACATTATCTTGTTTGGTCTTACAGTAGGCTATTACATCATCATTATGTACAGTTATATAAACATCAAGAAATTCTCTAAGGACCTCATTAATAAAGAATTGGAATGCTGCCTGAGCATTTCGCAAGTCAAAGGGCATGAAACAGTACTGATATAACCCACATTTTGCGCGGAAGGCAGTCTTCCATTCATCTTCCTCATGAATACAGAATTAATGGTGTGCCCCATGCAAGGCCAATTTGGTATAAGTGGTAGAATCCTTTACCTGATCCAAGAGGACAGGTATGAGCACTAAAGGTTACCTGTTCTTTACTGTCACCTTATTTAAGGCACACTAGTCTATACAAGCTCTTAGCTGCTCATTTTTTTTGGGCATAAAAAACAGGGGTAAAGAATCAGGTGACATGGAATGATGAATAAATCCACATGCCAAACGCTCACCCAGGTATCCCTTTAGATGCTGGGTCTTGGGCTCCTATGAGGCACATGTTTGACTACACAGCAAGGTGGCTCCGGCTTTCAGGCCAATTTGACAATGGAAACGTCGATGATGTGGCAGGGTTGTTGTCTTATCTTTGTCAAAAGTGTCTTGAAAATCTGAATCTTTTGGAAGCATATCTTTGACTACTTTAGAAATATTGGCACAGAATACCAGGGCAGACCAGTCAGTTGCTAATTTGAAACAGTTCTTAAAACAAACCTCTGAATATAAAGTTACTTTTTGGTGGGTGCAACCAATCTTACTGCTGTGCAGTTGTAGCCACGGTCTTCCCAGAATGATGCAAAAATCTGATTGTCTATCAGATCGAAACTCGAGTTTCCATGTGGATCAGCGGATTTACAACGGGGGTCACGCTAAGCCCTGCAGTGGGTACACGGTTTGGCCAAAAAACTATTTTGGGCACATTTTTGCCCATCCATCTGTCCTATAAGTTCAAGATACTTGTATCCTGACTCCTTATGCCACTTTTCATTTTTTTTTCTCCAGCAACAAGCCAGTAAACAAAATGGCAGCCACAACTTTTCCTTCAGTTTGTGACCTGGCAATCATGGCTTTACTCTGGTTAGAAGATCTGAATGTCCACCACGGAGGATCTGAGAAGGATACGCGTCCATAGATATACAATTTTATTTTTCCTTTATGAACTCCAAAACTATCAAGCGGGTTTGCCCCAAGTAACAAAAAGAGATCTTTCTGGACCAAGATCTAGCTTTCTGACAAATTTAGTGTCATCTCATTCAGTGGTTCAGACTCCAATTGTGTTCCAAATCCCTTTGGAAACTGCATGGGAAAAAAGCGTTTTGGGACCCACACTTTTTCTACCCCTGTTTGACAGATCATACCAAACAGCAGCTGAAGTGAGTAGCATACTACTATTGAAAATTTCACAAAGGTTCATCAAACGGCACCAAAGTCATTAACAAAACACACAATGCTCTGGGAATTAGGTCCTAAACATAATTTAATATATATTTATGTTTTTTCCCCAAAATAGGTTATTTAAGTCTTGCAACCGTGTTGTTTTCTATCAGAGGGTGTTATAGTATTAGTGGCCATGTTTATTGCTGGAATTACTAATGCTCCTTTTTGAGTGTAGTAACTTTACACTAAATTAGGATCCATCTCTGTGTCCAGGGGAGTAGACGAGTAGGTGTACACTTTAAGATTAATATTTAACTCCTAAATGATGAATCGCCAGGGGTAAACTTACCCAAATGTGGAAGAGTAAGCTTACACATTTAGGCCCTCATTATGACACTGGCGGTAAATTCTGCTTACCGCCATGCTGATGTCTGACAATTTAATGCCGCAGTGGCGAATATCCATCCACCATATAATGACACACACACACCAATCCGACAGAATACAGCCACATACACAAATCTGCCAGACCAAAGGTCAGTGATAAACTGCCAGTCCCAAAACCCACACCAGTACGTCAACAGAACAACACCCATCACATTATGACCCACGAGTCACCACTGTGGACATTCAACGGCGGTAAACCATTGGCGGTACATACCGCTGCACACAGAATGGATACCCACAGACAAAACAACACCACATTGGACAATTCAAACAACACACACCTGACACCCATACACACTCCACACTCACACACCCACACCACTATAAAACACACACCCACATTACCCACAACCCCTTACGAATACAAATCATTGGCACGAGACTGACAGCAAGACCACTGACACAACTAGAGCCACACACCACTCACACCCATACACCCCTCACACACTCCACATCACACACCCCATTCACATTACCCAACATACCCGCAGCAACACATATCACACAACACCTATGGCACACAAAGGCACCACAAAGGCACCTCGGTTTCACTGACGAGGAGTTGAGGGTCATGGTGGAGGAAATCGTCAGGGTAGAGCCATAGCTATTTGGAGCACAGGTGCAGCAAATATCAATAGCTAGAAAGATGGAGCTATGGAGGAGAATCGTGGACAGGGTCAACGCCGTGGGACAGCACCCCAGAACAAGGGACGACATCAGGAAGAGGTGGAACAACCTATGGGGGAAGGTACGTTACATAGCATCAAGGCTCACTATACAGAGGACTGGCAATGGACCCCCACTTACTCCCCACAACTCACAGCATGGGAGGAGCAAGTCTTGGCAATACTGCATCCTGAGGGCCTGGCCGGAGTCAGAGGAGGACTAGACTCTGGTAAGTCAATTTTCAACAATTATCACCCCTCATACCTGCATGCAGAACATACCCTCACTCCACTCCATCCCACACATTCCACCATCACATCGCACTGATCCCAATGCCAAGCCCTGCATGCTGTACCAATGCATGGACACCCTTCACAGCCCTTCATGGACACTCATCACTAAAGCATGCACAGCATAGGAAAACTAACAATCTCACCATACACCAACATAGACAAGTAAAAGCTGGCAGGAAAACACCAAACATAGAGGGGAAGCCAGGGATGTACAATACGTCATACACATTAAGCATAATGCATCTTTTACATCCCCACAGGTACCCCTGCCAATGTCACTGGAGAGGAGGTGCCATCACTACCCAGTCCCCCAACAGAAGAGGCCCACAGTGATTACAGTAACTCTGGTCTTCAGGATCTGGATGATCTACCTGACCCATCAGGGACCACTGGACAGCTAGTCACTCAAGCCCAGTCACAGACCATAATAGAGCCACCCCATCAGGAATCAACATCACATCACCCACCCAGCATCCCCAAACCTCTGTCCCCAGGACACGTCAATCAGCAGTATGCCCACCTGTACATGGACCCCAAGTTACACCTCATACACAAGACAATCAGGGACCTGGGGTCAGTGGCAGTGGTCACACGGTTCAGGGGACAGAGTCACAGGCCACCAGGGACATTGGTGGGACTGCTGTATGCCAGGGGGAGGACAGGAGCAGGGAACCAACTCTCCAGGAGGCCCTCTCCGAGATCCTGGGAGCCTACCAACATTCCCAGGACATGATGGGCCAGATCCTAGACAACGTGCAGGAGAACAGGCGGCTGAAGAAGGGACAGTATCAGGGGATCAGGGAGGACTTGCAGGCCATCAACAACACCCTGATCTCCATAGCAGGGGTGCTGGCAGACATGGCCAACATTATGAGGGAGGCAGTGTCACACCAGCGGGCCCCTACCACTACCCAGTCATCTGAACAACCCTCCACTTCTGCTGCCACTAGTGGCCAGGAGGCCTTGCCACAGGACCAACAGGCCGCCAGCATCCCTCCCCATGCAGAAGGAGAACCACCCCACACACGTTTCCTGTGACCCAGACAGAAGCCAGAGACACTTGCCAAGACTACCGCCAGGAAATGAGACTCTACTGATTGTCCCTCTTGTGTCCCACTCAGTCACCTTGTCCACCTTGAACTACCATTGCTCCCCTTCCTATGGCCCCTTGGACAATGCACCTGTACTACGAACAGACTGGAACAATACCCTGGACTGGCCTCCATCATCACCCCATCCCGTTACACTTTCCCCTCTATATATTAGCACTACAATAAACACCCTTGGATAAACAACGACTTTGAGTATGTCATGTATTTCAAATTTGTATTGATTGAAACAGCTACAACCATTGCAAATGAACTGTATGTAAAATGAGCATTGAATTAATGACCTGTAGCTGGCTGTTGTGATCACACCAGGAGTATTTGTCAAATCACCAACTTCTGTAAAATGTATATCCAGAAGTGGACAAAGAAGTGGGAAATACCAGCCAATGCCACACAGAATACAACCAAAGTCATTGAAATGTAAAGTTGCACTGTCTGACCTGTGTGTCATTGGACGTACTGACAGATGTTCTGTTGTCCATATCCTCATCCTCTGCCTCATCCTCACTGTCCACAGGGTCCACTGCTGCCACAGGGGCATCTCCAGTTTCCTCATCCTGCAGAAAAGGCACATGGCATCTGAGGGCCAGGTTTTGCAACATGCAGCATGCCACTACTATCTGACAGACCTTCTTGAGTGAGAAGCATAGGGATCCACCTGTCAGATGGAGGCACCAGAACCAGGCCTTCAGGAGGCCAAAGGTCCTTTCAATGATCCTTCTGGGTCGCTCATGTGCCTCATTATAATGTTCTTCTGCCCTTGTCCTGGCATTTCTCTCAGGGGTCAGCAGCCAACTCTGGTTTGGGTAACCAGAGTCACCTGCGATTGTTGAGGGACTACATTTAGCCACACACTATCCTAAATGGCCAACACCATAGGCATACAACAACATAACTGGTTGGGAATCAGGGCTCACCTATTAGCCACACCCTGTCCCTCTGTAGTTGGGCCATCACATTTGGGATGCTAGTATTCCTCAGGACAAAGCCAGCAGGATACTTAGCATTGACGTGGGAAATGTACTGGCCGCCAAGCACACCATCTGCACATTCATGGAGTGGAAACTCTTACGATTCCTGAACACCTGTTCATTCTAGCGAGGGGACAAATGCAATAGGTGTTCCGTCAATCGCACCAATTATATTGGGGATATGTCCCATTGCATAGAATCCGGCCTTCACAGTGGCCAGATCCTCAACCTGAGGGAATGCTATGTAGCTGCACATGTGTTTTTTCAGGGCAGACAACACTCTTGTCAGCACTATTGAGAACATTGGCTGTGACATTCCTGCTGCCAAGCCCACTGTCACTTGGAAAGAACCAGTTGCCAGGAAATGGAGCACTAATAGCACTTGCACAAGAGGGGGGATCCCAGTGGGGTGACATATAGCAGATATCAGGTCAGGCTCCAATTGTGCACACAACTCTGTGATTGTGGCCCCATCCAGTCTATAGGTGAGGATAATGTGCCTGTCCTCCAGTGTAGCCAAGTCCACCAGGGGTTTGTACACGGGGGTATGTCTCATCTCCTATTCATCCACAGCCGAAGGTATCTAAGGGACAAAAGAGTGAGGAGGCTGTCACAAACTGAACAATGGAGCCACAACTGCAGTCCGCAATCTGCAAACATGTTATGGGACAGTGCAATTTGTGAAGTATGTGCCAATTTATGCTGTGATGCCGCATTAATCCATAGGCCTGTTCTCCCCCCTCTAATGGCGTCCGCCTGTCCTGTGTGGAGAGACAGGTGAAAGTGAGGTGATGCCGCTGCTGTTGTATACCGTGGCAGAAGGCGGCCGGAAACGGCTGTGCAATCCCTCCTTGGTTATAATTGGGCCCTATGGGGTACAGTGGCCAATGGTGATTTACGCCGGCGGTGACGGTATGCACCGCCGTGGACATGACCGCCATTTTCTATCATATTCCTCACTTGTTTCCTGACCTTCCATAGGAGAAGACCTACACTGCATGTGCTGCTGTGACCTGTGTCTGGAACCTACTATGGCCCGTGTGACCGGGGAAAGGGCCACAGCCTTCACTTCAGAGAAGTTGGAGCGACTGGTGGACTACTGTATTGGCCTCCAGACCAACAGGTGAGTACACTGTGGGCACGATACATGTGGCATGAATGCATGGAATTGTATGTGTGAAGGCCTTGTGTAAGGGTGGTGGGTGGATGTCCTCTTGGCGGTGTACGTTGTGTGTTGGGCTATGTGTGTGCCAATGTTGATGGAAACGGGTAAGGTGGGCCATTTGTGTTACTGGCTGGACTGTTTGTCTAATGGTGTTTTCCTGTCTGTATTGCCTCTGCAGGTCAGCGCCCATCAAAAGAAGGGTATGTGGCGTGCCATCGCCAAGGACGTGCAGACCCTGGGAGTCTATGGCAGACGGAGCACCCACTGTTGGAAACAGTGGGAGGACCTGAGATGCTAAGCATGGAGGAATGCGGAGGACCAGCTGGGGATGGCCTCCTAACAAGGAAGGGGTGCCCGTCGGACCCTGACCCCCCTAATGGCCCACATACTGGCAGTGGCTTCTCCTGAGCTGGATGGGCGTTTGAGGGCATCACAGCAGCCACAAGGGAGTGAGTACAGTGGCCATCATTGAAGCTCACGGATGGAGGGGTGGTATCCGTGTGGTGGTTGTGGGTCAGTGGGTGTCCCTAGGCCTAGGTGGCTAAGGGTCTGAAAGGGAAATACTGCTTACCTAGCTTGTTAGTATTCCCTACTGTCCAGGGCTGCGTGGGTCCCAGGTGTGCTGCAGTTGGCGGTAGGTACCCCTCCTCATTCCTTGTTGAGTAGCCATTTCACTGGTAGTGCAATGCATAGTGTGTAGACCTGTTCACTGTGTGTGAGGGTGCTGTGTATGCCAACGGTGGTGTTGTTGCAGTCATTGACCCAGTGAATCCTTTGTCTCTCTCCCCCCTTTCTTGTTTTGTCATCCTGTCCTTATGTGCATAAGCATCATCTGGCGGAGGAGCAGAGGCAAATGTGACAGAGGGAGCTGCATCCCACAGGACCTTGGAGGCAAAGTCCGCTGACGCTGAGGGCACCAGTGGGATGGAGGGTGAGAGGAGCACCACAACGGAGACTGGAGGGGACAACATAGACTCTGATACCTCCTCCGCTGGGTTCTCCCTAGTGGTGGCGGACACCTCTGTGAACACCTCAGCTGCAGGTACAGCCACCACCCCCGTACCAGCACCGCCCTCCCAGTAGCCCTTCAGCGAGTTGCCGGTGCCCTCTCACCCAGGAGGGTGGGCATCTCCTTTGCCCCAGGCACCTCAGGCCCTGCCCCAGTGAGCCCTGCTGCCCTGAATGAGGAGGCTATTGACCTCCTGCGATCCATCTCCGTAGGGCAGTCAACCACTTTATCCCACAGGCACTCACACAAATACCATTTATTTGCAGACACAACAACATCAACTATTTCCACTGTTTCCCTCTCCCCCTCCTTCTCCACCTCCCACCCAGTTACATCCACACTCACACCTGCATGCACTACATCATCATCCACTACAAGCATCATCACTACACCAGGCAGAACACACATCTCACTGGCAGACACCTCCACAACATCCATGCACACATCCCCTGTGTCCTCTCCCACTGTGTCTGTCCCTGCCCTCCTAAAGTACACAAACGCAAGCACTCAGACAACCAACAGCCATCCACCTCACAACAGCATATAGCCCATGCACCTGCACCCAAATCCAGCAGACAAACACCTCCAACAACCACTCCCTCATCCTCCACTCCCATTACTCCTCCCTCTTTCTGCCCTGATGTCCCTAAAAAAGCTTTTCCTTTCCCAATTTGAGCTCTTCCCTACCCCTCCACCCCCCCCATCAGTATGGGCAAGGTAGCAAGGACCCAGCCAAGCAACTCAGCCAGACAGTCCACGGGCCCAGTGGTAGCAGCACCTACTTGTGGTGGAATGGATTCCAGGCCACAAACACTGAAGGGGAAAGAGACTGCACCAACCACAAAGAAGGGGAAGGAGCCTGCACCAGCCACAAGGAAGGGGGAGGAGCCTGCACCAGCCACAAAGAAGGGGAAGGAGCCTGCACCAGCCACAAGGAAGGGGAAGGAGCCTGCACCAGCCACAAGGAAGGGGAAAGAGCCTGTACCAGCCACAAGGAAGGGGAAGGAGCCTGCAACAGGCACACAGAAGGGGAACTGGAAGGTGTCACGGAGCCCCCACTGCCAGCCATGGTTGTGCAGCCATCAGAGAGTGAAGGGGCTGAGC
Source organism: Pleurodeles waltl (assembly GCF_031143425.1). Classification (NCBI taxonomy): domain Eukaryota; kingdom Metazoa; phylum Chordata; class Amphibia; order Caudata; family Salamandridae; genus Pleurodeles; species Pleurodeles waltl. The sequence goes on along the minus strand of NC_090447.1, from coordinate 1,447,715,767 downwards.
AGGAGCCTCCCACAACCACCACCACAGTGCAGCCATCGGAGAGTTTCGGGGGCTGAGCAGGAGCCTCCCACAACCACCACCACAGTGCACCCATCGGAGAGTTTCGGGGGCTGAGCAGGAGCCTCCCACAACCACCACCACAGTGCACCCATTGGAGGGTGCAGGGGCTGAGCAGGGGCCTCCCACAACCACCACCACAGTGCAGCCATCGGAGGGTTCAGGGGCTGAGCAGGAGTCTCCCACAACCACCACCACAGCATCCGTCACCCACCTGGAGACTGTGGCCTTGCACTCTCCAGGGCCAAGCACAGGGCATGTTGCCCCCTCCAGAACCAGTGGGGTATTCACCTACACGAGAGACTGTGGCCTTGCACTCCCCAGAACCAAGCATAGGGCATGTTGCCCCCTCCAGAACCAGTGGGCAAGTCACCCACCTGAGAGACTGTGGCCTTGCACTCCCCAGGACCAAGCACAGGGCATGTCGCCCCCTCCAGAACCAGTGGGGTATTCACCCACTCGAGAGACTGTGGCCTTGCACTCCCCAGGACCAAGAACATGGCATGTTGCCCCCTCCAGGACCAGTGGGCAAGTCACCCACCCACGAGAAACTGTGGCCTTGCACTTCCCAGGACCAAGCACAGGGCATGTTGCCCCCTCCAGAACCAGTGGGGAAGTCACCCACTCGAGAGACTGTGACCTTTTACTCCCCAGGACCAAGCACAGGGCATGTTGCCCCCTCCAGAACCAGTGGGAAAGTCACCCACCTGAGAGACTTGTGGCCTTGCACTCCCCAGGACAAAGCAATGGGAATGTTGTCTCCTCCAGAACCAGTGGGGTATTCACTCACTTGAGAGACTGTGGCCTTGCACTCCCCAGGACCAAGCACAGTGCATATTGCCACCTCCGGAACCAGTGGGCAAGCCATCCACTCGAGAGACTGGGGCCTTGCACTCCCCAGGACCAAGCACAGAGCATGTTGCCCCCTCCAGAACCAGTGGGCTTGTTTCCGCATCCGGCTGAGGTTCCCCCCCCCCACCCCCTGAGGTGCCTGCCTATTTGCCAACTGATACCCCTGCAGTATTCTCTCTGTATTGGGGCTGGATTCAAGTGGGGTCTTGGACTTTGCCCTGTAGCCATGTGGACCCTGTGAACCATGGACTGGGCAGTGTCCCTTTTTTATACACTTGTACAGATCTGTTTGATGTGTAAATGGGATTGCTGAATTCATTGCTGGACTGATTACAATCATTTTCATAGACTCCTGTTGCCTTCACATTATTCTGCAGATTTTCGTGTTCAATTTGTTTTTGTAATGCATATCGTTGTGTGAATGGTGTGTGTGTGTCGGGTGTGTGTTGTGCGTGTGTGTGTCACTCTCTTTTTCCTCCCTTCCTCCCTTGTGTGCTAGGCGGCAGTACTCACCGTCATCGTCTTCGCCGGCGTTGGTGTTCCAGGTGGAGCTTAACGTAGAAGACCTTCAGGAATACTTGCAGTTCTGGTTCCATGGCGCCTGTGTCTCCAATGATGAGTCCTTTGATTTTGTGCTCTGTTTCCACCAGGCTTTTGATGGTGTTGGTACCACCTTGGAAAAGGTGGAGGTTTGCGGGGTCATATTATGGTGGACGGTACTTTGTCTTCCTCCTGGCTGTAGGCGGCTACCGCCGTGGTGCCTGTTGTTTCCGCCCAGGGGGTCGGTGTGGTACATTGGCTGTTTATCGGTGATATCACCACCATGGTCATAATTTGGCGGTAGTTACCGCCAGCCTGTTGCTGGTATTACCGCCACTTTATAACCAACTGCCAGGGTCGTAATGAGGGCCTTAGATTTCTCTCTTGTATGGATGCTTCAAATGTATGTTTAATAGCTTCAAGAAGCTGTTTTTTATCTTGTCACGTTTTAACACATTTGCTTCATCCGTGGGACATGTTTAGTTTAATACTGGACAATATGAGTTTTTCGTACACTATCTGCTAGTGAGCAGTTTGTATGTTTCTTTCCAGATTATTACACGCAATAAGGGAGGAGCAATGAGGGTTTGAAATGTCAATCAGGCAACAGCAACCTGCAAGACCTTGTTCTTGTTCAGCTAATTATCACGAATTTGTTTATTTTCCATTTTATAGTGATGTGTTCTGGATAGTAGTGAAACACTGACGAAAGTAATACTGAACTATAAGATAAAAATGACACAGTTTTGATATAAAATTGGAAGTTGACTCTTATCACTGAACATGTTGAAAACGAGCCCAGACACTCTATTAACATGAGTGTTCATGAATGCAGCTCATATGTGTAAATGGCTGGCCTGGCTTATAGTGAGTACCTGATGGTACTTACACCTTGTGCCAGGTCCAGTTATCCCTTATTAGTAGATTAGTAGTGTTCTAGCAGCTTAGGCTGATGGAGGTAGCTATAGCAGAGCAGCTTAGGCTGAACTAGGAGACATGCAAAGCTCCTACTATACCACTTATATCATATAGCTCTATATCACAAGAAACACAATACTCAAAGTTACTAAAAATAAATGTACTTTATTTTAGTGACAATATGCCAAAAGTATCTCAGAGGATACACTCTCCTAGGAGGTAAGTAAAATACACAAAATATACACACAAACCAAAAATCAGGTAAGTAAAACACCTAGAAAAGTAGTGCAAACACTGTGGAACACATTAGAATGCAATAGGAGCCAATAGGCCTAGGGGCAACACAAACCATATACTCCAAAAGTGGAATGTGAACAACAAATGGAGCCCAGGCCTAGTGTAGTGTGTAGAGGGTTGCTGGGAGTGTAAGACAATGTTAAGGGTGTCCAAAATACCCCACCCCAAGACCCTGAGAAGTAGGAGTAAAGTTACCCTACTACCCCAGAAAGATAGTAAAGCTGAGATAGGGGATTCTGCAAAGACAACAACTGACTGCAAAGCACTGAAGACGGATTCCTGGACCTGAGGACCTGCAAAGGAAGGGGATCAAGTCCAAGAGTCACGCAAGTGTCCAGGGGGGCTAGGAGCCCACTAAACCCCGGATGAAGGTGCAAAAGGGCTGCCTCTGGGTGGAAGAAGCCAAAGATTCTGCAACAACGGAAGGTGCCAGGAACTTTTCCTTTGGTCAGAAGATGTCCCATGGCGTGCTGAAGGATGCAGAGTTGTTTCCATACAGAAAGACGCAAACAAACCTTGCTAGCTGCAAAAGTGTGGTTAAAGATTATGGGTGGTGGCAGGGCCCAGGAAGCACCAGGAGGTTGCCGCTTGGAGGAGGAGACAGAGGGGGCACTCAGCAACACAGAGAGCCCATGCAGAAGCAGAGGCATTCAGGAAATTTGAGCACAGCAGTTGTCTCAGCACAACAAAAGAGGGTCCCACGAAGTCGGAGGTCAACTCAGAGAGTTGGGCAATGCAGGACGGAGTGCTGGGGAACTGGGCTGTGCTGTGCATGAAGTAAGTCTTGCAAAAGTGCACAGAAGCCCTAGCAGCTGCAGATCACATAGTACACAGGATTACTGTCTGACGTGAGGAGGCAAGGACTTACCTTAACCAAATTTAGACAGAAGGACCACTGGTCTGTCGGAGTCACTTGGATCTGGCTCCAGTGCTCCAGGGACCACGCTCGTCAGGATGAGAGAGGACCCAGAGGACCGGTGATGCAGAAAATTGGTGCCTGCGTTGGCAGGGGGAAGATTCCGTCGACCCACAGGAGATTTCTTCTTGGCTTCCAGTGCAGGGTGAAGGCAGACAGCCCTCTGAGCATGCACCACCAGGAAGCAGTCAAGAAAGCCAGCAGGATTAGGCGCTACAATGTTGCTGGTACTCTTCTTGCTACTTTTTTGCGGTTTTGCAGATGTCCTGGAGCAGTCAGCGGTCGATCCTTGGCAGAAGTCGAAGAGAGAAGTGCAGAGGAACTCTGGTGAGCTCTTGCATTTGTTTTCTGAAGAGAAACCAACAGGAGAGACCCTAAATAGCCCTCAGAGGAGGATTGGCTACCTAACCAGGTAAGAGCCTATTAGGAGGGGTCTCTAACGTCACCTGCTGACACTGGCCACTCAGAGTTCTCCATTGTGCCTTCACACCTCTGCTTTCAAGATGGCAGAGGTCCAGGACACACTGGAGGAGCTCTGGGCACCACCCCTGGGGTGGTGATGGACAGGGGAGTGGTCACTCCCCTTTCCTTTGTCCAGTTTCAAGCCACAGCAGGAGCTGGGGGATCCCTGACCCATCTGTGCCCTTCAAAGCATTTCCAGAAGCCAGCAGAGGCTACTCCTCACCTATTTCCAAAGAGAGAGGGTGTAACACCCTCTCTCAGAGGAAATCCTTTGTTCTGCCTTCCTGGAACTGGGCTGCCCAGGCCCCAGGGGTCAGAAACCTGTCTGAGGGTTGGCAGCAGCGGTAGCTGCAGAGAAAATCCTGTAGAGCTAGTTTGGCAGTACCCGGGCTCTATGCTGGAGCCCCGGGGATGCATGGAATGGTCCCCCCCCATAACAAAATGGTATTGGGGTGACAATTCCATGATCCTAGACATGTTACATGGTCATGTTCAGAGTTACCATGGTGACGCTACATATAGGTATTGACCTATATGTAGTGCACACGTGTAATGGTGTCCCCGCACTCACAAAGTCCGGGGGAATTGCCCTGAACAATGTGGGGGCAACTTGGCTAGTGCCCGGGAGTCCTCACACTTAGTAACTTTGCACCCAACCTTCACTATGTGAGGGTTAGGCATATAGGTGACTTATAAGTTACTTAAGTGCAGTGTAAAATGGCTGTGAAATAATGTGGACGTTATTTCACTCAGGCTGCAGTGGCAGTCCTGTGTAAGAATTGTCTGAGCTCCCTATGGGTGGCAAAAGAAATGCTGCAGCCCATAGGGATCTCCTGGAACCCCAATACCCTGGGTACCTAGGTACCATATACTAGGGAATTATAAGGGTGTTCCAGTGTGCCAATCAGAATTGGTAAAATTAGTCACTAGCCTGCAGTGACAATTTTAAAAGCAGAGAGAGCATAAACACTGAGGTTCTGGTTAGCAAAGCCTCAGTGATACAGTTAGGCACCACACGGGGAACACATACAGGGCACAACTTATGAGCACTGGGGTCCTGGCTAGCAGGATCCCAGTGACACAGGCAAAAACAAATATACACACAAGTAAAAATGGGGGTAACATTCCAGGGAAGATGGTACTTTCCTACAATATGGCACTCAAAAATAAAGCTGAGTTGATAGTTTAGCAAGATTCGGGGTCTTCTCAACTTTTACATTGCTCTACTTTTGCACGTGCACTACCTGGTGTGTTACAAGAATTCCACTGTGAAAACATGTGCACACCATTAGATTATAATAGGTAACTGTTTTTTTGGATAAATAGATGTTCCATTGTGCAACTGCTCGAAGATCAATTCACTACCATGACCTTGGAAATGTGGTCATGAGTCGTTGTGGTGGCTTGCATAATATACACAGCATACCATCCTCACTTTAAAAGCTTGGTTGATGTCGCCAACCAAAAACAAAAGAAAGCGAGTGAGGCACAAAGAAATCAAAGTCACAATTAAGATTAAGTAATCGAGGAACAACGAATAGTTGGTCTTGGGCTTACATCCATGTGGATGAGAAGCATTCCAATAAAACACATTCAGACTAGAACTCAATTTGCGATTTTATTTAATAAGCCAGCCAATAAAATCGGGAAAAGCTGGTAGACATTAACAGCCTCGTCTCGTTTCCGATATACATCAAGGAAATCTGCGAAAAAAATAAAAAGGAAAATAATTAGCTGGTACCAATAGACCATCATATGGAACCTTTCTTGAGAACAAAACATATTAGGTATTTTAGTTTGTGCACAACCTATTGGAGAGTAGTGATAGCTGTGTAGATGCGGTTTAACTGCTGTATTAGTGCAATCAGCGGACAATTGGACTTAAACATAGTGTCACTGACGTCTGATTTTAAATATGTAAAATACTTCTAAAGTGAGTTGCAGCTCTATTGCTCTGATTGATTTCCGGACCATAAGTGCGATGCCAGGCAATGTTAAGGACGCTAATGAGGCAAAGCTCAGCCCTCCACAGGGCTTGGTCGCCCCACTCACTGCTGCCGCTCCTGCCTGCCTTTGCCGCCTCCTGCCTGCAGATTCCTTCGCTCGCTCGCTGCTCCTGGGATTTCCCGCCGCTGCCTCCCTGCGGCCCCGCCCCCCTGTGATTCCATTCGCCGGACCGCTCCCGCCACCCAGCTGCTCCTCCCTCCCGGCTCCTTACTTAAGGGGACCGTAGGGGACCACAGAGTGTGACCGCTCAGCCCTCCACAGGGCTTGGTCGCCCCACTCACTGCTGCCGCTCCTGCCTGCCTTTGCCGCCTCCTGCCTGCAGATTCCTTCGCTCGCTCGCTGCTCCTGGGATTTCCCGCCGCTGCCTCCCTGCGGCCCCGCCCCCCTGTGATTCCATTCGCCGGACCGCTCCCGCCACCCAGCTGCTCCTCCCTCCCGGCTCCTTACTTAAGGGGACCGTAGGGGACCACAGAGTGTGACCGCTCAGCCCTCCACAGGGCTTGGTCGCCCCACTCACTGCTGCCGCTCCTGCCTGCCTTTGCCGCCTCCTGCCTGCAGATTCCTTCGCTCGCTCGCTGCTCCTGGGATTTCCCGCCGCTGCCTCCCTGCGGCCCCGCCCCCCTGTGATTCCATTCGCCGGACCGCTCCCGCCACCCAGCTGCTCCTCCCTCCCGGCTCCTTACTTAAGGGGACCGTAGGGGACCACAGAGTGTGACCGCTCAGCCCTCCACAGGGCTTGGTCGCCCCACTCACTGCTGGCGCTCCTGCCTGCCTTTGCCGCCTCCTGCCTGCAGATTCCTTCGCTCGCTCGCTGCTCCTGGGATTTCCCGCCGCTGCCTCCCTGCGGCCCCGCCCCCCTGTGATTCCATTCGCCGGACCGCTCCCGCCACCCAGCTGCTCCTCCCTCCCGGCTCCTTACTTAAGGGGACCGTAGGGGACCACAGAGTGTGACCGCTCAGCCCTCCACAGGGCTTGGTCGCCCCACTCACTGCTGCCGCTCCTGCCTGCCTTTGCCGCCTCCTGCCTGCAGATTCCTTCGCTCGCTCGCTGCTCCTGGGATTTCCCGCCGCTGCCTCCCTGCGGCCCCGCCCCCCTGTGATTCCATTCGCCGGACCGCTCCCGCCACCTTGCTGCTCCTCCCTCCCGGCTCCTTACTTATGACGCCCCCAGAGCGACCGCGCAGCGGACGCGCGCAGCGGGAGCTCCGACTGAGCGCCGAAGGTGCGCCAAAGGTAAGCCCGTCTGCGCCCGTCCGCGCCTGGACCGCGCCCAGCGCCAGACCCCCTGGTCCTCGCCCTCGCCAGCACACCCTGCACAGCTACGATGCCAGAACCCTCCACGCACTCAACGCCGGCCGAAACACCGCCTGCTACCGAGCCACCCCGAGACGCACCCACGGACCCTTCACCTGCCTGACCTGCCGCTTCACCAGCCTACGACCCAACACTGCACCTACTAAACCGAGCCCCAGCAACAAACACCTGATGTGCATCCTGCTCAACACCCGCTCCGTTCACAGGCATGCCGTCGAACTCTGGACCCTCCTCGACTCGACAGCACCAGACATCGCCTTCCTGACAGAAACCTGGATGAACGCCTCCTCAGCACCCGACGTCGCCATCGCCGCCCCAGAAGGCTACAAAATCACCAGGAGGGACCGCGTCAACCAGACAGGAGGAGGCATCGCCATCATCCACAAGAACACCATCCGCATCACGACCAACTCTGATGACACCTTCACCTCCGCCGAACACCTCCACTTCCAGATACACACCAACCCCAAGACCACGCTCAGAGGCACCCTCATCTACAGACCACCGGGACCACGCACACAGTTCAGCGAAGACATCACAGACTTCGTCAGCCCCCACGCCATCAATTCCACCGACTACATCCTCCTGGGGGACCTCAACTTCCACCTGGAGGACGACAAGGACCGCAACACCACTGCTCTACTGGACAACCTGGCCAACCTCGGACTCAAGCAACTGGTAACCACCCCTACACACCACGCCGGCCACACGCTTGACCCAGTCTTCTCATCCAGCAAATATGTCACCTTCAGCCACTCCACCAATCTCCAGTGGACTGACCACAGCTGCGTCCACTTCAGCTTCAGTAAAACGACGACCCACCACCACCCCCAACAAACCCCCCGCAGGAGCTGGAACAAGATCACCGGCGACCAGCTCACCACCTTCCTCAGCCAGAACCCCCCCACCAGCTCAACGGACCCCAACGAAGCCGCCAACAACCTCACACAGTGGATCACCAACTGCGCAGACGCCCTCGCACCACTGAAGAAGAACCCCCCCAGCAGACGCAGCAGCAAGAAAGCCTCCTGGTTCACCGACGAGCTCATCACCTCCAAGAAGAACTGCCGCTCCCTGGAGAACACCTGGCGCACCAACCAGACCACAGACAACATGACGGCCCTCAAACACGCCACCCGCAAACACCACCAACTGATCCGCGCCACAAAGAAGACAGCCTTCAAGGAACGACTGGACAACAACACCCACAACAGCAAGGAACTCTTCAGCATCGTCAAAGAGCTCTCCAACCCCGACGCCGGAAACAATGACATCACTCCCTCGCAAGACCTCTGCGACTCCCTCGCAGCCTTCTTCCACGACAAGATCGCCAACATTCACAACAGCTTCGGCCCACCAACCACAAACCCCACCACCGAACCGATGCCCCCCACCGCCACCCTCCGCACCTGGACCCCAGTCAGCACCGAAGACACAACACGCACAATGAACACCATCCACTCCGGATCCCCTACGGACCCCTGCCCACACCACATCTTCAACACGGCTGACCACATCATCGCACCCCACCTCCGTGACATCGTCAACGCCTCCTTCAACACCGCCACCTTCCTGGAGTGCTGGAAACACGCCGAGATCAGTGCCCTGCTGAAGAAACCAACTGCAGACCCCTCCGACCTCAAGAACTACCGCCCCATCTCGCTCCTCCCGTTTCCTGCCAAAGTCATCGAGAAGACCGTCAACAGACAGCTAGCTGCCTTCCTCGAGACCAACGGATCCCTCGACCACTCGCAATCCGGCTTCCGAGCCAACCACAGCACGGAGACCGCCCTCATCGCAGCCACAGACGACATCAGATCCCTAATGGACAATGGGGAAACTGCGGCCCTCATCCTCCTGGACCTCTCCGCAGCGTTCGACACTGTCTGCCACCGCACCCTGGTACAGCGCCTGAACAACACCGGCATCCAGGGGAAGGCCCTGGAGTGGATCGCCTCATTCCTCGCCGGAAGAACCCAGAGAGTCCGCCTCCCCCCGTTCCGGTCAGCGGCCACCGAAGTCATCTGCGGAGTTCCACAAGGGTCATCGCTCAGCCCCACCCTCTTCAACGTCTATATGAGCCCCCTCGCAACCATCGCACGTCAACACAACCTCAAGATCATCACCTACGCCGACGACACCCAGCTGATCCTCTCCCTCACCAGCGACCCGGACGCCGCCAGAGCCAGCCTACACGAAGGGATGAAAGACGTCGCCGAATGGATGAAGAACAGCCGCCTGAAACTGAACTCAGACAAGACGGAGGTCCTCATCCTGGGATCATCACCATCCGCCTGGGACGACTCCTGGTGGCCCCCTGCCCTGGGAGCCACCCCCAAGCCAACGGACCACGCTCGCAACCTAGGCTTCATCCTGGACTCCTCCCTCTCGATGACCAGACAAGTCAACGCCGTCTCATCTTCATGCTTCAACACCCTGCGCATGCTTCGAAAGATCTTCCGGTGGATCCCCACCGAGACCAGGAAGACGGTCACCCAGGCCCTCGTCACCAGTCGGCTGGACTACGGGAACGCCCTCTACGCCGGCACCGCCGCCAAACTCCAGAAGAAACTCCAACGGATCCAGAACGCCTCAGCACGACTCATCCTGGACATCCCCCGACACAGCCACATCTCCGAACACCTGAGAGACCTGCACTGGCTCCCCGTCAACAAAAGAATCACGTTCCGACTCCTCACCCACGCACACAAGGCCCTCCACGACCTGGGCCCCAAGTTCCTCAACAGCCGCCTGACCTTCCACAAGCCCACCCGCCAGCTCCGCTCCGCCAGCCTCGCTCTCGCCACCGTCCCCCGCATCCGCAGAGCCACCGCCGGAGGAAGATCCTTCTCCTACCTGGCAGCCAAGACATGGAACTCCCTCCCCATCCACCTCCGGACAACGCAAGACCATCTCGTCTTCAGGAAGCAACTCAAGACCTGGCTGTTCGAGCAGTAGCGTTTCCCCCCCCCCCCAGCGCCTTGAGACCCTCCGGGTGAGCAGTGCGCTATACAAATGCCTTTGATTGATTGATTGAAAGGTCTGCAACTATTCATTTTATCAACAATCAGTCTTGTTGGAGTCTTTGAGAGAAGGACCATACCTGCTAGTCTTATGTGGAAAGGGCTGCTTTATTGGAAGCAAGCAGCACCCACAATTTCTACAAACCTTCAGTTTAGCATCGCATTCTAATCCCCTAAAAAGATTTCTTATCTCACCTTCCACTAATCCAGTGGTTCCCAACCTTTTAACTTCTGTGGACCCCCACTTTATCATTACTGGAACCTAGCGACCCCCGACTCATTATTGGAATCTGGGGACTCCCCACTGAGTTATTACTGGAAGCCAGGTACCCCAGCCTAAACACTGTTGGTAAAACGCAAAACAATACACAAAAAATACAGAAACAAACATTAATCAAACATACACAAATGATAACACATTTTATTTAATTTGCAAAGATAAATTACAAAAATGTACATTTAATAGGAAGGATGGAGCTTTTCTAAATTTAATTGAAGCCACAACTCATCCATGCCATGTTGTGTTTGATGCAAGTACACTGCTCCCATGACTTAATCTGAGGATACTAATTTAATTTTTAGCTTTCAATTTTTAATTCCTTGACATTTGTAGTGTGTTTTAAAATGTTCATTTGGATATTGAGCCACTTTATTCATAAACACTTATATACCCCTTATTAATCTGTTAATATTTAATTTACTAAGCAGTTTCTGACCCCCTGAGGGTGCTTTATGGACCCCCATGGGTCCCCGGAACACAAATTGGGAACCACTGCACTAAACAGTTCCTGCCCCTACAGGAACTCCAGCCCCCCACCTCCTTTTATTAATGTCCATATTCTTAAAGCATATCCTACTACCCACTTTAGCTTCAACAATTCAACATTTGACTGTCCTCCCCTTCTTTCACGGGTGCCCGCACCAGAGCCAGACTGCCTCATCTCCATCTTCAATCATGTCATTGTTTGTACTGCTCTTACCCTAACCTTCCCATCTCTCCACCTCTTTATTCTGAGCTCTTTCTTTCTGCCTGCCTCCAGGCACTAATCTAACTCTAATAGTATCTGTTAACAGCTCAGACCTCGCCCTGCCTGCTCCAAAATATGCCTCCCTCAACTTCCTGTACCAGGGTGGGTGTTGGTCTTCCCGCTGCACACTTTGAAGGGATTGATAAGGTCCCTTGAAAGCTGTACAATTCAAGCTATGACGTAGTGACCACGAGGATGCTGTGTTGCACATCTTGCATCCTGCCAGTGTGCCACTCCCAGTCACTCTGCATGGAGAGAGCGAATCCCCTCCACCTCCGCATGGGGCTCGTATTGTGCAATTAGTAGGGCTCAGGCTGCAGAAGAGGAGAGGAGAGGTGAGGTTGGTGAAGTCTAAAAGGGTGTCCAAGTCTTTGGTGTGAGTGGCAGTCTTCTGGGGATTGTTGAATGTATGTGAGTATGTATGTAAGTAGAATTACATGGCACGGCACAAAGCTAGCAACAAACCAATGGAGACAGAGAGATGTGTGATGAAAAAAGAGCACTACAACAAGAGAGGGTTGGGTTGATTCAAAAGAGATAGTGAAATACGGAAATCGGGGGCAGCTGAAGGCTAAATGTTCTGGTAAGAGGAATAGGAAAGTTGGCAGGGGGGACCTACTCCAGGTACGGGTGAAAGAAACAGAGGTGTCATCCAGGGGTGCGGGCTGTGTAGTAGTTTCAGGCAGAAGATCTGTATATTCAATAAATGTGGGCATTGCCTCCCTTAGAATTTCACCTCTATATTGCTTGCACTCTCTGAATTGAGTGCTAGTTCAGAATGTATAAACCATGACTATTGCTGAAAATGTAGTGGGAAGCAAGTCCACCTTCATGAGAACATTACACAACCTGTCATCATTCAAGAACGTACTGCCATGTAATAAGGCTCTTGTGTACCTAGGTTAGAATATTGCACCATAGCCTTTACATGGTGTGAAAAAAAAATCTAAACTCCAGAGATTCCAGAAATAAGTGTCTAGGCTCAATTTAAACTGAAGTATTCAGGTCATATCACCTCAGCTCTAAAAAAAAAATCTCCCTAATCATGTAGGTTTGTATTTCATTTTTTCGTTTCCCCCTGTGAACTGTGTTGCAATATTCCTGTCAGGGGTATTCAAGAGTATTATTAAAGTTCACATTCTTGTCCATTTGCAGGCTTGAGAGCACCATGATTTGAAAGTTGGTACAAATCCAGGCAGCTGCAATTTGCTTTGAGGCAGAAGAGGTGCAGATCAATGTAGATTGCTCCATTTTTCACTTTTTGGGAATGACACAACCAAAAATTAGGACGACATAGAATGTATTTGATCAATGAGTTGGCCATGGCAATTGGTAGTTGACAGGGGTGTGACAGGAATGATCGAATCCATCTGAGGGCAGTCTCTGAAATTCAGAAGCATTTTGAATGCAGCGTCAAAAGAAGCGCATTGTCCACTGTCAAATGCGGCCAATTGGTCAAGAAAGAGTAAAACATCAGATTGTCCAATAGCAAGAGACACCAAGAGATTATCTTTAAGATCAGCAAAAGCAGAATTGGCTCATGTAAGGGGCCAGACATTTGTCTGGCAGTCTCAGCCCAGGTTTCCACTTAGTGTCAGAGCTGCTATATGACCTTTCCTTGCATAATTGCTCTCAAGAACAGCATTATGGATATGATCTTTTTTTGCTAAACATTTTGTAACCGGTTTTTATTTCTTCAGCATGGCATAAATTTGCCCCTAAGGTGCTATGGCCTACTAAAAAATGCAGCATTTATTTCCAATATGTCAGATGCTAATGTCATGTGGAGGTCTTTAATGGTTTCTGCCACGCTTAGGGCAACCAGGAGATTAGATGTTTTAATTTTCTCAGTATATTACTTGGGACATGGTAATTTTTGAGAAGTAAATGAAGTGGCGGCTTCTAGATAGTACCTATTTCTCTCAGTTACATCATCCCCATGCAAAATTGTATTGCCCGCTGAATACATTATTTGCCCATTAAAAGAAGTGCCATGGTGGCTGGTATGGATTTCATAAAAAAATATGTAGCTCCTTTTATAGAACTTGAGGTTGCCTCTGATATGCCACAATATCCTCTACATGCACTCCAGGAGCATTACTCACCTTTCCCTGTTCTAAAATCGAAGTGTTATCACCTATTAGATGTGCCAAGAAATGTTACTTACTTTTGTGAAACTGCTGTGCCAAGTGTTCGCATAACGGTGGTGCACACAGTCTTTAACAGCTGATCGACACTTCTTTCTGTTGGAACCTAAAAGCAGAATTGTGCAAAGGACTCCCTGAGCGAGGGTTGTGATAGCTTCTGTAGATTGTGTCTATGGCACTGGGGCTTTGGAGTTCAGGTTTTTTAAGAGTGGGTAAGGAGAGTGACAGCTTTTGTTGTGTGTGATCAGTGCATTATCTGGCCAAGGTATATGTTGGGTTGCAAAACAGTTGTTCAACACGTATATTTCAACACTAATCTTCAAAGAGGATGTTTAATTGCTGTGAAGTTATGGGTAGAGCAGTTTTAGAGTGGGCCATCCTGTACATGTCAGGTGATTTCCCACCCTGAGAAAAGCAGGAGTAAATGCCTCGCTAGTGTTTGAAACGGAAGAAAACGCTCCATAATCGAAGGGGACATTGGAGAATGTGTTAGGAGATGTAAAAAAAAATGTCTATGTTTGAAAAAGGTTAATTGTGCAAAGTCACAATTCTGCATGACTCATTCCTGCAGAGAACTTTTCACCTGAATCGCGATTCCGGAATGTGTGGCAAAACCACACCCTCACAGTTTTCTGTGAAACCATTTCACCAGATGTAGAGTAACAGACAACAACCCACAGCTTTGAAACTGCATTTCTACATTACCACAGAAACACAATTTTCTGCAATAGTTTCCGATTCATCAGCGGAAAACACGTAAGAGTGTGGTAATTCTGCAACCAAGAACGTCCAAAAACCAGTGCTTAATTTGTGCTTGTTGTTTCCGGTGCTGAGCACCGGCACTTATTTTTGAGGGCCGGGGCTTATTCTTCTGCCTCAAGCATTTGCTGCGAGCAAAAGATACATATGGTAAAGACGGAGGAAGAAAAAACGAAAAAGCGTCACAAAGGAAGACGTTAGAAAGCTTCAAGAGTGAGCTGAAGGGGCAGGGAGTGGCTTTATATGGATTGAAGAGGCCAGAGATGGCTTCAGGATTACGCCCCTCAGTATTCCGTGCTCACCCATTTAACTGCAGCAGCCACGTGTTTAAGAGGAGGGCTTTGGGCAACGGCACCTTTTTATTTACAAATCAACTCTGCCAAAAACCAATGTATCTTTAGTTTCAGGTGCAGAATTACCTGTGCAGTCTTTAAGAATAAAGCAACCAATAAAATCTGAATTAATGACTTTTACAAACTGTCCTATTTATTGCTGTTTTTTTTGTAAAACGTGCCACAGTTAGAAATATTAAATCACATGAGAGTAATCCTAGCCTTACAGCTTCATTAACACTAAAATCATTTTTACAACTTAATTCCCTAGAAATGTGAATATAACACCGCATAGAGAGAGGCACATGGCTTGATACTGTATATTCAGTATAATCACGTAATGCTTTATTGAGTTAACCCATTCTTACCAGGCTGAACCGAGTGATCCAAGAAGCCACACATTTAGCCATGCCTCCTTCTCCTGGTGGTTGTTCTCCTCTTCCTAGTAGTGTGACGGCTTGGAGAACCTATGTATATACACAGAAATAAGAGCTTTGAACAGGTTATCTCATATTTTGTGGCTCTTATAAAAAGCAGATCAAGTGAAACTAAGTCATAGGAATATCAAGTAGAATTGCTGAGACAGGAAAAGATTCAGTCTTAAAACAGAACCTGGCAATTCAATGGTATCAGAGAAGAAGGGAATATTTAATAATATTGTCTTTCAATCTATTCTGAAAACTGAGAAAGTAAGATTGAACAAACTAAGCCTGTAGAGATGAAGACATACAGGTGGGAGTTGAGCTGCTTTACTATGCCCAGAAGATGTTTCTTTTGTACAGCCGCAGCAAATGGTACAATAGAAGTCCCATCTCCCATCCTGTTCCAAAATTCCAGGTGGCTCCCTTTCTAAACTTCCATGAACCCTTTATTCAGAACACCACCCGAAGGTCAATGGGCGTATGTTGAGGGTGCGTCTTAGCAACAGGAAACACCACCCACCATCCGGCAAGACAACTCCGATCTCTCTCCCTCACCCTTGCAAGCGTCCCCCGTATTCAGCGGAGCCGCATTCAAGGTCGTTCTCTCTCCTACCTCACCGCCAAGTTCTGGAATTACCTCCCACTCCACCACCGAACCTCTCTTTCACTCTCCGATTTCAGGAAGGGACTCAAGACCTGGCTCCTTCACTAAGGCTCACTAGACCACATCGCCTGGAGAACCCCTGGGGTGATAAGTTGTGCTATACAAATAATGATTGATTGATTGAAACAACTGCAAAATGAGGCATGCAGTGAAACAAAATATTTGATTACTGACTGGGGCAATTAGAGCCAATCACACACTAGTATAAATAAAAATCAGAAATGGAAATAGAAAACTAGCCTGATAGATGAGGAGTGATACCCTAAAACCGGTCCCAGGATGCTTGTTTCTGGTCCAGGAAGGACCTGGCATGGCAGCTCTGGCTGGACAGTTCCCATGGGGAGCAGGGAGAAGACTGATTTGCATATGGCTGGGTCCAAACGGGAATGGCATGGCAAACAAAAAAACTGATGGATTAAACCTAGATCTGAACACCAAAAAGCTTGCATATGATACTACATTAAAGCCAGAACCAATGGAATTCCATAGGCTTGTTTTTTAACTAGCCCTTGGGGCTACTTAAATGGAAAGGAATGGCTTTCAAAAATAAAAGGTGGCATTTAGTGAATGGCATTGGCGAGAAACTGTTGTTCCCTTTTGCACTGTATGCTTTTATAAGTGGCAACCGTGCACATTTATAGCTTCGACTTTATGAGTGGGGCACCTTCTCCTTTATGCAGTAGGTATAAGGTTCATGGTTTGTGAACACATTCATGAAAGTATCCGAAAAGTACATGTCTATGATGTGACCTTTAAAGCCAGATTTTTTTGTAACATTCCCCAAAACACTGCGGTCTGAGACAATGACATAGACGTGGGAAGGCCGAATATATTACCAGTTTTTTTAAAGCAAGAAATTGCATCAGGAATGCTTTCATCATAGCAGCAATGTTCGCTTAAGCAGTCCTCTTCACTGAGATCTTGGCTACTTCCGCATTGAATTCGGTTTTTCGGCTCAGCCTTGCATTCTGAAAAGAAAGAAAGAAGGCAGCAAGTAGAGAACGTCCCTATTCTCCTGTTCTAGAAGACTTCCAGCTTCCAAGTTTGAATGATGAATTAAACGCAGTTCCATTGCAAACATACAAAGGAGAAAGTTCAAGATATTTTTAAGAAGTGTACAACTACTTTGAACATTAAGGCTGTCATTCAGAGAAAGTCGAAAATAAATATTTTGTACAATGTACGACCAGCGGATATACTTGCATCTAAAAAAGTACAAACAAAGCTGTAGTGCTTCCCTGAGTATAAAAGGGCTTAACATGTGGATATTTGTTGCAACCATTTCTACATAACAAGAACAACTAGGATTTTCTGTACTGGATATGGAGTTTCACTTAAAAGTCCTGAATTAACACCTTTTATCATTAATACGCATGCCGGTTACGTGGAATGAACAGGAGCAAACTGTTCCTGTTTAACATATAGATTTATTTATTTTTGTATAATCTACTCTGCAGTCAAATCACTACCTGCACAAATTCAAGCGCATATCTCATCACACTTGTGGGCATGCATCTGTTGTGTCACCACAAGTGCCTATTGTGAAATACATACTTGGGTATTTTGATCATTTTTTTGTTATAACTCAATTTGATATTTGTATTTGCACAAGTGAAACCATTTTTATGAATCAGTCGCTGGGAGTTTTTTTTTAAATATGTACTGTGAATGTCACAATCCATGAAACGTTTATACAGTTATGATATAGATTTCACTTTTGGAACATAAAATAACTTTTAGGGGTAAACCATTTATTCGAATATTCGTATGTTTTTGTATTGTTCCAAAACATGACCTTAATATTTATCTCAGTTTTTGTTTTGTCTTTCAGTGACATTTTAAGCCAAATACATCCCTTCACTCTCCTATCTTGAAAAATTACAACCTAAAAGTAAGTGGGTCTTCAGCGTTCTGAGCGTTTACAAATATATATGAAAAGATTCTTTAGACTACAACATAATAATGTAAGACAATATATTTTCTGAAAGGTATGTAAAATAAAAACAAATTATTATGTAGTGGTATTTAAAAACCACATCAATCAACCTTGATTTTCAAAATGTTTTTCAGCTCAGTTAATCTATTCCAAAGTTAGCTGATCCATAGAAATGGATAAAGGAATCATACATTACCTTCAGCAGCTTGTACATTCGTCATGATGACTCCTATAATAAGGGCCAGGGCAAGAACATGGAACATCTTGTGAGCCATGGTTTAGTGTAGCCTGAATTCAATCTGTTTGGTCAAATTCAGAATATGGATTGCGGTTTGAGAAGTTTATGCCACCTTTATATCCTCAGATCTGTTTGCTATATAGTTTAATTTCTTTGCATAAGTAGCGTCTCTTTCGCGTCAGCCACATAATTTATTAAAACAAGTCAGCAGTTACATGATACATAGACAAACAACAAACAGGCTATTTTTTTGCTGTATAATGAGGATACTGGATCATGCTGCAATTTTTGGCCTTGGTTCATAGTGAATTGTGGTGTACAAAGCATTCACGTTGCTGCATTATTTCCTACTGGCGGTCGTCTGTAGGTATAGTTAGGACCTAGTTTCTATTAAAAAAGTGTTTTTTGACTTGCCTATATCTTTGGTGCCAGTTGATGAATCTTCACAAACTTTTCTAAAAAAAATGTGACGTTCATTTAAGCTGCTGATTGGAAAGTTTTGGGGTGATCCGTCAAGTGGGGGCTGAGAAAAAGGGGGCATCCCAAAACGTGTTTTCCCCATGTTGATTTCAATAGGGACTTTGAACACAACTACAGCCCGATCTGCTGGATGGAGTTACACCAAATTTGTCCAAAATCTAGCTCTTGGTCTAGAAAGTGCCCTTTTGATGATCTGGTGTAAATCCATTCAGTAGTTTTCTAGTTATTAAATGAAAAACAAATTTGTATATATAGGGGCAGGGATTGTCTCGGATTCAGAGGAAAAGCAAGGCCCTGATTGGCTGGCCACAAGCTGACAGAAAAGTTGTTGCTACCATTTTGTTTCTTGGGTGGGAAAAATGCTGTGTAAAAACATTAAAGAGGTCAGGATGCAGCTATCCTGACCCCACAGGGCAGATGGAGGGGTCCCTTAGGGAGCCCTCATGGGCAAAAAATTGCTTTTTTTTGTCTGATCTGTGGATTCGACGATCCTCCTCGAATCCTCCTTGTATCTGGAAGAACATCAAGGCGCAACTGTTGTAGGACAGAAATATTAAAATGTGTGTTCAAAAACCCATGGAAATTGACTGAAAAAAACAAAGTTTACAGGGACGTTATAGTTAGGATGACGTTTTACCCATACAAAACCATAGAAATTCAGGAGTTATAGTTATACTTATCTAAAAGAAAACTATAACTTGTGCCGGAAAGTAACTTTGGGGAACAAGTTATAGGGGGTGATTCTAACCCTGGCGGTCGGTGATAAAGCGGCGGCCAACCCGCCAACAGGCCGGCGGTCCAAAAAATGGAATTCTGACCCTGGCGGCAACCGCCAACACAGCCCGCCACATTAACACTCCGACCGCCACGGCGGTACAGACAAACAGCGCAGCGGTCACCGCAAACAGGCAGGCGGCAGACAATGTACCGCCCACAGTATTACAACTCACCAATCCGCCACCTCTTCCGGGGCGGGAGCCCCGCCGATAAAAACACAGCGGAAACAGACTACGGACGGGAAAACGCTCACCAAAACACACTCCACGAGTACGGAGGACAGCATGGAACCCGAATTAAACATCCTACCTGCTCTCGTCTACCTTCTCATCTACCACGAGTACGAAAGCCGGCGCAGACGACAACGGTGAGTACTGCACCTACGACACACGGGAGGGGGGAGGAGGAAAGGTTACTGGCACACACATATGCGACCCCCACCCCCCCAAACTATGTACACACCAATGCAGAGCAACAATGCACAGTGACACCACCCAAACCCCCCGGAAAAATGCAAAGACATAATTAAATTGTGAAGAAAAATTTATATAAAAAATAGACTCTGATATGTATCGGTCAACAATGCAAAATATCCATAACAAAATAATACTATACACACTGCCATGGAGAACCGAGGCAATTAGTCCTCTACATCAAAGTTAAATAGAACAGTCCGTGGGCTACAGTGTAGCGACACAAGGGCAAAGCCCACACAGGAGACCTGAGTCCTTTGGAGAGAACACTGCAGGGGCATCTGATGAAAAAACTACAGGCACCTCAGGGGGAAGGGAAGGGGGGGCACCACAGCCACATGAGTCCACGACACCAGATCCACGAAGGGGCCACCATGCCCACTGTGCCATCCTGGGGAGTGAAAAGCCACAGTCTCTCAAGTCTCTACAGTGGGTGGGTTGCCCACTGTGCCATCCTGGGGAGTGCAAAGCCACAGTCTCTCAAGTCTCTACAGTGGGTGGGTTGCTCACTGTGCCATCCTGGGGAGTGCAAAGCCACAGTCTCTCAAGTCTCTACAGTGGGTGGGTTGCCCACTGTGCCATCCTGGGGAGTGCAAAGCCACAGTCTCTCAAGTCTCTACAGTGGGTGGGTTGCCCACTCTGCCATCCTGGGGAGTGCAAAGCCACAGTCTCTCAAGTCTCTACAGTGGGTGGTTTGCCCACTGGACCATCCTGGGGAGTGAAAAGCCGGGGGCCAGCGGAGCGGTGCTTGAGACGGCGGGGCCCAGCGGAGCGGTGCATGACAGGAAGGGCCCAGCGGAGCGGTGCTTGAGACGGCGGGGCCCAGCGGAGCGGTGCATGACAGGAAGGGCCCAGAGGAGCGGTGCTTGAGACGGCGGGGCCCAGCGGAGCGATGCTTGAGATGGCGGGGCCCAGCGGAGCGGTGCATGACAGGAAGGGCCCAGCGGAGCGGTGCTTGAGACGGCGGGGCCCAGCGGAGCGGTGCATGACAGGAAGGGCCCAGCGGAGCGGTGCTTGAGACGGCGGGGCCCAGCGGAACGGTGCTTGAGAAGGCGGGGGCCAGCGGAGCGGTGCATGACAGGAAGGGCCCAGCGGAGCGGTGCTTGAGACGGCGGGGCCCAGCGGAGCGGTGCTTGAGACGGCGGGGCCCAGCGGAGCGGTGCATGACAGGAAGGGCCCAGCGGAGCGGTGCTTGAGACGGAGGGGCCCAGCGGAGCGGTGCATGACAGGAAGGGCCCAGCGGAGCGGTGCTTGAGACGGCGGGGCCCAGCGGAGCGGTGCTTGAGACGGCGGGGCCCAGCGGAGCGGTGCTTGAGACGGCGGGGCCCAGCGGAGCGGTGCATGACTGGAAGGGCCCAGCGGAGCGGTGCTTGAGACGGCGGGGCCCAGCGGAGCGGTGCTTGAGACGGCGGGGCCCAGCTGAGCGGTGCATGACAGGAAGGGCCCAGCGGAGCGGTGCTTGAGACGGCGGGGCCCAGCGGAGCGGTGCATGACAGGAAGGGCCCAGCGGAGCGGTGCTTGAGACGGCGGGGCCCAGCGGAGCGGTGCTAGACAGGAAGGGCCCAGCGGAGCGGTGCTCTTGTTCACGGCGGGCCCTCTTCAGCGGTGCCTATCTTCACGGCGGGGCCCTGTTTAGCGGTGCTCTTCTGCACGGCGGGCCCTCTTCAGCGGTGCCTATCTTCACGGCGGGGCCCTGTTCAGCGGTGCTCTTCTGCACGGCGGGCCCTATTCAGCGGTGCTCTTCTGCGCGGCGGGCCCTCTTCAGCGGTGCCTATCTTCACGGCGGGGCCCTGTTCAGCGGTGCTCTTCTGCACGGCGGGCCCTGTTCAGCGGTGCCTATCTTCACGGCGGGGCCCTGTTCAGCGGTGCTCTTCTGCACGGCGGGCCCTCTTCAGCGGTGCCTATCTTCACGGCGGGGCCCTGTTCAGCGGTGCTCTTCTGCACGGCGGGCCCTGTTCAGCGGTGCCTATCTTCACGGCGGGGCCCTGTTCAGCGGTGCTCTTCTGCACGGCGGGCCCTGTTCAGCGGTGCTCTTCTGCACGGCGGGCCCTGTTCAGCGGTGCACATCCAGTAGGTTCAAGGGAGCCAGACCTGGCCTGGACTCCCTGCTCAGTCGCCCTCCGACCGTGATGTTTCTGGACCCTTCGGTGACGGAGTCCTGTGGCCCTTTGGTGTCCTCCTTTACAGCTGGGATGTGGCATGTGGGGACCACCTGCTCCGCGCTCCTGCTGGCTGACTTCTCCGCCCTGCTGCCCTTACGCTCCTTAGATGGGGCTCTCAGGCCCTTGCCTCCCCTAGATGTTGTGGCTGGTGAAGTGGGTGAACTCTGCTCCTTGGGGGCAGCCGTGTCAGTCCTCGCACGGCGGCCCTTGAGTTTCCTGGTCCTCTTGCCGGGGGGGGGCTGGATGTGTCCTTGCTGCTGATGGAGGTGTCACTGCTGGCAAAGGGTGGACTCCAGAACCCATACACAACAGTGACACCCGAAGCTGGGCTGGTGGTGGCTGTGGTGCTCTTGGGACTCTTTGCAGATGGAGGGGGTAGCTCATCGGAGGGAAAGAGGTCAAGATTAGCCAGGAAAAGTTTTTTAGGGCCAAGGTAAAGGGTAGGAGAAGTGGTGATGGGAGTGGAGGAAGAGGATGTGGTTGTAGGAGAGTCAGGTGTGCTGTCATTGGGTGAAGGTGCTGGTGCTGTGGGCTGTCGTGAGGTGGATGTCTGTTGGGTGGGTGGCTGCCTGCGTTTGTGTGTCTTGGAAGAGGTGGTGACAGACACAGTGGGAGAGGACACAGGGGACGTGTAAATGGCAGTGGGGGTGGTGACTGCACGCGTGCGGACTGTACAGGAGGGTG
This sequence comes from Pleurodeles waltl, assembly GCF_031143425.1. Lineage (NCBI taxonomy): Eukaryota > Metazoa > Chordata > Amphibia > Caudata > Salamandridae > Pleurodeles > Pleurodeles waltl. The sequence continues at coordinate 1,447,693,280 of NC_090447.1, read as the reverse complement.
TGGTGGTGATGGAAGCACTGGCTGATGTTGGTGTGCATGCAGGTGTGAGTGTGGACGTCACAGGGAGGGAGGAGGGAGACGAGGAGGAGGGGGACACAGGGGTGGTAGTGACTGTTGGAATGTCTGCATCTGGGTGTTGCTTGGGTGAGTGTTTGTGGGATCTGTGGTGCCTGTGTCTGGATGAGCTGCCCTTGGGTGTTGAGGTGTGTGCAGGCTGGTCAGATGGTGTGGATGGGATAGGCTGAGGAACAGGAGACAGAGACAGGGTGGAGGCAGTCAGAAGAGGGAGGCTGGAGACAGGGACAATGGCTGCCGTCAGTGCTGAGGCCAGAGCAGTGAACGATCGTTGATGGGCAGCCTGACCCGAATGAATGCCCTCCAGGTAGGCATTGCTCCGATGCACCTCCCTTTCTACCCCCTGGATGGCATTCAAAAGGGTAGTCTGCCCAACAATGAGCGTCCTCACAAGGTCAATGAGCTCCGCACTGAGGACAGCAGGGGTGACAGGGGCAGGGGCTGAGGTGCCTGGGGCGAAGGAGACGCCCGCCTTCCTGGGCGAGCGGGCACCGAGCGTAGGCTGAGGGGCTGCAGGGAGGGCGGGGCTGGTGCGCTGGGTGGCGGCTGTACCTGTAGAGGCGGGGGGCATGGATGTTGCCGCCACCGCTAGGGAGCACCCATCCGAGGACGTGTCTGTGTCGCTGCTCTCACCACCGGTCCCCGTTGTGGTGCTCCCCTCGCCCTCCGGCTCACTGGTGCCCTCGGTGTCTGTTCCTGGGCCCACCGGGGCCTTGTGGCTTGCAGCTCTCTCGTGCTCCGATGCCAAATCTCCTCCGCCTGATGATGCTAATGCACACATGCACAAGAAGATGAAGAAGAAGGGTGGGGGGAGAAAAAGAAGACCTGGTTGAGTGCATGCAATGTCAACACAGTTGGCGGAGAGGACAGACACAGGAGCCGCATGCACTAAGCCGCGCATTCGGGGTACACTACTAAGTACTTCTGACTCGGACAACAGGTCAAGAGACGACAAACGCGCACATGTGTGAGGCTGGACCATCAATAGCTGTACTTGTCACCCTACAGAGGTGGGGGCCGGGAGCACAGGGCCATGCCTAAGGGAGAGGACTACACTACAGAAAGCGCCCTGGCCTAATGTCACTCACAACCCTCCTCCCCCACCCAGACGCCTCCACTGCGCAGAAAGATAGCAGAATGTGCTGATACTCACCCCCTTGTGTCTGCTGTGATGCTCTCAAGCGCCCATCCAAATCAGGGTAGGCCACCGCCAGGATCCGGGACATCAGGGGATCAGGGTACGACTGGCACCCCTCCTAGGTTGGGAGGCCATCCCCAGCAGTGACTCGGCGGTCTTCCTGGTTCCGCGGCGGATGTCCTCCCACCTCTTGCGGCAGTGGGTGCCCCGTCTGACGTGGACCCCCAGGGCCCGGACTTCCTTGGCGATGGCACGCCAAATCTCGACTTTCTGATGGGCGCGGACCTATGTGACATGGACAGGGTGGGAAGGAAACATTAATCAACTTACTGCATGTTAGATGTGATTGGCCCCCCCTCCCCAACCTTGCAATATAGCACATGCTCTCATCTGTCGTTCGTTGCACTCCTCATTCGCCCCCCACCCCACCAACTTACATCCACCCCACTCCACACAGGCATCGCCCATTCCATGTGCACCCGGTGTACTCACCTGTTGGTCTGGAGGACCGTAGAGTAACGCATACTGGGGGAGGACCCCATCCACGAGCTTCTCCAACTCTTCAGACGTGAAGGCAGGGGCCCTTTCCCCAGTCGCAGCAGCCATTGTCTCTTCCAGACCGAGTTCACAGCAGCACTTGCAGTATAGGTCCTCTCCTGTGGATGATCAGGTCTCGAGTGATTAAGCAGATATAAAATGGCGGTCACGCCCGCGGCGGTGCGTACCGCGGCGGTGCGTACCGCGACCACCGGCGCACATCGTCATTGGCTCCTGAAACCCATAGGCTTCAATGTTATCCAATGCGGCTCCGTATAGTGGTCTTCGATCGCCTACCGCCACGGTGTGCTCCGCCAGCGCAGTGACCTCACATCCCATTGTCCCACTTCACAGGTCAGGCAGCCGCCATTTCAAGGGCCCACATGGCATAATTTCTACTGCGACACACAGGCCTAGGCCTTGCATTGCCACACATACACGCCTTTCAATACATAGATAACCGTGTGCTATGCAAGCTGTGGTGAACGTACCAGTGATTAGCTTGACTCTGTGCTCCATGTTGTCATTCCTAGGCACCGTCCGCTGGGACTTGCGAGGAGAAGGATGAATCCTCGCGTGTACCGACCGCTGATGGACCTGTCGACAATGGAAGAACGCCACATCATACTACGATACCGACTTGACCGTGCCACTATCCATGAACTGTGTGCCCAGCTGGAGCCAGCCCTGATGTCCCCCATCGGCCAACCCACAGGAATTCCCCCTCTGGTGCAGGTCCTGTCAGTCCTCCATTTTCTTGCAAGTGGCTCATTCCAGACAACAGTGGCCATGTCATCTGAAATGTCTCAGCCAATGTTTTCAAAAGTTTTGTCTAGAGTGTTGTCTGCCCTGACGAAACACATGCGGAGTTACATTATATTCCCTGAGGAGGTTGATTTGCCCACTGTGAAGGGTGATTTTTATGCCCTTGGACATATTCCCAACATAATTGGTGCCATTGATGGGACCCATGTAGCCTTAGTCCCCCCAAAAGACGATGAGCAGGTGTACAGAAACAGGAAAAGTTACCATTCTATGAACGTCCAGGTGGTCTGTTTGGCTGACCAGTACATCTCCCATGTGAATGCCATGTTCCCTGGTTCAGTGCATGACGCGTATGTGATGCGTAATGGCAGCATTCCTTATGTGATGGAACAGCTACAGAGACAACGTGTGTGGCTAATAGGTGACTCTGGTTACCCCAACCTGCCTTGGCTATTGACCTCAGTGAGGAATCCCCGGACCAGGGCTGAGGAACGGTACAATGAGGCCCATGGGCGAACTAGGAGGATCATAGAAAGGACCTTTGGCCTCCTGAAGGCCAGGTTTAGGTGCCTGCATATGACAGGGGGATCCCTGATGGTGGTGTTGAAGCAGCTGTGGAGCCTGTGAAGAGGAGGAAGCCTCAGAGGACGACACAGACAACAGGGACAGAGTTATCCAACAGTATTTTCAGTAGCACACAGGTAAGAATCACGCACGCCATTTTAATTTACCTGAAAGCCTCCAGCTTCTCAACTTTGTCTATGACCCCCCAGTTCTTTAAAACTGATGTTTGATTTTCCCTTCCCTTTTCAGTGCTGTATGACCCACTGCGTGACTTCTGCTTGGTTAGCCCATGGACTAATGCTTATTGATCTCGGTATGTGTTCAGCACAAAGTTAACAGAACATAATTGATCGGTAATGTGTTATACATTTGTAAATAATACAGCCTGACTCCAGCATGATTTCAGTGCATTGAGTGATTTATTTTTGGTGCTAGATAATGGTACATGATATTAACACGGTGATGGGTGGGGGTGGAGTAATGTCCATGGCAGAGTCCAGTTCTCAGTCTCACAGGTGCATTATCCATATGCCTGTGGAAGGATGGAGCAGGGGCAGTTCAAGGTTGGACAGGGTGGCAATGTGGGACAGTGGGATGACTTCAGGGGGTATCTCATGCTGGCGGGGGTCTTGACATCCTACTCTGTCTTTTTTTTGGATCTCAGGCTCCTCTTGCGGGGTGGTTGTTCTTCAGCAGGAGGTGGGGTTCTGGTGGCCTGTCGTTGTGGTGGGGCCTCCTGTCCACTAGCGCCGGCGGAGGTGGTAGGCTGTTCCTGGTCCGGGCTAGTGACAGGGGCCCTGTGTGGTGCCACATGGTCCCGCAAAGTGTCTTCTATCCGGTTGAGGGCCTGGACTATGCTCCCCATAGCGGTAGAGATGTTGGTGAGATGATTGGTGAACCCCATGTAGCGTTCCTCCTGCTATGCCTGGATCTCCTGGAACCTGGCCAGTACCGTCGCCATCGTCTCTTGGGAGTGGTGGTAGGCTGCCATGATGGTGGTGAGGGCCTCTTGGAGAGTCGGTTCCCTGGGCCTCTCCTCCCCCCCGTCGCACAGCAGCCCTCCGAGTTGCCCTGTTTCCCCCGGCCTCTGTCCCCTGGATGGTGTGCCCACTACCACTGCCCCCAGGTCCCTGTTGTTGTTGGGGTGGTGGGTTAGCCTGGGTGCCCTGTAGTGGCAGACACACCGCTGATTGACCTGTCCTAGAGACAGAGACATGGGCCCGCTGGGTGGGAGCTGTGCTGTTGTTCCCAGAGGGGGTTGGGTCTGCTGTGGCCTGTGTGTGGGGAACCGACTGTCCAGAGGTCCCCGATGGTCCGGGCTGGTCATCAGGTTCCAGGTCGACAGAGCTGCTGTCATCACTGGGGGCCTCTTCCGGGGGGGGATGGACATTTCTGGACCCTCCTGGCCGGTGTGTTGGCGTTCGGGTCCTGCATGGGGTAAGAGAGTATGGTTATTGTTTCTGTGTGTGCTATTGTGTGCAATTTATGGGTGCCCTTGTCCCCCAGTGCTGTCATTCCCTTGGGGGAGGTGTTTGGGGGGGGTGGTATGTGCAGTGGTCATGCTTAGGTGATGGGTGTCCATAGTTTGTGGTGGCATGCAGGGGTTGGTGTTGGGTGGGTTGTGCTGGAGAGACATTCTCAGGGAGGATGTGTGATGGGGGGTTGGGGGTGAGGGTGGTGGTGGGGGTTAGCATGCTGGGGGGGGTGAAGTAGTTGAGATTGTACTTACCAGAGTCCATTCCTCCGTGTACTCCAGCGAGGCCATCAGGATGCAGGATGTTTAGTACCTCTTGCTCCCATGCTGTGAATTCGGGTGGAGTGGGTGGGGGTCCCCCGCCAGTCTTCTGCACTGCGATGTTGTGTCGCGAGACCATCGAGCGCACCTTTCCCCGTAAGTCGTTCCAGCGTTTGCGGATGTCGTCTCGATTTCTGGGATGCTGTCCCACCGCGTTGACCCTGTCCACGATCCGCTGCCATAGCTCCGCCTTCCTGGCTATAGTGGTGTGCTGCACCTGTGAGCCGAAGAGCTGGGGTTCAACTCTTATGATTTCCTCCACCATGACCCGGAGTTCTTGGTCCGAAAAGCGTGGGTGCCTTTGGGGTGCCATGGGGTGGTGTGGATGAGGTGTGGGGTGGTGTATATGGTGAAGAGTGGGTTGGTGTGTGGTGCTTTGTGCTTCTATGTGGTGTGTGTGATGGTGTATTGTGCCTCTGTGTGATGTAGCTCTCTATTCTGTGATGTGTCTCTCTCTCCTTCGTCTCTGATCTTCGGTCGTAGGGGTTTGTGGGTGATGTGGGTGTGTGTTTTATAGTTGATTGGATGTGTGGGAGTGTTGTTTGTATGTGTGTCAGGTGTGTGTATTTCAAATTGTCCAATGTGGCTGTGTTTTGTAATGGTGTGTGTATTTTGACCGCGGCGGTGTGTACCGCCAATGGAATACCGCGGTTGAAAGACCGCCGCGTGGATTCGTGGGTCAGAATGGCATGGGCGTGTTTGTGTTGGCGTGGCGGTGGAGGTTTGGTCATCTCCAGTTTTCCGCGGCCCGCTGATGAGGCGGCCTTCCTTGGATGTCGGGTTTTTGGCGGTTTCACAGTTGGTGGTCAGAATGACCGTGACGGTTTACCGCGGCCGCGGCGGTAGTATGGCGGAGTTCTGACCGGCGGTAAGGGCCTTTTACCGCCGAGGTCAGAATGACCCCCATAGTTTCTTAACATAAAGTATACCTATAAGTATAGCTATAAATGCTGAATTTCCAAGGTCTTGTATGGGTAATAATTCAAGCTAACTACAACATCCCTGTAACTGTTGGATTTTTCATTTAATATATTTAGAACAAGACTAAAATGCTATTGTGTGTGTGCAAAATTTATGAATAGGTGGCTGTTTTGGCTTTTGTTTTACTTACTGCTCCAAGATGCCACATGCACGTCTTGGAACAGTAAATTTATAAAAAGGGAGCACAAAAGCACAGTTACAGAAAGGGCATCCAAGTAGCAAATTGCATCAGATGGGCCCTCCTAAAAAAGTAAAAGAAAAATAGGACAGTGAGAGACAGTGGATTAACGGAGGGGCGGGGAGAAAAATAAATTCAAAGCTGTGGGGTGGGAAGGTAATAAATAAAAAAGCTGAACATGACAGGGTGAGCTGGTGCATAGGATAGGAAAAAGGAAAACGGAAGGAAGAATCTGAAGGTGGAAACAACACAGAGTGGATAGAGGAGAGAATAAGAATACCCAGGCACTTCCATTAGTGCTAACAGCAAAAGAAAAAAGTAGTTTCCTGAATGTAAGCAGTGAAATGATAGTCACACTATCAAATGGATGGCAAAGAAGCCATGCTTCAGGTGAGGGACAAACACAAGAGCAAACAGGGTGTGGGAAATTGGGTTGTTGGTTGACTGTGGTGTGAGCCCTGGTTAAGCAGCAACCACAATTCCTGTCAGGGTAAGGCACAAGCAAACTCCAAATTAACCTGTGCTCACCCTTGCGTAGATTCAGGCCTTAATTTGAATGCAATGTGTAAAGTATTTGTCCACAGTGGAGGCTTGTGGGAGGGAAAAGAGGTGGGGCAGAGCGTGGCGGGGAGAAATAAAAATAAAATTTTTGTAATAAAAAAAACTTCCCATTTTTTATGGCTGTCTAGGAGGAATACACATGACCAACTGCCAACTACACTCAGTCATGTGACCAGAGAGAGGCTGCAGGCACCAAATGGCTAAGGCAAAACAATTTTTAAATGTGGCATTTTCAGAATTGCAATTTAAAATTCAACTTCGCATACGTTAGGATTTGAAATTGTGATTCTAGAGACACCAAACCTGAAAGGGTCATCTCTTCACATTTGGAACATATGCGCATAAAGTTTAATAAAAAAATTCCAATGTTAACCTCAGGGAGAGATAGTCCTTGCAGTGTTGAAAAACAAATTGATAATCTTTTCACCACCAGGACCTGTGAAACTCAAAAATACATGTCATACTTTTTTAATACATTGCACCTTTCCCTCTGCACTGTCCAGGGCCTTACCTAGGGGTGACTTATATGTACTAAAAAGAGAGGTTTAGGCCTCGCAATAGGTTTATTTTAAATGAATGTATAATGTACACCAGTATCAACAATCACAACTTTTTAGCATGCTACAACTGAATTCACAAAATATTGCCTACCGCACTGTAGTGTGCCCCCCAACCCCACAACAACCAATATGAAAACTAACCAATCCACAACGGTGACTTGGATACAGTGTGCACAGCTGTAAATGCATTTTCTCCAAATTTAACAAATGCTAAAATGTGAAATAATATTTCAAACATGTTTTCGACTTCTCAAACCAATGATCATCAAGACCAAAGTGCCAACATAAAATTTCCAAGAACACCACAATTCATGTCAGATTGATACAAACACAAAGCTATATAACGTGATTTGTCTGTTCCTTCAAAGTTGCATGCAATTGTTCCTTTATGATATATTTGTTATTTTTCGTTTTACTTGTTTGCAGCTCTGGTTACGTTTACTGTCCTTCCGGGCTTGTTTCAGTCATCAGCGTTGTATTTCTTTTGAGCACATGTTCAAGATCTGCACATAAGGGCATCTGGATGATATTTTATAGTGGATTTAACAGCTGGTATTAGATTACTGTGCACAAATATTTTTTCTTTTCTTAATTCACTGGTTCAATATCTTTTTATTGAGGTGTTCAGAATTATGTTTTTTTTGGTTGGTTTCACTCCTCACTTATTGCACTTCCCATCTTCTTTTTATGTTTAATTACATTTTCCTATTCGTGTTCATGTAGTGGCCTGGATCAGTTTACAGCGGTTCATAAAAAGACGCACCTGTAGCTCGTTTGTGAGGTGGCTCCATTAGAATGCTATTGATCGGCTCTCGAGCTCGGTTGCGTGTGTGGTGGTAAGTTTTGGTTTTTCCACCAGTATTCAAGCAGATTTGAATCGGATTAGTGAGCACGACGCGGAATCTCATATTATATGCATTTCTCTAGCAGTTGTCCTTGTCCTGTTGGGCCAAAATAAGAACCAAGTATGGTTGATCTTCAGTTTTGAATTACTGGTATGGATTCGGGAGCATACTAGCATTGGGTATATTCAGGGTAGCTTATTCATTGGAACATGTTCGATGTTCACGTATGTTTGTTTGAATCACAGTTAAGATGTTTTCTCAGTACCCGGCTTCAGTTTGGGAAGAGTAATTTACCAGGGCAATCTTTCCCATTCAGGGTCTCTCCTGCTGTTTAAATATGTGTGAAGAATTCTTGCATGGGGGGTTGTTGCAGTGTGCCCTGCCTCGCCTGGACATGATGGTAATGACCATGATGTAGGCGGGGTAGTACATAAAGGGCCTGGGGACCTGTGGCTCACGGCCAGAAAATAACCACCTATCTACGAGTCTGATTATTGGGCAGCACTGTCACTATATTTCCTGTGCTGTGCACCACAACAAACATGACGAGTGAAATTGGATCCTCGTCCCAAGCGTATTCTGCTATGTGTTATCTGATCGTCCACTTACTCTGCTCTGCTACACAGCTGCATCCTGCTGCCTCCCTACTCTAGCACACTCTGGCTGTCAAACGCTATGAGCCTCTGGTGTCCCACCATGAGCGGGAGGCAATCAAGTGAGCTGTTCGGGAGGCACGGGCATCCTGCCACCTTCGGCTGCAGTCCTGAGGAAGGCTGCAAGGTGCCCAATGCGCCCTGGAACATGTGAGGAGCGCGCCCGCCCATGTGCCTGAATCAGAGTGGCACCACCGTGTGAGACAGCAACGGACAGTAACTGCTCGCTCTTGGTGATAAGAGCATGAATTTTCCCGCAACAGCAGCCCCCAGCTCAAATGTGACATCTCAGACAAGTGGCTCCCACCCAAGGAGGTGAGACATCATGTCCTTTTAAGCATGCAAGTAGCGGTAGCTTACACAAGTAAAATTCTACATGTCACCAACAACTGTAAGTTACCATGAACCCTACAAACCTGTAGCACCTGTATTTCACAGATACTGAGGCAAAGACAATCCACATATACAAAAGGGGAGTAAACCACGGTAGGCCACATGTGTTAACCCTACCATTTTCACACGTCAAGTACTCTTTAAAGTCACCCTGTCACCATCCTCAGCACATGTGGGCTGACATCGCCAAGTTCATTTTACTAGGAGGCCCTGGACAGTGCGAAAGGAAGACCAGTTACCACCACATTTTGAGCAGCAGCCACCACGCATTTCCGCCCTTGAGCCCTTCATTGTAGAGGGTCCCCCATCAGCGCAGACGGTTCGATGGAAAGAGTGGGTGGAGCAGTGGAATTGGACAATGATAGTTGTCACCCCATGCTCTTCCACCTAGGGGGTACTTCAATTCATAAGTTAGTAAAGTCAGTAGCAGAGGAAGGCCCCCCTTTCACATACCAGTTCCCTAACAGCGCACTTCAAACTGCTCGCAAACCCGAAATACGAAAGGTTCTTCCTAAGGCAAGCCAGGCAGCTCCCTGAAGATACTTTTTATGCAAAGCTGAATGAATTTGCCAGCACATATACATTGCCGGACGTAGATGACACAATTTGTGCGCAGTTTATAAAAGGATGCACATCAGTCAAGCTGAGAGAAAACAATCTGCAGGTGACAGGGATGTCCATGGCCAACATTCTTATGATGGAGTGATCAAAAGACCACTCAAAACTGCATACTGTGCACATGGAAACAGTACTACAGTGGGTATAATCAGCTGCTGTTAGTTCCGGGGCCATCACAACTTTTTCCACTCATGTCAGCCTGCGGAGATAAAAATACCTCAGCTTTGGTATATCAAGTGTGACAAAAGTCTTCCAGGACACCATTTGTGGGGCACTGGCTGGACTACAAGGGGTCATCAATGTCAGAGATTACATCACGTTACATGCACCTACCATTGAGTTACACCTTGGTCGCCTGAGAGCAACCTTCAAGAGAGTAGGCTCACTCTGCACAGAGAAAAGTATGCGATCTCACAAACAGAAGTTGGTTTCTTTCCCTATCGATTCTCAGGAGAAGGGGTCATGCCTGACCCAGCAAGAGTGCAGGACAGTCAATCAGCTTCACCATCTACCAACGTATCAGGTGCCTGTAGCTTCCTAGGGATGGTAACATACTGTGGACATTTTATCAGGAATCTCACCACTCTGACCACCCCATTGGGAAAACTAACAAAAGCAAACTCCATGTGGGAATGGGGCCCTGATCAGAATGCTTTGTTCCAAGCCACCAAGTTGGCATTATCCAAAAACACCAATCTGGTCTACTTTGACCCAAACAATGAATCAGAACTGTCAGTAGATGCCAGTCCCACTAGTCTAGGAGCTGTCCTATCTCAGAAGCAGGATGATGGGGAGTGGGCCCCAGTAGCCTATGTAAACCAGGCACTAACCGACACAGAACAGCGATACTACCATATCGAAAAGGAGGCCATCGCTGTACATTGGGGCAGTTGCCATTTCCATTTATACCTCTCTGGCCAGTCACTCGCTGTTTGCACGGAACACAAGCCACTCATGCCCCTCTGTAATGGCTCCTCATCTAAGCCACCTCGCAGGATCGAGAAGTGAATCTTACAACTTCAGGACTATTGTTTCTCAGTAGTGTTTCGACCAGGGTCCCAGAATCCAACTGACACGCAAGACCTGCCACTCCTAGCGAAGCTTCTGATGCGGAAGAAGTGGAAGAGGACGTGCGTCTGGAGGTGGAGCCATCAAGAACTCTCAGTAGATTACATTAAAGCAGCGACTGCGGCTGATGAGTTTCTTCAGTTAGCCGTCTCTGCTATTGCCTCAGGGAACTGGCACCTACTCCTCCACAATGTGGCTCGAAAGACTGAAGACGTACGGTTGACACTATCTTAATTGCTTGAATTCCGATGAGAGTTAGCCATCTCTCCAGAGGAATGCATTCAAAGAGGTCCATGATTAGTCATTCAAACATCACTACAGAAGTGGGTTGTGGATTTGGCTTATACATCACACCAAGCAGTGGTAAAGACAAAGTCCAGGCTCAGAAGTAAAGTGTGGTTCCTCTGACTGGATGACCAAGTTAAACGTGCCATGCAGCAGTGCTTAATGTGCCTGAGATGATCCCTTCAATATCCTGGTTCAGAGCCAGTGCAGATTTTGGGAGTTTGCCTGATGGTCTACACATGCTTGTAGTGATCGTTGACTTTTCAAATTATCTGGAAGTGGAGATCATAGACTCTAGCACCGCCACTCAGACCATTGGTCGTCTAGAGCCACTCACGGGCTACTAAGCGAACTCAGAACCCCTTTCTCCAGCCAAGAGTTCGCTGAATATCTACAGCCCAGAGGTGTCACTCACAGGAAGATCACTCCTTGCTGGCCCCAGGCAAATGGCGAAGCAGGATGTTTTATGAGAACCCTAAACAAAGACCTAAGGATTGCCGTGGCTAGCAATTGGGGTGTGGAGTGTGCAATCTATGGTTTTCTCTGCGAATACCACCTGACTCCACATGCCTCCACCAGCATACCGTCAAGCACCTTATGCATGAACAGAATGGTGGGAGACACGATCCTTCATGTGAGAGAATCTTCCAGATTTGCAGATAAAGCAGCTAAGGCATTACCAAGGCGAGGAGGCCTGCATGACCCCATATCAAGGAGAAGAAGTGCAAAACAGCAGGAGGTCCAAGTAGGTGATCTAGTCCTGATAAAGAATTGACATTTGGGGAGCACATTCCTGCTGCCCTTTGAAAAAGAACCATGGAAGTGTGCTATCAAAGGTACAATGATCACAGCCCAGAAGGGCAAGGAATTAATCATGAGAAACATCTCATTCTTCGAACTGTACCAACAGCCTGAGTCCGAAATAAGGAACACTGAAGATGCCACAAGGGATAGTTTGGTGGCAAGTGACAGTGACTGAACTGAAGACGAGCCTGACAGAATCTCTATGCACTCTATCAGTCCCAGGATAAAGCTGTTGACCAGTCCCAGTCGGGGGCAGACTCTGAACCTACAAGGAGTGAGCAACAGGATACCATGGTCCAAGAAGGGAGTGGAGCAGCAAAAGATGACCCAAAGCATCCAAGACAAGGCATGGAGTGATACAACCTGTGTCCTCTACCAGCAACATCTATCAGACCTAAGGAATTTGTACTAATCTGAATTTATATAAGCTTACTTTATGAACTGATAGAAAGAGAATCAATTCTAAGACTCTGCTACTGCTTTTTTTGCACTTGGAGGCTCTCCCTTGAGATCCTCCTATGTGTCTACATGGGGGGCATAAAGAACTGTGTCATTGTGGTTTCAGTTTTATCCTGGATATAGGAGGAATATTATGTTTGATATGGGTTAGACCAGTGGTTCCCAACCTGTGGTCCGGGGACCCCTGGGGGTCCGCGAAGACTCCTCTGGGGGTCCGCGACTGCTTAGAAAATTGAATAATATGAACAGAGTAGGTCCCCAGCTTTCAGTAATGAATCAGTGGGGGTCCCCAGATTCCATTAAGGATTCAGTGGGGGTCCCCGGGGTCCAGTAATGATAAATTGGGGGTCCACAGAAGTCAAAAAGTTGGGAACCACTGGGTTAGACAACCTGACGCTCCACAGCAGGGGGATTGTTGCAGTGTGCCCCGCCTCATCTGAATATGATAGTAATGACCATAACATAGGTGGGGTAGTTAATAAAGGGCCTGGGAACCTACAACTCATGGCCGGAAAGTAACTGTTTGTGAGTCTGATTATTTTGCAGTGCTGTCACTATAATTCCCAAACTGCCCTACACAACAGATGACTTCACTGTCTAGTTTGTGGTGTGCAGCATTTATAGCTCAAACGCCTGTTACATCCAGAGGCTTAATTTTTTGGAATATTAACATCCACTTTACTTTCTGCCATGTGTTTGTTTGTAAACCTTAGTTTTTTAAACGCCACTTAACAATGAAGGAGTCAACATTGTGGCTGCCTATGCAGAACTGCAAGCACCTTTGAGCAGCTGGCTTATCAGAGAGTTTGGTCTAATTGCAACCATCTATTTTGGTCTTGTCACTCTCTTTTTCACATTTCGCAGGTGTGGTGCACATGGATTGGCAGATTCTGATTTTAGAGTAGTGAGCACAGAAGTACATGTCAATATAGGTAGTTCTGCATGGATGGCACTGCACTCAGGCGGCACTCTCTGAGCATGGAGTTCTGAATGTGCAACACTGATGGTACTGAAAACAGAACATTACATTGGTATCCGCCAGAAATTCTACTAGCATGCGTTTGTCTTATATTACGGTTCTGTTACATAATTTTTCGCCTTTTTTCCTTTTTTTGTTTTGGTTCCAGTCAACCCTCAAGAAGGGACATTCTGGTCCTGAAATGATTTGGGAGCTCTCTATTTTCAAAAACTTTGAAGGAACATGCAAATCACATGTTATGTACCTTTGTGTTGGAGGGGGGACATCCTGTCCAAGTGTCAACTCCCCCAGAGGGGCATGCTCATCGTACCACCCTGGCATGATATCCTGACTGGGCTCAAAGTTGTGGGAAGCTGGTTTTCCCAACTTGGCCCCTTGACTCTGGAAGGACATCATGTAGCTTACTACATCTCTGGAAGTCCTATGAGGAGGTTGCTCCCAGCCCTTCTTGACCAAAGTCAGAGGTCCTCCGACCGGGTGCCCAAATAGAAGCTCAGGGGGCTGTGGGACCTCCCGGTAGGCAAATAGGCATGGTAAGAGGAAATCCCTTTTTTATCTATGGGCTTCTGGTAGGCCTCTGATCATGCCTGTTGGGGTTTTGGGGGGTCTCTCCCAAGACCCCTAGGTTGAGGGTGGCAGGTGGTGGAGAACTTATAGGCCCCTCAACACTCCTTCCACATGACTTGCAGGCAAGCTGACTTCAAGTTAGTGCCTTTGTCAGATGCCACCTACTGGGGGAATTCCGCTTGAGCAAAAGTCCCCCTCAGTGCCATAGCCACCACCTGTGCAATCGTGGTCCTCAGAGGGGTCGCCTCCGGGTATCACGTGGCATGATCCACCAGTGCCAGGATGAACCTGGGCCCAGCAGCCGTCTGGGGATTTCGAGGCCCTCCTAATTCAATGCCCACCCTTTCAAAGGGGGTTTCAACTACAGACAAGGGTTAAAGAAGAACTTTAAGCTTCAGCTCCATAATGCCCTTCGTCCTGCAGGTCATCCAGTCCTACAGACTGCATCTGAGGAAAACCTGAGTCTCTGCCAATTAAAGAGAGGAGCAAGTCTCCAATAGGTCTTGCCCTAGCCCGATTGTCATGCCAGAAAGATGTCACAGACCCATTTCAGTATGATGGCCCAACAACACTGGGAGACCACTGGGGCACTTTGGGCCCTTTAGCCAAGAGCCTTGGGCTCACTGTACAGGAATGGTCCTCCCAGTACAGGTGATGAGTTCTGGCATCATCACCGCTGTTTGGGCTTCAGCTTGCCAACTCAGGCCCTCAAGAGTGGGTACTCTCTCAGTGCCCTACAGGACTCTTCCCTGGTGGGACCCCTCTTGTTTGCTATATGGCAATCACAGGCCAAGTGCCTCGAGGAGTAAGGTCCTCTTCAGTTGATGCCAGAGCGGCCCCTCCAGTTCCCCTTCAATCTCACCGGAGGTACATTCCAAAGTGGGTTTCCCCCATCCTCTTCCTCTCCCCCTCATAACTGTGGGCTGGGCCTTTGTTCCAGACTCCATCCCCTTCTGGCTCCCTGCTCAGGTAGCCATGGATTGTGTGGTAGTTTGGATCCAATTGGGTAACCTCAACATCTCTACATGAGCCTGGAACTCCACTTGTCTCCATATAGTGTGCTCCAGGTCATTACCCAACAGAAAAGCCACTGACATGGTGGGGCTCACGACAACCTTCAACAGACCTGAGTCCCCTTCTCATTCAAATGGCACCTGGGCTATTGCGAAGCTACTCTTTCTGCTGTCAACGTCCACCACTAGGTGAGTGGCTTGGGTGGTGACCTGCTCAGGGGAGACCGGTTGCCTCCTTGCTATAGTCACACTGGCCACTGTATCCCGCAGACTCACTAACCCCTGCCCAGTGACAGTGACCCTCTGCCTATATTTTGCAGTGTTAGCAGGCACGTAAGTCCTGGGCATCATCTCACTGTCACCCAGGGACACTAGGGTAACACCCATAACCCCCTCTTCATTATAGGGGTCTTCCTCTTCCCCCATTACTACGTTCATCACCCCTGGAGCCTTCCCTCCAGTGGGAGGAGGCACTTGTTTGGGACACTTAAGGTCTCCCTTGTAGTGTCCGTACCAGTAACACTTGTATCACCTAGGGGTCCTTGGGGGCATGCTTTTGTCATGAGAAGTTATCTTTGGGGCACCAGATTGGGATTTCAGGCGAGGCCCTTTTACCAGGGGATACTTTTGGTCACTGCTCGAGGTCTCCTTCTTTTAGCCACAAACTCTTTCTTTTGGGGGGACCCTGGCACCCCTTTTGGGAGTCCCCCAGCAATCTTTTTGGATGCCTGGGTACTGGGCCAGAGGTCTGCTTCCTCAGCCAGTTCCTGCAGTCCATCAGCTTGCTGTCCACCAGCTGTTGGCATAGATCGGTAAAGCAAGTTTTCAAGGAATTGCTCCTTCAAGACTAAGGGGGTCATTCTGACCCCGGCGGTCATGGACCGCCGGGGCCAGGGTTGGCGGGAGCACCTCCAACAGGCTGGCGGTGCCCCGCAGGGCATTCTGACCGCGGCGCTTTGGCCGCGGTCAGAAGAGGAAAACCGTCGGTCTCCCGCCGGTTTTCCGCTGCCCATAAGAATCCTCCATGGCGGCGCAGCTCGCTGCACCGCCATGGGGATTCTGACACCCCATACCGCCATCCTGTTCCTGGCGGCTCTGCCGCCAGGAATAGGATGGCGGTATGGGGTGTCGTGGGGCCCCCGTAAGAGGGCCCCACTTTGTATTTCAGTGTCTGCTTTGCAGACACTGAAATACGCGACGGGTGCAACAGCACCCGTCGTACCTTCCCACTCCGCCGGCTCCATTCAGAGCCGGCGTCCTCGTGGGAAGGTTGATTTCCACTGGGCTGGCGGGCGGCCTTTTGGCGGTCGCCCGCCAGCCCAGTGGAAATCCCAGAATCACCGCAGCGGTCTGACGACCGCGGTGCGGTGTTCTGGCGGGGGTACTTTGGCGGGCGGCCTCCACCGCCCGCCAAGGTAAGAATCAGGGCCTAAGTTGTACAATCCTTCATAATCCTTTATCTTATTGGCCAACATTGAACCCTTCAGTGGCTTACTTGCATAGTCCATGAAGCAGCTCAATTTTGTGTAGCCAGTTCGCAGGGCAGGGTAGTTCGTCTGGTCCCCTACATCTAGAGGGGGTCATGTACTGCTACAAGCTACCTCCCCAGCTCTCTTTAGGAACCCAGTGTACCATCAAGGCCACGTAATAGTCTGACAACCATTTATTGATGTCACCCCCATCTGGTAATCCTGTACCGTATTCTTGGGAATTAGACCTCTACTCTCACTGTTAGTCACTGCAGGGGCACTGCCACCATCACAGCGTTTGGTCTCTATTTGTAGGACTCTTATGTCCAACTCTCTGAGGCCAAGCTCATCGCTGTTAGAAATGGGGTCCTTGGTTGGCAGTCAGGTTACCCCTTATCCAAGCAAGGACCCTCACTCTAGTCAGGGTAAAGGAGAATCACCCTCAGTTAACCCCACTCGCCCCCTTGGTAGCTTGGCACGAGCAGGCAGGTTTCACTTCAGAAACAATGTGTAAAGTATGTGTACCAAGACACACAGTAACTCAGGGAAACACTACAACATGACACAACACAGGTTTAGAAAAATAGGTAATATTTATCTAAACAAAACAAGACCAAAATAACAAAAATCTAACATACACAAGTCAAGTTATGAATTTTCAAAAGGATAAGGGGGTCATTCTGACCCCCGCGGGCGGCGGAAGCCGCCAGAAGACCGTACCGCGGTCAAAAGACCGTGGCAGTCATTCTGACTTTCCCGCTGGGCTGGCGGGCGACCGCCAAAAGGCTGCCCGCCCGCCCAGCGGGAAAGCCCCAGCAACGAGGAAGCCGGCTCCGAATGGAGCCGGCGGAGTTGCTGGTGTGCGACGGGTGCTGATGCACCCGTTGCGATTTTCAGTGTCTGCCAAGCAGACACTGAAAATCCTAATGGGGCCCTGTTAGGGGGCCCCTGCAGTGCCCATGCCAGTGGCATGGGCACTGCAGGGGCCCCCAGGGGCCCCACGACACCCGTTCCCGCCATCCTGTTTCTGGCGGTGAAAACCGCCAGAAACAGGATGGTGGGAAGGGGGTCGGGTCCCATGGCGGCGCTGCTTGCAGCGCCGCCGTGGAGGATTCCCTGGGGCAGCGGGAAACTGGCGGGAAACCGGCGGGAAACCACCGGTTTCCCTTTTCTGACCGCGGCTTTACCGCCGCGGTCAGAATGGCCCCAGAAGCACCGCCAGCCTGTTGGCAGTGCTTCCGCGGTCGTTGGCCCTGGCGGTCCATGACCGCCAGGGTCAGAATGACCCCCTAAGACTCTTAATTCTTAGAAAACAGTGAGAATGGTGTTATTTCACAAAAGTACCCAGGTAGAGTCAAAATAAAGCCACACAGGTGAGTGTGCGTCGAAAAAGGGCAGCAATGCATCGATTTCTCACCCACAAGCGAGAACGTGCATTGCTCCTCCTCCGGTCCGGTCGGTGTGCATCATTTCTTCTCTCCCGCAAGAGAGCGATGCGTCGATCCGGACGGGCATCTTGGGTCCAGGCAGGCTTTGCGTTGATTTTCTGCACCAAAGCAATGTTGCATCAAAAATCTGGTCACACAGTATCACAAAACCACGCTGCGTGGGGTTTGCGTTGTTATCAGCCTCCATTAGCGGGTGTTGCGTATCATTTCTTTAGCTGCGTTGCATCGATCTTCCAGCTGCGATGCAGGTGGAGCATTGATTTCAGCCACAAAGCCGGCGCGCGTCGTTTATCAGCTGCGTCATGGAAGGTGCGTTGAAACTTTCCCCGCACAGCGGTCTGTGCATGGATTTTCATTTCTTGTCTGCCAACTTTACCTTTCAAGGGCCCAGGACCTGGACAGGGCACCACTTGGCAGGGCAGGAGTCTCAGCAGAGAGTCCAGGTGCTGGCAGTGGAAGTTTGTGATGGCCCTGAGACTTCAACAACAGGAGGAAAGCTCAGTTCAAGCTCTTGGAGATTCTTCCCAAGCAGGAATGCACAACTAAGTCAAGTCTTTGTCCCCTTTCACAGGTAGAAGCCACAACTTCAGGATAGCCCACCAAAGCACAGTCACAGGCAGGGGCAACACTTCTCCTCAGTTCTTCAGCTCTTCTCCTTGGCAGAGGTTCCTCTTGATTCCAGAAGTGATCTAATTTTCAGGAGTTTTGGGGGCTCTTCTTACACCAGTTTAAGTAGGCCTACTTCAAAGAGATGTCTCAGGCCCCAGACACACACAATGGGTTTGGAGTCTGCACTGTGTGAGGCCAGGCACAGCCCTTTCAGCTGTAAGTGACCACTCCTCCCCTCCCTCCCAGCACAGATGGTTCATCAGGATATGCAGGCTACACCCCAGCTCCCTTTGTGTCACTGTGTAGAGAAAGGTGCAAACAGCCCAACTATCAAACTGACCCTATGGGAACAGTACAGCCCGAACTGCCAGGCCAGGTCCTCCCTGGCCCGGAAACAAGCATCCTGGGACCGGTTTCAGGGGTTCACCCTTCATCAGCTAGGCTAGCTTGAATCCAGGGGCACAGTGAGCCCGGGACCCACGTCTAGTCATCCCCGGTGCACTTATGGCAACAAAAGCAAACAAACACAAATGATGGACAGAACGTGGAACCAATCAAACATTTACCCCCAGTCACAGAAATGGGTTTAATCCATCACTTCTTTTGCTCACCATGCCACACCTGTTTGGACCCAGCAATATGCAAATCAGTCTTGACCCTGCTCCCTAAGGGAACAGTCAAGACTGAACTGCCAGGCCAGGTCCTCCATGGACCAGAAACAAGCATCCTGGGGCCGGTTTCAGGGTATCACCCTTCATCAGCCAGGCTAGCTTGAATCCAGTGGCACAGTGAGCCCGGGACCTACCCGGCGCACTTATGGCAACAAAAGCAAACAAACACAAAACACAGTGGCATTTTCAAACACACAATCTGAAAACCAACTTCACTCAAATATGTATTCTTAAATTGTGAGTTCTGAGACCCTAAATTCCATATTTCTATCTGCTCCCAAAGGGAATCTGCGCTTTAATAAAATTTAAAGGCAGCCCCCATGTTAACCTATGAGAGAGACACGCCTTGCAACAGTGAAAACCAAATTTGGCAATATTTCACTGTCAGGACAGGTAAAACACATAAGTACATGTCCTTCTGTCCTTCATTTCCTCTGGGGACAGGCTCCTTGAAGATGCACTGCTGCTGGTTATAGAGGCACCTCCTGGGTCAGGGAAAAGAGGGCCCTCCCCCTCCATAAGCTGTCCTTCAGGGCTCGCCTGGCCTTGCTCGGACTCTTCCAGACGCTCCCGTTCTTCCCCCTCCTCTGCTTCCCCCTCAGGATGGCCCTCTGCCCACGCCCTCAAGGCTTCCCAGAATTCTACCTTTTTGGCTCTTCCCCTGCAAGCCACCTCAATTGCCTGGCAGACCTCCTTGAGCTATGTCACAGTATAGGTACCCAGGTCAGCAAGGTCAAATTCTACCTCCGGTAGGCCTTCAGGCGTGTTAATAGATTAGGAGAAGTCGGAATCAAGATCTAGGAGGAGAAATAGGTCACCCCTCCCCAGCCACGTAACTGTCTGTTTTGGGCACACCTCAGAGAGAAGTGAACACTTATGTAAATGTGAAATTTGTCCTGCAGTCAGTTACTGCATGATGCTGTGCAGATGCAAGTCCTATCCCACCACTTAACCACCAAATGTTGGAATGGAACATTCTGGTTGGCAGAGGGAAGGCCCTAGCCAGGCAGAACCTACCACTTCTGCCAGGGGTGGGTGATTTCACTCGTTGTATAACCTGTGCTCACCCTTGGGTAGCCTGGCACAGAGCAGTCAGACTTATCACAAAGACAATGTGTAAAGCACAGCACGTCCACTCAATAGGTACACTAAACTTCACAAACAAGACTTCACACAGGGTGTATTTAATCAAGTTAACACTACATAGAGGTCATGTAAATCTGGGCATAAATCACATTTGAAATATCACTAATAGTTTGAGGCCCAACAGTGTTAATACAAAATCAACATCAAATACACATAAGAAAACAAATACTTTGCCTCCCCGCACCCACATGCTGTGGTACTGCATTGACAGCATGAGACCCACCCCAATTCAATCTAAAAACTTTGG
The DNA here is from genome assembly GCF_031143425.1 of Pleurodeles waltl. Lineage (NCBI taxonomy): Eukaryota > Metazoa > Chordata > Amphibia > Caudata > Salamandridae > Pleurodeles > Pleurodeles waltl. The sequence goes on along the minus strand of NC_090447.1, from coordinate 1,447,672,852 downwards.
AGGATGCATCCCGGTCCCTAACGATAGCAGCAATGTATACATCCAGAAAACTATAGCACTGTTAAACGTCAATGGCAACTACAATAGTAAACAACGTACACAGCTATGCGGACGTGAAGAGAAATCAACCACATATATAGGCTCCCACTCACTCACTCTGCACCTCTATGCGGTGCCATGGTTGTCAGCCATGCTCGTCTACACGCACTGGCATACACTCGCTTCCAGCACCCTAATGCAGTGCTCTGACAACTGGAAGGTGAGTTGCAGATCCCTCCTAGACCCAAACCCACCTCCACCCTCCAACCAATTTCTGCCCCTCCCCTCAGAGTTAGAAATGCAGAAACCTTTCCCTGGATACTAGGTTGCTAGCGGATGGTGGTTACACTTAAACAAGATCCCGGGGGAAAGGTAAGTGGGAAGAAGACGAGATTGGCTAAACAGTCAACAGTCGGCAAATGGCGGTTTTGGTTCCCATTCAAAAAAGTTTACTCAGGAGTCTCCACACTGGACTTCTGGTGCTGGGCCCGGTCTGTAAGGCACAGGGGGAGGGTAGCCTTGGGACACACTGTTCCCACTGGTATCCAGCCAAGCCAGACACACCACTTTGCAGATAGTTACCAATCAGGCACCTACCAGGACGGGAGGCACCATGGCTGTGGCCCGATCACTTGGCCCCAGGCATTCCAGTTGCACCCAAAGAGTTTACCAAGTTCTATGTCCTCCTGGTATGGGCACCAGATCTTGTGCATGATGACCTGAGTCACACCAGACACTTCCGAACACCAGCACAAAGTGCTCAATTCAGGGCCTCCCTAGGGTGAGGCCCAACGGCTGGTGCATGATGACTTGAATTGCACCAGACAATTCAGCTTGCACATGACAGCATACTAATGTAGTGCCATTCTGAAAATGAGACACCACAACTGGCATGCGATGACTTGAGTTGCACCAGCCTATTGCACTGCACACGAAAAGTTACCACTGCTGGGTGTCCCTGGAATGAGGCACAGCGTCTGGCACATGAAGACTTGAGTCGCACCAGACAATTGTGCTGCACACAAAGTTACCACTGTAGCATCTCCCAGGGATGAGACACCCCGCCTGGTGCATGATGACTTGAGTCGCACCAGGCACTTCTGACCACACAATCAGTTCCCGTTCCATTCCTCTCGGGATTGAGGGACAATGTCTGGTGCACAGTGACTTGAGTCACACCAGACAAATCCAGTCACACACAGAGATGCCAGTTCAGCGGCACCAGCGAAGTAGAATGCAGCACTGCTCCGGGTATGCCCCCACCTCCACAGGTCGCAACCAGTGACACGAACAGTGCATGCAATGAGCATGCAGTCGGTGCTCGCAAAAGAGAAATGCGGCACACTCAACAACAACAGGCCACATGGAGTCCCACAACCAGTAATCCGTTCACTACCAACCAAACACTTATTTGCGACATGGCCCACAATGAAGGGCCACATTTCTTGAAAGCGGGCTTTACCTTGCCAGCTCTGCACCAAGCCAATCCAGTCTCCAGGTCCAATACTTAGATCAATGCTCACACCTCTGCTACCAGGTGGAATCAAACAGACAATGTAAACAGGACACCTACTTGTAGAAAAACAATCCACAGAGACATTTTTCCCCCTGTATGTGTACTGCAGAATGCAGCACACATAAAAAGAGGAAACAACGAGGAGAAATAAGGATGTTTTTCCTCATTGCGTCTGCCCTTGGCAGATTGCTGTAAATCCGGGAATGCGTCATACCCCATTGGTGTTGTGTGGGAACATCAAACGCCCATGGTACGCCTCCCTGATGCAGTGTAAGGCAACACAGTGCAGCAACAAAAAGTGACGCATAAGCGGCGCACATGGCTTTGAAATAAGTCCTGCAGTCAGCAAAAACTGGAGGTCTAAAGGTAAAAAGTTGGGGGAAAACTACATCAAGGATGCCTGGTCTAACAGCCATTGATAAAGAAGCAAGAAATTAAGGGGCATATTTATACTTTTTGGTGCAAAACTGCACTAATGCAGATTTGCATCAGAAAGTTTTGCACCAGCTTGCACCATTCCTGAGCGCCAGCCGGGCACCATATTTATGAAATGGTGCAAGCCTGCGCTAAGGGTGGGCTAGTGTAAAAAAAATGACGTTAGCCAGTTGGGGGCAGGTCGTATGAGAGAAGGGGGTTTTGCACCATAAATTGATGCTAGGCAGGTTAGAGTAAAAAAAAAGACTCTAACCAGCCTAATGTCATTTTCTGACACAAAACCATTCATACCACGTGACTCCTGTCTTAGAAAAGACAGGAGTCATGCTTACCACCCCAATGCCCAGCACAGGGGACTAGTGTCCCCTGGGCATGGTCATAGCTCCCAGTGCCATGTAGGGGGGGGGGGGGCATTTCAGGCCCCCAATGGCTCTTTAAAAAATTTAATTAAATACTTACCTGTACTTAGCTATACTTACCTCGGATGGGGCCCCCCATCCTCCGCTGCCCCTCTGGTGTGGGTGTCCCTGGGGTGGGCACCTGTGGACTTATTCCATGGTGTTCCACCATGGAAATAGACCCACAGGTCCCCTAATGCCTGCCCTGACCCAGGCGTTAAAATAATGGTGCAAAGCAAGCTTTGCATCATTATTTGACCCCTCCTCCCCCGTGCGTAGGGGGATAAATATGGCGCTAAGGCCATAGAGTCATTTTCTACACGGGAACGCCTACCTTGCATCTCATTGACGCAAGGTAGGTTTCCATGTCCAAAAATATGACTTTAACTCCATAACTTTGGCGCTAGACAGGTCTAGAGCCAAAGTATAAATATGGAGTTAGGTTTGCACCGAATGTGCGTAAAAATAAATGACGCAAGTTCGGCGCAAAACAAGTATAAGTATGCCCCTTAGATTCACAAGAAAGCCAATCGATAATAAGCAATGGCTGACTAAAAGCTCACTGTAAATATTGGTACAGCTCACAGTAGACCTTTTGACAACAGACAGCTAAGGCCGTGAATTCAAGCGGTGAGACTTTTGGGCTCTGGAAAAGGAGAGATTGACAGGGCCAAATCAGTGGTGTAATGCAAAATGATGCCCCTGCAGAAAATGTTACATTCATAGTCCCTGGGCCCAGTGGGCCTCGCACCGCGGGGGCTACATAAGCCTGTTTAACTTCCAATGGCCGAGCAGCTGTTATTCACCACCTTGCAGAGTGATGTCCATCCATGCTAAAGGGGGTCCGTGTAAGTGAAACTTACTCCTGCATCGGCACGCTATGGGACCTTCGTACTTTTCCACAAATTTCAGAAATACCTAAACTTGCCGGACCATGCTTGCATAATTAAAAGTCATCTTCAATTAAAACACTCGGGCCTGATCCACAACATAAAACATGGAAGTACAAGCAGAGAGTTACATCTCTAGCAGACTGAAGTTTTATTTCCTGTTTTTTTTTGCAATTCACAAACATCCCCAGTGAATGACACATGGAATGTTGAATGTCTCCCTGCGTACTACTGGGAATGCTATGTAACATAGCATATAAGATCCTATTCCACCCGTGTGAAACTCTACATAGTGTGAATGTAAGCATGGGAGAATGGGGGCCTTTGTGCGGATGCAAATTCTTCTCTTTATTTTCCCCTCTGCGCAGGAAAATAAATGTTTCTTAATGGAGAAAATCTTTCCCTAAACCCCACCAAAACTGGAGATTATGGGGGTCATTCCGACCCCGGCGGTCATTGACCGCCGGGGCCGGGGTCGGCGGGAGCACCGCCAACAGGCTGGCGGTGCCCCACAGGGCATTCTGACTGCGGCGGTTTGGCCGCGGTCAGAACAGGAAAACCGGCGGGGTCCCGCCGGTTTTCCGTTGCCCTGAGGAATCCCCCATGGCGGCGCAGCTTGCTGCGCCGCCATGGGGGATTCCGACCCCCTCACCGCCATCCTGTTCCTGGCGGTTCCGACCGCCAGGAACAGGATGGCGGTGAGAGGTGTCGTGGGGCCCCTGGGGGCCCCTGCAGTGCCCATGCCAATGGCATGGGCACTGCAGGGGCCCCCGTAAGCGGGCCCCACTTTGAATTTCAGTGTCTGCATAGCAGACACTGAAATTCGCGACGGGTGCTACTGCACCCGTCGCACCCTTCCCACTCCGCCGGCTCCATTCGGAGCCGGCTTCCTCGTGGGAAGGGGTTTCCCGCTGGGCTGGCGGGCGGCCTTCTGGCAGTCGCCCGCCAGCCCAGCGGGAAACACAGAATGGCCGCCGTGGTCTTTTGACCGCGGTGCGGTCATTCGGCGGTTCCCGCCAGGCGGGCGGCTCCCGCCGCCCGCCGGGGTCTGAATGACCCCCTATATATTCCACTTCCCATCCCGGAAGGAAAGTTACTACAGCCCTTGGTGGAATACATTTCTGAACATTCCCATGGTGAGAATGCTCTCAAAGTACATGGTGTGAGCATAGACAAGCTTAGAAGGCGAATAATACTTTTAAACACCTGCTTCACACCCGTTTTGAGGTATTTACTTCTTTAGATTTCTCCACACCACTGCGAGTGACCCTATTCACCACAATTTTAGGTATTTTTATTATACTATACCAAGTTAAATGGCCCGTATCCCAACTTGCATTAGGGCCCCTGAGTGGCAACACCGCTGGTAGCCAGATGTAGGCATTTGCAAAAGGAATAAAGAGTATTTACATTTTCGAATGGTTTGAGGGTAGATAGTTTCTGGCATCCTAGAGAGGCGGCCTGACATTGTCAGGTGGTCTGTTGACAGAGTCCAACAAAATGTAAAAGACAAAAAAGCTGCAAATCTTGAAAAAATGATTTTATTGCTTTCTGGACATTCATGACTTTTGCAAACAGTAAAATGATGTGACACATATATGTACAGAAGAATAATGTAGAAAGGGGCACGGTAGACACACAAACAACCCCAGGGGCATAGCTACAAATGGGGCAAAAGGTGCAGCGGCACCAGGACCCAGGGATGTGAAGGGCCCTCTGGTTCTTTCAGTAAGATTCTGTGCAAAGGAGGGACTTTGCACATTTGCACAGTTGCTATGCCACTGACATCCAAGCTGAACTAAAGGCATATCTCGCCAAGGATCATTTAAAGGAAAGACAATTTAGGGTCAGAATTAAAAATCTTTTGCTCTAGGCTTGTATGACAAACGTGATGCAAAATTGCACATAGTGTTTTTTGTTGGATTTACTTTCCAACGCAAAACATGTTCTGCGCTGGAAAGTTTCCTGAAAGTAACGCAAAGCAGTGCAAAATGCTGTGTTGCATCACTTTGACTCAAGAGAGCATTCCATGGATGGTATATGGGTGTTCCCATCTAACCACTTGTGCTTCCTTATGTGAAACCCTAGCTACTAACAATAGAACACAGAATTTTGCACCCACAAAGTAATGACACTCTAAAGCAGGTGTTAAAAAGGTGATTTTTTTTTTATTTGTCCCACCTTTTCCCATTTTGCATGTGTGCAGCACAGTACAACACATATCTGAAGAGGGAGTGTTTTAAAAGTTAGTCTAAGCATAGTATTTTGTATTGGAAGAGCTCTCTTCTGGTACAAAACCTAAGCTAGGCTCACTCAGATACTTTTGCACTATGGTGCAAAGGTGTGTGCATGGTGCTTGGCAGCCTCCAGTGCTAGGGAGAGAGAAGGATACTGCCATATCTCTGTAAATATAGCACATCCCTGCTCTCTCCCTATCATGCAGTGCAGCACAGCAACTTTAGTTGCTGTGCTGCATTGTGTGACAGTTTGGTAATTCTGGGTCCTAGTGTCAGATTCAAAGGTTGGCAGTAACAGGACATGTGCTAAAATATGTTGAATGTCCATTCAGCACATCTACCCCTGCACTGATTAGAATACAGGTTTCACCACTGAGAATACCATAATGCAGGAATTATAACATTGGAATTGCCACCTTGTAAACAAAATGAGGTACTTTGGTCAGATTGGGGAAAACTGCCAACAATACAGGAACGTTTCAAATGTGAGCACACAATTCCACTTTATTTATACATTTCCCGTTCTATCATTTGTTAGACTAAATCCACAAGGCTGGGTAGATGTGTGAAATTTTCATCACTAACTTTTTTTCTTGAAGCACACCTTCTCCCTACACCCACTCAGGGCCAGCAGAAACTGCCTTGGAGATAAGAGCCTACCACACTGGCTGAAATTCAGAATCAGTATGGCAGTAAGGCGTAAGTCAGGCTTCGCACCGTACCACGGTTTTATCCCTGGGTATGGGAGAGGATATTTCATTAAAACAGCAAGCCATAAAACTGGCTCCACTTCAACCTCAGTTGGGTAATAAAAGTCATCCATGGCTGGGTCAAATTGGGCCATTGGCACCCTGGTGTTCCAGCTGCAATAACTAGAGTCATGCTCCCATTGCAGGATCCATGTTAATTTTAATAGAAGGGGACAGTCCTGTTTTAAGGATGTTTGGGCCCCATGGCACAACATATTTTGGGGAGCCCTATTCGAAAACAAAATTCAATTTCTCATCCATTTTTATCTAATTCAAGCCTTGGGATGTCCATCAATACTGGATCATGCGTTAAACTTTCAGTAACAAGGTCATGCAAAAATCCCCCTGCTGTCTGTAATTCACTAGCAAATAATTCAAAAAGAAAGCTTGAGCAAGCATTATTTACTCAGTTTATTTTTGTGTTGGATATACATTTTTTGTTTAGCAAGAATATTTTCCAGATAATTTAGTTTCTAACCAGAATGTCTGCCACATTGTGGAAAAGGAACAGTGAGGGCTTCTTGGTGGATGGTTAGTAGATTAGTACATGTGATTAAAATGAGGTATACATGTAAGAAAATCCCCTTTTTTGCATGGTAATTCCAATTTATTTTTAGGATTTTTCAGCTGGTGTTTGGACCTAGCACATTAGCACATTGCTGCCCAATGCCCAGTACATCTGCTGTGATTGCTAAAAACATGTTGGACTGGCATGAACCTAATTGGCATATTTTGTTTTCATAGTCATACTGGTTAGAACCCAGTGGAAGGGAAAGCTGCCATTAAACTTGTTTAGAATGATCTGAAGTAACAGTTTAGCCATTTCCATAGCCACACATCTGGGTGGTCACAGGGGACTCTACACAGGGGAAGAAAGGTTCTGCCACATTGACTTTGAGTAGAAAATACAGTGTTGGATTATTTGCTGCCAGGAAAACAAGTACTGCTGCAAAAGTGGGCATGGTTGCCTCTAGGAACTTTTTTCCTATTGGTAAGGGAGGGGCCAGGAGTCACCCACACGCACCGACTAGAGCCAGACATAAATGTTGCACCCCTTGGTACCTTTGCCAGAACATTACTGGACCTGTGGAAGACAGAAGAAGGACTGCACCTGCTCTTGAAATCTGTGAGCAGAATCCTAGGGACCTGGTACAAGTAACAAAGAAGGGCAAAGGACAAAGAAGTATACTCCAAAGTAGAAAACTCCAAGGGCCAGTTAGCTGACCTCCTGTTAAGCTACACAGACACAAAAGTTGCAAGAAGCCACATTCATGAGAGAGCTCAGCTGTCTAGTTTCAATTGGACCTGCACTGGACCCTGCTGGTGGATTTTGGGGTGTGAGTCCTAACTGCCAAGTGCTGTTCCAGAGGTCCTGGAACCCTTGGCTGGTATCCAAATGCACTCCTTCTGCCTAAAACTAAACCCTGGGCCTTGACATTTTCTAAGGATTTTTGCCTGGAGAAGTAACAGAAGACTGGTATGAACCTGTCAAGCTGATCCACTGACGGTACATTGCTGGTGTGCCTAATTTTGTCACAGCCCCTGATGTATTGTTCTCAACAGCAGCAAATATGATTCAGCATGCCCAGCGCTGACAGACATCCAATAACATTGAGCCCTCTTTGGTTAAAGCCTGCCCCACTGAGGAAATCCGACTTCCAGAAAAGAATCTAAGGGGCATATTTATAGGCCCCTAGCGCCACTTTGATCCACATTAACGTCATTTATTTTTAAGTTAATGTGGCCCAACAAGGCCAAAATCCCTGCGCCGTATTTACTGGGTGGTGCAATGCATGCATTGCGCAACCCTGTAACCCTTTGCGCTACATTATGCCTGCACCAGGCATAATGTATGCAAAGGGGCATTCCCCCTTTAGGGGAGCAGATAAAATGGTGCAAGAAAATCTGTGGTATTTTGTTGCACCATTTGTTACGGCACTTTTAACGCCTGCTCCAGAGCTCCAGAGAATGGACCCCTATGTATTCTGCAGGAGTAGTGCCAAAAATGTGGTGCTACTCCTGCAGAGTAGATCAATAGAGTCACTAAATACGACTCTATTGCCCCCTACCCTACACTATGGTGCACCGTAGTTTAAATACAGCGCACACATGGTGACAGTAGGGGGGTGCTAAGGGGCACAGGGAAAGTGGTACTGCACTCAGTGCAGTGTCACTTTCCATGAATCTGGCCCTAAGTCTGAAGGTAGAAATCTTCAATGGGCCCAATTTCCAGTAAATAATCGAAGGGGCATATTTATAGGCCCCTAGCGCCACCTTGCACCACATTAACGTCATTTATTTTGATGTTAATGTGGCCCAACGAGGCCAAAATCCCAACGCTGTATTTACAGGGTGGGGCAGTGCATGCATTGTGCCACCCTGTAACCATTTGCGCTACATTATACCTGCACCAGGCATAATGTATGCAAAGGGGGCGTTCCCCCATTAGGGGAGCCGGTAGAATGGTGCAAGGAAATCTATGGGATTTTCTTGAACCATTTGTTACAGCACTTTTAACGCCTGCTGCAAAGCAGGCGTTAAAAGGGGGCTTCCATTCTTTAAAATGGACCCCTATGTACTCTGCAGGACTCCTGCAGAGTAGATCAATAGAGTCACTAAATACAACTCTATTGCCCCCTACCCTGCACCATGGTGCACCGTATTTTAAATACAGCGCACACATGGTGATGGTAGGGGGGTGCTAAGGGGCGCAGAGAAAGTGGCACTGCACTCGGTGCAGTGTTACTTTCCATAAATCTTCCCCTAAGTCTGAAGGCAGAAATCTTCAATGGGCTGGACGCCGAGCATCAACAGGTTCCTGGCCATGAACTCCGATATTTTTCTGAGCAAGCTATTCCGACCTTTATTAACTGCTTCACCAAGACCTTGTACTTTGCCAACCCATCATTGATGAGCCAGTCTTCGGATCAAGCCTGCAGCCTGGCCCCACTGAGGACTCTTCCGTTTCGGAAATGTTCTAATTCTGAATGTAACTCCTCAAATCCGGCCCACGTTCCTTTGCAGTTGGCCTCCAACATTCCCCTTGTCCTGGTCAAGGGCAGCTAGTTGCCCGCTGTTGGTGCTTTGTACGTTTTGGTTCTATTTATATTTAAAACTTCTCAAATTCATTTCTCCCAGTTCCCCTCATTGGATTTTCATCATTTTGTTGTTGTTTGCTGTTCAAATGGAGCTAATAGGAATGTTGACATTATTACTTGTGTGTGACTACCATCATCCCCAACTAATAATTATTATTGTAGGAAATTACCTTCTTTTTTGCATGTTACCCCCAATTTCTGCCTGATGTCAGTATGTTTGACTGTGTTCACTGGGATCCTGCTAACCAGAATCCCAGTGATTATACTCTCTCTCCTCTAAATGTTGTCACTGCATACTGGTAACCCAGTATTTTACCCAGAATCGGCATACTGGTCCCCCCTTATAAGTTCCTAGTATATGGTACCTAGGTATCGAGGTCAATGGGGTTCCAGGGGATCCCTATGGGCTGCAGCATTTCTTTTGTCACCCATAGTGAGCCCATGCAAAGGTTTCTACAGCACTGCCTTTGCAGCCTGTTTGAAAAGGTGCATGCACTCTTTCACTGCCATATACACCACACCAGGTCACTTATAAGTCACCCCTATTGCATGCCTTCCAGCCCTGAAGGCAGGTTGCAGAGTACCTGTGTGTGAGGGCACCCCTGAAATAGCAGAGATGCTCCCACGATCTCCAGGACCATTTTCCCACAATTTGTGTGTTTGTGGACGTCACTTTACGCGTGCCCTGGACATAGGTCACCTACCTACGTTCAGCTCCACAATGGTAACTCCGAATATGGCCAGGTTTCGTATCAAACATGTTGGAATCATACCCCAATGCTTTTGCAAGCATTGGTTGTATGATTCCATGCACTCTGGGGGCTCCTTAGAGGAGCCCCAGTCCTGTCATTACAGCCTTCTGAGGTTTTCCAGGCAGTCCCAGCTGCTGCCATCTCTCAGACAGGTTTTTGCCCTGCTGTTGCTCAAGCAGCTCGAGCCCAGGAAAGCAGAACAAAGGGTTTCCTTTGGGAGAGGGGTGTGACACCCTCTCCCTTTAGAAATAGGTGTGACAGGCTTGGGAGGGGTAGCCTCCCAGAACCTCTGGAAATGCTTTGAAGGGCACAGATGGTGCCCTCCTTGCATAATCCAGTCTACACCGGTTCAGGGACCCCCAGTCCCTGCTCTGGTGTGAAACTGGACAAAGGAAAGGGGAGTAACCACAAAGGAAAGGGGAGTGACCACTCTCCTGTCCATCACTACCCAAGGGGTGGTGCTCAGAACTCCTCCAGAGGGTCCCTGGGTTTTGCCATCTAGGATTCCAAGTTTGCAGGGCACTCTGGGAGCATCTGAGTGGCCAGGGCCAGCAGGTGACGTCAGAGCCCTCCCCTGAAAGATGCTTACCTGTTTAGCTGACCAATCCCCCTTTCAGGGCTATTTAGGGTCTCTCTATTGGGTGGTTCCTCAGATTCAGATTGCAAGACTCCAGCAGGAATCATCTGCATCCTTTATTTCACCTTCTTACCAAAGAAACTGCATCTGGACCCTCCAGGAACTCTACAAACTGCAACAAAGAAGCAAACACGACTTCTGCAACATTGTATCTTCGGCTCCTGCCAGCAACTGCAACTGTTTCCATGTCATGCATCCTCCAAGGACTGCCTGTCTTCAGCCTGCACCAGAAGAATGAAGGAATCTCCCTTGAAGTGAAGGAGTCCCTTCCCTGCTTCAGCAGGCACCCCTCTGCAGCGATGACTGGTGGCGTGGTTTCCCTCTCTTGATGAAGTGCATGGATCCAGCAACACGGGTGGTGGACTGAAGTGGTCCCGACGGTCCTGAGGTCCAACTGTCCAACTTTGGTGGATGTAAGAGCTTGCCTCCTCACGCAAGACAGTATCCGTGCACCGCATGTTTTGCAGTTGCTAAGGCCTGTTGGCATCCTTCCACAACGTTCTTCATGTATCGTGTAGCTCCGGCCCCCAGCACTCCTTTCTGAGTGGTTCTCCGGTGACGTGGGATCCCTTTGTGTACTGCTGCGTGGGCCTCCTTTTGCACCTCCTTTGTCCCCATGTTGTGGGACTCCTGTGCATGCTGCCTGGTCTTGTGAGGGATCTCTGAGTTGCTGAGAGCTCCCTCTGACTCCCCTTCCTCGGTAGAGCCCACCAGGTCCCTCCTGGTCCCAGGCAGTGCCATTTTCCCTAAAAGCATGCTTTGTGTGTGCCAAGTCTTGTTGGCGGAATCCAGCGACGCAAATCAGACTGCATTCATTCATCCGGCGTGGGACATCTTCTGCACCAACCAGGAACCTGCATCTGTCTTCTTAAGTGCAATACTGACTGTTGTTCCTCAACTGTGCTTCCCCTTTTGCACCTTCATCCGGGTTAGCAGGGGCTCTTGTTCTCCCTGGACTCTTCAGTGCTTCTTGGACTTGGCCCCCTTCTTCCACAGGTCTTCACGTCCAGGAATCCATTGTTGGTGGCTTGCAGTCTCTTCTGGTTCTTGCATAATCTTCTTTCCCGTGTTCTTGTGTGTTCTACAAAAGTTACTGTGATTTACTCCTGCTTTCTTGGGCTCTGGGGTAGGTTCTATTAGATACCTTTGGTGTTTTCTAATACTCCCAGCGCCCCTCTACAGACTACACTTGCCGAGGTGGGAAACTGACTTTCCCATTCAACGTTCTTAGTATAGGATTTTTGTTCTCTCTAGGCCGATTTCTAACTATTGTGATTTTCACTATTTACACTGTTTTCTAACTGTTTTTACAGCTATTTCTACATACTAGTGTATACCTCCTATGGGAGTATGGTCTCTATGGTAGTTTTGGCATTTGTGTCACCAAAATAAAGTACCTTTATTTTTGTAACACTGAGGGGCATATTTATACTCCGTTTGCGCCGAATTTGCGTCGTTTTTTTCGACGCAAATTAGACGCAAAACTAACTCCATATTTATACTTTGGCGTTAGACGCGTCTAGCGCCAAAGTTCATGGAGTTAGTGTCATTTTTTTGCGTGAACACCTTCCTTGCGTTAATCAGATGCACGGTAGGCGTTCCCGTCTTAAAAAATGACTCCCAGGCATGTGCGTGGTATTTATACTCCTGGGCAAAAATTACGCCCGGGAGTGGGCGGGGCAAAAAACCCTGCATTTGCGCCTCTTTTTAACGCCTGGGTCAGGGCAGGCGTTAAGGGACCTGTGGGCTCAGAATGAGCCCAGAGGTGCCCTCCCCTGCCCCCAGGGACACCCCCTGCCACCGTTGCCCACCCCAGGAGGACACCCAAGGATGGAGGGACCCATCCCAGGGAAGAAAAGGTAAGTTGTGGTAAGTCTTTTTTTAAATTTATTTTTGTGGCATAGGGGGGCCTGATTTGTGCCCCCCTACATGCCACTATGCCCAATGACCATGCCCAGGGGACATAAGTCACCTGGGCATGGCCATTGGGCAAGGGGGCATGACTCCTGTCTTTGCTAAGACAGGAGTCATGTTAATGGCGTCTGGGCGCCCCCAAAAAATGTCGCAAATCGGGTTAAGACGATATTTTTGCCTCAGCCTGACTTGCCCCATTTTGGGTCGCCCAAACGCCATTTTTCCCTACGCCGGCGCTGCCTGGTGTACGTCGTTTTTTTTCACGCACACCTGGCAGCACCGGTCGGCTAACGCTGGCTAACGCCATTCAATAAATACGGCGCCCGCATGGCGCTTCAGAATGGCGTTAGCCGGCGCTAATTTTTTTGGCGCAAAACTGCGTTAGCGCAGTTTTGCGTCAAAAAGTATAGATATGGCCCTGAGTATTTTCTTTCATGTGTGTGACTACTGTCTGACTACAGTTGTATTGCATGCGCTTTGCATGTCTCCTAGTTAGGCCTTTGCTGCTCATCCACACTACCACTAGAGAGCCTGGCTTCAAGACACTATCTATATTTCACTAATAAGGGATGACTGGACCTGGTATAAGGTGTAAGTACCTTAGATACCAACTACAAACCGGGCCAGCCTCCTACAATTATTACTTGTAGGTGACTACCATCCTCCCCAAGTAATAATCTGCTTTCTCACAAAATGGATGTAGTGGTTGAAAATCAAAGCATTGAAGATTTTCGCTATTGCTTTGGAAGGGAGCTGGTGTTTTTTCTCCTTAATTCTTTTTCCTGTCTTGTCCATCCTGACTTCTTTCTATGTGCACACTTCCCTGACTAGGCAGAGTCATCCAACTAGAGAGGGAGTTGGGAGGGATACACCAGGGGTGAGGTAGACAGAGAGAGGTAAGGTAGAAAGAGAGGTGAGTTAGAGGGAGATAAATGCAGCGAGACAGGTGAGGTAGTGAGAGAGGCTTAGAGTGATGCAAGGTAGAGAAATGAGCAAAAAGATAAGTACGGAAAGACAGATAAGGAAAAGAAAGCAGTTAGGGTGTGAGTGGTAGATGATATTGATATGAGGTAGTGAAAGAGGTGAAGTTGTAAAAATAGGGAGGGTGAGTTAAAGAGGGAACTGTAAGACAGCGAGCTATATGAAGAGACAGGTTTAGAGAGAAATGTGGTAGGGAGAGTTGGGGAAATATAAATGGAGACGTAGACAGGCAAGAGAGAGAGAGAAGGTCATGAGAAAAATAATTAGGATGAGGTAGAGATAGATAAATAGCAAGAAAGTACTCAAGTAATGAGAAGGGTGAGATAGTGGAAATAGAGAGCGAAAGGAGGAGGGGAGGTGATTGTGCAAACAAATGGTGAGGCATTGTGCAGTTAAGTAGAAAAAGAGAGAGAAAGGTAGAGACTAATGATAAAGAGATGCAAGGTACAGAAATGAGTTTGAGTTAGAAGGGAGATAAAGAATGATAAGTAGGAGAGAAGGCTGAGGATGAGGTAAGTTAAAGAGACATAAGAAAGAGAAGTGAGTCAAAGGTATATGAGGACATAGAAAGTCTGCCCTGTAAGAAAGATCTCTCCAGAAATACTTGTGCAGACTAGAGAGATAATGAAACAAAATAATATCCCCCACCACATAAAGCAGTCTGGGTAGCATCTGTATTCCCTAAAGTGCAAACAGTAGTGTTCAATCTAAAGCACTATAGACCCAACAGGAGCTCTGTGCAATAGCCACTTACTGCTACTAAAGCAGCAACCTCAATCTCAAAGCTTGGAATTCACAATAAAACATCAGCAGCCGAAACATATGTTAAATAAAAATGATGTCAAGCTAAAACAAATAATAATTACTTCTTTCCCACTTGGGCAATTTTGAAAAAACACTCAACTGATGTGTGCGAGGTACCTCTAGGCAGAAACAATGGGGACTTTCAATGACTTCTGGTAAACGGGGGAAGAATTGTGGGGCCACCGGATTCCAAACAGTAACAATTTATTTATCAATTCCCTCCCCAGAGTGTCATTAACAATGGCTTGGCACTTGTTGCACCTCTGACAGCCGGCTCCCGCTAATAGTAACTCATGCCACATTTCCTGAGCAACACTTGGAATGTCAAAGACTGTTGATGGTACTGCCATCTTAACACTAAGATACTGTTCACTACACCTTTTACTAGGTGTGTTCCTTTAATTACCCCTTTGAACTCAATATGTTCTGTAAACTCAGTTTGCCAGGTCCCATTTCAAGATTTACTCTTTAGCAGTAGTTTGAAAAGTATGAAAAAAATGGTCAGTATTGCAATGGATTCAATGGATATTGAAAGAAATATTGAGGTTAAGCATCACTTTGTCTGAAAAGCACATAATGGTCCATGGCATGCAGGGGCGGCTCTTTCGCAATAGCGAAGGAGAGTTACCCTCCTGGTTATGAGCCAGGAGCTGTAAAATAAAACAATTTTATTTATCATTTTATTTCACATCTGCTGGCTCAGCCAGAAGCATGTGCAGGGAGAGACAAAGCTGGGCCAATGGAGGAGAGAGGAGGAGAGAGTGCACCTAAGTGCGCATGTGTGTTTGGCTGGCCAGACACACATGTGCACTTAAGTTTCTGCAGCTCGGCTGTGTTGAATAACTGGGCTGGAGAAACCACACAGTCCCCAGGGTTGTGTCTGAGCAGCAGTCCAAGCTGCTGAGACTAATCCTGATGCTTCTTTCATGCTAGGTTTAGCATGAACACAGCACCAGAATTGCTGGGGAGCCAGTGAATGCTGGGACACCAGAAGAGAAGAGGAGAAAGAAAAATCCAGCAGCGTTTGTGAAGGTACTTTACTTTGTTTCTTGAAATATTATTTTTATTTCCCCACCTCCCATACTCCCATGACCCTCCCTTTGAGATTTGCAGCTGCCGCCACTGATGACATGTAATGTGAAGTGAGGTTGATACATACAGATTTAGAATCCTTCTTATACAAATGACTCAAGACGACTGAGAAGAGGCAGGATGACCTTGAAAGAAGACACATTAATATCCCTGTTTTTTTAAAAGACGTTTGGCACCTGAAAGCAAAAGTCATTGACCTAGAAAACAGAGCCAGCAGAGAAAACATCCATCTGCAGGGAGCCTCTGAAAAGGCGTGAGGTGGTGGAACAATAAGCTTGATAGTCCCACCTTATAACAAAGCTGCTGCTTCATTCCAAAACAACTGGGATCCCCACGGAGTACATAGTTTTAGAGCCAGGAACCAGTCAATGAAAAATCTTCCTTGTCCTATCATTACCTGCACTTTGTGGAACCAATAAATGGGACCTATTCTACAGTTGGCCAGGAAGACAAATCAACTATTCATACTGGGAAAAGGCTCTATTCATGTCTCAGCAGACCTTAACCAAGTATAAAACGGAAGGGTTTCTTAGTACTGTGTACCAAACTATGGCAATGGGACATTAAATGCCACCTACTTAACCCTCCAATCATGACTGTCAACATAGGTGGACAGACCACTGAGTACTCACAACCTGAGGACCTTGAGAACTTTCTGACCTGACTGGAGAAAGAGTCTATGGAGACTACCTTACTCTATGACCAAGTGCGGCTGGAGGAACCAAATGACTCATGTTGGACCTGGCCCTTTTTGCAGGGTCATCCCCAAACCTTTTGCCTTCTTCCTTCTATTTTTTCTGACCAGTTTTTATTGGCTTTAGGACTCTGGGCACTTTACTACTGCTAAGGTGCATATGCTCTCTCTGTAAATTGTGTTGGTGATTGAATTTTCCATGCTTGGCACATTTGATTTACTATTAAGTCCCTAGTAAAGTGAATTAGAGGTGCCCACTGCCTGTCAATCAAATGCTACTAGTGGGCCTGCAGCACTGGTTGTGCCACCCATGAGTAGCCCTGTAAACATGGCTTAGGCCTGCCACTGTAGTGTCTGTGTGTGCAGTTTTAAGCTGCCAATTCAAGCTGGCAAGTTTAGCCACTTGCCAGGTCCAAACCTTCCCTTTTTATACATTTTGGGTAGGCCCTATGTAGCCCCATGGGCAGGGTGCAGTGTATGTTAAGGGTAGGACATGTACTGATGTGTTTTACATGTCCTGAGAGTGAAATACTACCAAATTAGTTTTTCACTGTCGCAAGGGGGGGCTGCCTTTAAATATCTTGTAAGTGCAGATTCCCATTGGGACCAGATAGAGATATGGATTTGAGGTCTCTGAACTAAAATTAAAAAATTCATCTTTTAGTAAAGTTGGTTTTCAAACTGTCTGTTTAAAAAATGCCATTTTTGGAAAGTGGGCATTTTCTTGCTTAAACCATTCTGTGACTCTGCCTGCTTGTGTATTCCTTGTCTGGGTCTGACTGACATTTGGGCTGTTTGTGAATCTCCACTAGACAGTGACACAAAGGGAGCTGGGGTGTAGGCTGCATATCCTGATGAAGCATTTGTGCTAGAGTGGTAGGAGAGGTGGTCACTTACGTCTGAATGGGCTGTGCCTGCCCTCACACAATGTTAAATTGTTCAATCTATTGCAGGTATAGAGATACAGACTCATGAGGAGGATGTGGCATTCAAACTTTTGAATGAAACCCAAAGTGTCACATTTTACCCCATGTTGACATGTAATGACTTACCTTCAGATTTGAGAGATACTGTGTCACCTGAACTCTGAAGCTTTTCGGGGACAGTGAGAGGTCTCATTAAATGTGTTAAGTCTGTCAAGATAACTGTGAAGCCAAATACTGAGTATCCGAGAACCTCACAATACAACATGACTCCTGAAACGTTTGCAGGAATACCTCAAGTGATCAATTCCATGACTGAACAGAGAATATTGAAAGAGATAATTGAAAGTCCATGTAATTCGCACATTATGGGACTGTGGAAGCCAAATGGAAAGTACTACATTGTCCAAGACCTAAGAAAGATCAAAGAGGTGGTTCTTTTTGTTGTCCCATGGTACCGAATCCAGCAGTGATTTGGTTTCAGATTCCATGTGAAGCCAAGTAGTTACCGTGATTGACCTGTGCCAAGCATTTCTCTCCATACCTTTACATGAGGAAAGGCAATTCCTCTTCGCATTTCAGTTTGACGGACTTGTTTTGGCATGGTGCCAAGTTCCACAAAGGTCTATTTTTAACCAGATCTTGAAAAAGAATCTGGAGACCCTTGAGATGCCCTATCATTTAGTCTTGATTCAATATATTGACAACCTATTGGTGGCATCAAATATACAAGAAACTTGCAGATAAAACACCATTGCACTGTTGAATCACTTAGCTGAGAATGGACATAAAGTATCCCCGACCAAATTGCAGTACTGTCAGAAAGAGGTCCTATACCTTGGACATCACATTGAGAAAGGCGCAGGAAAGGAGTCCCAAGACAGAATCTCAGTATTTTGCAGATTAATCCACCGACAACAACCTGGAAAGAAGTCAGGATGTTCTTGGGAATGGTTGGCTACTGTTCTCAGTGGATTCTAAACTTTTCCCTTTTGGTCAAGCCTTTACAGGGGCTGACAGACAAGGGTGTGTCTGATCTGATACCATTGCATGACAACTCCATGCATGCCTTCTCAGAGTTGACAGACAGTCTCTGCAATGCCCCTGATATGTGAATGGCTGATTGCAACAAATGTTTTACTTTGTACTGCAGTGAGCGGGAGTGTCAGGAATAGAAACATGCGCAGTCCAGGTCCCGTCCGAAACTCCACTGCGCGGCTCTGCGGTGCTTTCTGCATACCACTTGTCAACCCCTCTTGCACCAAAGGTGGCCATCAACGTTGTCTGCCCTGTGGCAAAGCTCATAAAGATGCAGGTTCAGGTCATTGGTGGACAAGATGCACTTCTCAGTGCTATTCCATGAAGGGACTACAATTCCCATGTTTTTAGAGGGAGCAGCCATCTTGGGGTGTGGCAGGCCTATAAAGCCCAGCCACACCCAAGCACGTTGCTCATTATTTTGAAGACTCTTATGCAGTCAGACCTCGTGGGGGATTCCCTTAAGAAGAGCAGAGTTCCTGCATGGCAGAGTGGCGTCCGATCGAAGTATCCTTGTTTCCATGGTGAATTCAAAAATGAGTAGGTCGTACTCGTAGTGGTAAGGCCTTGATGACTTCAATTTTGGAGGAAGTCATTACTTCAATAAGTAAAGCGGTCCTGGCACAGCAGTTCAGGCGCTTCAGTCCACAGGTGTAAAGCGCTCTTGGCATGACAATTCAGGTGCTTCAATCCACAGATGTAAAGCGCTCTTGGCACGGCAGTTCAGGCGCTTCAGTCCACAGGTGTAAAGCGCTCTTGGCACAACAATTCAGGCGCTTCAATTCACAGATGTAAAGCGCTCTTGGAACGGCAGTTCAGGCGCTTCAGTCCACAGGCGTAAAGTGCTCTTGGCACCGCAATTCAGGTGCTTCAGTCCACAGATGTAAAGCGCTCTTGGCACGGCAGTTCAGGCGCTTCAGTCCACAGATGTAAAGCGCTCTTGACACGGCAGTTCAGGCTCTCCAGTCCACAGGTGTAAAGTGCTCTTGGCCCGGAAATTCAAGCGCTTCAGTCCACAGATGTAAATCGCTCTTGACACGGCAGTTGAGGCGCTTCAGTTCACAGATGAAAAGCGCTCTTGGTCCGGCAATTCAAGCGCTTCAGTCCATAGGTGTAAAACGCTCTTGGCACGGCAATTCAAGCGCTTCAGTTCACAGATGAAAAGCGCTCTTGGCTCCACAGGAGTAAAAGGTTCTTGGTGCAACAATCAAAGTGATTCAGGCCACATAAGTAAAGCGCTTCAAGTTCAATGAGTAAAAACATTTCGGCCTTTATACTTGTTAATGTGAAAGTATTTCTTGAGACAAGCAAATCATAGTTTTCATTGTTTTTTTGAAAAGCATAATATGTGAAACGCATATTTAATTCTTTGAGATTTTCTAGGTCATGATCAAAGGTTTATGTTATGAATGCATAGATGTTACAGGATTGATATTCTGAGTATAATCATAGTCCAAGGCTCTTGCCATCTCTTGGTTCTGAGGTCGTAGTTTATTCATGTTCCATGATGATCATAGTCTAAAGCTCTTGCCATCTCTTGGTTCTGTGGGACATAGTTTATTCTTGTTCCATGATTCAAAGAAGGGGCTTTGCTCTCATTACAAAAGGGGTCTCCATCAGACGTCGGAGACACATTCAAGTCAAGAGTCTATTGATGAGTTATATTTCTATGAATGAGGAAATGCATATTTGTTCTTACCTTTTCTTTTCAGATCTCTCTCCCTGCTGTTCCCTACCGTAATTCCCTTCCCCCGACTGGCTTCATCATAACTCTGTGCTATAATAGCTTTCTGAGTTGGTGACGCCGGAAGGTGGGCCTTTTGTTCAGCAATGTGCAGATCCCAAGGAAAGGACACTGTGACAGAATAGTGAGCCCACAAGTTTGATACTTTCCTCTTGGTCTGTACGTGAGCTGCGCAAAATGGCCACCCTAGATACCCTTATGCAAGTAGTCACTCAGATGCAAAGGGATTAAAAAAATGTTGCAGCTGATTTAGTTAATAAAGTAGTGTCAACCAAAAATGACACAGGGCTACCATTCACGTTACCATCAACATACTGACCACTCTGGTCTACCTCTAGGGATGCATCAAGTATGCATTCCTCCTCCCTCCTCAGGCACCATCTTTGGGATTAATCAGAATTGTAATCCTCATCCATTGAGATTCAGGGCTACTGTTGGGATCTATTTTGATTTATAGAAGGATTTGTGGTCACATTTCCAAAATGGTTCTGATTGTATCTAGGAACTTTTGCATTGTGGTGTTGGGGCATTGCAGCTTTTTGAACTGGCATTGTCTGATCTTGGGACACAATAAAACATGGTACTAGCTGTCTCTGCACACATTGCAACTGAACCTGATTGTTTCAATGTGTCTGCACAAATCCACCATTCTGCATCTGATTCTCATTTGCCATATTATCTGAATTAATATGACATTCTCTCTTTCAATTACCCAATTTGCCACAAACATGACATGGATTGGTCATTTTCAAAGTCATCACATCCACTCCTGTGTTAGGGTCGACTGGGATGCCTCATCCTCTACCATGCTGCTGAAAATCATTTCCTCCTTGCATTATATGAACTCTCTGCTTTTATACTTCCTGCATTACACCAACGTTCCCTACAAACTGCGGATTCTGACTCCTTTCTGCAGATTTCACTTGGGCTATCATCAGCTTCTCCTTTAACTTTTTCTGCTTCAACACCAATTCGCTTTCACAGTACTTTGTGTATCCTAGGATTTCATCAAGTGGCTAGTTCTGCCAACAAATGAAATGCGGCTGAAACATATTACTCACTTCTGATCTCCATCCTGTACGAATCTGAGCGCAAAATGTTACAGTTGTTCTTCTCAATTGTCTCTGTGCCACTGCAATGCTTAAATGCCTGCAGCAATCTCTCCTAATAGTAACGTATCAACTCTTTAGGCTCCTGAGTCGTTCTGTGAATTCTGAGCAAATCAATATCCTTAAGGGACACTTTGATCTTAAAAACTGAAATCACCTGATGTTACTTTTTCATCACAATGAGAGACAAATGTTTCATTTGTGGATGCCTCATAAATTCTTTATCAGGCCAATCAACGGCCACTTTGCATTCAACCCACAAATCACTTTTAACAATGATGTCAAATAATGTATTCAAATCTTCCCATAGAACCTTGAAAAGCTTCACAAATCACTCAACCTGTCTGCACCATTTCACAGGTTTCTCTCTCTAAACTTTGGGAAGTCATTTGTGAATGCTGCAATATCACCTCGACTTCAAGGGAACAATAAGATAGCATCCACCTGGAAACTCTTTAATAGGAACCATCTGTGCATCTTCCTCACTCGTATCTGCTCTAGTTGGTTTCTTCTTTACCCATCTTCTTCTTATTTCACTCCATTGTCAAATGTAACCAATTAGGGCCAGATGTATGAAAATGCAATTTTGAATTTCTTAAATGGCGACTTCGTAGAAATCGCTATTTGTGAAATGCAAAAAGCTATATACAAATATACTGATTTCCTAATAGTGATTTCTGCAAAGTATGAATCGCTATTAGGAAATTGGTATAAATAAATCCCATTGCATTTGAGTCAATGGGTCGGTTTCGCATTTCCTAAATAGCAATTTCTTATTAAGAAATTGCTATTTAGGAAATGCAAAACCAGGGATAGCAATGGGAAAAGGGCCCCCCTTGGTGCACCCCAAAAATAGGAGTGCACATGTAGAGCACACATATGCCTGAGGGGCATGATGTGCTCTATTGCAACTAAAAAAAAGCACCTTGGGGTGCTTTTTTAAATTGCAACTGGTTATCACTGACTTCAACTTGGTGGTAATTGCATGTCTAAAATGCCCAAATCGCATTTTGGAAATGCATGGTACATCAGAATAGGATATGTAAATAGGAAATCCCTATTTGCATTTCCTATCCTGGGAATCGCAAATTGCAATTTCTACAGGGTAGAAATCGCAATTTGTGATTCCTTAAAGGGCTTTGTACATTAGAAAAGCCCAGTTTGCATTTCTTAATGGCCTGAAATACTGAATTGGACCGTTAAGAAATGCAAACAGGCTTCGTACATCTGACCCTAGTCTCGATCACTGAAGCTCAACCGATAGATTTTCTGTAAAGCCTTTGACTTCTCCAAATACTTAATATCTCCATGCCATTTTCTGTAAAGCCTTTGACTTCTCCAAATACTTAATATCTCCATGCCAAATCAGCTAATGTCTCATAAGCTTGTTCTGCACATGTTGTAATGTGATTACAAATGAACAGTAGTTGGTCATCCCTAAAAGTCTCCAGTTGGGATAAATCAAGAGTTTGTAATATCATATCATTCAATTCCAATTTTAATTTAGACACATGTAAGGACTTCTCTTTCACTGAAGTCTGAACTTTTCTCCTGCTCAACCCTGAACTCTCAGTTTCATTAGGGGCATCAAGTACCTTGAAACAAGTATCTAGTTCTTGAGCAGTAAGTCCTTTTATTTCTGCTGGGGTATCTAATGATATACCTGCTTGTGAGTGTTTGAATTCATGTTATCTTGGTATTTGCGATGGACTTTTGAGAATCTGCCACATTTAAAGATTTTCTCCTATTGAAGGTTTTACAGGCAAGATTTGGAACAAGGGCTGGTCTGGGTACGTAAAATGGTGGGGACCCTTGAGAAAATCGCACACCAGGAGTAAATCTGGTCTGACGTTTGGTCGGTTCTGGGCCTGCAGTACGTGTGGGGTTCATCTGTCTCTAGACTGAAGGAAGTCTCCCTATTGCTGAAATTCCTGAACGATTACTACTCAAAACATTACTCTGTAAAGGACCAGTCGGAACAGCCAATGTATGAGTGTTATTGCCTGTTGCTCCTGGACTGCATAAGGGAACTACAGGACCTATTGCCACAAAAACAGTAAATGCATCTGGAGTATGAAAGTATTTGGGCTCTGAGGAACTGCCATTCCTACATTTCCTTCTGTCTGGTTTAAACTTGACTCTACAGCTGCTGTGTAGGAAAGTACCATCTTGCCTGGCATGTTAAACTCATTTTTTACTTATATGTATGTTTGTGTTTCCCTGTGTCACTAGGATCCTGCTAGCCAGGACCCCAGTGCTCATAAAATGTGCCCTGTAAGTGTTACCTGTGTGGTGCCTAACTGTATCACTGAGACTCTGCTAACCAGAACCTCAGTGTTTATGCTCTCTCTGCTTTTAAAATTGTCACTGCAGGCTAGTGAATAATTTTGCAAATTCTCATTGGCCTACTGGAACACCCTTATAATTCCCTAGTATATGGTACCTAGGTACACAGGGTATTTGGGTTCCAGGAGATCCCTATGGGCTACAGCATTTCTTTTGCCACCCATAGGGAGGTCAGACAATTCTTACACAGGACTTCCACTGCAGCCTGAGTGAAATAACGTCCACTTTATTTCACAGCCATTTTACACTGCAGTTAAGTAACTTATAAGTCACCTATATGTCTAACCCTCACTTAGTGAAGGTTAGGTGAAAAGTTACTTAGTGTGAGGGCACCCTGGCACTAGCCAAGGTGCCCCCACAGTGTTCAGGGCAATTTCCCGGAACTTTGTGAGTGCGGGGACACCATTACACGGGTGCACTACATATAGGTCAATACCTATATGTAGCGTCACAATGTTAACTCTGAACATGGCCATGTAACATGTCTAGGATAATGGAATTGTCACCCCAATACCATCCTGGTATTGGGGTGACAATTCCATGCATCCCCAGGGCTCCAGCATAGAGCCCGGGTACTGCCAAACGAACTCTCTGGGGTTTTCTCTGCAGCTACCGTTGCTGCCAACCCTCAGACAGGTTTCTGCCCCCCTGGGGCCTGGGCATCCCAGTCCCAGGAAGGCAGAACAAAGGATTTACTCTGAGAGAGGGTGTTACACCCTCTCCCTTTGGAAATAGGTGTTAAGGGCCTGTGAGGAATTGCCTCTCCTGGCCTCTGGAAATGCTTTGAAGGGCACAGATGGTGCCCTCCTTGCATAAGCCAGTCTACACCGGTTCAGGGATCCCCCCAGCCCTGCTCTGGCACGAAACCGGACAAAGGAAAGGGGAGTGACCACTCCCCTGACTAGCACCTCCCCAGGGGAGGTGCCCAGAGCTCCTCCAGTGTGTCCCAGACCTCTGCCATTTGAATGCAGAGGTGTGAGGGCACAATGGAGACCTCTGAGTGGCCAGTGCCAGCAGGTGACGTCAGAGACCCCTCCTGATAAGTGATTACCTCTCTGTAGCCAATCCTCCTCTGAGGGCTATTTAGGGTCTCTCCTGTGGGTTTCTCCTCAGATAACGAATGCAAGAGCTCACCAGAGTTCCTCTGCACTTCTCTCTTCGACTTCTGCCAAGGATCAACCGCTGACTGCTCCAGAACGCCTGCAAAACCGCAACAGAGTAGCAAGAAGACTACTAGCATAATTGTAGTGCCTAATCCTGCTGGCTTTCTCGACTGTTTCCTGGTGGTGCATGCTCTGAGGGCTGTCTGCCTTCACCCTGCACTGGAAGCCAAGAAGAAATCTCCAGTGGGTGGACGGAATCTACCCCCTGCTACCTCAGGCACCAAACATCTGCATCACCGATCCTCTGGGTCCACTCTCATCTTGATGAGCGTGGTCCCTGGAACACAGGAGCTGGATCCAAGTGTCCCCAACAGTCCTGTGGTCCTTCTGTCCAAATTTGGTGGAGGTAAGTCTTTGCCTCCCCACGCCAGACAGTAATGCTGTGTACTGCATGATCTGCAGCTGCTAGGGCTTCTGTGCACTCTTGCAAGTATTTCTTTGTGCACAGTACAGCCCAGGTCCCCAACACTCCGTCCTGCATTGCTCAACTCGCTGAGTTGGACTCCGACTAGTGGGACCCTCTTTTGTTGTGCTGAGATGACCGCCATGCTTATATCTTCTGAATGCCTGTTCAGGTGCTTCTGTGGGATCTGCCTGCTTCTGCATGGGCTCTCTCTATTGCTGAGCACCCTTCTGTCTCCTCCTCCAAGGAGTGACCTCCTGGTCCTTCCTGGGCCCTGGCAGTACCGAAAACCTTCAACAGCGACTCTTGCAGCTAGCAAGGCTTGTTTGTGGCCTTTCTGCATGGAAACAACTCTGCATCCTTCAGCACGCCGTGGGACATCTGCTGACTGAAGGAGAAGTTCCTGGCACCTTCCGTTGTTGCAGAATCTTTAGCTTCTTCCACCCAGAGGCAGCCCTTTTGCACCTTCATCCGGGGTTTAGTGGGCTCCTGCCC
The DNA here is from genome assembly GCF_031143425.1 of Pleurodeles waltl. Classification (NCBI taxonomy): domain Eukaryota; kingdom Metazoa; phylum Chordata; class Amphibia; order Caudata; family Salamandridae; genus Pleurodeles; species Pleurodeles waltl. Next base: position 1,447,647,395 of record NC_090447.1, on the reverse strand, counting down.
CCCCTGGACACTTGCGTGACTCTTGGGCTTGGTCCCCTTCCTTTGCAGGTCCTCGGGTCCAGGAATCCATCTTCAGTGCTTTGCAGTCAGTTGTTGTCTTTGCAGAATCCCCTATCTCAACTTTACTGTCTTTCTGGGGTAGTAGGGTAACTTTACTCCTACTTTTCAGGGTCTTGGGGTAGGGTACCTTGGACACCCTTAGTGTTTTCTTGCACTCACAGCGACCCTCTATACACTACACTAGGCCTGGGGTCCATTTGTGGTTCGCATTCCACTTTTGGAGTATATGGTTTGTGTTGCCCCTAGGCCTATTGTTTCCTATTGCATTCTAGTGTGTTCTACAGTGTTAGCACTACTTTTCTAAGTGTTTTACTTAACAGATTTTGGTCTGTGTGTATATTTTGTGTATTTTACTTACATCCTAAGGGAGTATATCCTCTGAGATACTTTTGGCATATTGTCACTAAAATAAGGTACCTTTATTTTTAGTAACTCTGAGTAATGTGTTTCTTATGATATAGTGCTATATAAGTGGTATAGTAGGAGCTTTGCATGTCTCCTAGTTCAGCCTAAGCTGCTCTGCTACAGCTACCTCTATCAGCCTAAGCTGCTAGAACACTACTAATCTACTAATAAGGGGTAACTGGACCTGGCACAAAGTGTAAGTACCACAAGGTACCCACTATAAGCCAGGCCAGATTCCTACATTGGTGTTGCAGCGGTGGGATAAGTACTTGTAACTGCTTTACCACTTTTTTATTGGTGTTTTCATAAGAAAAACATATACCAAATACTTCAGAATATACACATTGACTTAAACAGTTTAACTTTCCTTCTCTAAAACTTTCTAAAAAGTTTCTGAAAAGTTTCTGAAAACATTCTAAAAGTTTTCAAAAGGTCGAAAAAGTTTTTCTCTGTTCTTTAAAAAGTTCTGAAAACTTTTTCTCTCTCTGTCCTAAACCTTTTCTATCATGTCTGCAGTAGAGCTTATTCCCACAGTTGTCCAGGCAACATATGGGAATCTAAACTTTAAAAGTTTGAGGGGTCTCTGAATAGAAAGAGGTTTAGCAATTGGTAAGAACCCTACAAAAGATATTCTCCTTAGCCTTCTCCTAGAGAGTGACCAGAACCAGTCTGTCCCATCCCAGGATCAGGAGGTAGAGGAGGGGGGTACCCAGTCAGACTCAGATGAGCCCCCTGAGGTTGCTGGGGAGGGTTCTTACAATGACCTGTCAGCTACCAGGCCACCTAGTGACACTGGTAGTGGGAGGGGGTCACACATTAGTAGGGCACCTTTCACTCCTAAAGGCCAGGTTACTAGAGTCCAGTCAGTTAGGGACAGGTCCAAGTCTGTCAATTCCCACATTACGTCTGTGTCTCACAATTCCCAAGCCTCCCACCCTGAAAATAACTTAATGGAAAGGGAACTGAGAAAGCTGAGGTTGGAAGAGGCCAGGATGAAGCTTAAACAGCAGCAGCTGGCCTTAGACAGGGAATCTCTGGATGTGGAAAGAGAAAGGCAGAGGTTGGGGTTAGTGCCCCATGGTACCAGCAGCCGTGTTTTTGATAGCAATCCTGTTATAGAGCAAGATTCTAGAAACCTGCATAAGATAGTCCCCCCTTACAAGAAGGGGGATGACATTAACAAGTGGTTTGATGCACTTGAGAGGGCCTGTATGGTACAGTTGGTCCCTCAAAGGCAGTGGGCTGCTATCTTGTGGCTATCTTTCACTGGTAAGGGTAGGGATAGACTCCTTACTGTCAGAGAAAGTGATGCTAACAATTACAAAGTTTTGAAGGATGCACTCTTGGATGGATTTGGTTTAACCACTGAACAATACAGGATTAAGTTCAGAGACACCAGAAAAGAGTCCTCTCAAGACTGGACAGACTTTGGAGACTGTTCAGTGAAGGCCTTGGAGGGTTGGTTACATGGCGGTAAGGTGACTGACCATGAAAGCCTGTATAATCTAATCCTGAGAGAGCATATTTTAAACAATTGTGTGTCTGATTTGTTGCACCAGTACTTAGTAGACTTAGATCTGACCTCTCCCCAAGAATTGGGAAAGAAGGCAGACAAATGGGTCAGAACAAGAGTGAACAGAAAAGTTCATACAGGGGGTGACAAGGATGGCAAGAAGAAGGATCGTGAGTCTTCTGACAAGGGTGGGGACAAAGATAAAAAACATTCTGAGTCTTCATCAGGCCCACAAAAATCCTCTGGGGGTGGTGGGTCCAAATCCTCTTCTCACAATCAGAAAAAGCCATGGTGCTATTTATGTAAATTAAAGGGCCATTGGGCAAGTGATGCCACTTGTCCAAAGAAAGGCACCAAGGTTCCCACTAGCACAACCCCAACTGCAACCTCTAGTGCCCCTAGTAATAGCAGTGGTGGTGGGAAGTCTACTACAAATAGCCGATCCAAGGGTGTAACTGGGCTCACTATTGGCAGTGTAGTTGTGGTTGGTCTTGTTAGGAAGACCACAGAGGCTGTTTTAGTCTCTGATGGTGGCATTGACTTTGCCACCTTGGTTGCTTGTCCCCTTAATATGGGTAAGTACAAGCAACTACCCCTAATTAATGGTTTTGAGGTTGAGGCCTACAGGGACACAGGAGCCAGTGTAACTATGGTTATAGATAAACTGGTTCACCCTGATCAACACCTACTTGGTCAGCAGTACCAAGTGACTGATGCTCACAATAACACACTTAGCCACCCCATGGCTGTTGTGAATCTCAACTGGGGGGGGGAGAAGTTACTGGTCCAAAGAAGGTTGTGGTGGCCACTGAATTACCTGTAGATTGCTTACTAGGCAATGATTTGGAAACATCAGCTTGGGCTGAAGTGTAGCTGGAGGCGTATGCAACAATGCTGGGCATTCCTGGGCATATGTCTCCTTTGACAAGGGCTCAGGCCAAAAAGTAAAAAGGACAGGGAAACTTGGATCCTGGAACAATGGACCAAGTGCTCCCAAAAGGTAGGAGTAGGAAGGGTAAATCCTTGCCCACTATCCCTCCCTCTGCAGAAGATTCCCCTTTTGAGGAAGAGGAATCCTCTCCCTGTGCAGAACCTACACCAGATGAGCTGGCAGCAGACACTGCTGAGCTTTTGGATGCAGGGGGGCCTGCTAGGGAAGAGCTGAGTGTGGCACAGCAGACCTGTCCCACACTAGAGGGTTTCAGACAGCAAGCTGTCACACAGAAGAATGGGGATGTCAGTGTTAGCCATAAGGTGTATTGGGAAGACAACCTCCTGTATACTGAGTCAAGGGACCCTAAACCTGAAGCTGCCAGGAGATTGGTCGTCCCTTTGCAATACAGAGAGTTTCTTCTTACCTTGGCACATGACATTCCTTTGGCTGGGCATTTGGGCCAAAGTAAAACTTGGGACAGGCTTGTTCCCCTGTTTCACTGGCCTCATATGTCAGAGGACACCAAAGAGTTTTGTCGCTCTTGTGTGACCTTCCAAGCCAGTGGCAAGACTGGCGGGACTCCAAAGGCCCCCTTAATTCCACTTCCAGTGGTTGGGGTGCCCTTTGAAAGGGTAGGGGTTGACATAGTTGGCCCCCTTGACCCTCCAAGGGCTTCAGGCAATAGGTTTATCTTTGTGGTAGTGGACCATGCCACTAGGTATCCTGAAGCTATCCCCTTAAGGACCACTACAGCTCCTACAGTGGCAAAGGCCCTCCTGGGAATCTTTTCCAGGGTGGGTTTCCCTAAGGAAGTTGTGTCAGACAGAGGTAGTAACTTCATATCTGCATACCTCAAAGCAATGTGGAAGGAGTGTGGTGTAACATACAAGTTCACTACTCCTTATCATCCACAAACAAATGGTCTGGTTGAGAGGTTTAATAAAACTCTCAACGGTATGATAATGCGACTCCCTGAAAAAATCAGAAGGAGATGGGATGTCCTGTTACCTTGCCTCTTTTTTGCTTACAGGGAGGTACCCCAAAAAGGAGTGGGCTTCAGCCCCTTTGAACTCCTCTTTGGGCACCCTGTGAGAGGTCCCCTTGCACTTGTTAAGGAGGGTTGGGAACAACCTTTAAAAGCTCATAAACAGGACATTGTGGACTATGTACTTTGCCTAAGATCAAGAATGGCTGAGTACATGAAAAAGGCCAGTAAAAACCTTCAGGCCAGCCAGGAGCTACAAAAGCAAAGGCATGGCCAGAAAGCTGTCCTGACCCAGTACCACCCAGGACAGAAGGTGTGGGTATTGGAGGCTGTGGTCCCAAGAGCACTCCAAGACAAATGGAGTGGACCCCATCTAATTGTTGAAAAAAAGGGTGAGGTTACCTACTTGGTAGACCTGGGCACTGCCAGGAGCCCCCTTAGGGTGCTCCATGTCAACTGCCTAAAACCATACTATGACAGGGCTGATCTCACCCTGCTCATGGCAACTGATGAGGGACAGGAAAAAGAGAGTGACCCTCTCCCTGATCTCTTCTCCACCACTGAAGCTGATGGCTTAGTGGAGGGAGTAGTACTGGCAGATTGTCTTACTGCTGAGCAGAAAGATAACTGTGTAAATCTTCTAAGTCAGTTTTCTGAACTCTTCTCACTGATACCAGGCACCACTACTTGGTGTGAGCATACAATCAATACTGGAGACAGTTACCTGTCAAAAGTAAGGTTTATAGGCAGCCTGACCATGTCAGGGACTGCATTAAACAAGAGGTTCAGAAAATGTTAGACTTAGGAGTGATTGAACCTTCAGAAAGCCCATGGGCTAGCCCAGTGGTGCTCGTCCCAAAACCTCACAGTAAGGATGGTAAAAAAGAGATAAGGTTTTGTGTTGACTATAGAGAGCTCAACCAAGTAACCAAGACAAATACTTACCCTATACCCAGGGCAGATGAGCTGATTAATACACTGGCTTCTGCCAAGTATCTGAGCACTTTTGATTTAAGTGCAGGGTATTGGCAGATTAAATTATCACAAGATGCTAAACCCCAAAACTGCATTTGCAACCATAGGAGGGCACTATCAATTCACTGTAATGCCCTTTGGTCTGAAAAATGCACCTGCCACTTTTCAGAGGTTATTGAATACAGTCTTGCAAGGTTTGGAAGCTTTTAGTGCAGCATATCTAGATGATATAGCTGTCTTTAGCTCCACCTGGGATGATCACTTGGTCCACCTGTGGAAAGTCTTGGAGGCCCTGCAAAAGGCAGGCCACACTATCAAGGCCTCAAAGTGCCAGATAGGGCAGGGGAAAGTGGATTATCTGAGCCACCTGGTAGGTGGGGAACAGATTGCACCACTGCAGGGGAAGATCCAGACCATTATGGAATGGACTCCCCCTCTAACTCAAACCCAGGTGAGAGCCTTTCTAGGCCTCACAGGATACCATAGGAGGTTTATTAAGAATTATGGCTCCATTGCAGCTCCTCTTAATGACCTCACTAGTAAAAAGATGCCTAAAAAGGTATTGTGGATAGCTAGCTGTCAAAAAGCTTTTGATGAGCTCAAACAGACCATGTGCTCTGCACCTGTCCTGAAAAGCCCTTGCTACTCCAAAGCATTCATACACCAGACTGATGCTTCTGAATTAGGGTTTGGGGCAGTGCTATCACAGCTTAATACTGACGGCCAGGATCAACCTGTTGCTTTTATCAGCAGGAGGTTGACCCCTAGAGAAAAGCGTTGGTCTGCCATAGAGAGGGAGGCCTTTGCTGTGGTCTGGGCACTGAAAAAGTTGAGACCGTACCTGTTTGGTGCTCACTTTAGTGTTCACACAGACAACAAACCTCTTCTTTGGCTAAAACAAATGAAAGGTGAAAACCCTAAATTGTTGAGGTGGTCCATATCCCTACAGGGAATGGACTATAGAGTGGAGCATAGACCTGGGAGTACCCACTCTAATGCAGATGGACTTTCCAGATATTTCCACTTAGACAATGAAGACTCATCTGGGCAAGGTTAGCCTTATTGTCCCTCGTTTTGGGGGGGGGGGGGTGTAGGAAAGTACCATCTTGCCTGGCTTGCTACCCCCATTTTTACTTGTATGTATGTTTGTTTTTGCCTGTGTGTCACTGGTATCCTGCTAGCCAGGACCCCAGTGCTCATAAAGTGTGCCCTGTATGGTGCCTAACTGTATCACTGAGGCTCTGCTAACCAGAACCTCAGTGTTTATGCTCTCTCTGCTTTTAAAATTGTCACTGCAGGCTAGTGACTAATTTTACCAATTCTCATTGGCACACTGGACCACCCTTATAATTCCCTAGTATGTGGTACCTAGGAACCCAGGGTATTGGGTTTCCAGGAGATCCCTATGAGCTGCAGCATTTCTTTTCCCACCCATAGGGAGCTCAGACAATTCTTACACAGGACTCCCACTGCAGCCTGAGTGAAATAACATCCACTTTATTCCACAGCCATTTTACACTGCAGTTAAGTAACTTATAAGTCACCTATATGTCTAACCCTCACTTAGTGAAGGTTAGGTGCAAAGTTACTTAGTGTGAGGGCACCCTGGCACTAGCCAAGGTGCCCCCACATTGTTCAGGGCAATTTCCCCGGACTTTGTGAGTGCGGGGACACCATTACACGCGTGCATTACATATAGGTCAATACCTATATGTAGCGTCACAATGGTAACTCCGAACATGGCCATGTAACATGTCTAGGATCATGGAATTGTCACCCCAATACCATTCCAGCATAGAGCCCGGGTTGCCAATCTAACTTTCCGGGGTTTTCTCTGCAGCTATCGCTGCTGCCAACCCTCAGACAGGTTTCTGCCCCCTGCCTGGGCAGCCCAGTCCCAGGAAGGGAGAACAAAGGATTTCCTCTGAGAGAGGGTGTTACACCCTCTCCCTTTGGAAATAGGTGTTAAGAACCTGAGAGGAGTAGCCTCTCCTGGCCTCTGGAAATGCTTTGAAGGGCACGGATGGTGCCCTCCTTGCATAAGCCAGTCTACACTGGTTCATGGAACCCCCAGCCCTGCTCTGGTGCGAAACTGGACAAAGGAAAGGGGAGTAACCACTCCGCTGACCAGCACCTCCCCAGGGGAGGAGCCCAGAGCTCCTCCAGTGTGTCCCAAACCACTGCCATCTTGAATGCAGAGGTGTGAGGGCACAATGGAGACCTCTGAGTGGCCAGTGCCAGCAGGTGACGTCAGAGACCCCTCCTGATAGGTGCTTACCTCTCTCTGTAGCCAATCCTTCTCTGAGGGCTATTTAGGGTCTCTCCTGTGGGTTTTTCCACAGATAACGAATGCAAGAGCTCACCAGAGTTCCTCTGCACTTCTCTCTTCACCTTCTGCCAAGGATCAACCGCTGACTGCTCCAGGATGCCTGCAAAACCGCAACAAAGTAGCAAGAAGACTACCAGCAACATTGTAGCGCCTAATCCTGCCGGCTTTTTCGACTGTTTCCTGGTGTTGAATGCTCTGAGGGCTGTCTGCCTTCACCCTGCACTGGAAGCCAAGAAGAAATCTCCTGTGGGTCGACAGAATCTTCCACCTGCTACCGCAGGCACCAAACCTCTGCATTACCAGTCCTCTGGGTCCCCTCTCATCTTGACAAGTGTGGTCCCTGGAACACAGGAGCTGGATCCAAGTGTCCCTGACAGTCCAGTCGTCCTTCTGTCCAAATTTGGTGGAGGTAAGTCCTTGCCTCCCCACACCAGACAGTAATCCTGTGTGCTGCGTGATCTGCAGCTACTAGGGCTTCTGTGCACTCTTGCAAGGATTCCTTTGTGCACAGCACAGCCCAGGTCCCCAGCACTCCGTCCTGCATTGCTCAATTCGCTGAGTTGGACTCTGACTTCGTGGGACCCTCTTTTGTTGTGCTGAGATGACCGCCATGCTCAGATCTTCTGAACGCCTGTTCAAGTGCTTCTGCGGGTGCTGCCTGCTTCTGCGTGGGCTCTCTCTGTTGATAAGCGCCCCCTCTGTCTCCTCTTCCAAGGGGCGACCTCCTGGTTCTTCCTGGGCCCTGGCAGCACCCAAAACCTTAAACCGCGACTCTTGCAGCTAGCAAGTAATGTGTGCGGCCTTTCTGCATGGAAATAACTCTGCATCCTCCAGCACGCCGTGGGACATCTTCTGACCAAAGGAGAAGTTCTTGGCTCCTTCCGTTGTTGCAGAATCTTCGGCTTCTTCCACCCGGAGGCAGCCCTTTTGCACCTTCATCCGGGGTTTAGTGGGCTCCTGCCCCCCCGGACGTTTGCGTGACTCTTGGACTTGGTCCCCTTCCTTTGCAGGTCCTCAGGTCCAGGAATCTGTCTTCAGTGCTTTGCAGTCAGTTGTTGTCTTTGCAGAATCCGCTATCTCGACTTTACTGTCTTTCTGGGGTAGTAGGGCAACTTTACTCCTACTTTTTACGGTCTTGGGGTGGGATATCTTGGACACCCTTACTGTTTTCTTACACTCCTAGTGACCCTCTACACACTACACTAGGCCTGGGGTCCATTTTTGGTTCGCATTCCACTTTTGGAGTATATGGTTTGTGTTGACCCTAGGCCTATTGCATTCTATTGTGTTCTACAGTGTTTGCACTACTTTTCTAAGTGTTTTACTTACCTGATTTTGGTCTGTGTGTATATTTTGTGTATTTTACTTACCTCCTAAGGGAGTATATCCTCTGAGATACTTTTGGCATATTGTCACTAAAATAGAGTACCTTTATTTTTAGTAACTCTGAGTATTGTGTTTCCTATGATATAGTGCTATGTGATATACGTGGTATAGTAGGAGCTTTGCATGTCTCCTAGTTTAGCCTAAGCTGCTCTGCTATAGCTACCTCTATCAGCCTAAGCTGCTAGAACACTACTAATCTACTAATAAGGGATAACTGGGCCTGGCACAAGGTGTAAGTACCACAAGGTACCCACTATAAGCCAGGCCAGCCTCCTACATGCAGTGGGTATGTTAGAGGTTTCACTTCTCCTAGTCTCAAACATTTCTTCAGTTACATAATGGTGGACGATTCTGTAGTAGCTTCTTTATGAAATCAATGTCTGAAACATCTTCACAATCATCATCCTTACTCTGTCTCCTTGGCCTCTTCCTTCTTTTTCCTTTCCCTCAGTTTAGATTTCCCTTCTTCCTGCTAGTGAAGGCAGGATATAATCTAGTTCCTTCAATTATGTCTGTACCCCAAGCTTTTGGTTGATTGTCCCATCTAGCATCCGCACAAGTTCTCACTGCTTTCCTCACTCTTTTCTCATATTTCTCTTTCTGCCTCTGATGTGCTATGTACTCCCAGATATTAAGTGCTTCAAATTGTGCAGGTCTAGGTGGTGGCTTCATCTCATATAAAATGTGTCTCAAATTCTCAATAATTCTCAAATTATGTGTTCCATTGTATGGAAATACCAGTGCACCCTCTTTTTCAGTGATCTTATGCCAATGCTCAAACCAAAGACACATATGAAGACCTACATTCAGCATCACATAATGACCTGGCGCACCTTCCGGTGGAGTCTCCACTTTTCTCTAACAGTTATAAATGCATCTCATTTCACAAAACTTTTCCATGCTTTAAAGAATTTCATTTTCAACCAGATTTCAGATTTCAGTAATTCACAATGAACTTTGGTTGACAACCAAAAAGTTATTCTTCTCCACAATTCTGTTTGGCATTCACAACCAATACCAGTGCAGCTCTTCACCAACTGATGTGACATCAATCTCACTCCTTCCAGCAACTCACCAACCTTTAAAATTTCTCCTGAAATCGCACTCTCACTCAACCCTAAATGCAAATAATGCAAGCGACTTTTCAGAAACAACGTTGTCTGCTCCTCTAAAGGTTTGAGAAATCAACTACTGCAAAAGTTGTTCAGAGCTACACTTTCCAACCTATTCTCACAATCACTTCTAAAATGAGACCTCGACCAGCAGGGTGTTACTCAGATTGATGCAGTTCCTCCCTGTGCACTTGCTATTCACTATACCAATTTCTCACAACCACAGTAAGAAAGTCCCTTATTGATGGTACTGTCGATAACATCTCACTATCAGCACCGCTTACACAGCAGACAAAAACACCTGTGAGATATCCTGGAATCTTAGGCCATGACAGAGCAGATAACTGACCCAACCTCTTTGCAGTAGGGATGTGGCTACGCCGGGGAACATCATGGTCATGTGGTGCTGAAGCTCCCGCAGACTTGGCCCAAATAATCATTCATATACATCGTTAAACACCACCTGAGGTCTCCATGCAGCCGTGCAACTACTACTGCAGCCTGTGGTGCCTTTTTCTCTGCTAGCTGTGCATCTCCTTTTGCAACAATGCCACAGCCTCAGCTGCATCATTCTGGATTATCTGTAGCATGTTTAATACTGCTTTGGGACTCACGAAATATAGAGCATTTCCATAGTCAATGTGCAAATAAATAACCCCTTGGAACACTGCTCTGTGTGATTTCACTGTGAGCCATTTTAACATATTCCTAAGCACTCACAAAAGGCCAAAACAGCAACTCAATACCTTCTTCACCTGCGGGCCATAGTCAGATGTTTGTCCAGAGTAATTCCTGGACTCTTTACCTCCTCCTTAGGGAATGGTCGTTCCCCTGGGGAGGTTGGCCACACTATCTTGTTCCAAAGCATATTGTTGTGACTTATGCCAATGAAGAGGGCAGATATAATTTGGTCACTGCCACATTGGCGGAGCAGCGAATTCTGCTTGCCAACGTTTATGCACCGAACACAGATAACCTAGAATTATTTCAGTCCCTCCAATCCCACATAGATTGTTTTAACGCCGACCTTATCAGGTCAGGTGGTGACTCTAACCTGTATCGATCCCTGCTGGCAAACCCTGCTCCCTCCATGTGCTCCATATATCTGTGACAATTAAATGCTTACTGATTATTTGCGATTGAAGCATGCTGACACGCCCGCCTATACATTTCACTCCGCACAACACTTGGACATGCATCGATTGCTGACGAATTTATGTTGCCATCACCCCATGGCTTGCCTCCATCCTACACCTCCCACGTACCCTCTCAGATCACTCCCCAGCTCAGATGGCACTCCATATCCCTGTCAAGGGAGGTCTTAAGCGTCAATGGTGTTTCCCGACCCTGGTATAGCATGACGACCTGTTTAGTACCGAACTGTGTTCCGCAATCACAGAATATTTTTAACTAAACACAGCTTCAGTTGCTTCACAGGAAACTTTATGGAGATCCTTTAAGGCATACATCAGGGGTGTCTGTATAGCTAAACACTCTGGTATATTGCGTGACTTGCGCAGCAGTTTAGCCCGTGTTGAGGCTCAACTGGCAGACTTAGATAAGGCAACACAACAGCAAACTACTAGTTCCCAACTGTATAAATGTGCCACTTTATTGAATACATTCCACGATTAGTAGAGCATGAGGCAAACTACCTGGCTATATGTGCACTGGCCTGCCGGTACAGAGAGGGCAAGAGACCTGGCCAAGTGTTGGCCGGACTGTTGCGTCCTTTCAGGGCTGTCTCCTACATAATGAAACTGAGATGCTTGGATGGTTCCCGCGCTACTGACACGGTGGACATACAGACTGAACTACTCAGTTTCTACACCCATCTTTACTCCTTGCACCATGACGGGGAACTCCCCGGGAAGGTCCAGTGTCTTGCTAAAGTGCCTAAGATGTGGTTGTCTAGGGCCCAACAACAATTACTTAGTGATCCTTTCACCGCCGAGGAAATAATCATTGCCATAGACACCTTGGATGGCTCAAAGGCCCCTGGCCTTGATGGCTACACTGGGGCCTTCTACAAAACCTATAAACACATACTGGTGCCACACCTCCTTGCCACGTTCTGAGAAGCACTTGAAGCTGGCACACTTCTGCCCAGGCTGCGGGAGGTGGCGATCACCCTCCTTCTTAAACCTAGGAAGGATCCCCATTTATGTAGCTCTTACAGACCCCTGTCCTTACTAAACTTTGATAATAACATACCACCAAAATTATTGGCTACACGCCTCTTCCTGTTGATGGACCAAATTATATCCCCTGCCCAATCTGGTTTCATGCCACATCACTCTACATCCTTAAATCTTTGCACAGTTTTTGCAATACTAAATAGAATTTTCCCAACTACGGCCCCTGCAGTGGCCCTCTTGGATGCAGAAAAGGGATTCAACTCCTTAGAATGGACGTTTCTCCGTACTATGCTTCATTAATGGTGGTTTTCTGTGAGGTTTTTCCTTGCTGATTATGCTTTTATACTCTAAGCCGATTGCTCACATTAGAGCCAATGTCACATTGTCCCCCCTCTTTTACTATTAATGGAGGGATGAGATCGGGTTGTTCAATGTCCCCATTGCTTTTTATTATAGCAATGGATCCTCTTGCGCGCCACCTGGTGCAAACTGTCTTGACTCCTCAACAAAGGCACACTTTATTCTCCCGCAATACCCTTGGACAATAGCCCATGGCTTCCCATCACCCAGGAACACCTCATTCAATGTACATTAACTACTTTTGAACTCCGTACGTTCAGTGACTTGTTTCTGGATGGGCATGTGTTCTCCTGTACAGAAGATACGTTTTTTGCTGGTGCATCCCGTATGGGCTATTTCATACTTAGATGCTTACAGAGCACTCTGTGTGTCCTGCTACCATCCTACCCACTGGCCCCACTGGCCCCACTGGAGTTCATACCACTTACACTTGTCATTACCAACACTGCGGGTGCTAGACTCATTTCCATACTTTATCACACCTGTATGGACCTCTTGCCTACACACGACTCACAACATAGAGATACAAAGGAAAATGGCACAGGGCAACCACTATCTGACAAAGTATGGTTTGCCTGCTGTGTGCAAACGGGATTTGTATCCCTTAATCACCAACATAAACTCATTTACTAAAAGTTCATACGCAAGACCTACACCACCCACGCTGCACTGGCACGCATTAATCCCTCCCACCACTCTCATTGCCCAAAATGTAACGCCCTGACAGTGGATTTCCTCCATCCGGCTTGGACCTGTGGAAATATTGTGCAGTACCGGAGAGATGTATTTGAATGCCTTTCGTTGATGATAGGGATTATGCTCTGACCTACTCCTCTTATTGCACTGTTGGGCTATGTGGACGATGTGCCTAAATCAGTAAGATGTTTTGTTGCCATAGCCCTTCTCCTAGCTAAACATGAGATCACCATGCGCTGGGGTATTAAGAATCCACCCACAACCACACTGTGACTGAAGAGTCTAATATACTGCAACAACACTAGTGAACAATGTGATACTCTCCAAAGCCCCACTTCTAGACTGAAGGACATATGGCAACCACTAAGGAACTATTTGCTAACAGTGGATGCAGCAGAGTTGGAGTCATAGGGTTGACTATCCCTGGGATGACCAGCATATGTTCTAGATGTTGCTGCCCTGCATGGTTGTGCTTTATGAGGTTCACATTCCTGAATAGTTGTATTCTTTCTCTGCATGTACTTCCTCCCTGTGTTTCAGAACTGTCATCAATATTGTTATATTAATCAATGGTATTGATCTCTTGCAATGTGTACTTTATCTTTGCAACTGAATCATACTATAGCAATGTGTGCCAGTATGTGTTTGTTTGATAGCACAATGAAAACCAATAAATAAAGTTTTAAAAAAACAATTTCTTTGCAGTAAGCACCACTTTCACACAAAAACTTCAGCTCGTCTCCTCAAAACATTTCACAATCACCACAAATCACTGCAATCTAGGCATAAGCAACACAAAGCGCGAACCATGGGGTCAGAATTTGGTCTGGGTTTGGACAATTCTATAAGGGCAGCCTCGCTATCTCTCTGGTGACTGAACCGTGACTTCTCTATCTATCTACCTCTCGTAGGACTGAACCATCCTCTGCTACCAGCTTTGCTGGAGCATTTTCTGTGCTCTAATTCAATGTCAATGAGTCTTGGCCAAATGATGAAAACCTCAATCTGAAGTCAAGTTAAAGGGTTTAATTAAAAATGAACACTCAGGTTAATGTAGACAAATCTTATGAACACACTGTAAAGATACAGAATAGCTATAGGATAGCTGAAATGTTTGAGGTAATTTAAACAGATTAACATAAGGCAACCAAGAAAATCAGTAATCGCAATACAATATATCAACAGCAAAACCTGGTGTTCAGACAATAATCGCCAACCATTTCTCCTACACATTAGTGCTAGTAAAGGAATATGGCTAAATTAACTAAGGGCAAGTTTGGAGCTGGTTTTCTAGAACCTAAACCGTCAAAATGTATAATCTAAGTAAAATGCTTGAGGGCAGAATTTGACGCCCAGGAATAAGGCAAAAAGAGTTTGGGAAAATTAAAAATAGAATTGGTGAGAAAGGCATGTAAATGTGGAGGGTGTCAGCATTTCAGAAGCTTGTTCAGGATTCTTCTTAGGGGTAAAGTGTAAGCCAAAGCTACACTTAGGAAAGCACGGGCAAAAAAGGGAAAAGTTAGAGGTCTGTACCTCTCAAAGTCCAACAAAATCCTGCTCACAATCAATTAGTAAGGTCCTAGTTAAAAGGATGATCAATCCGACTGGCCTCGTCCAATAATCGGACCATCAAGTGATCCAGTCTTGTCACATTGAACCGTGAAACTAGATACATCAGGTTCAGGTCTGATGGCAAGCTTGGAACATCTCCATCCTTGGTCCCCTGAACATTTCTTGCAACATATATGAATAGGAACAGCCACTTCTTTCTCGATCACTCAAAGTACCTTCTCCAAGATTGTTTTACCAGGCTCTCCATTAGTAAGACAATAATACATCTAATTACAGGCCAACATTTCATGGAAAAATATGTGAAATTAAATGGCATGTTAACAGAAAATGGGAAACAGTTTCTCATGTTAAGAAATCTAAAGCCCAGTTATGTCCGCAAAAAGCAAAGACACATTTAATCTACACGTTATACTTAGACACGGTTTAATTCTATTAATATAAATGTCAATTACAGTACCTCATTTAACCCCTTCCCCGCCACGGACGTAATGGTTACGTCCATGGCAGCGCCCGTGTGGCGCCATGGACGTAACCATTTCGTCCAGGGACTGGCAGTCGGGGGAAGCGCTAGCGCCCCCCCGAGGGCCGCCCCCCAACACCCCCAGGCCAGGGCTGAAAGGGGAATCCCTTCCCCTTTCACGCCCACCCTCCCCCCGCCCCCCCCCCCCATGACGTCAGCGCGCGATCGCGCGCTGATTTCATGGAAAGGGGGAATGACGCGCTGGAAGCCATTTGCTTCCAGCGCGTCAAGGGAGAAGGTGAGTATTTCACCTTCCTGCGGGGTGGGGGTGCTCTCAGAGAGGCATCGAGGGAAAGGAAAGGGTTTTCCTTTCCCTCGATGTCTCTTTGAGCATTCCGATGCGATCGGGCAGCAGGAATGCCCACTAGACACCAGGGATTTCTGTATGTGTGTGTGTGAATATTAGTGTAGGGGAGCGACCCCTTGGGCAAGGGTCGCTCCCCTTTGGGGGCACATGCATTTTACGTCGTTTCTGCCCCCCCTGGGGGCAGATTGGCCCTATTTTTAGGCCGATCTGCCCCCAAGGGGGGCAGAAAGCCACTAGACACCAGGGATTTTATTGTTGATTTGTATTTTTTGTGTTGGGGGGCGGCCCCTTGGGCAAGGGTCGCTCCCCTTTGGGGGCACATGTATTTTACGTCGTTTCTGCCCCCCCTGGGGGCAGATTGGCCCTATTTTTAGGCCGATCTGCCCCCAAGGGGGGCAGAAAGCCACTAGACACCAGGGATTTTATTGTTGATGTGTATTTTTTGTGTTGAGGGGCCCTCATGTATTTTTGGGCAGTTCTGCCCCCCTTGGGGGCAGAGAGGCCTATTTTTTTTAGGCCTTTCTGCCCCCAAGGGGGGCAGAATCCCAATAGCGCCAGAAATAGTATGTATGTATGTGTGCTTTGTGTTGGGGGGTGGCCCCTTGGGCAAGGGTCGCTCCCCCCAGGGGCGCAATGTATTTATTGTCGTTTCTGCCCCCCTTGGGGGCAGATTGGCCCTATTTTTAGACACCAGGGATTTTATTGTTGATTTTTATTTTTTGTGTTGGGGGGTGGCCCCTTGGGCAAGGGTCGCCCCCAGGGGCCCACATGTATTTTTGGGCAGTTCTGCCCCCCTAGGGGGCAGATATGCCTATTTTTTAGGCCTTTCTGTCCCCAAGGGGGGCAGAATCCCCATAGCGCCAGGGATACTATGTATGTGTGTGTGTGCTTTGTGTGGGGGTGTGGCACCTTGGGCAAGGGTCGCCACCCCCAAAGGGTGCAATGTAATCTGGGCGATTTCTGCCCCCTCCCCTTGGGGGTAGATTGGCCTATTTTTTTTTAGGCCCATCTTCCCCCAAGCAGAGAAGACTAGGCAGGGGAAAATGAAAAAATGGTTAGTGGCGGAGTGTTTGTCAACTGGCGAAGTATTTACTTTTATGATAATAACAGTTTTTCTCCTTTTTGTTTTAGTTCAAAGCTTTTGCTGACTTTGCTGTGGCTTGTTGCAGTTTTGGCAGTAGTTGTCCTGCGGTTTGCGTAGTTGCATGTTTTAGGTAAGTAAATAAATTTACTCCAAGTGAGTATTGTTGCAATGCATGAATGACATGTTTGTAGGTGGTGTACTGAATGCAGGATTGTGTGTGAAATTGTCCTTAGAGTTATGCACAATGATTATTGTGTTGTCTTATGTCTAATTTGCTTTTTTTTTTCTCTTTTTAGTGGGATATCGTTGGTGATTGCTGTGGCTGTGCAGAGTAGTTGCTGGTGAGTCAAGCTTTTTCAGGCAAGTGAGCAGTATAGTTTTTGAGTTTATAATTCTTAGTGATAAACCTATACTTTGTTACTTATCTTACACAGTGCTGGTTGTTGGTGGTGTATTTGTCCAGTTAATTTTAGTAGGAAGGATCATGGCCAGCCGTAGGATGACCGCTCAGCAGGTTGTTAGTGTGCTTTTTGAGTCATCTTCTGACCATGAATATGAGACTGACTCTGCATCTGAGGCAGAGGAGGAAGTGCAGGATTCTGGAAGTGAATTTTCTGTCAGAGATGAATCATCTGATGATGAAGCCACTCTCAGTGCTGATGAAGGGCCTGTTTTAGAGGAGGACAGTGAAGTGCCAATGGTGCAGGAGCCAGCGGCTGAAAGGCTTCCCATTGGAAGACCTGACGCATGGGTTGCACCAAACATGGAGCAGCCACAGTTGCCTGCGTTTACTGGTTTTCCAGGGTGTCGAGTTAATACGGAAAACTTTTTGCCCGTCAACTTTTTTGAGTTGTTTATGGACGATATATTTTTGGAAGAGATTGTTGAGCAGACTAATTTGTATGCAGAGCAGTTTTTGAGGGACAACGCTGCCAGACTTAGGCCACACTCTAGAGCTAGCCGGTGGATTCCCACAAATCTGGAAGAGTTGAAAAAGTTCTTGGGTTTAACTTTTTTGATGGGGCTGATAAGGAAGCCGTCGCTGTCTTCATATTGGTCTACTAGTCCCTTGATGGCAACTGCTATATTTCCTGCCATCATGAGTCGTAACCCTTATGAGCTTCTTCTTCGGATGTTGCATTTTGTAGATAATGCTTTAGCCTTGCCACAAGATCATCCTGATTCTGACCGTCTTTTTAAGATTAGACCTGTCCTTGATCATTTGGTAGATCGGTTTTCAGAGATCTATGTTCCAGGGAAAGAAATATCTGTAGATGAGTCTTTGGTCCTGTTCAAGGGTCGTTTGGTTTTTAGGCAGTACATTCCTAGCAAGAGGGCACGGTATGGAATTAAATTGTATATGCTGTCAGAAAGTAGTACAGGATATGTTTATAATTTCCGGGTCTACACTGGTAGGGATTCCAATATTGACCCCCCTGGTTGTCCTCCCACTTTTGGAGTTAGTGAGAAAATTGTGTGGGAACTTGGTAGACGACTGTTTAACAAAGGTCACCATTTATATGTAGATAACTTCTACACTGGAGTTCGGTTGTTCAAGGAGTTGTTCAGAGTGGACACTGTTGCTTGTGGCACAATCCGCTCTAATCGGAAAGGCTATCCAAAAGAGCTTGTCTGTAAAAAACTTGAGAAGGGACAGTGCAGTGCCTTGCGGAATGATGAGCTGCTAGCTCTGAAATTTGTAGACAAGAGGGATGTATACATGCTAAGCACCATCCATGATGAGAGTACTTCACCTGTGGCTGTTTGGGGTCAGGTTGCCGAAGTGTGCAAACCTGTGTGCATCTTAGACTATAATAAGCACATGGGTGGTGTTGATAGAGTAGATCAGAGGTTAGAACCTTACACTGCTGCTCGTAAGTCTTATGTGTGGTATAAGAAATTAGCGCTTCACTTGTTCCACTTGGCAACTTTTAATGCTTTTGTTGTGTTTAAGGATAGTTCTCCAGAGTCAAGGATGACATTTGTGAAATTTCAGGAGTCTATCATAGCTAGCCTTGTTGTGCTGGAACAGGCAAGAGTTCCTAGAGAAGCAGTGGTGGAGGATGTGGCTAGATTGAAAGATCGTCACTTTGCTGAGCACATTCCTCCCACGGCCAAAAAAAACTTTCCTGCTAAGAGATGTAGAGTCTGTGCTCGAAGAGGTATCAGGAAGGAGACTAGGATGTACTGCCCTGATTGTCCTTCAAAGCCTGGGCTGTGTATGGGTGGCTGTTTCAGGAGCTACCACACACAGAAGAATTATTGGGAAATTCCGTGAGCGTAAACTGGTGTTTTATATTTTTATATGTTCGCTTTCACGGTTGGCATTAGTCATGTATTCAGTTAGAGCTTTTGTGTTTGTAGTTTTGTACTAATTTATGATTAGTGGTTTCTTTGTTGTTTAAAAACAAAAAAAAGGGGATGGCATGTGTAGAGTGGCGCTTGGCTGGCGGCGTGGGTGTGGTGGCGCTTGGCTGGCGGTGTGTGTGGGGTGGCGCTTGGCTGGCGGTGTGTGTGGGGTGGCGCTTGGCTGGCGGTGTGTGTGGGGTGGCGCTGGGCTGGCGGTGTGTGTGGGGTGGCGCTTGGCTGGTGGTGTGGGTGGGGTGGCGCTTGGCTGGTGGTGTGGTGCTTGGCTGGCAGTGCCGGCCAAACGCCAGTCCACACACTCATCAGCTGGTGTGATTGCTGTATCAGGCATGTGGGTGTATGAAAGTGATGGGCCCTTGACTGGCGCTGTCTGTGGATGCGAGTCTTGTAATGTGCTGGGCCCGTGGCTGGCGGCGTGAATGGTCTAGTGCATGTCATGTATGAAAGGTGTGTGAATGGACTGTAAAGCGGTTGGTGCCTTGTCGTGGCTTTACAGCTCACGAGCTGTGAGTCATTGGTTCAGTTTTTTGGCCTTTCAGTTATTACCAGTGCATTTCACTTTTGTGAAATCTCTTGTTAATAAAATTTGATCTACTGAACCATCACTCACCCTCGTGCCAAATCCAACCAGTATGTGTGGTACAAATGACAAAACCTGCTCCGCTGTAATCAGGCGTCGCAGCACACTTGAGACACGCTAGGTGCCTCAGGTGGGACCCCGATGATGAAGCATGCCACCAACTTGGTTGGTGGGTGAGGGGTCTTCTTCACATAACCTAAGTGTGTTTCTTTTCACAATTTTAGTGTTTGGCACATCACGGACGTATGTGCACACATCAAAGTGATATATTCCAAAAATACCTGTGTTTGGGGGGGAGGGCCCACCTATGTTTTTGGTCCTGGGTGCGGCCGTCATGTAGGGAAACCTACAAAACCCAGAAACTTTTTAAAACTAGGCACCCCAAGGAGTCTAGGGAGGTGTGGCTTGTGTGGCTCCCCCAACATTTTCTTACCCAGACTCCTCTGTAAACCTCACAATTTGCATAAAAAAGCATATTTTCCTGATTTTTCTTAGTAGGATCACCGCTCCAGCACAAAATTCCTACTCCCCAGTTTTCCCCTCAGTCTCCCAAGTAAAATGACACCTCACTTATGTGGGTCCCCAAAGCAGAGTCCGTCTAAAGATGTATAAAAGAATATGCCCTTATAAACTTGCTGTGCTATCCCTTCTATCCCTTCAGGTTTTGGGCCTTATTATGTTGCAGGCACCTGGGCCACCCACACAAGTGAGGTATCATTTTTATCGGGAGACTTGGGGGAACGCTGGGTGGAAGGAAATTTGTGGCTCCTATCAGATTCCAGAACTTTCTGCCACCGAAATGTGAGGAACATGTGTTTTTTTAGCCAAATTTTGAGGTTTGCAAAGGATTCTGGGTAACAGAACCTGGTCCGAGCCCCGCAAGTCACCCCTCCTTGGATTCCCCTAGGTCTCTAGTTTTCAGAAATGCACTGGTTTGGTAGGTTTCCCTAGGCGCCGGGTGAGCTACAGGCCAAAATCCGCAGGTAGGCACTGTTTTCTCCCAAAATTGTGGATGTGTCCACGTTGCGCTTTGGGGTGTTTCCTGTCGCAGGCGCTAGGCCTACCCACGCAAGTGAGGTATCATTTTTATCGGGAGACTTGGGGGAACGCTGGGTGGAAGGAAATTTGTAGCTCCTCTCAGATTCCAGAACTTTCTGCCACAGAAATGTGAGGAACATGTGTTTTTTTAGCCAAATTTTGAGGTTTGCAAAGGATTCTGGGTAACAGAACCTGGTCCGAGCCCCGCAAGTCACCCCTCCTTGGATCTCCCTAGGTCTCTAGTTTTCAGAAATGCACAGGTTTGGTAGGTTTCCCTAGGTGGCGGCTGAGCTAGAGGCCAAAATCTACAGGTAGTCACTTTGCTAAAAACAGCTCTGTTTTCTGTGATATGTCCACGTTGTGTTGTGGGGCATATCCTGTCGCGGGCGCTAGGCCTACCCACACAAGTGAGGTATCATTTTTATCGGGAGACGTGGGGGAACGCTGGGTGGAAGGAAATTTGTAGCTCCTCTCAGATTCCAGAACTTTCTGCCACAGAAATGTGAGGAACATGTGTTATTTTAGCCAAATTTTGAGGTTTGCAAAGGATTCTGGGTAACAGAACCTGGTCCGAGCCCCGCAAGTCACCCCTCCTTGGATTCCCCTAGGTCTCTAGTTTTCAGAAATGCACAGGTTTGGTAGGTTTCCCTAGGTGCCGGCTGAGCTAGAGGCCAAAATCTACAGGTAGGCACTTTGCAAAAAACAGCTCTGTTTTCTGTGATGTGTCCACGTTGTGTTTTGGGGCATATCCTGTCGCGGGCGCTAGGCCTACCCAAACAAGTGAGGTATCATTTTTATCGGGAGACTTGGGGGAACATAGGATAGCAAAACAAGTGTTATTGCCCCTTGTCTTTCTCTACATTTATTCCTTCCAAATATAGGGGTGTGTGTAAAAAAGACATCTATTTGAGAAATTCCATGTAATTCACGTGCTACTATGGTCACCCCGGAATTCAGAGATGTGCAAATAACCACTGCTCCTCAACACCTTATCTTGTGCCCTTTTTGGAAATGCAAAGGTTTTCTTGATAGCTATTTTTTACTCCTTATATTTCAGCAAATGAATTACTGTATACCCGGTATAGAATGAAAACGCACTGCAGGGTGCAGCTCATTTATTGGCTCTGGGTTCCTCGGGTTCTTGATGAACCTACAAACCCTATATATCCCCGCAACCAGAAGAGTCCAGCAGACGTAACGGTATATTGCTTTCGATAATCTGACATTGCAGGGAAAAGTTACAGAGTAAAAAGTAGAGAAAAATTGATGTTTTTTTCACCTCAATTTCAATATTTTTCTTTTTCAGTTGTTATTTTCTGTAGGAAACCCTTGTAGGATCTACACAAATGACCCCTTGCTGAATTCAGAATTTTGTCTACTTTTCAGAAATGTTTAGGTTTCTGGGATCCAGCATTGGTTTCATGACCATTCCGGTCACTGACTGGAAGGAGGCTGAAAGCACAAAAAATTGCACAAATGGGGTATGCCCCAGTAAAATGCCAAAATTGTGTTGAAAAATTGGGTTTTCGGATTTAAGTCTGCCTGTTCCTGAAAGCTGGGAAGCTGCTGAGTTTAGCACCGCAAACCCTTTGTTGATGCCATTTTCAGGGGAAAAACCACAAGCCTTCTTCTGCAGCCCCTTTTTCCAATTTTTTTGAAAAAAACGAAATTTTCACTGTATTTTGGCCAATTTCTTGGCCTCCTTCAGGGGAACCCACAAAGTCTGGGTACCTTTAGAATCGCTAGGATGTTGGAAAAAAAGGACGCAAATTTGGCTTGGTTAGCTTATGTGGACAAAAAGTTATGAGGGCCTAAGCGCGAACTGCCCCAAATAGGCAAAAAAAGGCCTGGCACAGGAGGGGGAAAAGGCCTGGCAGCGAAGTGGTTAAACTTCAGGTACATTTAATCAAAAAAATGAATTTGTTAACATGTATTCAACTATGATAGAGAGTTTCATTTTTCAACGTTAAAGTTTAGCATTAGTGCATTTGTTACACATTTATCATTTTACATTAAATCATATTCAAATTGTATGAAAATGGTTTTACATGAAATATCAAATGGTTACATTTTGCTTAGTAAGGTTACATCAAACATTATAATTTTTCCTACCACTATAGCCAAGGCACTCTATTACTGGTTTTGAATCCATCACATCACATAAGTCTAAGGTTACACCACACAGTTTTGTCAAGTCTCATTAGTACATATAGGTAATATGTATGTGCCAGGGGCAACAGCAACTTCTCCCCTCCACCACATGATAAAAAGTTCAGTGTTTAATCACAGGATGCTCTTTTATTTTATTTTTAAAGTGCACTGAAAACATGTTATTCTTATTTACTGTTGTTGAAACTATTGTTTCTTTTCTTATTGCAAACTGCAAGAATTTTGTAAGGTAAACTACGTGAAAATCTTGCTCCTTTGAAAGACAAGAACGCAGGATGTGTTTTTCTTCCAAGTCACAACACAATTTAAATACTTATAAATAAACTGTGCAAATATTTCCACATGAATATGTTAAAAAAAGCAAAAATAACTTTTTTTAAATTCTGAATTGTGATGGAAACAAAGATTTTAATAGTATCAAAATAAATCAAGAAACTGGTATTTGATGCACACTTAATAATATTAACTGAAACTCAGCTATCATATATTATAATTTGTGCACTTTATAGGCTTACCAGTGACAACTTTAGTGATCATTTCAGTGGAAAATGTGCTGTCTGTAAATGAGTGTGCTATCACACCATGCTTTTGTAGTATATTTGTGACAATGTTCTCCTAAATGCAACACCGCTGCATACCACACCTTTACCACTCTCCTGCACCCCCACTCTGAAAATAGTTCCAGAACCACTATGTTAGTCATTCCTGCACTAGTACATTATCTCATACAATTTGGGCAAAAGTGCTATCGCCTGTTCTGACATTTTCATATGAGAAGAGGGGGCGTTGTTGTACAGTTACAAGTGCCATGGAAAGGAAAACTTAATGAGTAAATGTTATGTTGGAGATCTGTAGTAAAAAATTGATGCACAGTTCCTCACAGCTTCTACTTCATGTCTTCGGCGACTGGCATACAAATTGGTGCTAAAATTGTATTGCTGTTTTAGTCAATTGTAAGCACACAAGACTTTAACATCCAGGCTACTGTATTTACAGATAATGTTGACTGAGTGTGCAACTGAACTTTGAAGGTGAGAACTCATATGACAAAGGGGCCTCTTGTTATGACATCTTCAGGGAGTTGTAGTGCTTTCCTCTTATTTAGTTTCTAAGCACTAACATAACACAACAGAAATGCACTTCTGAGGTCAAAGAAGACTTTTATTGTTGTTAATTCTTCTCCAACCACAATATTTTATGTATGACGAATTAGTAGCTTTCAAGTCCGCGTTAATCAAACAAAATATATCAGTTTGCAATATAAACAGCAGGTTATATTTATAAGATATTGAATGCAAAGCAAAACAAATACTTCACCGTGTGGGAACTATTCACAGCTTCATATTTCTAAGGTCTGCAAGCTGATGACCCCTGTCAGCCGCGAGAAAGAGAGATTCATCTACCCACACGGGATTGCTGGCAGCCTGCGCCAAGCTCCAGCACGAGGTCCGGCAGATTCGAATCTGACCCTCTGCAGCCTGTTACATTCGTTACAAAGGTGTGCCCCCTCCTCTCAGACCTGGGAAACTGAGCAAGCCTTTTGGAGACTGGCCAGGTCTCCAAGACTACTCCTGTTCCCAAGCTCAAGCGAAGAAAAAACAACACCCATGTACTCTCTCTTATCATGTCTAGTCTACTGTGAGAAAAACATCTTCGTTCTCTGGTGCAAAAACACAGCTTGGAAAAATACAGCTTGGATTCTCAACTGCAAGATCTAACTCCACGTTAAAGGCAATAGGCAGCTAACCTAAATATCAAATGCAATGTCATGTTAAAGGCAATAGGCAGCTAACCTAAATATCAAATGCAATGTCTAGTGTCATGTCAAAGCCAATAAGCATCTAAGCTGAATACAAAATGCAATGTCTTATATCATGTCAAAGCCCATAGGCAGCTGAGCTGAATACAAAATGCAATGTATAATATCATGTCAAAGCCAATAGGCAGCTGAGTTGAATACAAAATGCAATATATAATATCATGTCAAAGCCCATAGGCAGAATATCTAATAGCATGTCAAAGTCAATAGGCAGCTAAATTGAATACATCATGTCAAAGCCAATAGGAATGCAATGTCAAAGCCAATAGGCGGCTAGACTGGATACAGCATGTCAAAGCCAATAGGCAGAATACAGAATGTAATGGCTAATGCAATGTCAAAGCCCATAGGCGGCTCAACTGAATACAGAAAGTAATGGCTAATGCCATGTCAAAGCCAATAGGCAGAATACAGAATGTAATGACTAATGCAATGTCAAAGCCCATAGGCGGCTAAACTGAAAAAAACATACCATGTGCTACTGGTGAACATTGAGCAACTAATATGCGCAGTGGTGAAACACAAAGTCATTGGTCAAAACAAAACTTATCAAATGGCAGTACATTCCGCCCTTGACCAATGAATTTTTGTTTCACATATCTCTTGTTTCAAACAAAAACAAAAAACAGCAGCACAAACAAAAAAAACATTATGACCAAAGCAATCCCTGTAAAGCAATAGAAGTGAATTAACACATTGATTTCATAACCTTTCACATCAGATACATCTACATAGAGAAGACTGGGCAATTTTTATACTCTGAATGAGTCTCTAATTCAACAGTGTTAGCAATTTGATGTGGCATGAGTTCTGCTCATGTAAAGGGGCATGGTCCACCTGAAAGGTTTGCTGGAAGATAAGCAAAAGTCAAAGTTCCATACGAGAGGGAAAAAAAAAAAAAATCACAGCTTAGTTCCAATGGAAGAATACAATCAAACAAGTTGAACTTGAACTGAAGGCGCAGTTTGCGCAAAATGGATCCATGGTGCTGGCACTTTACTCAGCCAGGTTCAGGTTGGGGATTCGGTCCCTTCCCCGACCCCACACGCACACACCGGAAGGGGGACCACACAGCACACTCAGGGACAGTGGCGAAACGTGGTAGGATCTGCAAAAGAAAAAAGTATGACTTTTCTTGCAAATAACATGTTTCATTTAAACTGCACCCTTTCTCTTTCTTTCCCTGTTTCATTATCAGCAGGACGTTTTTGGGGCCCTTTGTTACATTCGCTGCAGGTTCTGGAGGATCACTTGGGGCTTCAGCCCAAACATCAGCACTGAGGTTTTTATCTGCTGCACCACAGCTTCCCTTTTCTTGCACTGTCAGAAGGGCTGGGGCAGACTCCTTCTTTACCAAACCTCCATTCACTGCATTTTTGTCAAGTTGGGCCATTCTGTCTCCAATTTGTATGAATGAATCAGATTCTTTTCTAGATATCAGCATAATTTCGATTTTTCCTTGGTAATTTGCAGCAATCACTTTCCCTAAAACCTGATCAATTTGCCATTTCTGTCCTGGTAACTTTCCTCTCCCCAACTGCTCTGTGACTGCTTGCATGACAAATTGCTTTTGTGCGTGCTGCACAGTTTTTATCAAATCTAGGGGAATGTGCATCTCTCTCATCTCTGCCCACCTGTAAGTGGCTTTTTCTCTCTGCTGTTCACATTTCTGGGGCACCCACTTAGCCATCCCCACTAAGGCAGAATTCTGGGTGTACACTTCTCTCTCTGAATTTTTCTCATTAACATCTGCAAGGTAATTGAACCAATTAGGTGCTAAAACATTAGCAATGAACCAAAAATCAGCGTAAAAATGACACATCTCACGTAGCTCTTGCTTTAAAATCTGACACACATTATACAACGCTGTTCCTTCTACGGTGCCAGAAAACAACATTTCAGTCAATGAATCATTAGTAAAACAAACATGCTTTTTATCTTCAGTAGACACGAATTCAAATGGTGCACACAACTTCATTGATAACTTTTTTACCTGTGGTACTCTAGCCCTGTCTTGCAAGTACCAGATCCATTGTATGATTCTAGCTAGGGGCACTATTTTCTTCCCTTGTTCTTGAGTTACATGTACATAAGTATTTCCTTCTTGCACTGCGCAGAAACCTGAAGTCTGCATTATTTCATTTGCCAAATCACAAGCGCGCAGCTGCATATAATTTTTCACAGTGACCATATACAAAAGTGTTAGGATTTCTCTCAAATGAGGGCTATTCTTTTTCCGAAAATCAAACAAGCTAATGAAAGTCGGCTCTTGCTCTAAAATCTTTCGTTTTACTTGTGCATTTTGCAACGTAACTCGTAAATCACATTCTGAGCTCTCTCGTCCTTGTTAAAAACTCAGTGCAGCTCGGAGCTGTCTTAACCCCCTCATTACTGGAATGGGACAAGAAAGATTCTTCAAAAACAGCCCTTTTATAACTTTCAGTCGTGCTAATTTGCTCACGTAAATTCCTATTTTCATGTTCCAACTTCCTACATTTCTCCTGCATTTCTCTGTAAGCAGATAAAGGTATCCAGACCTTTCTGTCATCATTACTTCCAAAAGACACGTTTTCTACATATATACAACAGGAATTATTTCTCAAAGCATTATCAGGCCTTTTAGCTACACATGCATTTTCTTCTGTAATTCCCCAAACAGAAAACAATTCACAGTTTTTCTTAGCACCATCAGGCAGTTTATCAACACATGTCTCAGACATGGTCTGCCGTGCTACTGTGATTCCCCAAACAGAAAACAATTTCTGTAACTCTCCAAACAACAAAAAAACAATTACACTTTTAAAGTGTGCACTTAGAAATCTACTAACTCGTCAAACCCCTTCTTAATCACCTCTTAATGACCGACCCCACGACTCCAGGTACCAATTGTAGTGCTTTCCTCTTATTTAGTTTCTAAGCACTAACATAACACAACAGAAATGCACTTCTGAGGTCAAAGAAGACTTTTATTGTTGTTAATTCTTCCCCAACCACAATATTTTATGTATGACGAATTAGTAGCTTTCAAGTCCGCGTTAATCAAACAAAATATATCAGTTTGCAATATACACAGCAGGTTATATTTATAAGATATTGAATGCAAAGCAAAACAAATACTTCACCGTGTGGGAACTATTCACAGCTTCATCTTTCTAAGGTCTGCAAGCTGATGACCCCTGTCAGCTGCGAGAAAGAGAGATTCATCTACCCACACGGGATTGCTGGCAGCCTGCGCCAAGCTCCAGCACGAGGTCCGGCAGATTCGAATCTGACCCTCTGCAGCCTGTTACATTCGTTACAAAGGTGTGCCCCCTCCTCTCAGACCTGGGAAACTGAGCAAGCCTTTTGGAGACTGGCCAGGTCTCCAAGACTACTCCTGTTCCCAAGCTCAAGCGAAGAAAAAACAACACCCATGTACTCTCTCTTATCATGTCTAGTCTACTGTGAGAAAAACATCTTGGTTCTCTGGTGCAAAAACACAGCTTGGAAAAATACAGCTTGGATTCTCAACTGCAAGATCTAACTCCATGTTAAAGGCAATAGGCAGCTAACCTAAATATCAAATGCAATGTCATGTTAAAGGCAATAGGCAGCTAACCTAAATATCAAATGCAATGTCTAGTGTCATGTCAAAGCCAATAAGCATCTAAGCTGAATACAAAATGCAATGTCTTATATCATGTCAAAGCCCATAGGCAGCTGAGCTGAATACAAAATGCAATGTATAATATCATGTCAAAGCCAATAGGCAGCTGAGCTGAATACAAAATGCAATATATAATATCATGTCAAAGCCCATAGGCAGAATATCTAATAACATGTCAAAGTCAATAGGCAGCTAAATTGAATACATCATGTCAAAGCCAATAGGAATGCAATGTCAAAGCCAATAGGCGGCTAGACTGGATACAGCATGTCAAAGCCAATAGGCAGAATACAGAATGTAATGGCTAATGCAATGTCAAAGCCCATAGGCGGCTCAACTGAATACAGAAAGTAATGGCTAATGCCATGTCAAAGCCAATAGGCAGAATACAGAATGTAATGGCTAATGCAATGTCAAAGCCCATAGGCGGCTCAACTGAATACAGAAAGTAATGGCTAATGCCATGTCAAAGCCAATAGGCAGAATACAGAATGTAATGACTAATGCAATGTCAAAGCCCATAGGCGGCTAAACTGAAAAAAACATACCATGTGCTACTGGTGAACATTGAGCAACTAATATGCGCAGTGGTGAAACACAAAGTCATTGGTCAAAACAAAACTTATCAAATGGCAGTACAGGAGTGCACCTTTGAAACCAACCATTCATCGTATTCTATGGCTCTTAGTTTGTTTTTTTATTGCACCCTAAGTCTGTAGATTTGATTTTTCTCAAGTTAAAAATCCAAGACTAGACACACACAAATGCATGCAAATAAACGCTACCTCTGTAAAAGCCAACAGATCTTGACCAGCCTGATGTGCTACTGACATGGAGCACTTCAAACTATGAGAGAGCTCATGCACATGAAAAAGGGAAGGTAGTAGTTTTCACCTAAACATAGTTTAAATGGTCTGGATAAACCTGTGCATGCAAGTGTTTGAATGCACTTTTTGTGATTTATGCTCTGTGCACTTCACTCTATCTTTCCTCCCACAACTTCCATAAGACAGTCTGTCTCTGTTTTCTACTCACTGTTGCAATAAACAAAGCTTAAATCATTGTGTACAAAAAGTAGTCACTGTTCAAGCCCTTGATTGGCTCCTTATATGCCTGGGGTCTGTAGGAAAGTGCCATTTTTGTATGGTTACCCCCACACTTTGTGCCAGGTCATGGCTCTGAACGTGCACTGAAATCAGGCCCTATTGCCAGTGCTGTCTCTCTAAATATGATATATGTGCATTAGTATCCCCAGTTGGAAGGGACTTTAACCCCCATGTAGGTCCCTGATAAATAGTACCAATGGTACCCAGGGCATGGGAGTTAAAGGGGTCACTAGGGCTTAAAGCACTGGTTGTGCCGGCCAGAGTGACCCAAATATACAATAAATTTGACTTTGCCCTCACCATGTGTGGCAACATCAAAACACTATTTTTGTTATACACCAGGCACCCCTAGGGTTGTCCTCCTAAGACCAGGAGGCAGGGTGCACTATATTAAACGTGTGGACATATAAGTGCAAGCTTATAGCATAGCTGTGTACCTATGGTAGACTCTTTCCATTAATAGCTTCTGTAAGTGGTCAGGGGGCCATAGAATAATATGGGCTGGCACCCGGGAACCCCGAGATAGCCAGCTCCATTATGGTCCCACTGAAAAGTGTCATGTTTGGTATTAGACAACTTGTTTCATTAAAGTCTGACTTCATTCCAAAGCCAGATTTAGTGTGACATACACCCAGGGGGCTATCTTAGAGGTTTCCTTCCTAGTTGTCACAGCCTTTCCTGTGCCCTGGTTGGCACTCTGCAACTGATGCCGCTGAGACAGGAATCTGATCCATTGACAGGATGTGCGAACACTACCTGCAGTCAGAAACAAAGGCCTGACTGGGCGGGAGTGTCACCTCCATCCCTGACAGGATAGCTAGTGAAGTAACTCATTAAGGCGGTGAGATTCAAAGCCCACACCACTTCTGATATGCAATCAGGTGGCCTCTCAAAAGACGACAGAGCCATCCCCGCCCCCAAGCACATTTGCACCCAGGCAGGCGGGAACTTGAGGTAATCAGGAGTCGCACACCCCCAGAAGGCTAGCCCCACCGTAGAGTGGGCTACCTGGTCTGTACAGCTGAGGATGGGTTCTGCCATTTTTAAGAGTCACAAAATACAGGGTTCTGGGTAGAAAAGATGGGACACACCACCAGATGTGGTCAACTCAGGGGGCGGATTAGCTGCTGGGGCTAGTATCTTTTTTGCTACTTGCACCCACAACCCTAAGCCCCTAAATTTAGGATTTTAAGGGACATTCCAGGCACCAGAATTGCTGATCTGATGAACCTGCAACAAAGGACAAAGAAGAGATCTTGGGACTTGCACCACCTTTACCCTGAGTAGGTTACCCTGAACTTGACCTCCAAGAGACCGATTGTCACTGGTACTGTTCCCTATTGACCGCAACATTAAAGTTTTGCAAGAGTGAAATGCACTGATTTAATTTTCAATTGCATATCCATAACTCATACTCAGATACTCATCCAATTGTCTTTGTTTTGGTGTCTAAAAGTATATATACATCTGCTCGATTTTCATAAATTGGTGCTAGATTTCTTTTGAGTCATGTCAATTACTAATTGGTGCTCTGAAATGCATAACACCTGTTCCTCTAGTAGAGCCTGACTGCTCTGTGCCACACTACCAGGACTGAGCTAGGGATATGTTAGTGTGAATTCAAAGGACCCAGTTTGGGGTATTGTGAGAGTATTGCATAGTGAAGACTAACCAGCCTCACTGTATAATACTCCAATTTCCTACATGATTTATATGTGGCATGCATACTTCACTGCTGCATGAGCCATTTTTAAACAGCCTTGATACTGAGCTGGCCCGAATGTGGTTTGGACTCGATGCTCTAGTGCACAGTATACATTTTGATGTTTGCATTACACACCTGCCTTTCACTATGCAAGTATTGCATGACATGTGTTCTCATACAGTTCTATGTGCTGAGAAAAGTTAGCTAGATCTCCTGTATTTAGCATTCCACTTATGGTCAAAACTTCTTCTAAAGTATCCTTTAACTTCAGTGGCATGTCCCCATGAACACAAAAACAGCATTATTGTGCTGTGAGATGTTGTTCACCATATTATGTCACATCCACAGCCAGGTATATCCAAGTGCATCAAATTATATAACAGCACAGCAAATAACCACACATCCAAGCTCAACGTATGGCATGAGAAAACCGTACAGTAAAGGACACAGCACATATATCACAATACAGCAAGCTCACCATTTTACATTATAGCAGCACTCTTGACTGCACATTAAATAACAAAACAGCACAATATAAAAATGGGCAGCAAATGCAAAACCTGCAAAGTGCTCGTCATGAAAATTAAGGTGAAGGCTGTCAGGCAGCAGGATATTGTTCAGTAGTAGATATTATTATGTATCCAGTGTGATATCGTGTTTTGCACTTTTTTTTTTATTATACTGTTGACTACGTCAAAGGATGCAGCCTATAAGCAAAAATAGTCATTCTAAGGGGTTCTCAATCTATCAAGTACATAAGGGATTCGAAAAATAAAGCTTTTGTTTTTAATGAGACATGGTACAGTGTTTGTAAAATGTAGGAGAATTTGGATGACAAGGAGTAGAGTTTGTGGTAACCCTATTCTAGTCTCGAGACAGGTTCTATTTATGCATGCACTGTGCACTCCACTAATTCTCTTTACTAGGCTCATTGATGCATACATTCCTGCCGACGGCTGACTAAATGCAGTCACTGCAATGCTTAGAGCAAACATCTCATGCTTAAAATAGGCCAGGCCAATTGGCTTTACCGATGCTTGTTTATGCTTATAAATTCTCCCCTCTATTGCACCAATACGAACATTTTAGTAATGTGCAATGTAATTGAGACCTACTTGGAAAGCAACCCTTGCTTTTTTTTGCTAGATGATCATTATCCATGAAAGTATGTCTATTTTTTAATTATTCAGTGCCTTTTATTCTCTTCGTGATTTGATGGCATACCTTGTTTGGGTGCACTATCATTGTTAGAACGTTCAGAAACTGAACATAGAATTATTGGAAGCAAAAGAAACTAACCTTGAGTAACCTTGTGCATCCTTTGTTTTTGGGCAAATAAGGTAAGTATTGTGATTAGAAAGACAATGCCTACCCGATTTATTTTATTGTTAAAAATAAAAGTGCGTTACGGTTATAGAAATTTGCCTGATAGGTTATTATATATCAATATCCTGCCAGCCACCAAGATGTCTGTGTATTTCGAAAATGTCTGAGACCACGCCATCTTCCTGTCACTCCAGGATCTTCACACGTGTTTGCCCAAGCCACCCGTCATTTTAATTATATTCACACAAACTGTGTTCAGAACAAATCATTAAATCACTGGGTTTATTAACGATGCTCTAAATGACTGCTGCTTGTTTTCTGAAGATTCGAGAAGAGTATGATGCAGAGCTGAGAGTGAAGTGATGCACAGAGAGAAAAGTCTGGAGAGAATCAATGCACACCTGTTCCCTGCTATGACCCTCGGCCAACTATAAGGGCTGACCACAAAAACGAAGTAGAGATTATATCGGTTTATTAATTGAAAAACATCAGTAACAACTTGTCAAAAGTCTCCCTCAAGCACACCTGTGGGTCACTGGATTATTGTCTGATATGCATAGCAACATTCCAAAACGAGCAGCAATCTGTAAGATTAGGGGGTTGTCGGAGAAGATGGAAGGGTGAAACAGGGTTGACTGTCCCGTAAGTGAATATGTGTAAAACAAAAATAAAAAAAATACTCAATACAAAAGTAATTCTTATAGAAAGAAATACAACAGGTATGTTTGCTATTGCCCATATTGCTTGTGTTTTAACTAAATGGTGCTCCTGCATCAGTGAAGCGATCTCCTGTTAGGAAAGGACAACCATTCTGACTATCCTAGTAAAAGACAGAGACTGAGCATCAGGGGGCATATTTAACAAAGAGTTGCCTCGCTCTTGTACCACACAATGGAGTGCAGGAGCAACACAACTATTAAGATAGATGTATAAAGCCACACAAGACCACCTTGCATGGCCTAACCTGGCTTGATAAATCTAGAGTAAAGCAATGCAGTGCAATTGTTGCATTACTTTGCCCTGGGAAGGCGATCAATGGATGAAATGTGGATGTTCCCAGATTTGCCATTATTGGTACACCCGGGAATGAGTAAAAAACCTACAGATCCCCAGGTGAGGCATAACGAGTAGAAATATGTTTATTTCTCCTAGTTACCACCTCTTTCTATGTGTGCTGCAGAATGCAGCACACATAGGAAGAGGTCTGTGCTGCATTCTGCAGCAAACATAGAAAGAGGTAAATGACTCTCAGGATTGTTGTTGTGCAGGAAGGTGTGCCTTCCTGCACAAACAGAATCCTGCTTACAAAGCAGTCACCCTTGCATCTTGGTGCAAGGGTGCCTGCGTTGGCGCTAGGCAGCACATTGTGCGTCAATGCAGGGAAAAGTCAGGGATACACCGTAGAATATTAAGTACTCTGCTTTCTTGCCCTCTCCCTATCACACAGCACAGCCAGCAAGATGACTAGCTGTTCTGCGTGATTTATCGATAAATATGCCCCAAATATGCCTCGATATCCATATTGGAGATGGACAAAAATCTTGAGGAACTATGCAAATCCTGTGTTGGGTGGGGAAAAACCTCTTCTTTAGCCAAAGCGTTTTAGAAAAATACAATAAAAGCATACACAACCATAAATAATTTCGGCACTATAGACTTCCATTATAAAATTGAAATATACTATACTGAAAACCTATGGCAAGCTAATGCTAAGCTGGTTATATCTATTTAAGAATATCATGTTCTGGTTTTAGGCAAGCAACTAGATGACTGTTACCATTATAGACAACATTTTATAATCTCTGAATATATTACACCCAGAAAAGCACCCTTATAAATCACATTTGTACATTTGTCCTTGGAATAAAACGTTTGCCTGTATTAGAGGATTTGGTAGTCCACTCATGCCTTGTGAGAGGATTTAGATGACTCTAGAAAGAAACTTTGTCCAGATTAGATGGTCTCCAGATGGGAAAGAGTACTCAAGGTTTAGGTCTTCTCAGCTGGGTAACACAAGGTTGTGACCCCACTCCATTCTTGTTTTAACCATCTATATATGTTTTGGTATTTGTAGTGTGTGAACCTAGCTCAAGAGCAATGGAGTGCATCAAAAGGCATATGACTGCTGGGAGAATAATTATTGGGTGAAGGTCAAGGGTAGACAGTGTGATCGGGCATAGTGCTACTTGATGAGGTGTGTCTTTAGCTTTTTCCTGAGTTGTAGGAGACTGGGAGCTGATCAGATAGTGATATGGATGCTTTTTTCAGATCTTTAAATCATGAACAGAAAATGCTTGCCTTCTGGTGTTTTCTTCCTGCAATGTTTTCTCTCCAGTCTGACAATATCCAAGCTCCTGGTTCTGATGTTGTCAACAGACATGGCTAGTATGTTTGCCAGATAAACTGATGTCTTGAGGGATTTCTAAGTGATGCAATTAATCTCGAAGATGATCTGGTCTTTTAATGTTAGAGTAATGTTGTTAAAGATGAGTTCAATCCTTTGATAAGTCATGCCACTGCATTTAGAGTACCTTAAGGGGTGAATGAAGGAGACTGCTGAGCAGGGGGTTACTTTCATCCAGAAGCAAGAGGGATAAGTTGTTGAAGCCAGGGATGGTTTCTTTAGCAGGGAAAGGATCTGTCCTGTTTTAAGGGTACCTCTCAATTTTCGTAGGCTTAGAGAGGTATTACAATTGTAAAGGAGAGATCTGGGGGCCACTCCCAGGAGCAATTTGATGATGGAAGCAGGAATGGAATTGTCTTTACAGACTGCATCTAGGTGGCGTTAGGTGATGTCATTGGTGTCTGGAGAGTGTATGACTGCAAACTGTGCTTCGATGATCCTACATGTTAATGATCTCCCACTACAAGCTTTCATATGATTGGTAGATGCACAACACATTGTGCAAAAACTGGTTACAACCCCCTTTTTCAATATAGAAATAATTAGAGCCAAAACTAAATGATTCACACTATATCTACACAATCGTTATGGCAAACATCTTTATTTTACAGTTTCTTCTAGAATTTGTCTCAGAATTTGAATATCTGGGATCTTATCCTGGGATGACATAATGAGGTGCAGCCACTTGGTTAAGGATATGGTCATATTACCCGATAGAAGTGGTGGCTTACAAAGGTTGTTTTCAAGATTTTAAGGCAGAACAAAAACATGCACAATGAGAGTGGACAACACTAAAGCTGTACAAATTGGGAAAAACTGCCAGTCGGTGAGAGGTATTTCTTGGAATGGCCCCTTAATTGACCCATAAATGTATGTGTATTGATAGTTTACATGGATTTGAGATATTACCTTATCCTGCTCAAGATTGGAATGGAAGTCATTCATCCAGTGGCTTAAATTGTGGAGTTCAGCTGCACATGGATCCTATATAGCAGCTGGTCTGTAATACTTCCGGACACAAGAACATCCGCCTGTCATAGATTTCTTATCATTACTCTTTCTTAGTTGAGCTGGGATGCTTAGAGTTATAAAATTTCCATACACATAACCCTGTTAGCATGCCTCCTTTCTTAAAAAAAAAGAACACTGCTGTTGGACTTTTTGCCTTACGCAGGGTCATCCCCAGTCTTTTTGCCTCCTTCCTCCTGATTTTTCTGACCTCTCGCTGTTGGCTCTAGGACTCTGAGCACTTTATCACTGCTGACCAGTGCTAAAGTCCAGGTGCTCTCCCATCTAAAGTTGGTATGATTGGCTTATACCTAATTTGCATATTCAATTTACCTTTTAGTCCCTTGTACAGTGGTATCTCTATACCCAGGGCCTGTAAATTAAATACTACTAGTGGGCCTGCAGCGCTGCTTGCACCACCCACTGAAGTAGACTTTCAAACCTGTCTCAGGCCTGCTAGCGCAGGGCCTGTGTGCACAGTTTTCTGCCACAGGGACCTGGCATCTAAACTTACTTGCCAGGCCCAGAACTCCCCTTTTACTACATGTAAGTCACCCCTGAGGTACGCCCTAGCTAGCCTTATGGGCAGGGTGCCATGTATGTAGAAAGGCAGGACATGTGCCATATTGCATGGCCTGTCCTGGTAGTGACAAACAGCCTAACTTGGTGTCTCACTGCTGTGAGTGCTGCCTTCTCATAGGATTGCATTAGAAATGCCCTGCCTTATGTGTAAGGGGTATTGTCTGATTTATGAGGGGTAGCGGAGGCGTGTTTGGTATGGTTGTGATGGTGATAATAAATGCTGCTTACTGGTGTGGGTGTATTTTTTATTACTATCACAGAAATGCCACTTCTAGAAAGTGTGCATTTATCTGTGCTTATGACTCTGGTGTTTTGCAGCTTGACTCCAATCCACGTCTGGGCAAAGTGACAGGTGGGGCTTTGTGCATACTTTTGAGACAGCCTGTACACAAGGAGGGTGGAGGTGTCACAGAGGTACATCTGCATACCGAATAGTCTTCCTGGGCTGAGAGAAGGGAGAGGTGGGGCACACCTACATTTGTAAAGGCTGTGCCCTGGCCTCACACAATAGGGTTGTTAACCCCCCCACTGATGTTTGGAGGCTGTGCTGAAAGGAGAGAGGGGGCACTCCCAGAACCAGTTGTAACTGGCTGGAACCTCCTCTCCCTACCATTGTAATACACTGTAAGAACTGACTATAAGTACAGGGGAATTTTCCCCACAATTTGGAGACTCTTGGAATCATCTTGGAACTGGACACCAAAGGCTGAAAGGACTCACCAGGAACCGCCATGGACTGCTTCTGCTGTGCTGACTTGTGACCTGCCTGGTCACTGTGAAGGACTTGCCACTTGCTGCCTTTCCCTTGTGCTGGCCTGTAACTGGGCCCTCCACCTGAGGACCTTGTCTTAAGATTCACCTCCCCAAGGGCAGGGTGCTGTGGCCCCTGACCCCTGCATCCATTTCTTCATGAGGGGTGCTTCTCCGTGGTTGCGGCTACCATAGCGCTGTTTGCAGTGAGCTTATGGAGCCTTGGGAGATTGTAGACTACTTGCTGCATTGTGCCCCTTTAAAAATGATCACCGCCGCAGCCCAGGCTTGAAGAGTGGCTTTGGCACTTTAAAAAGCGCTCTTTTTGATGCCCCGAATCACTGCCGCAGCCCGGGCATCTGAGATTTACAGAGTGCGAGCCTCAGACACTCTTCAGTGCCCCCGGGGTACCGTCCACTCCCTGGAGCGCCCCCGGGGCACCAGCCGCCTCCGATCTTTGAGAAGATCACTGCGGCGGCCCGGGAAGCTGTAAGAACACTCGCACACCGCATCGGGTGCGGGCGAGTGTCTGCTCGGGCCCCAGGAGGGGTCCAATCTTCTTGTTGCTTCAGGCAGGACCAGGGGAAGGCACAGGGAGTGCCCCCTTCCCCCTGGCCTCTGCGTTAGGAGCAGGACGCTCCTTTTCAGCTGCTAGTTAAAACAGGCATTATTGTGCCCCCCCCCTTTTGGTGGAAGGGCCAGTGGGGGCCCAGGGGGGGCCCCAGAGATCATGGGTCACCGGAGGGGCCCGTCATTAAACCGGAGGGGTTGCGTGGCACCCCCCTCCTGCCATAAGTTGTTTTTGCTGGCTTTGGCTCCCCCCGTGAGGCCCGGGGGCCCCCAGTATTCACGGTCCCCAGAGGGGTCCGTCTATAAGAGAGAGGAGGTGCATGTCACCCTCCTGTGACAACAAAAAGGTACACAGTTCCTAGTTCTAGGGAGACAGATAAAGTATCAGGAGCAAGAGCCCTCACACACCCAAAAGGGTGTCATGCTTCATCATCGGGAAGCTCCTCGTCAGACCGGCGGTGCAATATCTGACGGGCTCCCCTTTCGGGGGCTCTTTACCGGAGATCTTTTTATTGTGTTGCTGCCGTTAAGTTTAAGCAGGTCAGACGTTTATTTTTGCAGGAGAGTGAATATAAAATTGATTAGGAACCCCTAAGTAATCTACTTTACTGGTTATTTCAAGGAGTTACGATCAAGATTAAAAAACAAATCAGAAAGTGGAGGATGAGAATAATGCTCAACCACTTTAGAAAAAGCCTGGAGATCTGGGAAATTGTCACCTGACCCCTAGGGTCTGGTCAACATGTTTCGCGTAGTGTGGTCATGAAAGATCCCTTAACGCTTCATCAGGACCTATAAAGAACTGAGCTTCTCCTGACTCTATAGCATTATTTCTAATATATATATGAGAGAGAGTAACAGTCACTTACATTTGTAAAAACTGTCTCGTCAAAATTTTGAATAAAAAAAAGGTCGCCCTAGAGAATAAAAAAATACAAACAGATATTGTGTAGGAAAACACGGTTAAATGACCATCGCACCCAAAGTGAAAAAGGTGAGCTGAGTGATGTTTGATAAATAAGTAAGAAAAACATCTGCTTACCATCCCTCACCGTGTGGGGGGCCCCTTGGGGAATAGCACGAAACAGCCAGTCACTTCTGACGAGGGTTATACATCATAAAGAGGGTTAATACAATATATGTAATACGCGCACAAAGTAGTGTACATTGTATTGTCCCATTTAATACTGCATAATGGTTGTAGCAGACTTCATAGTTGTAAATAGTCTCCCAAATTTTTTTTTATAACACAAACTTTTATAGTAAATAACCACACTTTCAGGAGTCCAATAACATGCCTTATATCGCAACTGTCTCTGACTGAACCCCAACGATGATTCCCAAATGATAATGATAAGCGGAAAGCACAGAAGAAAGAGAAATAATTAAAAGACACCATCTTCATCCTTCCTTCCTAACCTCATGCGTCTCTTAGAGGTTCAGAACTTAGTTGCCAAAATCAAAACTGAAAAGACCAGGAGATGTCGAGTATTTGGCGGTGTCACAGCACCAAACCTTAGATTAGAGGTCTGTGCTGACGGGGATCGCAAACAGTGCAAAGAACCCAATAGTATACGAGGCAAGAACGCTTATTGAGCCCTTCGTTACTTACTTGGGACTCGGCGTACTCCTCGCAGAAACCTACCCGCGGCGTGCTGACCCCGAAATGGTGAAACGGGGACGCACTCGAGGATATTTAAAAACCGACGCGGAGGTGGAATGCTTCCGTGTCACGTGATCGCGTCACCATAGAGGTGAAAATGAAAGGTGGACTAAGAATAATAGACTCGGTCAACTCGGGCAACCACAATGTGGCGGCCATCTTATAAGGTGCTCCTCTAGTAAAAATATATCGAGGATGATATGTAAAAAACGGCACTAAATGGGTACTGAACAGAATGTATGTAAGAATGTCAGGGTGCGGTGAGACCTCGGGGTAACCCCACTACTGATCGATTTAAAAAGATAGGAATAAATAGGGAAAAAAATTTGCGGAGTCATTATAACCTCTTCTGGAGGGTAAGTATGGTTCAAGTAGATACTCAGTGAAGCATCTGGAATGGGTAAGTCATCAAATTGAAAAATACAAAGTAATAACATATTATTTAGACATGATGTAAACGCGGCAGTCTAGTCATGAAGAGAACTAACTGGACAGTGATACCCAAGGAATATCATCATTCAAACCATTGGTATTAGTGTGTAGTTTAAATATCCATCGTTGTTCAAGCCTGAATAGTGATTGGGAGGAATCGTTAATATAGCTGGGAGATTCCAAAATGACCCAGCGTAAATCGTCAGGTCTGTGTGGTGATTCCAAGAAATGGGCGCATAGTTTCGTGGTTATACGTCCGCATCTGATGTTGCTTCTATGCTCATTTATCCGTATCTTAACAGGTCTAGAGGTCATTCCGATGTACCGCAGACCACAAGGACATGTTATCATGTAGATACAATTCTTGGTATTGCAATTAGTGTGTTTTATCAAATTCCATCGGCCGATTGGGGCCAAGTCAAGTGTTTTAGTCTGGTGAGTCAAAGCACACACATTACATTGTCCACAAGGATAATGTCCTGACACCGGGGGGAGATTCCAAAGTGTTGACTGCGTCTGGATAGTGTTTCTCGGACGTGTGTGTATAATCAAGTCCTTGATGTTCTGGGATCGTTTAAATGCAAATAGGGGTCTTGGAATTATGTAACCACCGCTGCCAAGTATAGACCATCTTTTCATGATGAGACTTTTAATCTTATTGGATAGAGGAGTGAAGGTAGTTACACATGTCAGCAGGTTAGTAGTGTCCCTGGTGTTGTGTGAGAGTAATGATTCACGATTATTGTTCCTCGCTCTTTTCCGGGCTCGTTCAACTATATCCTGAGGGTAATTACGTGCTAGCAATTTAGTTTGTAGCTCTTTGGCTTGTTTATGGTACATGTGTGTTGAACTGCAGTTTCGTCTTATCCGCAGAAATTGGCCAAAAGGCAAGTTATCACGTAATGATCTGGGGTGATGACTGTCGTATGTCAAAAGGCTATTCCGATCGGTAGGTTTATGGTATGTACTTGTGGTTAGTTTGCCACCCTGGATAGTAATCAATAAATCCAAGAAGCTGATCTCCTTGGTTGACACTGTCGATGTAAATTTCAAGAAAGGGTTGAGTGTATTCACCCAGTCCGTGAAGGTTGAGGCAACAGTGAGTGAACCATGCCATACTATCAAAATGTCATCGATATAGCGACGCCATAATTTGATGTTGGTAGAGAACGGGTTAGAGGGTGGTAAAATGTATTGCTTCTCGAAGTTATACATATACAAACATGCTAAACTAGGAGCAAACGTGCTTCCCATGCAAGTACCCCTTATCTGATGATAGAATTGATCCTCGAACTGAAAAAAGTTTTCTGTCATTGCTAAATTTGCACACTGCATAATAAAGGAGACGGGTGACGTCAGGTTATCACTATTCTCTAAGAGTGTGGTTTCTACTACCTGCAGAGTCGCGTCTTGAGGTATGTTTGTATATAGTGCCTCGACGTCCAGAGTGATCAAACCATGGACGTCGACAGTGTCATTGATTAATTCAATCAAATTCAAGACATCCTTGGTATCTTGAAGATAGGTAGAGGATTTCTTAACCAGAGGTTGTAAGAAATGGTCGCAAAAAACAGATAATGGTTCTAGTAGGGACCCAATACCTGACACAATAGGTCGTCCCGGCGGTGGTGAGATCCCTTTGTGGATCTTGGGGAGGCAGTAAAAGTATGGAACTTTAGGATGTGGAGTGTTCAGAAAAGCCGCCTCTTTGGGAGAGATCCACGCGTTGCTAGTGGCTTCTAGGATCATTGACTTGATCTGAGATTGTAATCTAGGAGTGGGGTCTCTATTGATCTTTGCATAGTAAGTGTTATCGCTCAACAACCGTATGCACTCTTGTCGGTAGTCCACGGAGTTCATTATCACTATTGCTCCTCCCTTGTCAGCTTGCTTGAGGACAATAGAAATGTCTTCATCCAATGTCCTTAAAGCTTTCCTTTCAATGGTGGGAATGTTCATAAAAGGACGTTTCGGATGTATCGTTGCCAGGTCGGTTAAGACCGCTTTTTCAAAGGCTAAAACCTCGCATGGGACAGATGTTAGGGGTGGAGTGAATGTCGATTTTGGTCTTAGTCCAGAATCTGTCTGTGTGCTATCAGATGGAGTATCTGAAAAGTAGAATTGTAGTCTGATTTTGCGAAAGAATTGGGAGAGTTCACAATTAAGCCTGAAAGAATCTTCGATAGGTGTGGGGACGAAACCCAGGCCTCGATTGAGCACCCTGGTTTCAGTCTCAGTAAAATGTCTAGTTGACAAGTTGACTACTAGGTTCTCGGAGGTTGATTTTTGCCTTGACTCCTGGTGATCATCTGGGGTTCTTCCATAGCCCATTGAACTCGTCGGCCTCTGCCTCTTCTTCTGCCTCTTCCTCTGCCCCGGCCTCTGCCTAAAAAAGGCATGTATGGCATGAAGGGGCGGGGTTGGTAGAAGGGGTAGGGGGGCTGCCAGGGCATATGTTGGTTGATAGGAAAAGAGGAATAGTTGTAGAATGGTGGAGCAGATGGATTCTCGTCTGTACTCCATCCGTCCGAGGATGAGCTGTTGCTAGTTTTCCTTGATTTTTTGAAGGAGGACTGAGACTCATCTGAAGAACGGGACTGAACGTCAGTCTCGAAATCTTCTTGAGTATAGGGGTAGACTTTCTCCCGACTGAATCTAGTAATATCTTTTTGGAGTTTTGAAATCTTCTGATTGGTCAGAAAATCTTTAGTTTCATTTAGTTCTGCATTAATCTCAGCCAGCCGGCTTTTGAATGCAGTAAGGGTCACAGTAGTTCTCAAGGTACCCTCCAAGGAGGTGATCTGAATGGCGATCGAGTCCGCCAGGCGTCTGGAAGTGTTGATGATGAGGACTAGCCAATCTCTGGTACACTTCCAGGCTATCTGAGCCCAGTCCTTCCTAAACGCTAGGTCTTGAAGGAAAATCCTGGGCATATTGGACACTAAAAGGCCATTAGGGGCGATGTTGGCTCTCAGGTATTCGGTCATTATAGTCCCGTGTATAACGGTTTTAATAAGGTCACGCTTCAGGGCGGACAATTTGTCCCAATCCTCTTTTAGACTGCCCATGGGAGCTGACCCATCATTACTTAAAATTGACGGTGTTTGCAGAATTGCTGCAACCATATCGTCGTCATAACTCAAACCCTGGTAAGTGTCCATAGTATCAAAGACACAGGGTGAGTAATTAGAAAAATGGATAATCCCGCAGCCGAGGCTGTGCAAAGATATCAACAAAAGGAGGGATAGGGAGGATTAAAGGTCCAGTGTACGTTCTCCCAAAAGGATTAGTCGACAACAAAAAGGTACACAGTTCCTAGTTCTAGGGAGACAGATAAAGTATCAGGAGCAAGAGCCCTCACACACCCAAAAGGGTGTCATGCTTCATCATCGGGAAGCTCCTCGTCAGACCGGCGGTGCAATATCTGACGGGCTCCCCTTTCGGGGGCTCTTTACCGGAGATCTTTTTATTGTGTTGCTGCCGTTAAGTTTAAGCAGGTCAGACGTTTATTTTTGCAGGAGAGTGAATATAAAATTGATTAGGAACCCCTAAGTAATCTACTTTACTGGTTATTTCAAGGAGTTACGATCAAGATTAAAAAACAAATCAGAAAGTGGAGGATGAGAATAATGCTCAACCACTTTAGAAAAAGCCTGGAGATCTGGGAAATTGTCACCTGACCCCTAGGGTCTGGTCAACATGTTTCGCATAGTGTGGTCATGAAAGATCCCTTAACGCTTCATCAGGACCTATAAAGAACTGAGCTTCTCCTGACTCTATAGCATTATTTCTAATATATATGAGAGAGAGTAACAGTCACTTACATTTGTAAAAACTGTCTCGTCAAAATTTTGAATCAAAAAAAGGTCGCCCTAGAGAATAAAAAAATACAAACAGATATTGTGTAGGAAAACACGGTTAAA
This sequence comes from Pleurodeles waltl, assembly GCF_031143425.1. NCBI lineage: Eukaryota > Metazoa > Chordata > Amphibia > Caudata > Salamandridae > Pleurodeles > Pleurodeles waltl. Next base: position 1,447,603,931 of record NC_090447.1, on the reverse strand, counting down.
TGACCATTGCACCCAAAGTGAAAAAGGTGAGCTGAGTGATGTTTGATAAATAAGTAAGAAAAACATCTGCTTACCATCCCTCACCGTGTGGGGGGCCCCTTGGGGAATAGCACGAAACAGCCAGTCACTTCTGACGAGGGTTACACATCATAAAGAGGGTTAATACAATATATGTAATACGCGCACAAAGTAGTGTACATTGTATTGTCCCATTTAATACTGCATAATGGTTGTAGCAGACTTCATAGTTGTAAATAGTCTCCCAAAATTTTTTTTATAACACAAAATTTTATAGTAAATAACCACACTTTCAGGAGTCCAATAACATGCCTTATATCGCAACTGTCTCTGACTGAACCCCAACGATGATTCCCAAATGATAATGATAAGCGGAAAGCACAGAAGAAAGAGAAATAATTAAAAGACACCATCTTCATCCTTCCTTCCTAACCTCATGCGTCTCTTAGAGGTTCAGAACTTAGTTGCCAAAATCAAAACTGAAAAGACCAGGAGATGTCGAGTATTTGGCGGTGTCACAGCACCAAACCTTAGATTAGAGGTCTGTGCTGACGGGGATCGCAAACAGTGCAAAGAACCCAATAGTATACGAGGCAAGAACGCTTATTGAGCCCTTCGTTACTTACTTGGGACTCGGCGTACTCCTCGCAGAAACCTACCCGCGGCGTGCTGACCCCGAAATGGTGAAACGGGGACGCACTCGAGGATATTTAAAAACCGACGCGGAGGTGGAATGCTTCCGCGTCACGTGATCGCGTCACCATAGAGGTGAAAATGAAAGGTGGACTAAGAATAATAGACTCGGTCAACTCGGGCAACCACAATGTGGCGGCCATCTTAGAAGGTGCTCCTCTAGTAAAAATATATCGAGGATGATATGTAAAAAACGGCACTAAATGGGTACTGAACAGAATGTATGTAAGAATGTCAGGGTGCGGTGAGACCTCGGGGTAACCCCACTACTGATCGATTTAAAAAGATAGGAAAAAATAGGGAAAAAAAATTTGCGGAGTCATTATAACCTCTTCTGGAGGGTAAGTATGGTTCAAGTAGATACTCAGTGAAGCATCTGGAATGGGTAAGTCATCAAATTGAAAAATACGAAGTAATAACATATTATTTAGACATGATGTAAACGAGGCAGTCTAGTCATGAAGAGAACTAACTGGACAGTGATACCCAAGGAATATCATCATTCAAACCATTGGTATTAGTGTGTAGTTTAAATATCCATCGTTGTTCAAGCCTGAATAGCCTGAAAACCCTCCTGTGACCCCAGAGGATAAGGGAGGCCCCCGTTTTGCGCATAGGAGCGCTGGGGTCCCCATTGTTCGCCTTCTAGGCACTGGAGGTGCCTTCATCCAACCAGGTACTGTCTAAAGGACCAAAATAGTTACAATCCAAAGTTCTTTCTACAGACTTTTATTGATTCATATATTACCTACCTGCGTTTGATGTTTTTTTTACATATGTATGCAAATGTTCCTTTTATGGGCATGACTTGCTAATATGTTTTTCTAACTTGCCATATGTTTTCTAATGTTCCTACTATGGGCATTTCATGATATTCTTATTACAAGTGCTTTAATGTGATAACGTGTTTCCTGACTGCTGCTTATGTTGCAGAATATTGAGTAACCTGTTATTTGTGACTACTGCTAGTTCGCAGAGTAACTAATGTGTAACGTTCTGAGGAGGCTTTGCGGACCCCCATGGGTTTCCAGCCCACAGGTTGGGAACCACTGTACTAAGACATTCCAGCAGCAGAAATCTCACAGGCACGTCTTCAATACATTTAACTTCTTACAGAGGTCAAAGACTGCTCCTGAGAGGTGAGAGCAACCCACCCTCCAGAATTAACAGTGTGGCACATTTCAGTTTCTTGAAGTAAAGTGTCCATTGAAGGAAGCCTTTGGTTCGAAGTGTTCATCAGAAACATACGTTTAAGCAGACCTATGCATCTCATTATTCAGTCTGTTGAATCTCAGCCAACAGATGGTTGTATCATTGGCACCACATTAAAGAATGCCAGGTCCTTAGTAGGAAGAAGCATAGGTAACACAATATACTATGAAAGATGCCAATGCTATGTAGTTTATTTAGAGGTAAATAACATTTTCTCTTCAGCATTTGATCTTTAGGAGATAGCATGATTACGACTGTCAGAACAAAGCAGCCTGTCTGGTTCTCCATTAGATCTCAGACTAGCTCTTTGGCTGTCTGATCTTAGTCTTTTCTTACTAGATAAATTACTAATCTTATTTAATCTGTTATTTTCCACAGGCACTATCCATAGAGACGGAAACATCAGTGGTATACAACCTCACCTAAAAAAATAGGTTAAATCTCATTAATTTAAATAAGTTATGGGCAATTTTACTTCTCCCATAGTGGTCAAAGTTATTGTAAAAATTGTTTTTAGACAACTGCAAATCTATGTGACAAACTCTATGGATCTTCCCAAGCAGTCTATTATTCTGGCACAAGCACTGGCCTGGCAGTGCTCTCTGTGGTCCGTGATACCAACAGATTGGTGAATAATGGCATGGTTACAGTTGTGTCCCTTTTAGATCTGTTGGCCACTTACTGGCACTATTCAGCATGCTATTTTAATCTTTAGACTTTGAAAAATAGAGATTTCTCATTCAGCTTTGAACTGGCTTTCCATGCATGATTTGGTTGGCACAAGTAGTAGTGTTTCCTCCTTATGAGTCAATCTACAAAGCTCTCAATTGTGGTATCCATGTGGGTGCCATTCTTACTGTTACTGTTTAACATCTATATGTGCCCCTTGACCTAATTGTTATTCAAAATGAGTGTCAAGTTTTACATGGATGTAGATAACACCCAGTTGACCTTTGGCTTTGAGCAGGGTGCTCCTTCCATATCAGCCCTGCCTAAGACCCTGCACTTGGTACACTGGTGGATGATGTGGAGGCTTCTCAAGGTACATTCTCCAAAATGGAGTTATTGATAGTGCCTGCTGGATCACTGATCTCCCATGGTCCGGAATGGCCTTCTTCAATGAAACCCCTAGCACCTGCCTCTCCATGGTATGGAATTTAGCTATACATCTTGTCTGAGATTTGTACTTCATATGTCATAACAAAAAATGGCAGACCTTGTTCCCACTAATCAAAACTTTTCAGAATATTCTACCTTACCTGGATAGCTGTCATAATGCGACTGTGATAAATGCCCTAAGCTGATCATGCATTAACTATTGAAATGGCATTTTGTTATCTGACCCAACAAAACAATAAATCATATCAACGTATTCAAAATGTGCCCACACGGCTTGGCTGCAGAGCACCTAAGACCCTTTATATGTGTGATGTGCATGTGCTGAACATGCACTGAAACCTGATTTTTCACATATTTTACATTCAGCAGTAAAATTGCATTGGGGATTGCATTTTACCACTTTAGTGACAAGGCTAAACCACTTCAGGACACACAAAATCCATGCCCGATTTTGACCACCAAAACTCCAGTGTTAAAGGTGTAGATAAAAATGTGAAAAATCACTGTGGCATAGCAAGGCTGCTGTGGGTTCTCATGGAAGCGTGGAAAAAAGCTACCCTTGGCCCAGGATGGATAGCAAGAGACTGCAAGACTTTGGAGCAGTGGGGGCCCTCACAACACTTTGTTCCAGTTCAGTGGCACCTGTGGTATTGTTTTTACTTTTTAATTTATTTATTTGATTAAAACAATTTACCCATAAAGGATACCGACAATTAAAACAAGAACAACATACAAATACATACTATCATGTTAATAGTTAATACACAATTGAAACTAACAGTATAAAATCAACACCCCATGTGCACCTCAGATTGATAGCACTGTTTAAATACAAGCATCTCTGTAAGTTATAGATTTTTCAAACAATTGAAAAAACATAGGTGCAGGGCGTGCTTGATGAAAATGTTGACCCTTTCATTGGGAGTTAACAAAATCTTTCCTGAGTTTCTCGTAAAAGCTAAAAACAATACAAAATATTAGGTATCTTGCAGAGACACATGGTCACAGTCATAAAGACTGACATCAATTGGATAATTCCATCCTTTAGGAGCCACTAAACATGAATAAAACAGATTTAGCCTAAATCTAGTGAGTAAAAAAATATGATTACTGTTAATTACCAAAGAAAGGTATGTTTCCATACAGGCAACAGTTTTTAACATCACATTGCCCCGTGCTGAGATTTTTTGCAATTCCTGTTTTTTCTGTCGCCATGTTGCCTGATTATTATTTTTTTTAACCTAGGTCAGGTCAGACTTAGCCAGTGCACCTCGATTGAGCAAGAAGTCACGCCATAGGTAGTGAAGACTCTTCAACATACTATGATCTGGGGATGTGGTTACCTTTCCAACAAGATCTCCCAATTACGTTTTGTTTCTGCTCTGGTCCAAACTGTTACCAAATGCAAGAGGGGACAGAGGGTCACTATGTCAAAAAAAATTCTTGTGCCCAACTCCTCATGCAGTATATACAAAGGAACAGTTTGCTGTACACTTAACAGGCACCTAAAAAATGTATTCTCTATGATACGCAGTTGCTTAATGTTGGTGTACCTACCATCGAAAATAGGCTTCAGGTAGACATTTAGCCTGGTAGATCTTCAGTCATACTAACAAAGCTCTCCTGGCTAATCTGGATTCAAAACCTGAGATGGCAGAAATTGCCCTCATAAATTCATCACAATCAAATTGAATAACAGGTTTCCAGTTCATTCCAGAATCGAACAGGATACCCAGGTATTTTTTTGCTCCTGATAACTGACTATGTCCACCTCACAGAAAGGCAAATTGGGTTATGATCACTAAAGCTACTTAACAAGATTTTAATATCATATATCTGGACATAACGGGGTGCAGAAACAAAAACAAAGTAATTTATGGAGGCATATCATCCCTCGATAAAATGTTGGAGGAATTATAGGACACACAGAAGAAACAAGTTTATCAAAAAAAGTAAACTAAGTTAAACTGATTTATGATAGAGTAAAGCAAGGCCCCTCGTCTAGTGTGTTCCATTTGTAGCCCTTAACTGATCATACAGCTAGGTGTGTGGCTAGTGTTTGTCGGCGAACTCTCACATAGATGGATGTTAAAGTCGCCTGCTATCAGAAAGTCAATACATGCTGTTTTCCCCAACCCAATGCCTTTCATAAAGGAACAAACAACTTGTAAATCTCCCATGTTGCGTGATGATGGGTTGGCATTATAGAAATTCAGCAATAATAATTTAGGAGCACACAGGAGAGTTATCATTAAGGTTTTAAGATTAGATGGACCAGTTGTTAACTCATCTAGTTTACCCTTAGGGAGCAAAGAGACCGAAATGGTCAATCCTCCTTTGACTCTCCTAGAGATCGATGTAGTTTGTGTTACAAAAAAAGGACTTATACTCATCTAAATGAAAACATTTTGATGTATCCCATGCCTCCTGCAAACAAATCACATTGAAACAATTGCTAAAATTAAGTCCTATTTGTGAGAAGGTAGCCTCTTTCTAGCCTTGTTACCCCCACTTTTGGCCTGTTTGTGAGTGTATGTCAGGGTGTTTGTCACTGTTTTCACTGTCTCACTGGGATCCTGATAGCCAGGCCTCAGTGCTCATAGTGAAAACACTATGTTTTCAGTATGTTTGTTATGTGTCACTGGGATCCTGCTGGTCAGGACCCCAGTGCTCATAGGTTTGTGGCCTATATGTATGTGTCACTGGGACCCTGTCACACAGGGCCCCAGTGCTCATAGGTGTGCATGTTTATGTTCCCTGTGTGGTGCCTAACTGTCTCACTGAGGCTCTGCTAACCAGAACCTCAGTGGTTATGCTCTCTCATTACTTTCAAATTGTCACTAACAGGCTAGTGACCAATTTTTACCAATTTACATTGGCTTACTGGAACACCCTTATAATTCCCTAGTATATGGTACTGAGGTACCCAGGGTATTGGGGTTCCAGGAGATCCCTATGGGCTGCAGCATTTCTTTTGCCACCCATAGGGAGCTCTGACAATTCTTACACAGGCCTGCCACTGCAGCCTGAGTGAAATAACGTCCACGTTATTTCACAGCCATTTTACACTGCACTTAAGTAACTTATAAGTCACCTATATGTCTAACCTTTACCTGGTAAAGGTTAGGTGCAAAGTTACTTAGTGTGAGGGCACCCTGGCACTAGCCAAGGTGCCCCCACATTGTTCAGAGCCAATTCCCTGAACTTTGTGAGTGCGGGGACACCATTACACGCGTGCACTACATATAGGTCACTACCTATATGTAGCTTCACCATGGTAACTCCGAATATGGCCATGTAACATGTCTATGGTACAATTCCATGATCCCAGTGGTCTGTAGCACAGACCCTGGTACTGCCAAACTGCCCTTCCTGGGGTTTCACTGCAGCTGCTGCTGCTGCCAACCCCTCAGACAGGCATCTGCCCTCCTAGGGTCCAGCCAGGCCTGGCCCAGGAGGGCAGAACAAAGAACTTCCTCTGAGAGAGGGTGTGACACCCTCTCCCTTTGGAAAATGGTGTGAAGGCAAGGGAGGAGTAGCCTCCCCCAGCCTCTGGAAATGCTTTGTTGAGCACAGAGGTGCCCAATTCTGCATAAGCCAGTCTACACCGGTTCAGGGACCCCTTAGCCCCTGCTCTGGCGCGAAACTGGACAAAGGAAAGGGGAGTGACCACTCCCCTGACCTGCACCTCCCCTGGGAGGTGTCCAGAGCTCCTCCAGTGTGCTCCAGACCTCTGCCATCTTGGAAACAGAGGTGCTGCTGGCACACTGGACTGCTCTGAATGGCCAGTGCCACCAGGTGACGTCAGAGACTCCTGCTGATAGGCTCCTTCAGGTGTTAGTAGCCTTTCCTCTCTCCTAGGTAGCCAAACCCTCTTTTCTGGCTATTTAGGGTCTCTGTCTCTGGGGAAACTTCAGATAACGAATGCATGAGCTCAGCCGAGTTCCTCTGCATCTCCCTCTTCACCTTCTGATAAGGAATCGACCGCTGACCGCGCTGGAAGCCTGCAAACCTGCAACATAGTAGCAAAGACGACTACTGCAACTCTGTAACGCTGATCCTGCCGCCTTCTCGACTGTTTTCCTGCTTGTGCATGCTGTGGGGGTAGTCTGCCTCCTCTCTGCACCAGAAGCTCCGAAGAAATCTCCCGTGGGTCGACGGAATCTTCCCCCTGCAACCGCAGGCACCAAAAAGCTGCATTACCGGTCCCTTGGGTCTCCTCTCAGCACGACGAGCGAGGTCCCTCGAATCCAGCGACACCGTCCAAGTGACCCCCACAGTCCAGTGACTCTTCAGCCCAAGTTTGGTGGAGGTAAGTCCTTGCCTCACCTCGCTGGGCTGCATTGCTGGGAACCGCGACTTTGCAAGCTTCTCCGGCCCCTGTGCACTTCCGGCGGAAATCCTTCATGCACAGCCAAGCCTGGGTCCACGGCACTCTAACCTGCATTGCACGACTTTCTAAGTTGGTCTCCGGCGACGTGGGACTCCTTTGTGCAACTTCGGCGAGCACCGTTTCACGCATCCTCGAAGTGCCTGTTTCTGGCACTTCTCCGGGTGCTACCTGCTTCAGTGAGGACTCTTCGTCTTGCTCGACGTCCCCTCTCTCTGAAGGTCCAATTTGCGACCTCCTGGTCCCTCCTGGGCCCCAGCAGCGTCCAAAAACGCCAAACGCACGATTTGCGTGTAGCAAGGCTTGTTGGCGTCCATCCGGCGGGAAAACACTTCTGCACGACTCTCCAAGGCGTGGGGGATCCATCCTCCAAAGGGGAAGTCTCTAACCCTTGTCGTTCCTGCAGTATTCACAGTTCTTCAGCCTAGTAAGAGCTTCTTTGCACCAACAGCTGGCATTTCTTGGGCATCTGCCCATCTCCGAGCTGCTTGTGACTTTTGGACTTGGTCCCCTTGTTCCACAGGTACCCTCAGTCAGGAATCCATCGTTGTTGCATTGCTGATTCGTGTTTTCCTTGCATTCTCCCTCTAACACGACTATTTTGTCCTTAGGGGAACTTTGGTGCACTTTGCACTCACTTTTCAGGGTCTTGGGGAGGGTTATTTTCCTAACTCTCACTATTTTCTAATAGTCCCAGCGACCCTCTACAAGGTCACATAGGTTTGGGGTCCATTCGTGGTTCGCATTCCACTTTTGGAGTATATGGTTTGTGTTGCCCCTATCCCTATGTTTCCCCATTGCATCCTATTGTAACTATACATTGTTTGCACTGTTTTCTAAGACTATACTGCATATTTTTGCTATTGTGTATATATATCTTGTGTATATTTCCTATCCTCTCACTGAGGGTACACTCTAAGATACTTTGGCATATTGTCATAAAAATAAAGTACCTTTATTTTTAGTATAACTGTGTATTGTGTTTTCTTATGATATTGTGTATATGACACTAAGTGGTACTGTAGTAGCTTCACACGTCTCCTAGTTCAGCCTAAGCTGCTCTGCTAAGCTACCATTATCTATCAGCCTAAGCTGCTAGACACCCTATACACTAATAAGGGATAACTGGGCCTGGTGCAAGGTGCAAGTACCCCTTGGTACTCACTACAAGCCAGTCCAGCCTCCTACATTGGTTGTGCAGTGGTGGGATAAGTGCTTGAGACTACTTACCACTCTTGTCATTGTACTTTTCATAAGAGAAAAATATACAAAACAAGGTCAGTGTATATACACATAGCCAAAAAGTTTTGCATTTCCTCTTTTCACTCTTTTCTAAGTGCTGAAAAGTACTTCTAAAACTTTCAAAAAGTTCTTAAAAGTTTAACAAGTTTTTTCTGTCTTTCCAAAAAGTTCTGAAAACTTTTTTCTCTTTTTCTATCACTTTAACTCTCTCTAAAAAAATGTCTGGCACAGGCAAAAATGTTGAACTGTCTAAAATTGCATATGATCACCTTAGCTGGAAAGGAGCAAGGAGTCTCTGCATAGAGAGAGGTTTGAGTGTAGGGAAGAATCCTTCCTTAGAACTGTTAATTAATATGCTTAGAGTACAGGATAAGGCCATAAGTGCCCAATCTGGTGAAAAAGTAGCTAATGGTTCTCAATCTGATCCAGGGACTCCCCCAGGAAAAGGTTCAGGAAAGAAACTTCTCAGCCTGCCCATTACTAGACAGTCTAGCATAGTTGGTACAGAGGTTGAATCACACCATACTGATGGTGTGCTCTCACATTATACTGGTAGCCAAGCTGTTAGGGTGCCCTCTGTAAGGGACAGGTCTCCTTCTGTTCATTCCCATCATACCTCTGTATCTAGAAATGTCCCTCCCACCCAACCTGATGACAGATTGTTAGAAAGGGAGCTCAATAGATTGAGAGTGGAACAAACCAGACTGAAGCTCAAGAAGCAACAGCTGGATTTGGATAGACAGTCTTTAGAATTAGAGAAGGAAAGACAGAAGTTGGGTTTAGATACCCATGGTGGCAGCAGCAGTATTCCCCATAGTCATCCTGCAAAAGAGCATGATTCCAGGAATCTGCACAAGATAGTTCCCCCTTATAAGGAGGGGGATGACATTAACAAGTGGTTTGCTGCACTTGAGAGGGCCTGTGTTGTACAGGATGTCCCTCAAAGGCAGTGGGCTGCTATCCTATGGCTATCATTTAGTGGAAAAGGTAGGGATAGGCTCCTTACTGTGAAAGAAAATGATGCCAATAATTTCCAAGTTCTTAAGAATGCACTCCTGGATGGTTATGGCTTAACCACTGAACAGTACAGGATAAAGTTCAGAGAGACCAAAAAGGAGTCTTCACAAGACTGGGTTGATTTCATTGACCATTCAGTGAAGGCCTTGGAGGGTTGGTTACATGGCTGTAAAGTTACTGATTATGACAGCCTGTATAACTTAATCCTGAGAGAGCATATTCTTAATAATTGTGTGTCTGATTTGTTGCACCAGTACCTGGTAGACTCTGATCTGACCTCTCCCCAAGAATTGGGAAAGAAGGCAGACAAATGGGTCAGAACAAGGGTGAACAGAAAAGTTCATACAGGGGGTGACAAAGATGGCAATAAGAAGAAAGATGGTGAAAAATCTCAAGATAAGCATGGGGATAAGGGTAAAACCAAAGATCCCACTTCAAATCTTAAACACTCTTCAGAGGGTGGGGATAAAACAAATTCTTCCTCTTCTTCCCAACCTGCACACATTAAAAAGCCTTGGTGCTTTGTGTGTAAAAATAGAGGCCATAGGCCAGGGGATAAGTCCTGTCCAGGTAAACCCCCTGAGCCTACCACCACTAATACATCAAGCTCTAGTGCCCCTAGCAGTAGTGGTACTAGTGGTGGGACTGCTGGCAACAGTCAAGCAAAGGGTGTAGTTGGGTTCACTTATGGGTCCATAGTGGAAACTGATGTAATCAGTCCCAAGACAGTTTCTGTCACACCTAGTGGCATTGGCCTTGCCACACTGGCTGCTTGTCCCCTTACAATGGATAAGTACAGGCAGACAGTTTCAATAAATGGTGTTGAGGCCTTGGCCTACAGGGACACAGGTGCCAGTTTCACTTTGGTGACTGAAAACCTAGTGCCTCCTGAACAACACATCATTGGACAACAGTATAAGATTATTGATGTCCATAACTCCACTAAGTTTCTTCCCTTAGCTATAATTCAGTTTAGTTGGTGTGGCGTTACTGGCCCTAAGCAGGTGGTGGTATCACCTAGCTTACCTGTAGACTGTCTCTTAGGTAATGACCTAGAGGCCTCAGGTTGGGCTGATGTAGAGTTTTATGCCCATGCAGCCATGCTGGGCATCCCTGAGGAATTGTTCCCTCTCATTTCAAGTGAAATGAAAAAGCAAAGGAGATAAGGCCTGAAAACTCAGGAACCCTCTCCATCAACAGGTAAAAAGGGTATCACAGTATCCCCTAACCACCCTACCATTCAGGATACCATTCCTGTGGTGGGAGAAACCTCTCCTGGGGTGGCACCTGTTCCAAGGGAATCATCAGTTGGCAAAACTGTACTCCCTGAGGTGGAAGTACCTCTCTGTGGGATAACTAACATTGGTGAGAAAAAGAGCACCATTTTAGTTAACATGGAGCATCCCTCCAACCCGCCCAGAGAAACTTTAGTGCAGAAACTCTGCACTGCCTCACAACACTTAGGACAGCATCCCTGCCCTAGTGTGGAGCTGATAGGACAGCATCCCTGCCCTGCTCCAACTCAAGAGAAACAGCATCCCTGTTCTCTCTTCCAGCCATATGGACAAAGTTTTTGCCCAGCTATGGCTTTACTGAGACAGCATCCCTGTCTGGCATTTCCATCACTACAAATAGGTTCAGTGGACAATTCCCACTGCTCTAAACTAAAACTTACTGATAGAAACTCTGAAAATACACCTTCACATTGTTGCTTAGCTAAAAAACTTCAAACAGGGTGGTTTACATCCCCACAGGGAAGTAACCATATAGTGGATGATAAAGGGAGTAACCAGTCTATTGCAGAGCTACTCTCTACTTATCACCACTTAGACAATAAAGTCTCAACTGGCCAAGGTTAGCCTTATTGTCCTTCGTTTGGGGGGGGGTTGTGTGAGAAGGTAGCCTCTTTCTAGCCTTGTTACCCCCACTTTTGGCCTGTTTGTGAGAGTATGTCAGGGTGTTTGTCACTGTTTTCACTGTCTCACTGGGATCCTGATAGCCAGGCCTCAGTGCTCATAGTGAAAACACTATGTTTTCAGTATGTTTGTTATGTGTCACTGGGATCCTGCTGGTCAGGACCCCAGTGCTCATAGGTTTGTGGCCTATATGTATGTGTCACTGGGACCCTGTCACACAGGGCCCCAGTGCTCATAGGTGTGCATGTTTATGTTCCCTGTGTGGTGCCTAACTGTCTCACTGAGGCTCTGCTAACCAGAACCTCAGTGGTTATGCTCTCTCATTACTTTCAAATTGTCACTAACAGGCTAGTGACCAATTTTTACCAATTTACATTGGCTTACTGGAACACCCTTATAATTCCCTAGTATATGGTACTGAGGTACCCAGGGTATTGGGGTTCCAGGAGATCCCTATGGGCTGCAGCATTTCTTTTGCCACCCATAGGGAGCTCTGACAATTCTTACACAGGCCTGCCACTGCAGCCTGAGTGAAATAACGTCCACGTTATTTCACAGCCATTTTACACTGCACTTAAGTAACTTATAAGTCACCTATATGTCTAACCTTTACCTGGTAAAGGTTAGGTGCAAAGTTACTTAGTGTGAGGGCACCCTGGCACTAGCCAAGGTGCCCCCACATTGTTCAGAGCCAATTCCCTGAACTTTGTGAGTGCGGGGACACCATTACACGCGTGCACTACATATAGGTCACTACCTATATGTAGCTTCACCATGGTAACTCCGAATATGGCCATGTAACATGTCTATGATCATGGAATTGCCCCCTCTATGCCATCCTGGCATTGTTGGTACAATTCCATGATCCCAGTGGTCTGTAGCACAGACCCTGGTACTGCCAAACTGCCCTTCCTGGGGTTTCACTGCAGCTGCTGCTGCTGCCAACCCCTCAGACAGGCATCTGCCCTCCTGGGGTCCAGCCAGGCCTGGCCCAGGAGGGCAGAACAAAGAACTTCCTCTGAGAGAGGGTGTGACACCCTCTCCCTTTGGAAAATGGTGTGAAGGCAAGGGAGGAGTAGCCTCCCCCAGCCTCTGGAAATGCTTTGTTGGGCACAGAGGTGCCCAATTCTGCATAAGCCAGTCTACACCGGTTCAGGGACCCCTTAGCCCCTGCTCTGGCACGAAACTGGACAAAGGAAAGGGGAGTGACCACTCCCCTGACCTGCACCTCCCCTGGGAGGTGTCCAGAGCTCCTCCAGTGTGCTCCAGACCTCTGCCATCTTGGAAACAGAGGTGCTGCTGGCACACTGGACTGCTCTGAATGGCCAGTGCCACCAGGTGACGTCAGAGACTCCTGCTGATAGGCTCCTTCAGGTGTTAGTAGCCTTTCCTCTCTCCTAGGTAGCCAAACCCTCTTTTCTGGCTATTTAGGGTCTCTGTCTCTGGGGAAACTTCAGATAACGAATGCATGAGCTCAGCCGAGTTCCTCTGCATCTCCCTCTTCACCTTCTGATAAGGAATCGACCGCTGACCGCGCTGGAAGCCTGCAAACCTGCAACATAGTAGCAAAGACGACTACTGCAACTCTGTAACGCTGATCCTGCCGCCTTCTCGACTGTTTTCCTGCTTGTGCATGCTGTGGGGGTAGTCTGCCTCCTCTCTGCACCAGAAGCTCCGAAGAAATCTCCCGTGGGTCGACGGAATCTTCCCCCTGCAACCGCAGGCACCAAAAAGCTGCATTACCGGTCCCTTGGGTCTCCTCTCAGCACGACGAGCGAGGTCCCTCGAATCCAGCGACACCGTCCAAGTGACCCCCACAGTCCAGTGACTCTTCAGCCCAAGTTTGGTGGAGGTAAGTCCTTGCCTCACCTCGCTGGGCTGCATTGCTGGGAACCGCGACTTTGCAAGCTTCTCCGGCCCCTGTGCACTTCCGGCGGAAATCCTTCATGCACAGCCAAGCCTGGGTCCACGGCACTCTAACCTGCATTGCACGACTTTCTAAGTTGGTCTCCGGCGACGTGGGACTCCTTTGTGCAACTTCGGCGAGCACCGTTTCACGCATCCTCGAAGTGCCTGTTTCTGGCACTTGTCCGGGTGCTACCTGCTTCAGTGAGGACTCTTCGGCTTGCTCGACGTCCCCTCTCTCTGCAGGTCCAATTTGCGACCTCCTGGTCCCTCCTGGGCCCCAGCAGCGTCCAAAAACGCCAAACGCACGATTTGCGTGTAGCAAGGCTTGTTGGCGTCCATCCGGCGGGAAAACACTTCTGCACGACTCTCCAAGGCGTGGGGGATCCATCCTCCAAAGGGGAAGTCTCTAACCCTTGTCGTTCCTGCAGTATTCACAGTTCTTCAGCCTAGTAAGAGCTTCTTTGTACCAACCGCTGGCATTTCTTGGGCATCTGCCCATCTCCGAGCTGCTTGTGACTTTTGGACTTGGTCCCCTTGTTCCACAGGTACCCTCAGTCAGGAATCCATCGTTGTTGCATTGCTGATTCGTGTTTTCCTTGCATTCTCCCTCTAACACGACTATTTTGTCCTTAGGGGAACTTTGGTGCACTTTGCACTCACTTTTCAGGGTCTTGGGGAGGGTTATTTTCCTAACTCTCACTATTTTCTAATAGTCCCAGCGACCCTCTACAAGGTCACATAGGTTTGGGGTCCATTCGTGGTTCGCATTCCACTTTTGGAGTATATGGTTTGTGTTGCCCCTATCCCTATGTTTCCCCATTGCATCCTATTGTAACTATACATTGTTTGCACTGTTTTCTAAGACTATACTGCATATTTTTGCTATTGTGTATATATATCTTGTGTATATTTCCTATCCTCTCACTGAGGGTACACTCTAAGATACTTTGGCATATTGTCATAAAAATAAAGTACCTTTATTTTTAGTATAACTGTGTATTGTGTTTTCTTATGATATTGTGTATATGACACTAAGTGGTACTGTAGTAGCTTCACACGTCTCCTAGTTCAGCCTAAGCTGCTCTGCTAAGCTACCATTATCTATCAGCCTAAGCTGCTAGACACCCTATACACTAATAAGGGATAACTGGGCCTGGTGCAAGGTGCAAGTACCCCTTGGTACTCACTACAAGCCAGTCCAGCCTCCTACATTGGTTGTGCAGTGGTGGGATAAGTGCTTGAGACTACTTACCACTCTTGTCATTGTACTTTTCATAAGAGAAAAATATACAAAACAAGGTCAGTGTATATACACATAGCCAAAAAGTTTTGCATTTCCTCTTTTCACTCTTTTCTAAGTGCTGAAAAGTACTTCTAAAACTTTCAAAAAGTTCTTAAAAGTTTAACAAGTTTTTTCTGTCTTTCCAAAAAGTTCTGAAAACTTTTTTCTCTTTTTCTATCACTTTAACTCTCTCTAAAAAAATGTCTGGCACAGGCAAAAATGTTGAACTGTCTAAAATTGCATATGATCACCTTAGCTGGAAAGGAGCAAGGAGTCTCTGCATAGAGAGAGGTTTGAGTGTAGGGAAGAATCCTTCCTTAGAACTGTTAATTAATATGCTTAGAGTACAGGATAAGGCCATAAGTGCCCAATCTGGTGAAAAAGTAGCTAATGGTTCTCAATCTGATCCAGGGACTCCCCCAGGAAAAGGTTCAGGAAAGAAACTTCTCAGCCTGCCCATTACTAGACAGTCTAGCATAGTTGGTACAGAGGTTGAATCACACCATACTGATGGTGTGCTCTCACATTATACTGGTAGCCAAGCTGTTAGGGTGCCCTCTGTAAGGGACAGGTCTCCTTCTGTTCATTCCCATCATACCTCTGTATCTAGAAATGTCCCTCCCACCCAACCTGATGACAGATTGTTAGAAAGGGAGCTCAATAGATTGAGAGTGGAACAAACCAGACTGAAGCTCAAGAAGCAACAGCTGGATTTGGATAGACAGTCTTTAGAATTAGAGAAGGAAAGACAGAAGTTGGGTTTAGATACCCATGGTGGCAGCAGCAGTATTCCCCATTGTCATCCTGCAAAAGAGCATGATTCCAGGAATCTGCACAAGATAGTTCCCCCTTATAAGGAGGGGGATGACATTAACAAGTGGTTTGCTGCACTTGAGAGGGCCTGTGTTGTACAGGATGTCCCTCAAAGGCAGTGGGCTGCTATCCTATGGCTATCATTTAGTGGAAAAGGTAGGGATAGGCTCCTTACTGTGAAAGAAAATGATGCCAATAATTTCCAAGTTCTTAAGAATGCACTCATGGATGGTTATGGCTTAACCACTGAACAGTACAGGATAAAGTTCAGAGAGACCAAAAAGGAGTCTTCACAAGACTGGGTTGATTTCATTGACCATTCAGTGAAGGCCTTTGAGGGGTGGTTACATGGCAGTAAAGTTACTGATTATGACAGCCTGTATAACTTAATCCTGAGAGAGCATATTCTTAATAATTGTGTGTCTGATTTGTTGCACCAGTACCTGGTAGACTCTGATCTGACCTCTCCCCAAGAATTGGGAAAGAAGGCAGACAAATGGGTCAGAACAAGGGTGAACAGAAAAGTTCATACAGGGGGTGACAAAGATGGCAATAAGAAGAAAGATGGTGAAAAATCTCAAGATAAGCATGGGGATAAGGGTAAAACCAAAGATCCCACTTCAAATCTTAAACACTCTTCAGAGGGTGGGGATAAAACAAATTCTTCCTCTTCTTCCCAACCTGCACACATTAAAAAGCCTTGGTGCTTTGTGTGTAAAAATAGAGGCCATAGGCCAGGGGATAAGTCCTGTCCAGGTAAACCCCCTGAGCCTACCACCACTAATACATCAAGCTCTAGTGCCCCTAGCAGTAGTGGTACTAGTGGTGGGACTGCTGGCAACAGTCAAGCAAAGGGTGTAGTTGGGTTCACTTATGGGTCCATAGTGGAAACTGATGTAATCAGTCCCAAGACAGTTTCTGTCACACCTAGTGGCATTGGCCTTGCCACACTGGCTGCTTGTCCCCTTACAATGGATAAGTACAGGCAGACAGTTTCAATAAATGGTGTTGAGGCCTTGGCCTACAGGGACACAGGTGCCAGTTTCACTTTGGTGACTGAAAACCTAGTGCCTCCTGAACAACACATCATTGGACAACAGTATAAGATTATTGATGTCCATAACTCCACTAAGTTTCTTCCCTTAGCTATAATTCAGTTTAGCTGGTGTGGCGTTACTGGCCCTAAGCAGGTGGTGGTATCACCTAGCTTACCTGTAGACTGTCTCTTAGGTAATGACCTAGAGGCCTCAGGTTGGGCTGATGTAGAGTTTTATGCCCATGCAGCTATGCTGGGCATCCCTGAGGAATTGTTCCCTCTCATTTCAAGTGAAATGAAAAAGCAAAGGAGAGAAGGCCTGAAAACTCAGGAACCCTCTCCATCAACAGGTAAAAAGGGTATCACAGTATCCCCTAACCACCCTACCATTCAGGATACCATTCCTGTGGTGGGAGAAACCTCTCCTGGGGTGGCACCTGTTCCAAGGGAATCATCAGTTGGCAAAACTGTACTCCCTGAGGTGGAAGTACCTCTCTGTGGGATAACTAACATTGGTGAGAAAAAGAGCACCATTTTAGTTAACATGGAGCATCCCTCCAACCCGCCCAGAGAAACTTTAGTGCAGAAACTCTGCACTGCCTCACAACACTTAGGACAGCATCCCTGCCCTAGTGTGGAGCTGATAGGACAGCATCCCTGCCCTGCTCCAACTCAAGAGAAACAGCATCCCTGTTCTCTCTTCCAGCCATATGGACAAAGTTTTTGCCCAGCTATGGCTTTACTGAGACAGCATCCCTGTCTGGCATTTCCATCACTACAAATAGGTTCAGTGGACAATTCCCACTGCTCTAAACTAAAACTTACTGATAGAAACTCTGAAAATACACCTTCACATTGTTGCTTAGCTAAAAAACTTCAAACAGGGTGGTTTACATCCCCACAGGGAAGTAACCATATAGTGGATGATAAAGGGAGTAACCAGTCTATTGCAGAGCTACTCTCTACTTATCACCACTTAGACAATAAAGTCTCAACTGGCCAAGGTTAGCCTTATTGTCCTTCGTTTGGGGGGGGGTTGTGTGAGAAGGTAGCCTCTTTCTAGCCTTGTTACCCCCACTTTTGGCCTGTTTGTGAGTGTATGTCAGGGTGTTTGTCACTGTTTTCACTGTCTCACTGGGATCCTGATAGCCAGGCCTCAGTGCTCATAGTGAAAACACTATGTTTTCAGTATGTTTGTTATGTGTCACTGGGATCCTGCTGGTCAGGACCCCAGTGCTCATAGGTTTGTGGCCTATATGTATGTGTCACTGGGACCCTGTCACACAGGGCCCCAGTGCTCATAGGTGTGCATGTTCATGTTCCCTGTGTGGTGCCTAACTGTCTCACTGAGGCTCTGCTAACCAGAACCTCAGTGGTTATGCTCTCTCATTACTTTCAAATTGTCACTAACAGGCTAGTGACCAATTTTTACCAATTTACATTGGCTTACTGGAACACCCTTATAATTCCCTAGTATATGGTACTGAGGTACCCAGGGTATTGGGGTTCCAGGAGATCCCTATGGGCTGCAGCATTTCTTTTGCCACCCATAGGGAGCTCTGACAATTCTTACACAGGCCTGCCACTGCAGCCTGAGTGAAATAACGTCCACGTTATTTCACAGCCATTTTACACTGCACTTAAGTAACGTATAAGTCACCTATATGTCTAACCTTTACCTGGTAAAGGTTAGGTGCAAAGTTACTTAGTGTGAGGGCACCCTGGCACTAGCCAAGGTGCCCCCACATTGTTCAGAGCCAATTCCCTGAACTTTGTGAGTGCGGGGACACCATTACACGCGTGCACTACATATAGGTCACTACCTATATGTAGCTTCACCATGGTAACTCCGAATATGGCCATGTAACATGTCTATGATCATGGAATTGCCCCCTCTATGCCATCCTGGCATTGTTGGTACAATTCCATGATCCCAGTGGTCTGTAGCACAGACCCTGGTACTGCCAAACTGCCCTTCCTGGGGTTTCACTGCAGCTGCTGCTGCTGCCAACCCCTCAGACAGGCATCTGCCCTCCTGGGGTCCAGCCAGGCCTGGCCCAGGAGGGCAGAACAAAGAACTTCCTCTGAGAGAGGGTGTGACACCCTCTCCCTTTGGAAAATGGTGTGAAGGCAAGGGAGGAGTAGCCTCCCCCAGCCTCTGGAAATGCTTTGTTGGGCACAGAGGTGCCCAATTCTGCATAAGCCAGTCTACACCGGTTCAGGGACCCCTTAGCCCCTGCTCTGGCGCGAAACTGGACAAAGGAAAGGGGAGTGACCACTCCCCTGACCTGCACCTCCCCTGGGAGGTGTCCAGAGCTCCTCCAGTGTGCTCCAGACCTCTGCCATCTTGGAAACAGAGGTGCTGCTGGCACACTGGACTGCTCTGAATGGCCAGTGCCACCAGGTGACGTCAGAGACTCCTGCTGATAGGCTCCTTCAGGTGTTAGTAGCCTTTCCTCTCTCCTAGGTAGCCAAACCCTCTTTTCTGGCTATTTAGGGTCTCTGTCTCTGGGGAAACTTCAGATAACGAATGCATGAGCTCAGCCGAGTTCCTCTGCATCTCCCTCTTCACCTTCTGATAAGGAATCGACCGCTGACCGCGCTGGAAGCCTGCAAACCTGCAACATAGTAGCAAAGACGACTACTGCAACTCTGTAACGCTGATCCTGCCGCCTTCTCGACTGTTTTCCTGCTTGTGCATGCTGTGGGGGTAGTCTGCCTCCTCTCTGCACCAGAAGCTCCGAAGAAATCTCCCGTGGGTCGACGGAATCTTCCCCCTGCAACCGCAGGCACCAAAAAGCTGCATTACCGGTCCCTTGGGTCTCCTCTCAGCACGACGAGCGAGGTCCCTCGAATCCAGCGACACCGTCCAAGTGACCCCCACAGTCCAGTGACTCTTCAGCCCAAGTTTGGTGGAGGTAAGTCCTTGCCTCACCTCGCTGGGCTGCATTACTGGGAACCGTGACTTTGCAAGCTTCTCCGGCCCCTGTGCACTTCCGGCGGAAATCCTTCGTGCACAGCCAAGCCTGGGTCCACGGCACTCTAACCTGCATTGCACGACTTTCTAAGTTGGTCTCCGGCGACGTGGGACTCCTTTGTACAACTTCGGCGAGCACCGTTTCACGCATCCTCGAAGTGCCTGTTTCTGGCACTTCTCCGGGTGCTACCTGCTTCAGTGAGGACTCTTCGTCTTGCTCGACGTCCCCTCTCTCTGCAGGTCCAATTTGCGACCTCCTGGTCCCTCCTGGGCCCCAGCAGCGTCCAAAAACGCCAAACGCACGATTTGCGTGTAGCAAGGCTTGTTGGCGTCCATCCGGCGGGAAAACACTTCTGCACGACTCTCCAAGGCGTGTGGGATCCATCCTCCAAAGGGGAAGTCTCTAACCCTTGTCGTTCCTGCAGTATTCACAGTTCTTCAGCCTAGTAAGAGCTTCTTTGCACCAACTGCTGGCATTTCTTGGGCATCTGCCCATCTCCGAGCTGCTTGTGACTTTTGGACTTGGTCCCCTTGTTCCACAGGTACCCTCAGTCAGGAATCCATCGTTGTTGCATTGCTGATTCGTGTTTTCCTTGCATTCTCCCTCTAACACGACTATTTTGTCCTTAGGGGAACTTTGGTGCACTTTGCACTCACTTTTCAGGGTCTTGGGGAGGGTTATTTTCCTAACTCTCACTATTTTCTAATAGTCCCAGCGACCCTCTACAAGGTCACATAGGTTTGGGGTCCATTCGTGGTTCGCATTCCACTTTTGGAGTATATGGTTTGTGTTGCCCCTATCCCTATGTTTCCCCATTGCATCCTATTGTAACTATACATTGTTTGCACTGTTTTCTAAGACTATACTGCATATTTTTGCTATTGTGTATATATATCTTGTGTATATTTCCTATCCTCTCACTGAGGGTACACTCTAAGATACTTTGGCATATTGTCATAAAAATAAAGTACCTTTATTTTTAGTATAACTGTGTATTGTGTTTTCTTATGATATTGTGTATATGACACTAAGTGGTACTGTAGTAGCTTCACACGTCTCCTAGTTCAGCCTAAGCTGCTCTGCTAAGCTACCATTATCTATCAGCCTAAGCTGCTAGACACCCTATACACTAATAAGGGATAACTGGGCCTGGTGCAAGGTGCAAGTACCCCTTGGTACTCACTACAAGCCAGTCCAGCCTCCTACACTATTCCATCAGGGAGCCTGTTTTTGAGTCCTGCAATGTTTCAACTAATAAGTTGTAAACTGTTAAAATGAAAAGTGATGGTCATTGTAGATCTACATTTGATCTGATCCAGTTATACAGTGTTGGCCATTTGTTGTGGTTTTAGTCAATTGCAGGTTTCCAAAAGGTTTGAAGACCCAAAAATGTTAAATGTCTATAATGAAAAATCGGGAGGACCATATCTAGCTTAATTGCGTAGATAAGATGTCAGCTGCAAATTGTCAGCAACTACTACTTCATGACTAAAAAAAAGAAACCTAGTCGTAAAACCATGATGGTGGAACGTAAATTAGTTTATGCAATGCCTTAGAAGTCAGTAATCGAGCAGCCATCACAGTTTTATTGAAATTTATCACAACGTAGGCACCATCAAATATGTTTCCCTCGTTCCCAATCCAGACCCCTAATATATTGAGACTAGTTTGTCCCCATAACAGTATATCTCCCCACCCAGTGGGGAACCTTGTCTTTCAATTGTGAAAACCTGCTTATACCATCCTTCAGCTGCAGGACATTTCCTAAGACAACAACATAAGGAGTGGGCTCTGGAGGTAAATTGATGGTAACACCTGGCCAGCGGCAAAGGAAATCTTGGGACGAAAATCAAATACCCCTCACCTTGACCATCAGAAGACAGATGTACGGGGGCTTCCACTGGTGCATAAGGCTAGAACTCACTGGGTTGGTCAACGTCACTGGGATAATATCTGATGGGGCCTGCATATACAAATCCTCTCATCTTGCTACTAATGCCGTAGGCCATCTGCTCTACATATACAAAAATCTCTAGGCTCTGGTTCATGTGGCTGAGATACCTTCCTATTGACTGACTCTCCTCTAATTGTGAAAAACCTCACTGAGCTAATTACTTCACAGACATTGCTATTATTCAAAGTCAAAGTGTTTGAGTTGACCTTAGGAGTTAGTTCAGAAAGTACTTATTAAATATGTCCAAGGCGCTTGCCACAGGCCTCAACTTTTAACTAATTAAATTCTGGAAAAAAAATGCATTCCTTGAGCTGCTTTCTGAATCACAAGCTGCCCCCACAGACATTTTATCAAAACCAAAAGTCACTGTCGGAATCTTAACTCTAGGGCCTGTTGTCTCGCTTTTTTCCATTAAAGTGCTGGAGGATGGCGATACAAGGGTATCTCCTCATTTGGCATGTCCAAGTTGGCACTACCATAGTGAATCAGAATGAGGTTCCTTCCTTTCGGTCATCCTTCCCTCCTCAATACCTCTGGCACCCCTTCTGGACAGGAAGCAGTCGTGGTTGGACTATATATGGCAGTACTGGTGGGGAAAGCATTAGAGTTCTCTCTAAAGAGTGATCTCTTTATTGAGGGTCCCC
Organism: Pleurodeles waltl; assembly: GCF_031143425.1. Lineage (NCBI taxonomy): Eukaryota > Metazoa > Chordata > Amphibia > Caudata > Salamandridae > Pleurodeles > Pleurodeles waltl. Next base: position 1,447,581,709 of record NC_090447.1, on the reverse strand, counting down.
ACCACAGATGATAAGTATGATAATATATTTGACTTGCCCAAAAGGCCCTCTAATAGTTCATTGGAGTTGGTTGTGGTGGGTACATTAGATGTAGTGAACTAACATTTTTCCTTTGTTCCAAGGGCCACAAAACAATTGTGAGGGTCCAGCCCGCCCATAGCCCGGGTGCATCCAATGCAGCGGGAAGCAGGGGAGTGCTTTATAGTGCTATGGTCCCTCCTTCTCCTCACCAGCAGACAGCAGGGGATTCTAGTTGGTGGAGTTCCCAAGGGCCAACAACACAAGAATCTACAGGCAGCGCTAACTGCACAGCAGGAAACAAATGAGCACAATATAGAGCAAAGGGCTTCGTTCTCCTCGCCTCCAGATAGCAGGGTATTCTAAAGGGTAAAGGCAGCGCGTACTGCACAGTGTGAAGCAAGTAAGTACTATATAGCACTAAGGCCCCTCATTCTCAACCACCAGGCAGCAGGGGATTGTGGCCAGCGTAGTCCTCCAGGGCCAACAACACAAGGAATCTCCAGGCAGCGCATCCCGCGCAGCAGGAAGCAAGTAGGGTTGCCACCTGGCTGGTTTCATACCGGCATGACTGGTATTCTATGTTCCTGCTGGTACAAAATTTTAAAAAATCATCTTAATTCGGTATTTTTCCCATTATCAGTACACATATTATACAGAACAGGAGAAACACTTTAAAATGTGTTCAACTGTTGCCTAGTGATCCCTGACTGATAATTAAAGTAAGCAAAGACAGAAAGGACATATTTAAAGTGATTACAGAGGACTTTATATCAAACTGTGTAAAGAGTCAGGTCTGGGCCTTTTCAGAATCTGAAAACTTGAACCAATGGCCGGTATTTTTCTGTGGCAATGTGGCAACCTTAGAAGCAAGTGAACACTTTATAGCGATAAGCCTTCCTTCTCCTCACCACTAGACAGCAGAGGAGTCTGGTTGGCATGGTCCCTCTGGGCAAACAACACAAGGAATCTCCATGCAGTGCATCCAGTAGTACTGATAGCTACATCCTTACAAAAGCATGCAGTGATAGTGATACTGTGCTTCATTTTCCCCTGAGAAAACCCCAAAATTGGGAGTTAATTCCAGCAGAAGTGTTTTCCCTCCTAATTTAGCACTATTAGACCTTGGTGTGGTTTCTCCCCTACTTTTTGCCTTCACACCTCCTGTTCCAGCTGAATTCTTTTTTGCTGGCATAAGAATTCTGCACACTTTACCACTGCTAAGCAGTGCTAAAGTGGTTGTGCTCTTTCCCAAAAACATGGTAACATTGGCATATACCCTATTGCCATTTTTAATTCACGACTAAGTCCCTAGTATAGTGCCCTACATGTTCCCAGAGTCTGTAAAATGAATGCTACAAGTGTGCCTGCAGCACTGATTGTGCCACCCACTTAAATAGCCCTCTAAACATGTCTCCGAACAGCCATTGCAAAGTCTGTGTGTGCAGTTTTGAAATGCCATTTTGACCTGGCAAGATAAAACTTTTGCCAGGCCTAAAACTCCCTTTTAATACAAATGTCATACTTAGGGTAGGCTCTGAACTGCCCAGAAGGCAGGCTGCAATACATTTAAAAGTATAACATACTTTTTAGTTTTACATGTCCTGGTGGTGAACAACTCTTAAATTTGTTTTTCACCGCTGCAAGGCTCATCTCTCCCACATGTTATAATTGGAGTTGCCTTATAACATCTTATGAGTGCAACTTCCACATGGGAAAAGATGACCCCCTTTCATGTTTGGTGTCTCTGGAATCACAATTTAATTCAAGTTGGATTTAAACTTCAGTTCTGAAACACCACTTTTAGAAAGTTGGTATTTACTTGCATTTGCCATTTGGTGCCTGCAGCCTCACTTATACCTGAATAGGCTGTGTCCTGTTCACACAGAAGGGGCTTAAAGACCCTGTATTGTCACTCCAGAAAGCTTGGAGCCAGAACACGGGAGTCAGGGATCCCCTTGCACTTCAAAGCCATTGTCTAGAAGTTTCTCCCACCTTCCAGAGTCAGGGGTCCAAGGCATAAATATTGGACCTCAGCCAACACCCCCTCAGCACACTTTTGGACCTGTGAATACTCTTCCAAGAAGGACTGCTCTGCTGTTGAAGGACTACCATTCTGCTGGACTGCACCCTTGCCTGGGATGAGAAGGACTGGACCTGTATCTCTCCAACCCAGAACCCATATTGTCTCCAAGGGCTAGTTGGATGACCTCCTGATCTGCGGTCTCAGGGACATAAAAGACTTCCAACCACATTGCTTCTGCACCTGGACTCTGCCATCTGTGAGTCTCGCTAGCCAAGTGGTGCAACCCCGGTCCTGGACCCTTGGAAGCTTCCCAGCTGAACCGAAGCATCTTCTCTGCTGAGTGGCGCATCGCCGAGTAGAACAGATGAATCTCCAAGGCTGAGTGGTACATTCTCAAGCGGAACCAATGCACCAAAGCTGCTGCATGGATTGAACCCAGGGCAGAAGACTCACTTTGCTGCCTCACCTTGCATCTTGAGTTTGACGCATCTCCTTTGAAACCACCGTTGCCTAACACTTCCCTGGAGCAGGTCCTCTCACCTCTCATCACTGGCAGCCTCGATGACGAATCCAAAGCTCTGCATCGCAGCTTCACTGCTCATTGGAACAGGCTCATCACTCCAGCTGTGCAACGCATCCCCGACACTGGCCTTAAGATCGCAAGCCCCCCGGATGGGTTCCTACACATCTACACAACAGGGCCTCACACCGCAGCTTCACTGCATCTCGGAACCAATTAATCGCATAGACTGCACAACATGTCTTTGACTCAGATCCACTTAATGCTCCGTGACATAAGGTACTTTGTACAGCGGGCCTAACGGGTCCCTGCAGCCAGCCAGCACTCCATTGAGGTTGGTCTGAACTTGTGACTTTGTCCTGGTCTGGCATGACCATATATTCCTGGTTGGTGCTTTATGCTGTTTAGGCACTATTTCACTGTTTATTCTTTAGAAATTCAAGAGTTAAGTTCTACTGATTGTTTAGTCTTGCTTTCATTCTTAAATCAAGTTCTCTTTTTCTAAGCAGGTATGAGATCCTTTTTGGGTGACGCTTTCGCTGTTTTACTGTTTGAAGTTTTGCGCAAATACTTTACACATTGCCTTCAAATTATATCAGACTGCTCTGTGGCAAGCTATCAGAAGGGTGAGCACAGGTTAATTTGGGATTTGCTTTTGCCTTACTCTGACAGGAGTTGTGGTTGCTGCTTGGCCAGAGCTAACACCCCAGTCAACCAACAACCCAATTTCTCGTAAGCACTGTGTTGCAAGGACTTCATTCACTAAACAATATGAGTCCCTAAGTGTAAGGTAGGTGCATAAATGGCAAATTATCTGAGGACAGAATCCAATCACTGATACAAGGAATTAGGATGGTGAGATTTTGCCTTGTAAAATGGTACTTTGCCTTTATAGAGAAATTTCCATTTGAGCAAATATAGTCATAGATGCTAATTTTGTATTCAGATGTTGGTTCACCAGACAAAGATGGGGGACCTTTTCAGGCTAATGGTCTGACTTAGAATTTGATGGCCATCCCTGTGGACAGCTCAAAATAAGGGACCTCTGACTTAGCCGTTCTTTTCAATGTTGTAAGAGTTTGACAGATAGCTCAGTCAAGCATAACAGGTGCTTGACAAGCTTTTAGTTTTTATATTTTTCAAAAACAACCTCCCAAAGCAGTAGTTTGCTATTGCAAAATGTAAACTAATGTCCACCACACCATATGAGTTGTGGGGGGTGTTGGAAAATGGGTTATTGGTAGGGCAGGTAGGTACCTACACCTAGCAACAAGCCACAAACCTCCACAAAAGTACAGTTAGGTCTCAGTAAATTAATCCCAGCTCTACCCTTGGTAGCTTGGCATCGAGCGTCAAGGCTTAACTTAGGAGACAAAGTGTAAAGCATTCAAATATCACACAACAGTAATTAAATAAAACACAGGAAACAGTTTAAAAATCCAAAACTAATTAATAAAAATAGCTTATATTTTTATCTTTAAAATGACACAAAAACGATTAAAATCGGTTCAGGGGAACCGGAGATATGAATTTTTAAAGTATTATTATTTTCTAGCGCATAGAAACAAAAAGCGCCAATCGGGTCATCTGGTTGCACCAGGACCGGGACAAAGTCAAACTTTCAGGCCGACCGCGATGGAGCCCTGCTCGGCTACAGGTCGCGGGAAGCCTCGGTTAAAAAGTTACCTTCTGACTTAGTCTTTATTTTGACGTTTTTCTTCACCGGGACGAACCTGCCAGTTGGATCCGACCTCCTGGAGCCCTTGTCCGGATACGCGAAGTCGGTTTCCTCGGTGGTGATTTCTACCTTCGGACTTAGTCGTTTTTTCGAGATGAAAATCCTTCGACCGGGGTAAACCTGGATTTTGATCCGACGTCCGTGGAGCCCTTCTCGGATACGATGGCTGGAAGGTCCCGGTCAACTTTTTACGTTCGGACTTAGTCTCTTTTTTGGATGTTTTTCTTTACCGGGACGAACCACGAAGTCAGGCCGGGTCGCGGTTGAGGCAAGCCGGCTAGAATTTCTGCGTCGGGTCGGTCACTTTATGGAGCTTTTTTCCAAAATTTCTCCAATCTTTTCCAAACTTCTGGGGCTTCACCCAGATGTTCTTTTACGGTTCTTTTGGGGTCCACAGCTCACCCCAAGGGTCCAGAAGTTCTGTGATGGTCCTTGGGAAGTGCGGACTTCAACTCCCAGAATGCACCTGGCGCAAACTCCTTTTTGGCCACTGGACAGTGGTCAGCTGGTCACTTTTTCAGGAGTTGGTGCAGGGGACTCTGGTTAGCAATTTTTCACCTGTAGCAAACAGGGAGTCCCTCCTTGAACCAGTGGAAGCCAGGCAAAGTCCTTCTTGTGCTGAAGCCCAAGTGTGCAGCTGGTGCAGTCTTTCTGAGTGCAGGGTCCAGGTGCAGGCCAGGGGTCCTGCAGGGCAGTCCTTCTTCTCCTTGTAGTTCTTTCTTCTTGAAATTTGGTGGGGATCTGAGGCGTGGGTGCAGGTCTGCCAGTTTTATCCTTGCTCCTGGGTGAAAAGCAGGGGGGCCCTGGTCCTCCAATCAGGGACAGGGTCGTCCCCCTGTGATGACCACTTCCTGGGAAGTGTGGCAAAAATCCATCCCAGAAGGCAACAGTCTCTAAAAATCCAAAATGGATGAATCTGATTTTTGGAGGAGAGATCTGGCTGAGCCCACCCACTGGTGTGGCTAAAAATCATAAACACACCCCTCTCCTGCCCTCTCCTAATCTAATCAAGGGGGCACCTAGCTGTCTGGGGTTGCAGGATGTGGGGGTGTTGCTGGGTGCTCCAGATGTCCTTCTCTGCCTTTGAAGACCAGTTTGGCAGCCCTCCCCCTTCCTGCCTCACCATCTGCTGAGGGGAGATTCTCTCCCCCAAGCACATTCCTTTGTGTGAAGTCAGGCCACTTCACACCTCATTAAAGTAGCCTGGCAGAAGCTGCTGCAGGCTGGCCAATCAGAGCACAGCAGCAAAAACAATGCAGAGCTGAAATTGGCAACTTTTTAGGTAAAGTCTAAACTTTTTACCTGCACTAGTTATATTAAATCCAACAACTGGAAGTTGTGGGATTTATTATAACAATCAATTTGATACCAAATTCTTGGTATGTAACACTTAAGGAGACTTTTAAATTTTAAATAAAGTCTGCCCATTCTAGCCTATGAAGGCCATTTACTTCAATGAGGGAAAAACGAATTTGGCTGTTTTTACCTCACCAGGGCTTATAAATCTATTTTTATAAAGTCCCTGCTTATAGTTACATGGCACCCAGCCCTAGGGGCACATAGGGCACACCTTAGGGGTGACTTATATGTAAAAATAAGGTAGTTTAAGACTTTGGAAGTACCTTTAATTCCAAAGTCGAATTTGCATATAACTTTAATTTAAAAGCAGCCAGCAAGGCAGGCTTGCTTTTAAAATGACACTGGGCACCTCAGCAATGCACCTAGGTGTGCACCACCTATGCTGTGGTCCCTAAACCTACATGCCCTACCATATACTAGGGACTTATAGGTAGGTTTACTTAGCCAATTATAATTAGCCTAATTTGCATATCCATTTTACACAGAGCACAGGCCCTGGGACTGGTTAGCAGTACCCAGGGCACCATCAGAGTCAGGAAAACACCAGCATAAAGTGGAAAATGGGGGCAAAAAGTTATGGGGCCTCTGCAATCAGCCCCAGTTTCTCACAGGGGGCATTTATTTGTTTCCTGCCCCTTATCACCAGCAAAAAAACATATAACACCATCAAACCTAAATCGGACGGAGGGTGTTATATGTAAATCTCTGAAGCCCTTTCACTTTTATGTTTATTCACAAATCTTTTGCAGATAGATTTGGATCCTGTAAATGAGTGTAGCTTGATAGGCTGATTTACAAAAGATAGTCCCACTCGAAACCCCCCAAAGACAGGCTTTGCGCACGCAAAAGAGCTTGTCGCATATGTGCACATTGTGATTTCTTGTGAAACCTAGAAAAGGGAGCAGTGAAGGAATGCTGTTCCTTTCTTACTTCATTCAAGGAAATAAATCAATGATTTACAGCTGCTGTCCTAAACTACGTTAGGATTGCTTAAATTTGAAAGCAGGTGATTACCAATTGCAGTGTTAAAGCCATACAGGTCTGCGAGGATTCCTTTGTGAATTCTTGCCAGGGGAATATATATAAGCACATTTTTGGCCATACAAATATGTGAATTCTGCCCATTCTGTGTCTTTTGCAGTAGATACTATAGTTAAATAGTCTGAGTTATTTTTTTATAGGGGAGGTGTAAGAAGTATATGTTCAAACCCCAATGAGGGGTGGAGAGGAAGGGGGCAACCCAGAGTAACAACCTTCCGCTTCAAATATACAAAAACAAAGGTCACCTGGAACCAAGAGGAAGGAGGGTTCTAAATAAATTGTCTGTTTAGAAAGATTCATTCATTATTTTGACAGACACTCACACACTTGCCCATGTGTCATGCTTTATCATAGGGCTGTCTCATCTGCCCATCAGTGTATTGAGGGGCTGATGGGCTCACTGAGACTCTTCAAGAGCACTTTTGAGGTCACAGTGAGCTCACTGATGATGAGGTGTGGAATCTATATGAAAAAGAATAAACATCCCTGACAGTGAAGCCTTTCTTTTACCCTTTATTCTATAAAATTGACTGTGGGATATATAAAACATGCAATTGGGACTGAAAGGTGATAACAATTCCCTTGTTCCTCAGGTCCACATGTTTCAGCAGCCCGTCATGGCCCTAGAATGTGATTCCTCAGTACTACAAACTTTCATTACCCATTAAACAACCCGAAAATTATAGTTATTGTGGGACTCCTGTGGATATATAGCTGGAAACAGAGGGATTGTACCTGTCAAATATAAAAAATACATACATAAAACACAGGTAGAAGACATCAGGAAGACTGTTGTAGTTCATGAGAGGCAATAACCATTCAAGGATCTCGGAACCCCACAGTGGCAGAAGGTGGTGTCTCAGCAATTCCATGGAGCACTTGGGAAAAACGGAAAATACTGCAAAAAGCACACTTTGGTGGTTATTACAACCCAGGCGGTCAGTGTTAAAGTGGCAGTAAAACTGCCAACAGGCTGGCGGGAAAAAAAATGGAATTACGATCGTGGCGGAAACCACTAACACAGACAGCCACTTTAACACTCCGACCGCCACGGCGGTACAAACAAACACCGCAGCGGTAACCGCCAACAGACAGGCGGAGGACAATGTACCGCCCACACTATTACAACCCACCAATCCGCCACCTTTTCCAGGGCGGATTCCCCGCAAACAAAAACACGGCCGAAACAGGACTTTGAAGGGAAAACGCTCACCTCTACACAACCCACGAGGAATCAGGAAGCCATGGAACCCGAACTCCAGATCCTGCCAGCCTTTATCTTCCTGCTCATCTACCAGGAGCACGAACGCCGGCGGCGAAGACAACGGTGAGTACTGCACCTACGACACAGGGGAGGGGGAGGGAAAAACAGTGACACACACACGCAACACGCAACACCCATACCCCCACCCTCACCCACTACAACACACATGCTAATACATATTGATACATAACAATTCCACTCCCAACCCCACTGGAAGAATGCAAGGACAAAAGGAAATGAGTAGAATAATTGTGATATATTCAATTACATACATCAAAAATATTTACAAATACATACATTTATACTATATACAATTATATACACCAAGAACACAAGTCCAAGGGATTCCACCATCATAGTTCATGGATCACTGGGCCCAAAAGGCATTGGGGAGGCCCACACTCAATACCCGATCAAAACGGAGAGAACACTGCAGGGGCATCAGATAGAAATAAAACAGGCACCTCAAGGGGAAGGGAAGGGGGGGGCACCTCAGCCGGTTGAGTGCACAACGCCAGATCCACGAGGGGGCTCCATGCCCACTGTGCAATCCTGGGGAGTGCAAAGCCACAGTCTCTCAAGTCTCAACAGTGGGTGGTTTGCCCACTGTGCAATCCTGGGGAGTGCAAAGCCACAGTCTCGCAAGTCTCTACAGTGGGTGGGTTGCCCACTGTGCAATCCTGGGGAGTGCAAAGCCACAGTCTCTCAAGTCTCTACAGTGGGTGGGTTGCCCACTGTGCAATCCTCGGGAGTGCAAAGCCACAGTCTCTCAAGTCTCTACAGTGGTTGGTTTGCCCACTGTGCAATCCTGGGGAGTGCAAAGCCACAGTCTCTCAAGTCTCTACAGTGGTTGGTTTGCCCACTGTTCAATCGTGGGGAGTGCAAAGCCACAGTCTCTCAAGTCTCTACAGTGGTTGATTTGCCCACTGTGCAATCCTGGGGAGTGCAAAGCCACAGTCTCTCAAGTCTCTACAGTGGGTGGGTTGCCCACTGTTCAATCCTGGGGAGTGGCAAGCCACTGTCTCTCAAGTGGATAACAGTCTCCACTGGTTCTGGAGGGGGCCTTGTGCCCAGAGTGCTTCATCCTGCCAAGGACTGAGTTAGAGGATGTGATACTCCACTGGTTCTGGAGGGGGCCTTGTGCCCAGGGTGCTTCATCCTGCCAAGGACTGAGGTAGTGGATGTCATTCTCCACTGGTTCTGGAGGTGGCCTTGTGTCCAGTGTGCTTCATCCTGCCAAGGACTGAGGTAATGGATGCCTTTCTCCACTGGTTCTGGAGGGGGCCTTGTGCCCAGAGTGCTTCATCCTACCAAGGACTGAGGTAGTGGATATGATACTCCACTGGTTCTGGAGGGGGCCTTGTGCCCAGAGTGCTTCATCCTGCCAAGGACTGAGGTAGTGGATGTGATACTCCACTGGTTCTAGAGGGGGCCTTGTGCCCAGAGTGCATCATCCTGCCCGTGGCGGACTCAGTAGCATCGGAATCATTGGCGCTGACTGGCCTGCGGGGCTGCTGGTGGCGGTGTCCTGGGCAGCGGTTCAGCTGGTGGCGGTCTTGTCCTAGCCTGCGGGGCTGCTGGCGGTGGTGTCCTGGGTGGCGGTTCAGCTGGTGGCGGTCTTGTCCTGGCCTGCGGGGCTGCTGGCGGCGGTGTCCTGGGCAGCGGGGCTGCTGCTGGCGGTCTTGTCTGTGGCAGCGGGGCTGCTGGCGGTCACTTCCTGGGCAGCGGGGCTGTTGCTGGCGGTCCTGTCTGTGGCAGCGGGGCAGCTGGCGGTCGCTTCCTGGGCAGCGGGGCTGCTGGCGGTCTTGTCCGCCGTGCTGATCTTCCCAGACTTGCCGGTTTTATTGTGCCCCTTTCCCACCTTGGATGGTGTCGCAGCTGTCTCCACACTCCCAACTGTACCCCTGGGAGCGGCTTTGGTGGCTGGTTTCTTTCCCCTCTCGCGCAGGGCACTGGCCAACTTTTGATGCTTGACAGGTGGGGGACTGTCCTTGCTGTGGCTCATTGCCACACAGGCTGCCCTGCTGCCTGGTGCACTCCATAATCCGGTGACTACTGGCACCACTGGTCCCGCCGTTGTTGTGGCTGAGGTGCTAGGTTGGGACCTGGAGAGTCGAGCCCTAGGAGACTGACGGGGTGGGGGAGGTGAGAGAAAGAGGTCAAGGCTGTCCAGGAAAAGTTTCTTAGGAACACTGGGATGGGTAGCTGGAGGGGGTTTGGGAGTGGAGGAAGAGGTTGTGGTTGTAGGAGATGTACGTTTGCTGACTTTGGGTGAAGGTGCATGGGCTGGAGGCTGTCGTGAGGTGGATGGCTGTTGGGTGGGTGTGTGGCTGCGTTTGTGTACCTTGGGAGGTGGCCTCACAGACACACTGGGAGAGGACACAGGGGACGTGTGAATGGTAGTGGGGGTGGTGACTGCACGTGAGCGGGGTGTGGTGGCGGGTGTGCTGTGATGGACGTAGTGGCTGAGGATGTAGTGCATGCAGGTGTGAGTGGAGACGAGACAGGGAGGGAGGAGGGAGAAGAGGAGGAAGGGGACACAGTGGAGGCAGTGGATGTTGGTGTGTGTGCATGTGTGTGATGCTTGCATGAGTGCCTGTGGGATGTGTGGTGCTTATGTTTGCCAGAGCTTCCCTTGTGTGTTGAGGTGTGTGCATGCTGGTCTGATGGTGTGCTTGGGATAGGCTGAGGTACAGGGGTGTGGGTCTGGGTGTAGGAAGTTGGAGGGGGGAGGCTAGAGACAGGGACAATGGCTGCCATCAGTGCTGAGGCCAGAGTCTGAAAAGCTCGCTGAAGGGCTGCCTGACCAGAATGAATGCCCTACAGGAATGCATTCGTCTGTTGCAACTGCCTCTCTAAACCCTGGAAGGCATTCAAAATGGTAGACTGCCCAACAGTGAGGGACTTGAGGAGGTCAATGGCGTCCTCACTGAGGGCAGCAGGGGTGACAAGGCAGGGGCTGAGGTGCCTGGGGCGAAGGTAATGCCCACCTACTGGGTGAGCGGGCACGGGGCAAAGGCTGAGGGGCTGCTGGAAGGGCGTGCTGGTAGGGAGGGTGGGGGCTGTACCTGTAGATGAGGGGGGCACAGATGGGGCCACCACCGCAAGGCAGCTCCCATCAGAGGAGGAATCCATATCACTGGTGTCAGCTCCTGTTCCCGCCGTGGAGCTCCCCTCGCCCGCCGTCCCACTGGTGAATTTGCACTCCATAGTCTCGCCCTCCAGGGCCACGTGGGATGCAGCTCCCTCCTGCTCCTGTGCCAGTGCTCCTCCGCCTGAAGATGCTAATGCACACAAGTACAGGGAGACCACAAAAAGGGGGGGGGGACAGAAGAAAGACATGTTGAATGCATGCAATACCGCTACCGTTGGCGGACACGACAGACACAGAAGCCCCCTGCACTACGCCGCGCACTTGGGGTCCACTATTCAATCCCAGGGACATGGCTTACAGGGCTATGGACGATTTCTGCACACATGGATGTCACAGGAGCCTGACTAGGTGTATTTGGCACTGTACACAGGTGGGGTGGGGTGCCACAGGACCTGCCTGAAGAAGGGAACTTAACTAGCAAACTCGCCCTGGCCTAGGGGAACCCACAGCCCACCTCCCCCACCCAGACACCTAAAATGCATGCTGAATCAACAGAATGAGAATGTACTCACCCCCTTGTGGCTGTTGTGATGCCCTCAAGCGCCCATCTAAGTCCGGATACGCCACCACTAGGATCCTGAACATCAGGGGGTCATGGTGTGACGGGCACCCCTCCCACGTTGGGAGGCCATCCCCAGTTGGGCCTCCGCCGTCTTCTTACTCCAGCAGCGAATGTCCTCCCATCTTTTCCGTCAGTGGGTGCTCCGTCTGTGGTAGACCCCCAGGGTCTGGACTTCCTTGGCAATGGCACACCAGATGTCCTTCTTCTGGTGGGCGCTGACCTACAGGAATTGCACAGGGGAAAAGGAAAGTAATTACCAACTGCACCGCCACAGTCATTGGCCCGCATCCCTACCCTTGCCATGAAGCACATGCACTCACCGTCGTTTCATGCACCCCTCATTCTCACCACCCCCTATCTTTCATCCACCCCACTCCACACAGGCATTGTCCATCAAGCATGCTCACAGTGTACTTACCTGTTTGTCTGGAGGACCGTAGGGTAGCGTGTACTAGGGGAGAACCCCATCCACGAGTTTCTCCATCTCCTCCGTGCTGAAAGCAGGGGCCCTTTCCCTAGGCACATGAGCCACTGTCTCTTCCAGACTGAGGTCACAGCAGCACTTGCAGTGTAGGTCCTCTCCTGTCGACGATCAGGTATCGAGTGATTGAATAGAGAGAAAATGGCAGTCACGTCCGCGGCGGTGCGTACCGTCACCGCCGGCGTACATTGTCATTGGCTTCTGGGACCCATAGGGTCCAATGTTAACCAATGCAGAATTGCGCTGCGGTCTTCGACTGACTACCGCGACGGTATACAGCGCCAGTGCAGTTACCTCATATCCCCTTGTCCCACCTTACTGGTCAGGCAGCCGCCATTTCAGGGGCCCACATGGCTTTATTTTTGACAGCGTCACACATACCTAGGCCTTGCCTAACCACTCATACAGACACATTTCAATTTATGAATATGTTCAGAGTAAGCTGTGTTTACGTACCTCAGAGTTGATTGATTCTGTTCTCGCTGTTCTCCTCCATAGGCACCGTCCGCTGGGGCATGTGAGGAGATGGAGGCATCCTCCGGTGTACAGACCGCTGGTGGACCTATCGACAATGGAGGAAAGACATGTGATCATCACCTACAGGCTTGATCGTGCCACAATCCCGGAACTGTGTGCCCAGTTGGAGCCAGACCTGATGTCAGCGATCCGCCATCCCACAGGAATCCCCCCTCAAGTTCAGGTGCTGTCAGTACTCCATTTCCTAGCAAGTGGGTCTTTTCAAACAACAATGGCCATAGCATCAGGGTTGTCTCAGCCTATGTTTTCCAATGTGTTATCCAGAGTGTTGTCTGCCCTGCTGAAACACATGCAGAGCTACATCGTTTTCCCTCAGGTGGAGGAATTGCCTACAGTGAAAGGTGACTTTTATGCCCTGTGACATATCCCCAACATCATAGGTGCAATTGATGGGACACATGTGGCCTTGGTTCCCCCCGCAGGAGTGAACAGGTGTACAGAAACCAGAAGAGTTACCATTCGATGAATGTGCAGATGGTGTGTTTGGCAGACCAGTACATCTCCCATGTTAATGCAAAATTCCCTGGCTCAGTGCATGATGCTTACATCCTGCGGAACAGCAGCATCCCTTATGTGAAGGGGCAACTACAGAGGCACCAGGTGTGGCTATTAGGTGAGCACCTGGACCCAAATCAGTGGGAATAGTCTGGGTCTGTGGATGTCCCTATGAGTTAGTTTGTGTCTAACAGTTGTCCCTCACCATTGCAGATGACTCTGGTTACCCCAACCTGTCATGGCTACTGACCCCAGTGAGGAATCCCAAGACAAGGGCAGAGGAACGCTACAATGAGGCCCATTGGCGAACTAGAAGGCGAGGTTCAGGTGCCTCCATATGACAGGTGGTTCCCTATTCTACTCACCAAAGAAGGTGTGCCAGATCATCGTGGCCTGCCGTATGCTTCACAACTTGGCTTTGCGACGTCAGTTGCCTTTTCTGCAGGAGGATGGTCCAGATGGAGGTGTTGTGTGCAGCTGTGGAGCCTGTGGACAGTGAAGACGAGGAAGCAGAAGAAGAGGACATTGACAACAGGAACACGGTGATCCTGCAATACTTCCAGTGAGACATAGGTAAGGAGACAAACCTGCCTCCTACATCTAATTTAAATCAACTACCTCTCTACTGTCTGTCATTTTCACCCAGTATGGTAACTGAGTTGTCACTTTCCCTTACAATTTCACAGATGTGGGTCCCACTGTGTGACATCTGCTTTGTTTCCTCATGGACTAGAGCTGTGTGACATAGGTATGCTGACATTACATTTGAAAGAGCATTTTGTCACTGTAATTGCTAATACACTATTTCGAAATCACAGACAGATTCCAGATTGTTTTGTGCTTTAAGGGAGTTTATTTAAGTGCTCAATGTTGGAGAGGGGTGATGGTGTAGGAATGTCCATGGCAGAGTCCAGTCTATTAGTCTCACAGGTGCAGTGTCCAAAGGGGCATAGGAAGTGGAGCTGGGACAGTTTAAGTATGGACAGGGTGACAAGGTGGGACACACGGATGACAGGTTGGTCTCATTTCTTGGCGGGGGTCTTGGCATAGTTCTCTGTCTTTGTCCTGGATCTCAGGGACCGCTTGCGGGGTGGTTCTCCCTCTGCAGGGGGTGGGGTGGTGGTCCTGTGGCGGTGCCTCCTGTCCACTAGCGCCGGTGGAGGTGGTGGGCAGTTCATTGTCCAGGCTAGTGTCAGGGGCCCCTTGTTGTGCCACAGTGTCCCTCCTGGTGTTGAGGAGTTCCTTCAGCACCCCTACAATGGTGCCCAGGGTGGAAATGATGGATTTGAGTTCCTCCCTGAAGCCTAAATACTGTTCCTCCTGCAGTCGCTGGATCTCCTGAAACTTGGCCAGTACCGTTGCCATCGTCTCCTGGGAATGGTGGTAGGCTCCCATGATGTTAGAGAGGGCTTCGTGGAGAGTGGGTTCCCTGGGCCTGTCCTCCCCCTGTCGCACAACAGCCCTCCCAGTTCCCCTGTGTTCCATGCAGGGCTTGGTGTTGGGATGGGTAGTTTGTGATATTGGGACATGTGTGAGGAGTTGGAGTGATGAGGGTGAGGGAGAGGGTGGGGGTATGTGATAGCATGCAGGTGGGTGGGGGATGAAGTAATGAAAGAGCTGACTTACCAGAGTCCATTCCTCCAGCTACTCCTGCAGGGCCCTCAGCATGCAGAATAGCCAAGACCTGCTCCTCCCATGTTGTTAGTTGTGGGGGAGGAGGTGGGGGTCCGCCGCCAGTCCTCTGTACCACGATGTGGTTTCTTGATACGTCAGAACGCACCTTCCCCCGTAGGTTGTTCCATCTCTTCCTGATGTCATCCCTATTTCTTGGGTGCTGTCCCACTGCATTGAACCTGTCCACGATTCTTCACCATAGCTCCATCTTCCTAGCTATGGAGGTGTGCTGCACCTGTGATCCGAATAACTGTGGCTCTACCCATATGATTTCCTCCACCATGACCCTGAGCTCCTCCTCAGAGAACCTGGTGGGTCTTTGCCGTGCCATGGGGTGGTGTGGGTGATGTGTGGGGTGGTGTGTGATGTGTGGGGTGATATTTAGAGGTGTGTTGTGTGAGGTGCGTGGATGTTATGTCGGTGATGGTGTTGAGTGCCCGTGGATGCTCGTTTGTAGATGGTGGTGTCTCTCTGTGGCCTTCAGTCGCAATTCTGGTCGTAAGGGTTTGTGGGTGATGTGGGTGTGTGTTTTATATTACATTGGGTGTGTGGGAGTGGTGTGTGTATGTGTATCAGGTGTGTGTATTTCGAATTGTCCAATGTGGATGTGTTTTGTAAATGTGTGTGTATTTTGAGCGCGGCGGTGTGTACAGCCAATGGAATACCGCGGTTGAAAGACTGCCGCGTGGATTCGTGGGTCGTGATAGTGTGGGCATATTCCTGTTGGCGTGACGGTGGAGGATTTCTTATTGCCAGTTTATCACTGACCTTTGGTGTGGCGGACTTGTGTGGGTGTCTAGATTTTGGCAGATTCCGGCCTTTAGGTCATAATGACCCTGGCGGAATTACGCGGCTGCGGCGGTGTGTTGGCGGTCTTCTGCACGGCGGTAAGCGGCTTTTACCACCAATTTTTTAATGACCCCCTATGTGTGAAAAAGGTAAATTTTAATAGTAGAATATCGTGCATTATAAATGCAGTGTATCAATCATTCCGTTAAACATCTCACCCACACATTAATATGCTTCCCCTGAAAGTGGTTAACTTATTCCTCATGGATGGAGGGTGCTGGCATGCCCTTTTATCACACACTTTATATCAATCAGTATAAAGATAGCTGAAATTAGCCGTCATATAGGAGCTAGCATACAGTCAAAAAATCAGAACGGTTTAATAGTATTCATGTCAGCAAGGTCTAATGTGGAGTTATACAAATGTTATCAGAGACTAGAGGTAGATCATAATTTAAAGAGGATGAGGAACTGGCATGTCTGTGTAACACTGGGCAGTGGTGTGAGATGAAGGAACACACAGAGCATGTAAACATCATTACAAGTGTTGTCTGACATCACTGTGCTAATCGTGTATTGACCAATTGCTGTGGTAACAACCTTTCCAGAAACAAGTGACACCCATTCAATCTGTTCATGTTATAAATCATAGTACATGACAAATAGGGAACATTGAAAAATAATAATAAATCAGACCAACTTATAGTGTTATGCAAATGCAGCAAACAAGCAGCGCACTGGTAACAATGATGTAATCACTCGCCAGTCACAGAAGTAGATTATGTGGGCCCTTTTGGTGGAAAACCATTGGGAAATGGTTGTAAAAGTTACTCTGCCAGTCATACCTGTTTTCCCGAATCACAAAGTAACTTTGTATGTTGCACCATAGTGTTTGCAATTGTAAAGCCTGTGATTTTGTGAATAGTAAACTTTTAGGCTGCAAAAAGCCTTTGTACATTCAGCCCAGAGTGTTTACCAGCAGGTTAGGTACTACAAATATTGAAGTAAATTGGTATTATAATTATTACAATATTTAGTTATAGCAAATTGAAGAAAAACATTTTTAAATCATAGGCTTCAATATGTAGAACAATCACTGATATTATGCAATCACAAGTTTTTATTTTTTCAAACACAGTGTGTGACCTATAGTTTTCATTTTCTTTCAGCTTGAGTTTTAGACTAACACACAAGGCAACAATAATTTGGTAGAAACATTTAAAAAATTGGAAACCTAGCATCCTACCAACATGGAGCAATTTTGCAAAACTAGTTAGTTAGCACAAGGGAGGCGTGAGAACAATTACACACCAATAGAATTATACAGATCTATTTCTCCAATCCTATTGGATTAGCAAGTGAACCTTCCTTGTTTCTGGCCCACTTTCAGTGCATTTTTGACTGAGGAACAGAATGATTCCCTTAGAAAGTGGCGACCAAGAGTAAACTCCTTCATTAGATACACTAGACAATAGCTTATCGTCTGAGGCACAATCAATTAATTTTCTGTTGGTACCAAACTGATGAGAAGGCTTTAGCGAAGAGATAATTACTTATAATGGCAAAGAAACACATCTGGTATAAGACTGATGCATCCTTACTCATGTTACATAATTATATAGATCAGTCACTATATATACACACCTCATTGCTATGTTGAGGCATGCTAACCACTGGTCTGTTTTTCAGCACTACTTTGGTGTTGCAACTTCTGTGCTGCCATTTTATTCATTGTTCTTGTGTTGACTATATATTCCTATATACTCTTGTTGCTGCCATAGAGGCGATCCCCCTTTATGGTGTGTGTGGTCATATGCTTTTACTTATGGTCTATTTAACCCCACCATTTTGTGGTTTATTGGTGTGAACTTGCTTCTTTAAAATTAGATCGAGAGGAATGTATTGTTATCTTTTTTCTAATAAATACTCATATTTCAAGGAAAGAATTTGAAAATAATGTAATTGCATCATGCTTGTATTCTAATTTGCAGCTCTATCATATAGCTTGTAAAGCATGTTCTTCATGTAGACTTCTGACTTTAAGGCCCATACTGGGTGTATGTTATACGCAAAAAGAAAATACAGAAATATAATGCTACCTATCTGAAGTGATGTGATTATACTAATTTTAGTATTGTGGTTAGGAAGATAGTAATTACGTGCCTCTATTTCGTACATGCTTATTTAGAAGCAAAGTCTAAGATTTAAGATCAAACTTCTCTCAGTTTAAGCATATTCAGATATTATGGCCTTAGCAAGTACTGACGTCCCTCCTCTAATAAAAAGTGGCCACTTTAAAGATCCACATTCAAACTTCTTTCATTCAAGAATATTCAGGTATTACAACTCTGACAAGTGGTAAAGTTCCTCAACCAAAAGAAAGCCATTTTTAAAAGTGACTAATTTAAACGTAATTTGACTGCTAGATTTTCTCCTCTTTGGTTTTCCGTATTCTTTCTATTGTAGCGGTATTTTACTTTAGAAAAAAAATCGGAATCTTTGATGTGGATAGACATGGAATATTTGAAACACTGGAGTTCTTGAAAGTCCTTATATGTTATTTCCATCTTTTTTAGACCCTAGCTATATCTTTAATCAGGCACATGGAATAATTTATAAGCAATACTTAATATTGCTGTTTAAAAAATCTCTTTTATTGGAGAGGTTTTCCTAGCATCTGAATCACGAAAAGTTGTCTGTTTAGCTGTGGTGTAACAATTGCCATATTGAAAAAAAGGCAAGTCTTTTATTGTCCCCTCTCAGTCAACATTTCTTTAATATTTCAAAGAGTCACTTAAATAGAGAATCTCTTCTTAAGATTTTCCATGTTAAAATGTGATATTGGGTTTGGTATTTATGTGTTTTGACAGGGCCTTCTCCAATCCTAACAAATGTTAGTGTTTCTTAAGCATCTGATATGATTTTGTACTCTTCTGGATATAATAGGTAAAAGAAAATCTAATTTTAGGCTTTCCTTGAGTTTTAGGTGGATTTTGTCTTCATATAATTCCTCTATATCGATTTCCCTCTATTATTCGATTGGTTTAATATTTTCAAATTAAAGTCTCTTTCCCGATATCTATTCTTGACATTAATAACCTCCTTTTTAAATTGTTATCTGAACTACATAATCTTCATGAACTTAGAATTTCTCTAAATGGAATATTTATTTTGTGATGCAAATGGTGTGCTGAGATAAAATGTAGTGTATTGTTCACAGAGGTGTTTTTTCTGTTGCTGAAAAGACACATTAGTATTATTTTTCAAATTTGTAGTTTGTTCACCTTTGGTATGCAAGTGTGTGACTATTTGACTTTATATACAACATTGCAGTTGCCCTTTGAATACTAGCCCAATGAACCAGGAAGCTTAAAATGTAAGAATAATCTTTAAAGAGAAATTAAGCATATATTTTAATATATTAAAAACCTTCTATCATCAGGACTGAAAATTGAATTTATCTGAATCAAAAATGGCTCACAGCCAAACTGTACAAATAAAATTGCTGCAAAAAAAAACTAAAAATAAAGGTACGTTTAACCCTGAAGAAACCTCAAACCAACTGTCTGTTGGTCGCCACCTTTTCCATCGCAAGATCAGCGACCTCCATGACAGCTTCGGACACCAGACCCAACCAAGCATCACCGAACCCGCACCCCCGGCCATCACCCTCAACGACTGGACCCACATCAACACTGAAGAAACCAAAACCATCATGAACTCTATCCACTCCGGCGCCCCATCGGACCCCTGCCCTCACTTTATCTTCAATAAAGCCGACGACATCATCGCCCCGCACCTCCAGGCCGTCATCAACTCTTCATTTTCTTCTGCTACCTTCCCCGAATGCTGGAAACACGATGAAGACAACGCCCTACTAAAGAAACCTACTGATGACCCGAGTGACCTGAAAAACTTCCGCCCCATCTCACTCCTGCCCTTCCCCGCCAAGGTAATAGAGAAGACTGTCAACAAACAGCTGACCACCTTCCTGGAAAACAACAACCTGCTCGACCCTTCACAAACCGGATTCCGAACCAACCACAGCACTGAAACCGCCCTCATCTCAGTCACAGACGACATCAGAACCCTGATGGACAACAGTGAAACAGTCGCCCTCATCCTCCTCGACCTCTCGGCTGCCTTCGACACCGTCTGTCACCGCACCCTAATCACCCGCCTCCGCTCCACCGGGATCCAAGGCCAGGCCCTGGACTGGATCGCCTCCTTCCTCTCAAACCGTTCCCAAAGAGTTTACCTCCCACCGTTTCGCTCAGACCCCACCGAGATCATCTGCGGCGTACCTCAAGGCTCATCGCTCAGCCCGACACTCTTCAATGTCTACATGAGCCCTCTCGCCGACATCGTACGCAAGCACAACATCATCATCACCTCCTATGCCGACGACACCCAACTTATACTCTCCCTCACCAAGGACCCCGCCAGCGGCAAGACCAACCTACAAGAGGGCATGAAGGACGTCGCAGATTGGATGAGGCTCAGCCGCCTAAAGTTGAACTCTGACAAAACGGAAGTCCTCATCCTCGGCAACACCCCATCCGCTTGGGACGACTCCTGGTGGCCCACGGCCCTCGACACCGCACCGACCCCCGCAGACCACGCCCGCAACCTCGGCTTCATCTTGGACCCTCTTCTCACCATGACCAAGCAAGTCAACGCCGTGTCCTCCGCCTGCTTCCTCACCCTCTGCATGCTCCGCAAGATCTTCCGCTGGATCCCCACTGACACTAGAAAAAACGTGACCCACGCCCTCGTCACGAGCCGCCTGGACTATGGCAACACCCTCTACGCTGGGACCATCGCCAAACTCCAAAAACGCCTGCAACGTATTCAAAACGCCTCGGCCCGCCTCATCCTCGACGTACCCCGCAACAGCCACATCTCCGCACACCTGAGACACCTGCATTGGCTCCCAGTCAGCAAAAGGATCACCTTCCGACTTCTCACCCACGCACACAAAGCCCTCCACAACAAGGGACCGGAATACCTCAACCGTCACCTCAGCTTCTACGCCCCCACCCGTCTCCTCCGTTCCTCTGGCCTCGGGCTCGCTGCCGTCCCTCGCATCCGCCGCTCCACGGCGGGTGGGAGGTCCTTCTCCTTCCTGGCAGCCAAGACCTGGAACTCCCTCCCCACCAGCCTCAGGACCACCCAGGACCACTCCGCATTCCGGAGACTCCTAAAAACCTGGCTTTTCGAGCAGCAGTAACCCCCCCCCTTTCCCCTAGCGCCTTGAGACCCGCACGGGTGAGTAGCACGCTTTAGAAATGTTAATGATTTGATTTGTGGCTATACTTTTGAACATGGTGATGAAACACTTCTTATGTATATTTACAATAGGATACTTATGTGTTAAAACACTATGGCCCTCATTATGGGCGTCAGGGGACCGCTAGTGCTGGCGGTCTTCCGCCCAGATTTCTGCCACACTGTGGGTGGAAATCCGGCAGTATCCATGCTGGCAGTCGGACGTGCTTGGGCAGTGCTACCTCCTGCACCACGCCGCCAGAAGGGCGCCACCAGCCATATTAGGACCATTAATTCAGCCTGGCGGTTTCCTGCTGGTGCGGCACTGCCGGTTGTAGCAGCACCCCTTCCCGTTCCATGCCAGACGACCTCCTCGTTGGACAAGATGAGTCGGGCATCCGACAGAGGAGGAGTGTGGGAGGTGGTGGGTGTTGTGTGTGAGTGTGTAGTGTCTGCGTGTGTGTATGAATGTGTATGCGCGTGTGAATGCGTCTGTGAGTGTTGTGGTGTATGCATGGTTGTATGCATGTGAGTGACTGCGTTTATGAATGTTGCAGTGAGTGTGTGTCTGCATGTCAGTGTTCATGTGTGTAAGTATGCGTGTGAACATGTTAGTGTGGATGTGTGCCTGATTGTGTGTGAGTATGTGTGAGTGAATGCGTGTATGGATGAGTGTGAGTGAATGTGTGTATGGATGAGTGTGAGTGGATGCTTGTCTGGAAGTGGAGGTGAATGTGTGTATGCATGGTGCGTGTGGGTGTGTGTATGCACGTATGCAGGGAGGAGGGGTGTTGTGACTGTAGGGGGGTTGGGGGGTCAGGTGATTGCTGGGGGGGTGGAGGGTGCTGTGACTGTAGGGGGGTGGGAGGGTCTGGTGATTGCTGGAGGGTTGGGGGAGCCGTCTACCGGTGACAGGGAAGGAATTTCCTGTCAGCGGTAGCCCTACCACCGGTTCGTACTGCCATGACAGTAGGAGTGGAGATGTGACAGGTTGGAAGCGGCCAGCCCCCCACACTCATAATGTGACGGTATACACCGCCAGCCTGTTGGCGGCGATACCACCACGTTAACCCTGGAGGTCAAAAGACCGCCAGGGTCAAAATGAGGGTCTATATCTGATTTTACAGAATACCTGATGTCTAGAAAGGAATATTTTTATCATAGCAGGACTGTTGATTTAAACCAGTAAGATTTGTGAACTATAAAAATATTATGCATATCAATTAGCAGTGGTGATTTCACTGGTAGAGAATCAAGACACTTAACATTTAGGGTGTGTTTCTCTTTATGAAATCTGCTAAGTTTACAATATTTTTAATTTTAAATTTACCAACACTCTTTGGTGGTAATTTGGTATTGTAAAACCAAGTGGTAGAACATTAGCTCCATTGCATCGTTTGTACTGTTAGATCATTAAATTATGCTCATTACAATGTGCATGTGTTGCCTCTTCTCTTTCAGTTTTCATTTTTTCACCTCAAACAAAGTGTTGAACGTTACGAAACAAACCTGATAGAGTGGATTCAATATTTTTTGTAAAAACTGAAGTTGTCTCACTGACGACTTAAGTATATGTGAACTATATGACCTCAAACTCTTTTTGTCTTTTATTGTATCTTACATGATGTCACAAGGTATGAAACCACATTCAGGTCTAATCTTAGCCTAAAATAAGCCCTGCTGGTCCCCTAAAACATAGCTTATGTACAGTACATGCATATACATCTCGCAGATTTTAAATTGTTCATGCAAGACCCCTAACCACAATGCTGTAGTAGATAATGTACTTGAGATAAACAGTGAGTCTATGCGCAACAGAAAATGAACAGTAGATTACGACATGGCTTTGCATTTTTTTCCTCTTTATTATTTCAGTAATGTGAATGGGAATTTTCTGGCTTATACGACAGTACCACCTTCCCTCAAACATTTCATTTTAGCACAGCTTCTGTCCTATCCTGTTAATGTACATTGGAATAAATGTAATAAAATACTTTCAGAATAAAAAATGTGTGGAAGTACAGAAATGCCTAATTGTAACAGTTGAGGAGTGGCTTGAATACGGCACATCGAATACTATGGTGGTCATTATGATCTTGGCTGTAAAAACCGCCGAGATCAGCGCTGGGGGTCAACAGAAGACCGCCAGCGCGACGCCCCCGCCGGCCGTATAATGTATTTCCTGCTGGGCCGGGGGGCAGAAAACACGCTGGGCTGGCGTGTTTCCTCCTGCCTGCCCAGCAAAGAACAGGGCCTTAACATTGACGGCGGCTCCAAATGGAGCAGCCGCCAATGTTGGTGTGCGGTGGGTGCAGCAGCACCGTAAATCGGGCAGTGACCTGCGCGACAGGGCACTGCACGGGGGCCCCTGCACTGCCCATGCTAAGTGCATGGGCAGTGTAGGGGGCCGCAGCACCATTTCCGCCAGCCTTTCTCTGGTGGGGGAACCCGCCAGGGAAAGGCTGGAGGAAAAGGGATCAATAATGATTTCCGCCTTCGTCAGGCTGCCTGTCGGCGGTAGCCTGACGGTGGCAGAGGGTCGCCACCGGCGGTCTTCTCTGTGTTCATTATATGGCGGTTCAGACCACCATGCCGGTGGCGGTCTTTTCCGCCACCTCCGGCATGGCGGTCTGAACCGCCGTGGTTCATAATGACCCCCTATGTCTCAGAATGTGATCCTGGCACTGCTGAGGATAGCACCAGCATTCATGCACTGCCTAGGATGGTGAATGTCAGCACGAAGAAACACGAGGCTGGGGATATTTTCAGACATCATTACAATTACTGTGCATTCCTTTTCATGGAGTACATATGTTCTGGGAGCTCTATATAGCCCCAAAACTGTCAACATTGGATCTTACATTATCATTCGCGTCCAGGGGGCCCAACAGTTGTTTCCCCCATCTGTGCACAGCCTGGAGAATCTTTATGGTGTCAAGTTGTTTCTCTAGCCTTCTTCAGCTATAAATAAAATACATCTCCAACTGTGGTGAATATGTGTGTATAAGTTATGTTTGTGGTATAATTGCAGCTCAGGTTGCAGTGAAAATAGGCCCATCAATTACCATGGTGTACGCAAAGCTAATTTTCAGTGACTAGAAACAGTGATTACATGGCACTGAAGCGACATATGCTGTGAACAAACAAGACTCCTCCATGAGAAAAGGCAGCGATAGTCAAGCAGTGTTTATTTGAGGAACTCGTGGTTGATGTTACTTGAGTAGCAGGCTATTGTTTCTAGATAACTTGAAGTAAAATCCATCTTACTGTATTGAATAGTTTTTAATATAAAAAGGCACACTCTGAGCAATTCATGAAACAAAATGCACTCACTACTGTGCCTAAAATCTAGCAAATTAGCATTGAGTTAAATGCATGTTTGTCTGGAGCTTCTTCTATCGCAGAGTAACTGCCATCAAAATACTTTATCACTTTTTTGGTCCTTATTATAAAAAGAACAAATATTCTGATTCACAATTAAAAATAGAATGTGAAAAAAATGAGTTAAAACCAGTGAAATGTAAAAAAGTACAATCATAGAACAGACAATACATGCAGACAAACAGAAAATTGAGTTTCCCTTCTATTTTACTTTAAATTCAAAAGTTTCATTCTCAGACCTGCCATCTTGCAAACAAAATTGACTGTGTGAGGAGGGGGCTTTATGCAGAGTATGTCTCGAGATGAACTTGTGCCTTTGTCCCTTGTCCCCATGGACCTCCTCCTCACACCAAAAAAAATGAGAACAAAAGGTTGTCGAAGCTGTGGGTGATGTCCTGGGGTGTTTTCACAGCCCTTAATGGACAACGCCTGATTGCAGCCCCAAAAGACGAGCTGGAAATCCACTTTCCGTAGTGATTTCTAACTCGCCTTGCCTGCTACCATGTGATTTCGGCTCCTCACCGTGCCCGTGAGAAAGGAGCTGAAATCGTGTGACGCCTGGTGGTAAGGTGTGAGTTGACAGGTCTGCATCATGGAGTCTGAATGGCAGCGCAGAAGATAAATGATATAGAGACGATCCCCTTACATTCTTGAACTGCCATATTGGTCAAGCTGGAAATCTGTTTTGCTCTAGACATTTTGGGCTGTAAAATAGTTGAGCATGATTTTTGAGGTCCTAGAGTGTCAGATAAGCTGGTGAACATAAAATAGAGGAGGTGTGTTGCTAGGATGTGGACAGTGGATTGTGAATTGTTCTGTCTCTGACTACCCTCCCTATTTAAGGGCCTGATTTAAATCAGGGCGGTCAGCCCGCTGTACCATCATGTGAACAGAGGAAACAAATCCATCCACATGGCAGAGTGGCTGCCCACCTCATTTATTAATCACTTCCAAGAAACGGTCACTTATAAAACATTGACAGGCACTGCTGGCATGGTGATTCTGGTCAATGAATGAATGAATGAAACCATTCAAGAGAGTGCAGCTAACCTGAAGGAGTGTCCCGGGCTACTCTGAAAGATCAATCAGCTACTTCCCATAAATGTGGCACAAACAGATGTGTTTTCTGAGAAGACTGTCAAGTCAGCGGTCTTCCACCCGCCGTATTTAGATTTTACAGTTCTGCAGATGGTGTATTGGCAATGGTTTGCTAACAGAGGAGGGACATCGCAGCACTCAAGGGACATTGTACAATGGCAGTGGCTGTGGATTAGAGGTAAGTCTCACACACACACTCTCACACACACACATACACACACACACTCTTTCTGTCTTTGCCATATGTGTCCCCCTGCATCACACACAACACACCACATACACACCCATATCATTGCCACACCAAAACAAAACACATTGACATCCATCCATGACAAAACTTACACACACCACTGACACTGCACCCACACATGACACATCCACAACAACCAACACAACAACACACTCATTAACACCAACACACTCACACATCACAGCTACACACACAGTGACAACAACTGTCACACAACAAAGCTCACCTGAATATTGCACACAGCACACAATACAACATACACAACAACACCAATGCCAAATGCAAATGGCACACATACTGACACAATCACAGTACTCCCCTTCCACCTCCCGGTACCTCAACCAGCCACTTGTGTTGTACACACACATACACATACTGACTGACACACTCAACTCTCAGCACAACATAACAGGTACAGATTCCCTGTCAATCTGCAAACATGGACACAATTGACAGGTGTGAATGTACCTTCATTGTGATAACAGCAGCCATTTGCCAATGAATATTGACACCATAATGACAGTCGTGTAGTGTGTGATGTGGTGTGTACCAGTAAGTCCCAACTGTGTCTGACCCAATTGTGGTGCAACATATGTCTGTCGCAGTAACCTAAAAAAAAAACTGTGACAAGTATATGTCTGCAGTGTTCCAGTGCTCATGTGCAGTGACTCCCCCAGTGTACACAGCCAATGCAGGTTTCCTACCTTTGTGTCCATTGCGGGGGGGTTGTGTTTTCTCTGTGGTCCAGTGGCAGCAGCGATGGAGGATATTGTCAAATCAAAGATTGAGGTAGAATGGAGAAAAAAGGTGGGTTTTCATCCCATCCCCCCCCCCGTCCGCCAACATAGACTTGGAGGTCAAACACCACTTTTTCTTTGCCAGAAAGGCAGATCCAAATCTGTTCAGCAGTAAGTGTGGCTGGTAGCAGTTTGAATGTTGGCTTTCATCTATGGGACCCTCGACTACTAAATATGGCGGGGAGACTGTGACAGCAGTGGATGGGCTTTCAGTCTAAATTTCAATGGCAGAACCGTTAGGATCTAAATCAGGCCTAGAGTCTCTTCTTGATAGGCCCATTATAAGCTGGGCAGCTACGTTTTCAGCAGCCTGAAATTTGTGGATCATATAGTCAGGCAAACCAATGTAAAGACAGAGTAGTCAAGTCTGGACGTGGTCAAAGCATGGACTACTGTCCGCTGCGTCTCAAGTGAGAGGAAATTCAGGAATTTCCTCAAAGAACATAGGAGACCATAACAGGTCCCTGCTACAGACCCCGTCTGAGAGTCAAAATATATTTTGTTTATGAATTATAATTCAAAAATTTCCTAGCAGTCTTTGCTAGGAAGGGAAAAGAGGAGATATCTTGTGGTGAACTAAAATTGGTCCATAAATGTCTTGCTTTGCCGAACAGGAGTATCTCGGTCTTATCAGTATTACACTGAAGAAAGTTCCCCTGCATATGAAGTAGGACATCCTTTGGGCAAGCACCAAAGGAGAGAAGTTTATGTGTGGACAAAAAATCAAAAGTAAGAAGCAGCTGAGCATCATCCATGTAAGATAGGGTAGCCACTCCATGAGATTCAATGAGAGATGCTAATGGGACCAAACAGCTATTAAACAGTAGGGCTCAAAGAAGTGCCCTCTGGTACTCCAAAGCATTGTTTATTTGAAGAACTCGTGGCTGATGTTTCTTGAGTGGCAGACCATTCTTTCTTGATAACTTGTTGTAAATTCACTCTTACTTGAAAAGCAAATCTCTTCTTTTGGGTGGGGGGGGGGGCACCCAGAAGTCTTGCGATCTCCCTTTGAGAAAAGGCTTAAGCCAAAGCCATGACTGACCCTGTGTGCCTATGTCTTCCATATGCTGAAAGAGCACTTGGTGGGAGACAGTGTCAAATGTGTCTCATGGGTGCAGCAGGAGAATACTAGCACTTTTCCTCTCATCCTGGGTGAATGTATTAGTTTCATTCACTTCCAGAAGGACAGACTCTATGCTGTGTTGTGGACGTCAAGCAGACTGGGTATTGTGAAGGAGCTTGTTGGTTTCCAGAAAATTGCTTATTAGCCTCTTTCTTCAATACCACAGATAACAACAAAATAGTTTGATAACTGGAGAAACTGGAAGGGTCAGCAAAGGGTTTCTTCTTGAATGAAACTATTTTGGCATTTTTCCAACATCTGGGAATGGAGGCTACCTCCAGAGAGTGATTCAAAAGTTCAGTTAAAAATGAGGCAACTGAAGTAGCAAACTGCCTACATAGTGAAAGTGGTATATGCAGATCTAATGGAGAGCCAGAACAGCCAAACAGTAAGACTGACTGAGATTGGATGAAAGCTGTTCAAGCAGCAAGACACAATTGGCTGTATTTCAGAATCTGCAGCAACTATATGCATACTGTCATCAGTGATGATGGCAAGCCCATCATAAATGCACAATATTTCATCCTCAAAAAAGAGGATAATTCCTCGCACCACTCTTTAAAGGACCTAATATTGAACTTGCAGGCAGCTGGCTGTAGAAAGGATTTAACAAGTTTAAACATTTCTTTAGGTGTGTTCTTGGCGGAGGCAAACTAGACCATATAGAAAGAGCATTTGGCATGAATTATTGCCTTATGATATTTCTTTGTAACAAGTTTATAATGAATCTTGCTGTAAGGAATAGAATGTAGGTATTGCCATCATGAGAATGTATGCCATAATGTAATCCAGAGAGGAAACAAATGAGGTTTAAGAGTCATGCATGTGAAGGTTTGTGTACACGAGTAGCTGAATAAGGCCAAATCAAAAGATAGATCTTTATTAAGCAGCATGCCATGTGATAATTTCAGCAGTTAATATTTGTTATGCAGCGTACCATAATATAATTCCTACAGTTCACCATAGAAGACTACAAATGGCTTCAAAGAGTAACATTAGAACTAGTTATAGATAAGTACCTCTTTGTTAGTGGTCACCCCCATTATTTGGGGACTGATGCTACTGTGTTCTTTAACTCTGTACACTAGTACTCTGCTAACCAAGCCCCAGAGTATATGATCTGACCCCTAAAACATTTTGAAATTGGTTGTACTTCAAAGTTTCATATTTTACTTATCTCTAATTCCCTAGAATATGGTACAGAGTGTACATCATATATCATTTGTGGACTGAAGTTCATATTCTGCATTCCTCTACAGTTACAGGGTAAATGTGCCTTTAGGCCTACCATTGTAGCCTGACTATGGCAGTTTAAAACCTGAAACCCGACCTCTCAAAATAAATCATTTTGAAAGATCTAAACCTTTCTTTTAAATAATAATATAATTCTGGCTCATTTCCCTGCCCACTCCTCTGGGGTGTGCACACATGCTCTTCTGCACAACGGGAGAAGGGTTTCAGCAGTTGGGATTCAGGCAGAGAGAGACACTGTGAGTATGTTTGCAGTCGGCTCACAGGAAATGCGGCAAATGTGAGTAGGATAACCACTGGTTAGAGAGGACCCAGAAAAACATCCCCACCCATAAGTTTGCACCCAGCAGAAATATGGCATCTCAGTACCTTCCACAGAACACTCTGAACCTGTGGAAGAACAGAAGAAAGGCTTTACCTTCTGCTTGAAAACTGTGAGGAGACCTGACAAGTTTGAAATGCTTCCTCTTGTACCAATGACAAAGAAGCAAACTCCAAGGGTCAGTTGGCTGCTAAGTTGCAAAGTCACAGCAAACTGCAAGAAGCCTTTCCTGAGGGCCAAACTGACCAGTTCCAACTGGGACTTCGGTGTACCCTGCTGCTATCTTCTGCTGTTAGTTCTGACCCTCAAAGTGCTGTTCCTGAGGTTCTGGAAACCTTGGCTGGGTCTAAGTGTACTCCTCTTAACATGCTGAAAACCTGGGACTTAGAAACCTTTTTCTTTAGTATGTAGCCTTTCCTCACTGAGGGAATCTTAGCTCCAAAAAAGTGACAGTCTGAATGTAGAAAACTTGACAAGGTGAAAGTGCCAAAAGTTTCCGGCCTGCAAGAGGATTTCCCTGGGCATGAATTTTGAATTTTCCTGCTTAGAGCCTTTTGCCACCTAAACGACCTGCTTCACCATGACCTTCTCCAACACCTAGCAAAAATTGTGGAGCCCTATTGTAATAGAGCCTGCTGCCTTGCTGAAGGATTTTGACTTCCAGAAAAAAAAAGATTAAGTTCAAGGGTAAAACATCTGACTGGATTGAACCTGGTTGGTGTATCCGATCCCCACTCCACTGTTGTTGGTTTGAAATCGTAGCTGGTTATTGGTCTAGTGCAATCAGTTTACCCACATTGGCACTCAACAATCTGCCACTATTTTTATAAGAATTTTTTTAAAATATCCCCGGTCCCCACACTGGAGTTTTATCATTTTAGCCTTTTGCTCATTAACTTATACTCTATTTTTATACATTGTAGTGAGGTACTGTGTTGTTTTGACTCTCTAACAGTGTTAGTACTTCTATCTCTTTAAGTTAAGCCTGTCAGCTGTATCATTGCTACCAGCAAATGGGCTGAGGTTTATATTAAGGAAACCTTTAATTGGACCTAACAAAATAGTGACTTAATTACCTTTGGTGGACTACCATCCACCCAAAATAATGATCCACTTTCTAATTCTACACAGTTTTACTTTTTTCTGTGATTACCAAGGTTTCTTAGACAATTGAAAAATATTTTTCCGACAATCCACTCAAGCATAGGTAACTCTCCCCTCATCCTCTCACAGTCCAAAAGTTGGAGAATTTTTAACTAATATGAGGACTAGAATCTGATGAGAGAAGTGATCTTAAGATACTGACTACTACTCTTGACATTGTAGAACCTGTTCTTAGGGAAAGTAGTCTTAAATGTAAATCTACATTTGCCTCCCAAACTTCTAGTGGAATATTTCCCAAACTGTGGGTCCATCACAAGCCAGTTTTGCTGGGTCACCATAGTCCAAGTAATTAACAAAGATGCCTTTAATTTCAACATTTATCATCTCATATTTGCTGCACTTCAAAAACAAATGTCAGGCTTTTTTTTCTGCTGCTCACTTTATTTTTACATGGGATTTATAAACTCTTCTTTGTAGTCAGAGAAACAAAAGTAAAATAAATCAGTGACAAACATGAAGTATGAAAGGAAATGAAAGGCTGAGCTGTGTCTTTTCTCTAAACACAACAAAATGTAAATACATAATAATTATACACATTCATCAGTTGTAATCCTGATGTGTGATGGAAGCTAACTTTTTAATAGGATAAGAGCAAATCAAAATGCTTTACTTCGTGATGCACAAATAATACACATTTGTGTGCAGTTTAGTTTTATCTATAAAACTGTATGTCTGTGCAAACTGAGTGACCATTTTACTGACTGTGCATAACAACACTCTACTACTCGATTTTGTTACATTAAAAAAACACCTGCCTCATGTCCATTAAAGATTGATGGGTCACAAATGTTTTGGTGTACTGAAAAGTGGATCTTGGTTCTAAAAAGCCTGGGAGGAACTTCTGATGCAACCGCAATCAACTGAAAACATGACACAAGAAAACTTCCACACTAATTTAGAAAAATAAAGTACAATTGTAATAAATTACTTGTACCAAAACAACAAAAATCCAATGAGTAGAATCATAGATATGCAGTTTTGATGGTTTGAGTAAAAATAGTGCTTAAAAGCACATAGCTCCAACTGTGGTAATCTGGTCACACCAAAACAAAGTCACAAGTTCAGGCCGACTGTGATGGTGCGCAGGCCGGATAAACGGATCAGGTTAGGTCATTTGATAATTGTATCTTATGTCCTTGAAGCAGGTCGTTGCGTCACACATTTGCTGTTCCGAGGTATGAGGCATTGTCCTGCATCAAGATGCATCACACAGCTTCAGCTCCGATAAGGGATATTGTGTCAAGCTGCATGGCGCTGACTTAGTTGTGATAATGAGCTGAGATGACTGTGAGCTGAGGTCTATGTCAAATTGTGTGACACTAGTTCCAATGAGATGCTGCAGTTCCACTTGCAAGGGTCCAGGACTGTGGAGGCATCACCTGTGAGGTTAGGACTCACAGCAAGCAGAGCCTAGGTGCTGGGTTCGAGGTGGTTGGAGACTTTTCTGTCCCAGAAACTCTGATCAGGAGGCCATCCAACTAGCCCTTGGAGTCACTCGGTGTTCCTAGTTTAAAGGTGGAAGTTCAGTTCTTTCTGCTCATGCAACAGGGCAGCAGGTCAGCAGATCAATCCTGCTTATGAGTCATCCATAGGTTGAGAAGTGATCTGAAGGTCCATTATGTATACCTTGCATCAATTTTTAAGTAGGAGAAGCTTCTGGACTTTCCCCTTACAGAGGTTTCTAGATTCCCTGCCGCCCTGCCCTGGTCCCATTCTGTCTGGAGGAACAAGTGGTTAGTGTGAAGTCCTTTGTGAGCTAAACCAGTCCCTTTGAATTGCATGTGTGGTAGGTGATAGCTCCACCGAAGTATCAAGCCAGAGATGGCCCATCCTGCCAACACCGAGACCCTCTATTGTGATGTTGTCGGGGAGGAATACACAAAGTCCAACTGACATCTACAATTAGTCATGTGACCCAGGGAAAGCTGCAGGCACCAAATGGTTAAGTAAGAAAATGTCACCTTTCTAAAAGTGGCATTTGCAGAATTGTGAATTTATTTCTGACTTTACCACTAAAGAGGATTATAAATTACAATGCCTCAGAAACCAAAACTTTACTTTCCTACCTGCTCCCAACCACAGGTTATCTTATAAAATTTAGTAAGGTAACCCAATGTTGTACTATGGGAGAGATACATCTCACAGCAGTGAAAAACGAATGTGTGTGTTTTTCACTACCAAGACATGTAAAACTTAAAAGTACATGTCCAAATATGTAATTACAACGTACCCTGGCCTATGTGCTGTTAAGACTCTTAGGGGTGACATATGTATTTAAAAGGATGTTTGAGGCTTAGAAAAGGGGTTATTTTGCCAATTCAATTTTGCAGTTTGAAAGTGCAGGCAAGCTACAGCGGCAGGCTTGAGACATGTTTTACATGGCTACTTAAGCGGGTGGTATAATAGGTGCTGCAGGCCCACCAGTAACATTTAATTTACAGGCCCGGGATATATATTATACTATGTTCCAAGGACTAATAAGCAAATTACATAAGCCTATCAGGTCAAAGCCAATTTTGCAGGTTCTTAGGGAGTGAGCACAAGCACTTTAGTATGCAAATGGTAAAATTGGGAAAGTCGATGTGCAACATGACACGATCACATATACCAACGAAATCAGATCACTATTAGCTAATCCAACTAACATGAACTCTCCTTCAACACTGACCTCAATATAAGTGGTCAGGCAGGCTCTGAGACCTAGGCCTGAAATTACTGACTGACAGGTCACAGGTGGGGCAGCACAAAGCCGGCAATCAAACGAGTCAGCAGAAAACTCAGATCACAAATGAACAGCGACACCACAATGGTCGCAGGAGATTGGTCCCCATAAAACACATGGCTAGAGGGGTGAGCGCATTCCCAAACACCATAAAGTCAGATGTTACAAGAAGTTTGGAACACAGAGCCAATCAGAACACTGTACACACAGTAACACACAGCAATCAAATCACGCGCCCCTCAGGCCGGACATCGGGCACGTTACTGGCTGGCCCACATTATGTTGATGCAAGGGTGAGGCCCACCTGCAATTGTTATCAGGACATTATTTACGACTCCATGACAACTGTTCACATTCTTTACCTCATAAGGAATGTTGTAATTGTTTTATTGTACCCACAGAAATGTAGAAAACACAGCGCAGGACCCATCTGCTACGAGACAGTCCTCAGACCCAGGTTCTGTAACTGTTCTCCCAGCCATAATGTTTAATTAAACGAATCATTCCTATTTTGCCAAATGCCTCTTGTCTTTTGCTTTGTTTACCAATGTAAATTCACATTCAAGCAACAGGTTAGCTGTGGTAAACTGCACAGAGACCAACTTAAAGGAATCCAGCAACGTTATAGGAAGGTGGAAGTGAAATATTTTGGGGGAAGACTACCCTAAGGCTGACAGGTCTAATAGCTATGCCATCTTTTTGAGAATAAAATCAGCTAGTCATTGGAAACATATCTGAGTCTTATTAGAAAATATTGTCTTTGTGTTCAATAACACTTATTTTTACTTTTAACAAACTCAATCAACAAATTGCAGTACAGCAATAGGTGCCACATATGCTGTGTCTTATTCCAACCTTTTCATGGGTTGGTATGAGAAAGAGCATGCCTGAGAGGATTCTTGCACCAGGCTCAAAGAAAGTAGTATTATGGAGCATATACATAGATAACATTTTGGAATGTAACTTAATCGGAATTGCTTGAATATCATGCCTTTCTTAATAATAACAATGTCAAAACCTCAATTGCACTAACATGCAACAAACATTCTATTGCGTTCTTAGATCTCACAAAACTGAAAACATACAGAGGTGATCAAATTATATTTGAACAAGTTAGTTTTCACACCAGATTCAGTACTAGAGGTTCTCCTAACAAAACCTGGCAGACAGCAAGCAACCAGAATGGCAGATATATTGCAAACACATTCTTATGAAATAAAAATCTTCAGAATCTGGTGAAGAAAGACGTAGACTCCGTAGCAGTCAAGCAAATCAACATGTTTTAAAATTCTTTTAAAACACTAGAAGTTCCTAACATGTGATGGCTAATTACTGTATATAATGAAAAATTAACCTCAAATCACATTTTGTGAAGCCAAAATTGTCAAAAAGTACTTAAGTACCAGTGCCACAATAGAACATTGAGTTTGTAAGTGTGAACCCTTGTAGTTGCAGCAATCTGTAACAGTCTGTTATTAATGTAATGTAATTTCTGTGATTGTTTTTAATAGATACATGGCACTAAAGCTTGTTTTTCAGAAGTCCAGTTCCTGCACATCAAGCAGATACAATGTTTGTGTGATTTAAAAATGATAAGGTTATTGGGCATGCAACAGATCAATCCCTATAGAAGAAGTGGCAACAGAGAGTAGATGTTGATAAAGAGGTAGGCAAGGTGGTTTGAAACCTTACAGGAAGTTAATAAAGGCCTCAATACTAAATATGACTGACTCTAGGTTAACATACTGAGATATCCAACTCCCTTCATTGATCTTTTTCTATTGATGTATTTTTCTTTTCATTTATTAGATTGTTTCCATTTACATTTGGGGGATCCTATCTGTCTTTGCTCATATTCAATATGTTAAGGAGTTTAGCATCTACATAATATAATAGACTTACTCTTTCCTGTAATGAATTGATGTTTTGTGTTCTGCTCTATTTATTCTGTATCTATAAATCCTACTATGAATTTTGATGTTTTTTTCTTTTTTAAGGAATTTTCCAAGAATAACATATGGGCAATATATATTGCAATTTTCATAATATTCTGTTCCTCTTTTTTGTTTTTAATCTCCATTGCTATCTAATTATTTACCTTTACTGTTACTTTACTCCACATCGTTTTACTGTTTCAATGTGTTCATGATCTCCCTGACCAGTCATCTGACCTGCTGTTGGCCTAGAACACTATGAGGGACTCTACATTCACACTGCACACTAAGCATTACCCAATTTATGTTGTCAACACAACCACAATATACTATATTTGTTCATGATAGTGCGTGACTCAAGTACATTTATTCTTATTCTAGCTGTTCCCAACACCACTGCGGTGGTTTACGATCTACTGTACATGGCCACCTTATGTCTTCATCCTTTGCTCTGATCTGCTGGTCTTTCTTTAGTTTTTATGGGCCTTGGGGGTGGTGAATACAAACAGACACGCTGTTTTTGTAATTTTTGCTGGCACATACTGGACAATACTCTAACATGAAATTACAGTAAAAGGCTTTACTATGCCCCCCAATTATTTGATTTGGGACGTGTCTTGCTTGTCTGCTGAATCGTTAGATTAACATGCTTTTTATTTTCAAGCTTATCAAGGCCTTACCATAGTCTGTATTTTTGCACCACGTCCTACGCTGCAACAATATATGCTGTATGCAGGCACGTTTCCCTCATTGAGAGTACTTCCCTTATGGGCAAATGTGTCTCGGTTACATAATTAGTTTACTACACACAGAGTGCTTTCCCAAACACCCACCTTTAACTATAGGGTAAGAGACACTCAGTATCTATTGTCTTAAAGTGGCTGTCTCATACTTTCCCATTATTAGGTTCTAATTTTCTACTCACTCTACTTACCACGGGTTCTTTCTACCCTATTATGTAGCCTTAAAGGTATTACTGGGGAATGACTGTTTTTGTGACTAGAGGTACCCATACCTTGATTTACTTGTTTAATCTTCCTTTTGGGATGACTGCACCTCAATTGACCTTTATAGTTCATGACATCTCTCTTATTTTTACTATCAGCATCTACATGATTACTATTCACCTGCTTCATGATACACATCATTAATACTCTCAGGTACTTGCCCACAGTTGTATTCATTGTGTCTGGGCACATTATAACTCATCACATTGTGCCTTTGGTTATCAGTTTCCTTCTCTACCCTGCTTTGGTTCACATTGAACGTATCTTTATTTTGTTCAGTGTATGGGTGCACTTGCAAACTCACAATGTTTGGTGATCTTTTATCTATGGGATCTTTGAGATCTAGTATTATTGGCATGCTCACAAAGGTGGTTTGAGTAGTCCACTGGTGTTCTTTAGACACGGGTTGGAATATGACCCATATGGTATACTCTTTCGGGTAATGGCCATTTACCGGGACATCTGGATTTTGTTAGTACTTAATGATAATAAGCATGACATGGCAATTTTATCTGTATGTTATTTGAAGCCATGATAAAGTCCAGGAGACATATAACATGTCGGCTACTGCATTGTCAGAATGTTGTCACACTCACCCATACTCATCTGAAGAATAAAACTAACATATTGATGAAGCATCTTTCTGTTGGACCTGGCCCTTTTTGCAGGGACATCCCCAAACTGTTTGCCTTCTTCCTCCTATTTTTATGACCAGTTTTATTGGCTTTAGGACTCTGGGCACTTTACCACTTCTACCCAGTGCTAAAGTGCATATGCTCACTGTGTAAATTGTATTGCTGATTTGTTTATCCATAATTGGCGTATTTGATTTACTAGTAAGTCCCTAGTAAAGTGCACTAAAGGTGCCTAGGGCCTGTAAATCAAATGCTATTAGTGGGACTGCAGCACTGATTGTGCCTCCCTGTGAACATGGCTCAGACCTGCATTTTTAAAATGCCAATTCAACCTGGCAAGTGTACCCGCTTGCCAGGCCAAAACCTTCCCTTTTTATACATGTAATGCACCCCTAAGGTAAGTCCAAGGTAGCACATGGGCAGGGTGCATTGTATGTTATAGGTGGGACATGTACTGATGTTTTTTACATGTCCTAACAGTGAAATACTGCCAAATTAGTTTTCACTGTTGCAAGGCCTATCTCTCTCATATGTTAATATGGGGGTATGTGACTCCGCCTGTTTGTGGATTCCCTGTCTGGGTCGGACTGACTGTTGGGCTGTTTGTGAATCTCCTCTAGACAGTGTCACAAAGGGAACTGGGATGTAGCTTGCATATCCTGATGAGCCATCTGGGCTAGAGTGGAGGGAGGAGTGGTCACTTACACCTGAATGGGCTGTGCCTGCCCTCACACAATGTAGTCTCCTACCCCCTTGTGTGCATCTGGAGCCAGGCCTTGCGAAGGTAGGATCCTGTAAACAACAGAGACTTTTTTTTTAAGTTGGCCAACTTTAAAGGCAGACAGAGGTATAAGTAGTGGCCTCAAAACCCCAGACTTTAGATTTTTTCAAGATCACTTCTGGAACCAAGAGGAACCTCTGCCAAGGAGAGGAGCTGAAGAGCTGAGGAGAAGTGCTGCCCCTGCCTGTTACTGTGCTATGTTGGGTTATCCTGCAGTTGCTGCTTCTGCCTCTGGAAGGGGACAAAGACAGGACTTTGTTGTGCATTCCTGCTTGAAGACGAATCTCAAAGGGCTTGAACTGAGCTTGCCTCACGTTTTGAAGTTGCAGGCCATCAAAGACTTCCTCTGCCAGCACCTGGACTCTCTGCTGAGACTCCTGCCCTGCCAAGTGGTACC
Organism: Pleurodeles waltl; assembly: GCF_031143425.1. Classification (NCBI taxonomy): domain Eukaryota; kingdom Metazoa; phylum Chordata; class Amphibia; order Caudata; family Salamandridae; genus Pleurodeles; species Pleurodeles waltl. The sequence goes on along the minus strand of NC_090447.1, from coordinate 1,447,543,921 downwards.
CTATCCGGTCCCTGGGCCCTTGAAAGGTGAAGTTGGAAGAACAAGAGCTGAAATCCATGCACGGAAAGCTGTACGGGGAACTTTTCGATGCACCATCTACAATGCGTCGATAAATGACACGCCACCCGCTTCGCAGCTAAAATCAACATTCCAACAGCATTGTGGCTGGGAGATTGATGCATCGCCATTGCAGAAACAACACAACACCCGATTGCAGCTGCTGATAATGACACAAATCCCCATGTAGCGCGGTTTTCTAACACTGTGCGACCGGATTTCTCATGCATTGTCGCTGACCGTCAAAGTCATTATGATCCGACGCGGATCCGAGGTGCCCTATCAGGAAATAGACGCATCGCTCTCTTGCGAGGGAGAAAAATGACGCATCGCCTACTCGACCAGAGAAGAAACAACGCAAGGCCTCACTTGCGAACAAAGGAATCAACGCATCGCTGATTTTATCCAACGCATGCCCGCCCGTGCAACTTCATTTTTGACGCAAACCAGGTACTTAGAGTAAAATCAACTTTTCCATTGTTTTCTATGTAGTAAGACTCTTAATGTTTTGAAAATTCATATCTTGACTTGTGTATGTTGGATTTTTGTTGTTTTGGTCTTGTTTGATTTAGATAAATATTACCTATTGTTCTAAATTGGTGTGGTGTCCATTTTTTAGTGTTTTCACTGCATTACTGTGTGTGTTGGTACAAATACTTTACACATTGCATTTGCGATAAGCCTAACTGCTTGTGCCAAGCTACAAAGGAGGTGAGCAGGATTTGTCTTAGGAGTGTAACTCCCTTACCCTGACTAGAGTGAGGGTCCCTGCTTGGACATAGTGCAAACTGACTGCCAACCAGGGACACCATTTCTAACACCTTCTATGACTGTTGGACTAATTTAATACTATTTGAATCAGTACCCCCAAAGTATATTTTATTTTCCACCCTGGTTTTCCAGATCGAATATTCTCTTTACTCATTGTGACAGGGTGATTTTGTACCAGGATTGCACCTGCACCTTTTGATACGGGGACATACAAGTCCTTCTGTGTGAATACCTAATTCAATTACTTTCAGTTAATTGTGGATGTGCGGGCATATGAGCATTGTCACCAGCATTTTGCCTTAATTGACCCTACGTTTTACTGCATACATAGAGAAACACTGTACATTTATAGATTAGACTTATTTTTTGTTCTTCTTTCTCTTTACTCTCTTATCAAGGAGTATGGGGGTCATTCTGACCCTGGCGGTCATGGACCGCCATGGCGGAGGGCGGCGGAAGCACCGCCAACAGGCTGGCGGTGCTTCCGTGGCATTCTGACCGCGGCGGTACAGCCGCAGTCAGAGACGGGAAACCGGCGGTGTACCGCCGGTTTCCCGCTGCCCTGGGGAATCCTCCACAGCGGCGCTGCTAGCAGCGCCGCCATGGGGATTCCGACCCCCTTACCGCCATCCTGTTCCTGGTGGTGTTCGCCGCCAGGAACCGGATGGCGGTAAGGGGTGTCGTGGGGCCCCCTAACAGGGCCCCACCAAGATTTTCAGTGTCTGCCAAGCAGACACTGAAAATCGCAACGGGTGCAACTGCACCCGTCGCACCCCTTCCACTCTGCCGGCTCCAATCGGAGCCGGCATCCTCATGGAAGGGGCTTTCCCGCTGGGCTGGCGGGCGGCCTTCTGGCGGTCGCCCGCCAGCCCAGCTGGAAACTCAGAATTACCGCGGCGGTCTTTTGACCACAGAGCGGTATTCTGACGGCGGTACTTTGGCGGTCGGCCTCCGCCGCCCGCCAAAGTCAGAATGAGGGCCTATATATTTTTTTCTTTTCTGCTTATCTAATTTGAGCTCTATGAGATGCTTATCAAGAAGTATATATTTTTTAATTTCTGCTGATCTAATATGGGTCTCCAAGAACACTCACGTTAGTGATTATGTTCTTAGCCATCAATTGGGTCTTTGTCTGTCCTCTTAATATTACCTTTAAATAGCGTCTGTATGAAATTTGGTCATTAATTGAAGGTGGTAAATACCCACCACAAGGAAATATTACAGTCCTTGTCAGGACAAGACAATAAAGTAACTATATAAACTTTATCTCAGCCCCCCGATAGCTGTGGCACAGGGAAGACAGGCTTAACGTATAGGTATTAATGTAGTACGAAAACAGTAATAAAGTTGAAATGTAAAACCATGAAAAAATGAATTGGACAAATAGTGTACCATTTAATAAACAGAATAATATTAAAATGACAAAAAAACAAATGGAGGAACAGGAAATATGGACTTTTAAAGTGCAAAGTACCAGATATAGGGCCAGATGTATCAAGCGTTTTTTGCACTCGCAAACGGTGCGAATCGCAATATTCGGCCAGTTGTGAATGCAAAAATGCCTTTCACAATGTATGGAAGGTATTCGCTGTGCAATTTTAAGGAATCGCTAAAATAGCGATTCCTTAAAATTTCGACACCATTTAGAGAATTGCAAATTGCGATTCTCTAAATTGGAAATCACAAATAGAGAATTCCTGTTTGCAATTTCCAAATCAAATGGATCAAGCATTTCCTAAATGCGAATTGGGCATCTAGGAAATGCAATTACCACAAATAAATTTTGGTGGTAAGCATTTGCGAATTTTAAAAATGCATTATAAATGCATTTTTAAAATTGACATGTAACGCACATATGCCCCAAAGGCATGTCTGTGCTTCACATGTCCTTAAAAATATTTTTGGGGTGCAGCAGAGGGGGCCTTAGGCCCCCAGCACCCTGGGATTTGAATTTCCTAATTTGCTAATTCCTAACTGGAATTCGCAATTTGGGAAATGCAAAAACATTCGCAACAGGCCCATAGGTGCGAATGGGGCCAGATTCTCCATTTGCGATTTGGTAATAGCATTTGCGAATTTTAAGAAATCGCTATTACCGAATCGCAAAAATCATACATAGCATTTTGCATTTCTTAAATAGCGATTTCCGAAAATTCGCTATTTAAGAAATGCAAATCGGTTTCTTGATGCATCTGGCCCATGGTCAGTGGTCATGATAGCCCAAAATCTAGGCGCAATTTGACACTGATTACAATGGAGCATGGGTTGGATAACAAAGCAAGATTTATCCTGGTCAAAGATTTTACCTTCTGACTTTATTCCTTTAAGTTCAAATCCACCACTGAAGTACCCTTCCTCAGCCCATACCTACACGGGGTTCCCTTTGAGACTCACAGGGTGGCATGCAGAGTTCAATCCAGGTCCAGCTGCCACTCAGCAGCAGGAAAGTTCCTTTTGTAGCTTTTAGTATCCCTGTAGTTTGAGCAGGAAGTCAGCCCTATGACCCTTGGAGTCCACTTCTTTGTCCTGAGCACATAAAAGAGAGAGCGGGTTCAGCCCTCCAGTGCTTTTCTCAAGTTGCAGACAGCTGGTTCAGTCCTTTTCTGATCATCCTTAGGTCCAGGAGTGTTCTGATGTGGGCACCTGGGTGTGCCACATGTGTGCCTAGCATGACCTGGTGTGTGGGAGCCTTTACATCTTCTGCTTTTAAATACCATGCTCCCTTCCTTTTTAGGCAGTAAGGGTTACGTAGGGGTGATTTGTAAATATTTAAAAGGAGGGTTTTAAACTAGTCAAAAGGGGTTATTTTGACAGGTCAAATTTGCAGTTTAAACCTGCACAGCCAGGCAAGTGGTGACCGTCCTGCAACCACGTTTAAATTGTCAATGTAGTTGATGATGGAATGAATCCTGAAGTCCTCTTGTGACATTTAACCCTTTAAGCGTGGCTCCCCAGTGTGTCTGTTAGCCATTGGCCAACCTGGGACAGCTGTACAAAGGACCCTCTGGATTCCTTTATTACATTTTTAGGTTGGGCTGCGGGGGTAGAGTGTCCCCAGCAACCTAAGGCTTTTTTTTTTTGTACTGACGATCAGTGTGCAGGGCGCGATGATGTCCTTACTGTAAAGTTAATGTAAAATGGACTGGTGGGATTGTTTGCCTTCACTGCATCATTGTTCCAAGGTAGAATCTTCCCTTTTCAATTGTATTCTGCGCAGTAGAATCCTGCTTGTTGATCACCACAGGAGAGTCATCCACATCATGGGTCTCCCCACTAGACACCTGAGTTTTGAGGGAGTAACCCATTAGAAAAGTGGTTGTGCTTCTCCCCACTCCCTTAAAAATGCAAGACTTTCTGTCCCCAGGGTGTGAATGTGGGGGACTACCCTCAATCTGCCTCTCCCTCTGGGGACATAAGGCACACAAGGCACCATGGAAACAATTTTCAAAAAGAGCATAGGGATGGTGTTTACCCACCATGCGCAGGGACATGCTCCAACACTAAAATGGCACAGACCAGATAGCCTTTCAGCCTCCTCCTAGGTTGAATGGGGGTAATTGCCCCAAAATGTCCCTGTGGGGCAGAAAGCCCACTAAACCCCAGGGAAAAATGTGAGAAAAGAACAATACGAGTGGGTATGCTCACCAGGGCCATGTCCCAACTTTAAAAAAGGTACAGGAAGCCTATCTGCTCATCTTGGAGATGTATGTAGGCAATCACCCCCAATCTGTCTGCCCCAGAGGACAGAAAATCTACCAGACTCCAGGGACAGCATTAATGTAGTATGTTTTGAGGGGTAAGCATTCCTCTGGGCATGAGCTCTTGGGGCCGATTAGACTTTCTGACACCCCAGGGGGGTGGATAGGTGTATGCATCCCTAAACTGCATCCGGGTAAGGGGTTGGGGGGTGGGTAGCAGTATGCCCTCCAGAACCCATGGATTGCATTTTTTCAGTATTGTTTGGGGGGGAGGGTCTGTGCTTCTTTTCCCACCCTGTGACCCATTAGACTTTCTACAAAAGGATGAGAGATCCTCCCGGAAGGGGCAATAGTGCCTTTCTGCCCCCCCTAGGCTTGTTTGGGGAGGTTGCCCCATATCTACCCACTGGGGAAGTAGAAAGCCCATTGAACTCCAAGGATTTTGCATTTGCAGGAAAAGGAAGCAATGTGGGCATTGCACTTGGCACTGGCCATACCTCTACCCAAAAAAGGGCAAACCACTCTTTCTGCCCTGCCCCTGGGGCAAGCAGGTGGGTTGTCTCAAATTTAGCTCTGAAAGGCAAAAACCTCACTAGACACCAGGTATTTAAAAATTGTCCAAAAGAAACAAAATGAGTGGGCAGCCTATGGTGGCATCTAGGCATCCCCCAACTCAGTAGCAACAATAGTGTCTGTGTGTCCACCTGGAAGAAATTAGGAGGCTTGTCTCCATTGGGGAAGTTGCCCCAAACCTGCATCCTGAGGGTTAGAAAGTCCACTAGACAACAGGAATTCTGCATTTGGGGCAAATAAAGAGGCACATGCTTCATACTCTGACATTAGACCAACGTTAAAAGTGACAAACCAGAGGGCAGAGAGAGAACTTCTCCATAATTTACCCCCAGGGGGGATAGAAAGCCCACTGGATGGCAGGACATTTTTAAAAATGATGCAGTGTGTCTGGCCCATCCAGAAATCAGGCCCAAACTTCACCCCTAAAGCCTTAGCAGTCTTTCCGCTCCCTGATGGACTAAAACATTCCATTTCAATTGCAAGCACAAGAACATTTGGGGCCAGATGTAGGAAAGGATTTGCGAGTCGCAATCGGCAAAGGTTGCCGCTTGCGAGTCGCAAATTGCATTTTCCTATGCAGAAATGCATTTTGCGAGTCGGGACCGACTCGCAAAATGCATTTCCGAATCGCAAATAGGAAGGGGTGTTCCCTTCCTATTTGCGATTCGCAGTGGTATGCAATACCATTTGCGACCGCATATGCGGTCGCAAATGGTGTCGCAGTTACCATCCACTTGAAGTGGATGGTAACCCACTCGCAAATTCCTTCCCCTTTGTGAATGGACCACAAATTATTTTTTCAGGGTAGGTAGTGGTCAAAGGGACCACTACCTGCCCTGAAAAAATACCGAAAGTAAAGGTTTCGGATTTTTTTTTAAGTGCAGCTCGTTTTCCTTTAAGGAAAACAGGCTACACTTAAAAAAAAAAAAAACTGCTTTATTTAAAAGCAGTCACGAACATGGAGGTCTGCTGACTACAGCAGGCCTCCATGTTTGCGAGTGCCCATAGTCGGTATGGGGCCGCAATTTGCAACCCACCTCATTAATATTAATGAGGTGGGTCTTTGCGACCCCATACCGACTCGCAGACGGTGTCTGAGAAACCGTTCTGCATTGCAAATTGCCAATTGCAATTTGCGAGTCGGAAGGACTCGCAAATTGCAAGTCGCAATTTCCAATTTTGCTACATCTGGCCCTTGATTCTTTGCGGTGTTGTTGTTACATATGGGTCAGGAGAGTGTTTCCAAATCCCAATATTGTCTCAATTGCCATGGTGAACGCATGCACATTTTGGGTTTGGGTATGCTGCCATCTTGGGAAAACTACCAGATCCAGACATTTTGTAAAACTAGACATCAAGGGTAGCCAAGGAAGGTATGCCTTGCATGGATCCCATGATGTTTTCTTCATACTTCAACTCTGCCTAAAATTACACATGTTCCTTGAATTTCTGTGATGTAAACTTCTGGAACATACAGGGATCCACAAAACTCCTACTATCCGGATCTCCTCCACTTGTTCACAACAGGAAAAGCCCCAAAATGTAATGTGTAGACTTAAACATTCCCTGTCAAAAACATAACTTGATTTGGCAACGGGGGTAGTTGGGTTAAATGAACCCATGCTTGTCAACCACCTAAGGAAATCTACCAAACCGACAAATTCTTGAAAACCAGGCAGTCAAGGGAGTGCAGGGTGCTGTGGGTTGCATTGATCCCATGAGGTTTTCTTACTCACAATACTTGTTTAGCTCCCCACAGATTCCAGACATTTTCATCACTGAAATATGGAGAGAACTGTGTTTTTAGTCAAAATTTGAGGTTTGCAACAGCTGCTTCTGGATTAGAAAACATAAGAAGAGCCAAACAAGTCGCAACACCCTCGATTTTCCTAGGTATTTAATTTTGAAAAATGTGCAGGTTTGCTTTGTTTCGCAAAGTGCTGGCTGAGCTAAGGCTTAAATTCCACAGCTACCCACTTTGCATGACAAGGGCAGGTTTTCAGTGGAAACATGTGATGTGCCCATGTTGAGTTTTAGACCCTTTCCTGTTGCGGACACTAGGCCTACCCAACAAGTGAGGTAGTATTTGTATTGGGAGACATGTGTAAACACAGAATAGCAGAACAAATGTTGTTACCAATTAGATCCCACTGCATTTGTGCCTTGCAAATGCAAACCAGTGTGGCCTTTCAAATGCAAACCAGTTTGTAAGAATGAAGACATTTAAAAAATGTCCTCAGAATCACATGCTAGTATGGGTACCCACAAATTCAAAGATGTACAAATACCAACTACTGCTACAATCAGTATCTGGTGTACACTTCAAACACACATGGGTTACTTTTACACCCATTTTCCACTCCTTCAGCTAGATTTACAAACATTTTGTGCTGTTTACCTCACAAAAATGATGCAACGCAGCACAATTTTTTTTTTATTGTTTACTTTTCAGCACACACCTGCTTTACATTAGCTAATGTGTCAAGGGGGCACTAAATGGGTGGTATGTGAGCATTCCAATGCAACCACCCATGCTTTTGATGCAAAACCTTAGCTACAAAAAATTTGAGACAGGGCTTTGGGTCAAAAAGTAATGACACTTAGAAGCAGGCAATAAAAGGAGAAATTTACAGCACACATACAAAGTGGGAAACTGTTTAAAAGCTGTCTTGGCATAGTATTTTGTACTGGAAATAAATCCTTCCAGTATAAAACTTATGCTAGATTCATACACACACCCTTTCACTATGAAGCAAAGGTGTATGTGTGGTGCTCAGCAGAAAACGTCTGCCCCGGAACTAGGGAGAGGAGTGGAGAGAGGCAAATCTCTTTAGATAAGGCATTCTCTTGCTCTCTTCCTCTCTTTGCATGGCAGTACAGCATGTTTGGCTGCTGTGCTGAGTTGTTTGCCAATTTAGCATCTCTGTACCCCATATGTCCTACCATATGATTTGCTCTATACTTGATACAGAATGAAAAAAGAATTGCAAGATACAACTCAGTTGTATCTGTGACTGTGGGTACCTGTTGACTGTGGGTACCTCAGATTCTTGACAACCCACAAAGCCTATATATCCCCACACCCAGAAGAGTGTAGCAGGTATATTTCTTTAGTGAATGAGCCATCATTACAAGAAGCTACAGATGAAAACGTTGTCACAGATGGCTGTTAGTTTCCTTCTCATTTTCAATAAAAAAAATTATTTCAACAATTAGTTTCTTTGGGAAAACTTTGAGGGATCCATGAGAACGACACCTAAATTTATAACATTTTGCTAGATTCACAACATTTTCTACCTTTAGAAATGTGAAGCATTCTGGCGTCAGCCATGGGTTTCACACTGGTTTCTGTTACAAACAGGAGTAGGTTGAAAGCGCAGAAATAGGAAAAATAGGCTACCTCTGAGGAAATTCGATTTTTAATACGATCGTATCGACCCGCCATTTTGTGGCCCGCCGCCATTTTATGTTGCCTTCACTCAGGCAGCACAGCGAACGAAGTCCATTCTGCCTTTTCTGCTTATTCTGCAACATGGTGTTCAAAACAGCCTTCTGCCTCTATCTTTACAAGGCTGGTATTAAGGTCTGACCGAGTACACTAATCCCTGTCTGGTTTTCTAATCCTTGTTTCAACTATCTGTAGGCTCACACTATTCTCCGCCGATCTTATCTTATCGTCTGGCCTTCGCTGTCCTTTGCTAGTATTCTCTCATTTCACAACTGTCCTCCAAACGCACACAAACTTATCACACCACATGCAACTTCGTTGTGGATCGGTTAATGAATTAGTTCAAGGGAGGGGTGACAAACACAGCTGGAGGGGAGGCAACCTTAAGTCACTTGATACTTTGTTTTCCAATTCCTTCTATTGGTGCTGTCTTGTTTTCCGACATTTCTATTGGCTCTGTTCTATCTTTACATTATTCTTACTGGCTCCTTTCTATGTGTTCTGGGAGTGTATGTAGTTAATAAATGGTTTTTATACGGTATATAAGATTGTGCGCCACAAAGGAAAGTGGCAGTCTCCTGAGAACATACCTTGTGTACTTCTTGGACAACTGTACTAGCTGCAGCTAATAAAATCTGATCTTTTACGCCTGACAGAGTGTCCCGTGTCTCTGTTAGTTGAGGCAGGTGAATCCAAGGAGATTTCAGGCGTACCCTGCGCCGCCAGGCCCATAAGGTTCTGGTTCTTCAACTGGCGCCCAACGTGGGGCGGCTTCAGCGGTACCGGTTCTGCCTGAAGGTCGTGAGGAACCCCGCAAGAAAATTCTGGAGGAATCGCGAGCCACGTCAAGCGACCCCTGTATGTCGAAGTGGTCCGAAGGTCTTTTTCAGCGCGGTTACTCCTTCCTGACGGCTACTGACGACTGCTGCCCTGACTGCCGCCCTGCCTTGGCCCTTTCTTTGATGATGTATGGTAAAGCGAGACGATAGACGGGCCTCTGTTGGTGTAAGAAGACATCCTTAGTTAAGTATTTGGTGGGTCGCGCCCACAAATTTTGGTCTTTGTTTTGTCCTTAGGTCCTTAGATTTGGCCATTGCAGTGGCCAAAGCCGAGGGGTAAGTGCATTTGTGCTGTGTAAACTGAAAGTTTTACCCCCTTGATGTTTGTGAACAGCCAGTAAAAATCGTGAGATGTCTGGTCTGACTAAGTTTGGAAAACTTTGTTGCTTTGGTTGTAATAGGGACTCCCAGCTTGAGGACTCCTGTCCGATTCCTTCGGTTGGAACTCCCACATATGAGCTCTATTCTAAACATGGTGTTGGTCCTATTGCCTTTAATAAGACATGGACCCGATATACAAAGAAAGATGGTGTTTTAAAATGGCCAGAAAATGGTAGTTTCGAAACTGATGTGCTAGATAATTTAGAAGCAACGTTATTTAAAAGAAAAGCCCGGCCGGCAATGTTTGACTCTTTTCGCCTTTGGCGTCAGGAAGCCAAACAGAGAGAAATTAAACAAGCGAAACGAGATAGGAAAACACAGGGAATGACGACTATACAGGCTGCTCAGCAATTCAAAGATGATGAAATAGATAATGCAATGGAAATTTCAGACAGACAGCATCGAATGGCAATAGATAAATGCTATCCGACGTTGCCTATCTCTTCCCTTGATAAGAGAAAAGATTTTGAGGAAGATTCCTTAATGTCCCACTTATTGAAATTGCCTCCGCCCTATGTACAAGGTGCTAATGCACCCCCGATGTTACAGCCTGTTCAGCCGCCAGTTGTGCTTCCGCCTGCTCCAGCTTTTCCACATTTGCCTCCTCAAGTATTGCCTATGCCAGCTTTGCCTTTAACTCCTTTGCCTTCTGCTCCTTTGGCAATTCCTAATGCTCCTTTAGTTAATTCACCTAATACCTTGTCCCCTATCCTTATGTCAAATTCTCCATCTATGCGTAAGCGATTTGCAGATACTGTCTCTGGTCTCTTATCACCTTTCTTTGAAGCTTTAAACGTGTCTCCAGCTTTTTCTCGAAGACAGTCTCGTAGTCAATTCCCAGACTCCGAAGAGCGAGAAAAATTGGACTCACTTGCTTGTAGATGGATCAAGAAGGGTCCCCAATATAGTACGTCTGATATTATGTCCACCTTTCTGCAATGGAATGCACCTACGCAGAGATATGTTTTTAAAGTTATGTGCGATACTCTCGCTAAAGAATGGGAGGATATGAATTTGGGTTCGGTCCCACAGGATCTGTTAGATGTTCAGGCTGACTTTGACAAAGGACTTATTGTGGGTCCTAAGGTTGAAAACGCTGTCAGAACACTTATTTCTTTCAGATCCCTATTGTTCTCACAGACTTTTCCTGATTCTGATCCTTCAGTTAGGACAGCACTGAAAAACTATCCCATGAGAGAGGTTTCTCCAATATGGAAGGAAGAAGTTGCAGCAGCAGGTGCTAATCCAGCTATTCCTGCGCATTTTCAGCGCATATGGATACATGTCCCCTGGAAAAGGTCTGAAGTTTTAGCACTTAAACAGTCACTACCAGATCCACGCAAAAATCCTGCTGGTTACTATAAAGAGTTGTCGCAAACAGTTGATGCATGTACTATGAATCTAGCAGATATTGACATGTTGATGGGAAATGTAGTTCCACAGACAATATGGGCTAAAATTCGTAGAGAGGATCACGCTCAAGAATTAGGCGGCGATTGGAACGCTATTATTGCCGCAGATAGAGGTCAAGTAGGTGGTGCAAAGCCCGACGCTTTGATCTCAGAACTCCCTGGTAGGATTATTACATTAATGAAAACAATGATGCCTGCTTTGAGAGTTAATTGGGATAAGCTAGCAGCATGTAAACAAAAGAAAGATGAAAGTGTTTCCGATTTCTTTACCCGATTCGAGGAGACATTCATTGATCACAGTGGTCAAGATATGGCTACAGAAGGGGGACAGCGATTATTTGTGGATAAGTTCGTATATAACTTGCTTCCTGAACTATCACACAAGCTAAAAGACTCCGAGAGTTCATGGGCAGTTTCTTCTTCCGCCCAGATATTGGCTACTGCACAATATTATGAAAATAGAGACAAAGAAGAAAGGGAAAAACAAGAGAAAAAGACGAAAGAATTAAAAACTAAAGTTCTCTTGCAACAGGCTTATCCTCCTCGTTATGTTCAGCCTCAGTTTCAACAGCCTCCGCAGTTTCAGAGGTTGTATCAAAAGCCTGAACCATTCATTCCAAGACCTTTGCTAGGTCCCAATCAATGTGCTTATTGTAGGGAGGAAGGTCATTTTAAGAACAGTTGTCCGGCATTGTTGCAGCGTAATGGAGCAACATCTGCTTCACGAGGTCGTGGTGGTCCTCAGTCAGCAAATAGAGGTAGAGGTCGAGGTGTGTTAACCCAAGAGCAGCGTTCTTTTGTTCCTCCAAACTCCGGAAATTACTTTGACCAGCAAAATGTTAGGTCTACACAGTATTACAGTGAGGATCAGTATATTGAAGGAGGGAATGAAAGTCTTCATTTTGAATAGGACAGCCATGGACAAAGTAAGGGGGTTACGTCAATTCCAGTGGATCAGAATGGACCTTATGTTAATGTCACTACAATGGGTGTTTCAGAGCCATTTCTTTTAGATACTGGTGCCATGAGAAGCTCTATCATTCATTCTAAACTCCCTGGCGCACCTTTGTCTGGCTTAACGAATGTATCTGTAGGATTTTCTGGCGCCCCTGTTCGCAATCCAGTTTCTTGCCCTTTGCCTGTTTCAATAGGCCCTTATGATTTAGAAGCTCCGCTTCTTCTGACGAATGGTTGTGGTGAAAATCTGTTGGGTTTAGATCTATTAAAAAGAATGCATGCTACGATATATTGTTCACCTTCTGGTGTATACCTCACTCTAGGACAGAAAATGACTAGTCCAATGTACTTATCAAAAGATCAATTCCCACCTGAATTGCTTTCTCTTCCCGAAACGCTTTGGGCTACGGGTCCGAATGACGTTGGTTGTCTTGAGATCCCACCTTATGTTGTTACTCTTAAGCCCAATGCTGAAATGCCACGTATTCCGCAATACAGAATCTCTACTGAAGGTGAGAAAGCACTTCTGGAAATTGTCCATGATTTGATTCAGAAGGGTGTGGTTGAGGAGACGAGAGGAAATACATGTAACAGTCCTGTTCTTCCGGTTCTTAAACGCACTGATCCTTCTCAGCCTCCTGTTTATCGTTTTGTAATTGATCTTCGGGAGGTAAACAAGATTGTCGTACCGCAGTTTCCTGTAGTCCCAGATATCACTGCTCTGTTGACGATGATACCTTCTACAGCGACTTGGTTTTCAGTTATTGATCTAAAGAATGCTTTCTTTAGTATTCCCATCGCCGAAGAGAGTAGAGATATTTTTGGTTTTTCCCTCGGAGGCCGAAGCTTCCGGTTTAAACGCGCACCTCAAGGTTATTGTGAAAGTCCCTCTATTTACAGTCAAGCTCTAAAATGTCATCTTGATGCCTTTTCCTTACCGTCCGGTGCCGCTCTCATTCAGTACATGGATGACTTATTAGTTGCTGCTGATTCAGAGGAGATTTGCAAAAACGTGACCGTTGCACTGTTGTGTCATTTGTTTGATCTGAATCACAAGGTTTCTCCTTCTAAATTACAATATGTCTGTCGCGAGGTGACTTATTTGGGTCATCTCTTGTCAAAGGAGGGACGACGATTGACCCCCGAACGAATTCAGGCAATTGCACAAATGTCAGTGCCATCCACACAAAGAGAGGTACGTGCTTTTTTGGGCATTACTTCTTATTGTAGACAGTGGATTCCGAGTTTCTCTTTATTGGCTAAACCGCTGTTGGCGCTAACTTTATAAGATACGCCTCAGCCTCTTCCGTGGACTGACGAATGTCAGAAGAGTTTTACTGATTTGCGTATTGCTTTGTGTTCTGCTCCTGTATTGGGTACACCTGATTACAGTAAGCCCTTTACGCTCTATGTCCACGAAAGAGAGGGTTGTGCATTGTCAGTCTTAACGCAGCGTTTTGGAGATCAACAGCGACCATGCGCATATTTCTCAGCTACGTTAGATCCAGTAGCTAAAGCATTGCCTAGTTGTCTTAAGGCGACAGCGGCAGCAGCAATTTCTATTCGACAGTCTGCTGGAGTAGTGCTAGATAATACTCTCATTGTTATGGTGCCACATGCAGTGGATACTTTACTAAATAGGACAAAAACGCAGCATCTTACGAGTGCTCGGTTGTCCGGATATGAGCTGACGCTTTTGGCTAGTCACATACACATCAAACGATGTAATACCCTGAATCCAGCTACTTTGTTGCCTCTTCCAGAAGAGAGAGATGTCTCTGAACAGCATGATTGTTTTCTCCGTACTGAAGAAGAGACTAAGGGTAGAATTGACCTAAAAGACACGCCATTAGTGAATCCAGATGGAACACTATGGGTAGATGGTTCTTGTTTCAAGCTCCCGAATGGAGATACAGTTTCAGCCTACGCTATTACTGCTTTGCATACGATTGTGGAGACAGCACGCATTAGACATAATTCAGCTCAGGCAGCTGAATTGATAGCCTTAACTAGAGCGTGTGTGTTATCCAAAGGAAAAAGAGTAAACGTGTACACTGATAGCCAATACGCTTTTGGTGTAGCGTTTAACTTTGGGCGTTTATGGAAGGAAAGAGGATTCTTTACTTCCCATGGTACTAAGATACAACATGGTCAATTAGTGACTGAACTTCTTGAGTCACTTACAATGCCTACTCAGATAGCGATCGTGAAGTGTAGTGCACACAAAAAGATTGTGGACGATGTTGGTCGAGGAAATGCATTTGCAGATGAGGTAGCGAAAAAGACAGCCAGAGACAACACAAGTCGAATGTATGTTGCAGGTCCCGCAAACTGCGTAAGAGAAAAGGGAATGTGTGAAGATACAGTAGAGAGTGTGAAATCAATTCAAGGAGAGGCTACGGAGAATGAGTTGAGAAAGTGGAAGGAAAGTACAGGAATGTTAGATGAGATGGGATGTTGGGTTGAATTATCAGAACATCAACGTTGGCTGTTACCAGATGCTTATGTACTACCTGTAGTTACTATGGCACATGGTCCAGCTCACCTAAGTGCAAAAGGAATATGTAAACTTCTGGCTCCAGTGTGGCAAAATGAGGGGATCCCAAAGTGTGCAAATAATGTAGTAAAACATTGTATTGTTTGCTTGATGTACAATCCGGGAAAGGGAACCCCAACTCCAGCAGGTCATTTTGCTCCTCCAACATATACATTTGAGGTGTTGCAGATCGATTATATTCACATGGAACGATGCAACAACCTCAAATATGTTCTGGTGGTAGTATGTGCTTTTTCTAGATGGGTAGAAGCCTACCCTCTGAAGGACAATACTGCTTTATCAACTGCCAAAATACTTTTGAAAGAATTCTTCCCTAGGTTTGGTTTGCCGCGCATTGTCTGGAGTGACAATGGGAGCGAATTTGTGGGTCAAGTCATGCAAAAAGTTTGTGCAGGTCTTGGCATAAAACAGAAGTTCCACGCGGCGAATCACCCACAGTCGGCTGGTTTAGTAGAATGCTACAATGGAACCTTGAAGCTTAAAATTGCTAAGGTGCAAGCTAGCACAGGACTTAATTGGCCTGATGCTTTACCATTGGCTCTTCTGTCCACCAGAACAGCAGTACACTCTCGTTTGGGGCTTAGCCCTTACGAAGTGATATTTGGTCGCCCAGCTAATGTATGGGGAGTTCCTCGCCCTAAGAAATACTCAGACTTGCCATACCCGATGTTGATTGACTACTTGCATGACCTTACAACTAAATTGCGTGTTCTTCATCAACAGGTTCAGAGTGCTCTACCAGAGGCTTCCACAGACCCAGGTCATTCCATCCGACCAGGTGACTGGGTCTGCACGAAAAATTTCCAACGAAAGAGAAATTTGGAGCCCAGATGGAGAGAGCCACGCCTGGTTCTTTTGACCACAAGAACAGCAGTTAAAGTCGAAGGAAAGAAAAACTGGGTGCATGCCGTGCACTGCAAGAAAGTGCCTTTGCCCTTGCCTTTCGATCAGTGGGTCCGTAGAGGCATCAGTGACTCTGAAAGTGAGAAAGTTCCGCAATTTGTACCATTCAGTGATGCACGTCTAATTGGAACACTTTCTGAGAAAGAGGACGACGACATCCTTCAAGAAGCAATACCATCGCATCGTCGCTTGAACACGACAAATCCAGGAACATTGTTTCAAAACCAGACTGCCTCTGGACAGGAACGCTATAATTTGAGACCAAGACCAAAGAACTTGTAAATTTCTCTCCTATGTAGTACTCTATCCCGGTTGCAGGGTCACGGTAGGAGTCTTAGTTACGACCTGAGTAAGTGGCAATAGGCCTGCAGGACCTCACAGTGTCATAGGACGGTAGATAATCGTGACTACAGTGATTGAGGAAGATTGCCGTGAGCATCCACTTAGAAAGATGGAGGCTACATTAGATAAAAGAGAAAGTAAAAATGTAAAGAATAATTGTAAAGAAATATATAGTCGTTGTAGTATTGCTCTATGCGTCATTATATTGTCGTGTATTCTTTTGGCATCTGTAAACTGGATCATTATTACTCTGCAGCAAAAAGTTGTCTCTTCTCCTACCTCTACATCTTCTTCTACTATCTCTCCGCACCTATTTCACACTGTTCCCCAGCATGAACTCATCAGAAGAACTGAATACTTTAACAATTCCTTCGTCCAGTTGTTACATCAACATCAGTTAGTGATCAATACAACTGACTGTTGGGTGTGTGGACTCATACCACATACGGTAGAAAAAGGAATGCCATATTTAGTTCTTCCATTCTCCTATGAAGGTTCCGCTTGGGCTTATTTTGTCATTTTCAATAATGCATATCAAAGTAAAATTAAACAACCTGTCAGTTCACATAGTGTTGGTTCAGATTTCAGTCATAGTTTATTGATAAAGGGAATGGTAGCTATGGCTAAAATCATGGAAAAAAGTGAAGCTTCCATAGATGAAAGAAAAGCATATACCAATTGGAACATAACTAATTACATTTCCAGCCTCAATGATAAGGTTGAGCAAGGAAAATCTCCTCCGATACGGGTCATACCCCAACAAGGAAATTTCTGTCTGCAAATAAATGGTAGAACTCCAAACACCGGACAAAGAGAAAGTTTATGTTCCCATACATATGTTTATTCAGCCCTGAATTCACTGCCGTTAGTACCATCTCAAGGTACATACTTCGTTTGCCACGATAGGGCTTATACATGGTTGCCAGCTGATTTCTCTGGTACTTGTTATATAGCCTTTCTTCTTCCCCCTACATACACCGCTCCTGCGAACCATCATAAAAATAGATATGGCAGAGGGATTGTGGATTCGAAAGACACAGCAGGACAAGAGGGAGGAGATTTCCTCAAAGGATTTCTTCCCTTCTGGGGTCCAATGGCCAACAGCAGAAATATAAGGCAATTGGTTCGTGTCGTAGAAACCACCATAGACATCACTGTAGGAGCTTTAAGTAACATTACAGCTGAACTACAGGCTGATCGTCTTATGACCTTGCAGAACCGTGTTGCCTTAGACTTTGTTCTTGCGGACGGTGGTGGAGTATGCAAATTGATCGGATCAAGTTGCTGTATTTTCATACCTAATGACGCTCCGACAGTATACCAAGCTATCTCTAAGTTACACATAATCTCCGAGTCGATTCATCAGGACGAAGGAGATTGGTCCTTTTCAGAGTGGTTTTGGGGATTACTGTCCAAATGGGGTTGGAAGGTATTGACATTCTTTGGAGTAATTTTAGCTTTTATATTCTCTTGTTGTCTTTGTATGCACTGCGGTCCTGCCATCTGCAACCTATGTGCTACTGCATGTATTCCCAAACCCAAGTCACAAAGAGCAGAGAATATCAAAATGATGGTACAGCAACAGCTTGATGACCTCATGGCCATAGACATCGACTCAGATTAACATGAGTTTGTGTATCTTGCCTGAGTTCTGGCAAAAGGAGGGTCTGAGGAAATTCGATTTTTAATACGATCGTATCGACCCGCCATTTTGTGGCCCGCCGCCATTTTATGTTGCCTTCACTCAGGCAGCACAGCGAACGAAGTCCATTCTGCCTTTTCTGCTTATTCTGCAACATGGTGTTCAAAACAGCCTTCTGCCTCTATCTTTACAAGGCTGGTATTAAGGTCTGACCGAGTACACTAATCCCTGTCTGGTTTTCTAATCCTTGTTTCAACTATCTGTAGGCTCACACTATTCTCCGCCGATCTTATCTTATCGTCTGGCCTTCGCTGTCCTTTGCTAGTATTCTCTCATTTCACAACTGTCCTCCAAACGCACACAAACTTATCACACCACATGCAACTTCGTTGTGGATCGGTTAATGAATTAGTTCAAGGGAGGGGTGACAAACACAGCTGGAGGGGAGGCAACCTTAAGTCACTTGATACTTTGTTTTCCAATTCCTTCTATTGGTGCTGTCTTGTTTTCCGACATTTCTATTGGCTCTGTTCTATCTTTACATTATTCTTACTGGCTCCTTTCTATGTGTTCTGGGAGTGTATGTAGTTAATAAATGGTTTTTATACGGTATATAAGATTGTGCGCCACAAAGGAAAGTGGCAGTCTCCTGAGAACATACCTTGTGTACTTCTTGGACAACTGTACTAGCTGCAGCTAATAAAATCTGATCTTTTACGCCTGACAGAGTGTCCCGTGTCTCTGTTAGTTGAGGCAGGTGAATCCAAGGAGATTTCAGGCGTACCCTGCGCCGCCAGGCCCATAAGGTTCTGGTTCTTCACCTCTTTGAAAAATGCCAAAACTATAGTTTTTTTGATTCAGTTCTGCAATGTTCCGGAAGCCTTTTTGCAGAACACTTTTTTCATATGTCCCAAAAAATGAAAATGTACCTTTACTTTGCCTACTTCCCCCTCTAGGGAGTCCACAAACCATGGGTACCCTTATAGCATGATGTTGGGAAAAAGGGCAAATATTTGGTGTGGATGCCTTAAGTGGAAGAAAAGTTAGAGAGGCCTCATTACAAAGAACCCCAAACAGCCAGAAGAGGACTTCGCACTGTGGTGAAAAGGCTCAGCAGTTAAGTGGTTAATTATAGGCCCTGGGTACACCTTGGTACAATATACTAGGGACTTACAAGTAAGGTAAATATGACAAATAGGTGTATGACAATTTCATCATGCGGAAAGTGCTTTGAGGAACTCATGGACACAACTTGGTTCCCCCTTTTGTGCTTCCTTTTATATTTTACATTTTATATGTTTTAGATACATTGCTTTTAGCAATGACATTTTCAGTGGCATTTTACACCCTTTTCTTTGTATGATGTTCTTCTAGGAATATGCTGTACGTAATTATTTAGCTAGCCTTTTCTTGAATTATAAGAAGTGCCTTATGTTCAAGGCTAAAGAACACTGTACACTATGGGGGTCATTACGACCCTGGCGGAAGGCGGAGAACTGGCGGTAAGACCTTGTGGAATTATGACCATGGCGGTAACCAGGGTGGAGACGACCGCCGGGCTGGAGATGTGGGTCTCCAGCCTGGCGGCCGTCACTATACCGCCGGCGGTATTTGGACTGGCTTACCGCTGTGGATTTCCGGCAGTTTGAACCGCCATGACATCCAGGCGGTAAGCACTATCAGTGCCAGGGAACTCCTTCCCTGGCACTGATAGGGGTCTCCCACACCCCTCACCCCCACCCCGACTCCCTCCCCTACCTCCCAACCACCCCTGCCACCTCCCAAAGGTGGCAGGGCCCCCCTCCCCACCCCGACCCCCAGCATCACATAACTCACACACACACGACACGCATGCAGGCACCACCAACACACACACGCACACACCCCGACATACATGCCAACATCCACACACACACACAGTCAGACACGCACACCCACATCAAACATACTCGCACACATCCATACAGACATACCCACAGACATACATGCACTCATTCCCAAACACGCATCACCCCCACAAGCATACACGCACTCACACACCCCCTCTACATACTCAGACGCACATCCCCATGCATGCACACAACACACAACACCCCCCCACCCTCCCCTAATGGTCAATCGACTTACTTGGTCCGTCGATCCTCCGGGAGGGGACGGGAGCCATGAGGGCAGCTCCGCCGACACCACATCGCCAACAGAACACTGCCACGGCGAATCACAGGACGTGATTCGCTGGGCAGTGTTCTGTTGGCGTGGCGGTGGAGCAACCTCCACTTCCCCGCCTCCCGCCAGTATGGCCTTTGGCGGCTCTCCATCCGTAAAGGGACAGAGAGCTGCCAACGGTAATAATAGGCCGAGCGGCAAACCGCCTGCACAGGCGGTCTTCCGCACGGCGGTCCCTCGGCGGTCTTGAAAAAAGACCGTTGAGGTCAAAATGACCCCCTATATCCAGTTTTTTGTGTTTCCCACTTAGGAGATGACTTCTAACACCCAGACAAAGCATTGCATCAGAACTGTGCTTCCATCACAGTGTGGGTTTATTATACAAGTAATGCACTGACCTGGAAGGGGCGAGGGGCATTCCAGCTACGACCATCCTGTGACTAATTCTGTATCCGACATGCAACTTTGCTGGCACTGAACTTCCAGCTCCCTAAAAAGATTGCAATCTACATTGCGGGGTAATTCCTGACAATTTCTCCACATGTGAGGTAAGTCCAATCCCTTAGATCAGGCCAGGAAGAAAAGTACACCCACCATGCTCTCCGCATAGTCTTAGGGTTTCGTAGGAACCTCTAGAAACTCTAGAATTCATTTACCATGTTTGGATTATTCATTATCTTTACCATGTTAATCATGCTGGCAACTTTACTTTGTTTCATCTGCCTAATTACTGCAGCCCATTCCCTTTATGCAAGATTACTATAGTTTCAAAAATATTTTGAAATCTTAGTCCTTTTCTCTCTTGTCTTTTCACCTGGACATGCATGAGTAATACAATGAAATGGTGAGATCTAGTTCCACAACTTCCCATGGGAGTCAGAGTGTCATGTTCGTGTTGCCATAATTACTTTTCCCCTGGGAGGTTTAGGGGTTTGGATGCAACACTGTAAGCTAGCCAGGAAATAGGTCAAAAGCTCCTGATAGTGTGGGAAGACTTAGGCCCTCATTCCAACCCTGGCGGTCTCTGACCGCCAGGGCGGAGGGCAGCGGAAGCACCGCCAACAGGCTGGCGGTGCTTCCTGGGCTATTCTGACCGCGGCGGTAAAGCCGCGGTCAGAAAAGGGGAACCGGCAGTTTCCTGCTGGTTTTCCCCTGGCCCAGGGAATCCCCCATGGCGGCGCTGCAAGCAGTGCCGCCATGGGGATTCCGACCCCCTTCCCGCCAGCCTGTTTCTGGCGGTTTTCACCGCCAGAATCAGGATGGCGGGAACGGGTGTCGTGGGGCCCCTGGGGGCCCCTGCACTGCCCAGGCCACTGGCCATGCCACTGGCATGGGCAGTGCAGGGGCCCCCTAACAGGGCCCCACAAAGATTTTCACTGTCTGCTTAGCAGACAGTGAAAATCGCGACGGGTGCCACTGCACCCGTCGCACCCCTGCAACGCCGCCGGCTCCATTCGGAGCCGGCTTCATTGTTGCAGGGGCTTTCTCGCTGGGCCGGCGGGCGCTCTTTTGGCGGGCGCCCACCCGCCCAGCGGGAAAGTTGGAATGGCCGCCGCAGTCTTTTGACCGCGGGGCGGTCATTCGGTGGTGACCGGTCAGAATGACCGCCTTAGTCCTCCACATGTTTAGTTTTCCATTGTTTGTGAAAATCAAGTAAGTTCTGCAAGTAAGTATTTTGCAAAGTGGTTTATGTTTTTGTGAGGGTAGGTTTTTTACTTTTTTCGAGATATTCTGATCTGTGGGTAAGCAGTGCCGGAGACGCCCTTATATCATTAAGGGATAAAAATGAAAGGGCAATGGACATTTTGGAATAGTGGCAGGCCGGGGTTTTTATAAGTTTCAAAATTTTCCTTTTGTTGTGTTTTGGTCCAAATTTTTTATAACACTGTTATGTTTCACTATTTAGAGGCTGGTGCGCAGTAAGCCATTGGTGTTATTTGTTAATGCATTTTTCACATTTTGACTACCTGTGTGGTAGATTTTCTCTTATCTTTAGCAGCTTCTGCACTGACTTAAATGTATGCCAAATTCAGGTTAATTTTGGCTAAATGTGCTTGTTGGTGACTGGGGTTGGAGCGGTTCTAGGAGCTCAGGTCCATGTAGCCAGACATTTTCATTTCTTCTCTGGCAACGCCTTCCTCTCTTTGCTTGCTAACATTTTGTGAGTGTGAGGAATTATTCATTACTGACTTTTTCTGCAACCTTCAAAGTCGTTGGCTGGATAAATTGCAGCCTACACCTATTGTGTTTGAGATAATGATTTTTTAAAACAGCTTTCCATGTTGCTGTGCTGTTCTTTTTTTATTGTGGCTGTCTTTTTCAAACTCTTATTGTTCCTTTACTCACTGGTGGTATAAAGGCCTTGGATGTTGGCTCTGGCACATTTTGTGTACATATTTGTGAATTCATTTCCCTCAATTCATCATGCTATTGTTGGCGAGAGGGGTGCTGCAGCCAGGGCAAGCAGCAATGTTTTCTTTCTACTTCATTCTTTCTGCCTTTCCTGATCATGTGCTTGTCCACCATTTTGTGAACCAAGTGTGTGACTCATAGGTGGTGCTTTTGTCTTTGTTGTCCGTGCCGTCTGCCTTTCCAGGCCATGTGCTTGTTCACTATTTTGTAAAAGGAGTGTGTACCCCTCATCACTGATTATTAACCCCCGTATGTCGCTTCGAAACAACGTTTAGGAGCCCATAGATGTTTGCCTTAATTTTTCCTTTTTTCTTATATATTTCCTGTTATATGGGGTACTTGTGGGCTGCTTGGAATAGTCCATAGTATGTGGTTATTATTACCTTTAATTAATTTAATTAATAAACAACAGCATTTGCTCAGCTCCCAAAGGAACCCATGGGACCTGGATGGACTCTAGGTAATTTTGCTTTCCCATTGTTTGGATTTATTTTTCCATATGCTTTGACTCATGGATTGGGCCCTTTCTTTCCCAGAGGGTTCCCATGGGCCCTGCAGGGACAGCAGGTATTTATTACATAGTTTTTTGTTGATGATGGTCTAGGTAGTGCCCCATCTAACAAAACAGTAGGGAAAGGATTATCAAGCATTTGTGTTGTCCTTACATCTCACAAGATGACCAAAGAGCAATAGAAATGCTTCAGTAATATTTCCAAAGCTATGCAAAGGGCTATTTATGCCTCCTTGCATGTCTTTGTGAAGAAATTTAACACAACACAGCAGCTTGCGCTGCATTACGCTAAATTCCAAGCTGGGACACATTCTATTGGTGGAACATGAGAGTTCCCATGCATCCACCAAGGGATTTTGGTGCATTCCCTGATTTATTACATTTAGTCATCCTGGTTATGTGTCAAAATGCTGCCTTTCCCAGTGAGGCATAAATAGGAGAAATGTATTTCTCCTTGTTATTTCCTCTTTCCAGTTGTGCTGCATTTTGCAGCACACATCAAAAGAGGAAAATGCATCCAAGGATTGTTTTTGTGGAGGAAGGTATCCCTTCCTGTAGAAAAACAATCCTACCTACAACGCAAGCTCCCCTGCACAGCTGTGTAAGGGTGCATGCGTTGGTGCTAGATTGCACACTGTGCATCAGCGCAAGAAGAGAGCAGAAAAGCTCCATATTTTTGTAAATGTGGAGCATGTCTCCTTTCACACAAAGCAGACTAGCAACTACACATGATCATGTTATTGCTCTTATGATTAGTTGCATTTTGTCTGACTGTCTTACTTCTTATTTCTACTGCCTCCTGATGGATGAGACTAGGACTTAAATGGATAGATAACTGACATCAGGTTCCGAACCTTCTCTTCCAGGTCTACTGCCTACGCTGCTGACCAAAAGGAAGTGAAGAAGATTGCACCTAAGAGAGAGGTTCCTATCAAGACATTGACTAATAAGGAGAAGTCTATTGCCACCACTGGCATCAACTTCTTGTCCTTTTTACACTACTTTGTCCATTTATAGGAATTGGAAGCTCACCAATTTATTAGTGCTTGGCTTTCTCCATTCTTATTTAGTGAAAGGAGAGGAGTTTCTAGAAATTGTAAAGGCCCTTTGATCAAAATGGAAGGTTTTAAGCTGGACCTATTTTTCAACTGTTGCTGTATCATCCAGTGCTGTTATTGGTTGGTGACACAATGACGGACTACACTGTACAGTCCATCCATTTAAATCCAGACACATAGACCAGTTTCCAAAGAACTGACTACCTGTGTACCACTTCACATACAGTTTACTTCAAATGGGTTAAACAAAGGCTAGTTGTGGGTGCCAACACCAGGCAACACCATGGAGAGATCACAAATAGCGACTAACCTCATGGAAGAACTCAATCCAGAAGGCCAGGAATAGGCTGAAATGAGAAGTCTCAGTATTTGATTCCTTATTGTCATTATTATTATTATCATTGTTATTGTTATTATTATTATTATTATTATTATTATTATTATTATTATTATTATTATATTTTCCCGGCGTTTAACAATTAGAAACCCATCCAGGAATAAGCAAATACCTAAGGGTTGTAAAGTCCAATTTTCAAAGCTTATCTGAAAGCATAGAGGTTGCTGATGGGGCGAAGCGAGCTCAGCATGCTGAAAGACCGGCTGCCTGTACAAAGAACGCTCTGGTACGAATCCACACAACCTTCACATATTTGGCATTATCTGAGCGTAGAGATCTGCTGAGACTGTGGTGGTGTAGATGATGGTTAAGTTGAAATGATCGCATATGATGAGTGATGTGGCAGGTAAAGAGAGAGTTTTGCAGCTGCTGCCTGTATGTGATACAGGCGCTGAACAAGTAACAAGGAGCACCTAAACAGAAGGCATTACGATGTCCCAATCTCCACAGCATAATGCTTTGCACCAAAAGTGAGCAGAAATGAGTTGTTAATAAAGGTAACATATGTAAAGTGTCCTCATTACACCTAAGCAAATAAGGGAAGGTTTATCAACGTGACTGGAAAGAGATTTATCATTGTTCTTATAGGCTCCCAATGTTCGTACAGTTGTCCCTATAATCAGAGTTGAATTGTGCTCAAGCAGCTAAAAGTCCGCTGCCAAAGGACACAAAAGGATCCAGAGGAGCAGTTCATGACCTCGGTCTTGTCCCTCTTAAATTTGAGAGAGTTAGCACTGAGCCACTGCAAGATGTCACACATACAGTCGTGGAAAGCAGACATAGGGGAACAAGAAGTGTAGTCCAGTTTCAGAAATAAGTATCATCAGCAAACTTCACAAACTTTATGCCATGAGATCTAATTAATTTAGCCGTTGTCTTAGATACACATAATATAGAGAGAGGCCTCAGAAGGAGCCCTCATCTACAGTTCTGAAGGACAAGCAAAAAGGTGGTAAATGGATTACTTGTGATCTTCGTTCTAGAAAAAAAACAGCCAATGATAGAGCCGTTCTAACCTCTCTCTCCACCATTCTAGCAATCAATATGGCATGATTGACAAAGTCAAATGCAGCAGGCAGATCTAGTAGTCCTAAGAATACTTTATGACCTATATCTGCCACCATACGCAGATCGTCCAATGTTGTGACCAAGGCCCCTTTTGTTTTGTTAAGGGGACATAATTCAAAATGGGCTTCATCCAGTAAGGTATGCTCCTCCAAAAATCTGAATGATCTTTTATTCATGGAATTCTCCAATATTTTGCAAGGGAAGGGCAACACAGAAATTGATCCAAAGTTACTAAGTGCCAACACATCTGCTGCTGGCTGTATCAAAAGAGAAAGTGCATTTTTCCGCTCAGAGGGCACAGTGGCCATCTCCAGAGAATTATTACATATGGCTGCAAGATGTTGAGTCAGATAATCAGATTTCATTTTCTATATCCTAGGGGGAAGGTGGTGATATTGAAACACTCACTACTGGCAATGGCAGAAATATTGTCAAAGTCATGGCAGATGGATGATAATTCAGAATGCTATGTTTAGTTCATTATATCAACCTACATGTTCAGCATTTCCTCAAAAAAGTAACCCACGGTATACAGGTCATCTGTTGCAATAATTACAGACATTTCAATCATTCTTAGAAGCTCAGAAGCAGTTGAGGATCATTCCACCTTCTAATAGAGTCTGCATAAAAGCCCTGATGCAGGAGTCCCAACCTGTTGGACCTCCACCTTTTACATGCTGCATCTTCTGTTTGTGAAACAGAGGAAGTGTTGGTTTAACTGCTTGAATTAATGTCAGCTACTGGTAATTAATTGTGGCCGCAGCACTGGGAAATTGTTTTCTCACCCATCAAGCCACCGCAGATAGGAACCAGCCCTATTCAAATCAGCCTTGGGCCTACTCAAATAGGAACTTTCCAGGTGCCAAGCCAGGTTCCTTCTGAATAAGAATGCAAGCACCCCAGACTCATGTTGACCTATTTAGGCCTCATAATTAGAGTGCAGCTTGAATTTAAGAGCACAATGGGCACGGGACCCATGTGTGACCTTGATCCAGTTGGAGCAGTTGAGGTCTATCATTGATGCGATGCAACTGCTAAATCCATACAGATGGAGATTTCCAAGACATTCACGGACCTAAATGCTAGTACTGAGCAGCATTGCACAAGGGGGAGAAAGCAGACGAGAGCTATCTTTACTAACTATGGCCTGCTGTTGTTCTCTTCCCTGTCACTGGTGCCAATTAAGGTTTCCTAGTACCACACACACCTTTCCACTATAGTGCAAAGGTGCATGCATGATGTCTTTAAGTACAAATTACTATTCCGAGACAAGTTATTTAACATTTCATACATCAGATTTGTGCTGTACAGTGATGTATGTTTTGTCTGTTTCCTTCTCAGAATTTTCCTAATTTTCCCTATCAATACATTGATCGAATACCTAACCCTATTCCACCCAGTTTCGGGATTGATTGTGCTGAAAAGTATTTCCACCATCGTCAGATTTCACACACAGCAGGTAATATGGTTTAAGCAACTCTAAACCATTAAAAGAAAAGGGCAAAAATACTGCAAAGTTGCTCACTCCATGCCACTTACCGTGCCACAATGGTGCAGAAAATAAATTACAATTCTCATAGGTAGACTAAGGCTGGATAATGTGTATCTTTGTCATAATCTACATCAGCACAAGGAATCAAGCTGTTGAAGAAATCCCTTCCTAATTTATGTGCAGGTTTCTAGCTGTAATTCATGACTGATGAATTAATGAGTGAGTTAGGGTCTGATTTAATTGTTGGTGTAAAGGGTACTCCATTGCAACAACAATGTATTATGCTTTTCAACAATCTCATGGTCGCCTGCCTCATTTAGAATTGGGTGCACCTTCAGTGTAAGACAAGAGACTACTCCATCTCTGCCGCCTATACAAACGGCGGACGGACTGACGTAGTAAGTGCAATTGGAAAACTGGCTATATGCCCACCTTCCTAATTTAGATGGGCAGACTTATAGCCACTTTTCAGTGTTTCTCACTGCCAGGAAATACCTTGCAGTAAGAGGCATAAAACAGTATTCAATACCACCCCCTTTCTTTTTTTGTTTTGCAATTTTTTACTGAAAATTATAAACAAGAAAACATAGTTATGCATGACACTTGACATTGTACAAGTACATAATAAAGGAGCATAACCAGGGAGCAGTACATCAAAAATAATGATAATAATAATAATAATAATAATAATTATAATAATAATTATAATAATAACAATAATATCCCCCCCCTCAAAAGCAATATGCCCAGACCATAAACAGTAATGATAACCTCTGCAAAATTTTGCAGTGTCACTATGTCAGAAAACTGAGTGGTATGAGCGAGCATTTGTCATGGTGTGTGTAGGGTCTCCAGCCCTTGCCAACTGCAGGGAGAACCATGTAGTAGTAGGTGGCAAGGCTGTCCATAGTCGGTGGCACAAGGCTGGGCCCAGCACTAATACCCATGATGACAGTGTACCCAAGGGATCATGTGTTTGCTCTCCTGGTGGGAAAGATGGCGAGCACCCATAACAGTCCCAGGGCTCCGTGCACATATATAATGCAACTAGATGCAACAGTACGACAAAGAGAGGGTGGCGGTGTCCAATAAATAAATATTAAGCCTTAGACATTGGGGGCTGACATAGAATTGTAAAGACATAGAGGGTGGTCATGCATGTATGAGGGAAGGAAAGAGATAGAGAGAAAGGGGGAGGGGAAATAAGTAGGGAAGACAAGGAGCCGTATAGAGAGACGGGGTGGCGGGAGAGAGAATGGAAGGAGAAGAAGAGGGAGGGAAGTAGGAAGGAAGTTCCAGCAAAAAGGAAGAATAGAGAGAAATAGTATACGGGGAGGGGGTGGGAGAGAGAGAAAGTAGGAGAGAGGGAAAGAAAGGGAGAGCAAGCGAGTACCACCAGCAGGAAGGGTGGGGGGAGAAGGGAAGGTAGGAGAAAAAAAAAAAAAGGGGGGTTAGGGGAGGAGGACATAGAGGAAGGAGGGGGCGGGGTTTAATTATTTGCTAATTATTTGCTATTAGCAGGAAGGCGGTCAATGTTTGCAGGAATATCTCTGTTTTGTCCAGTAGGGTAGATATGGTATGTCCATGAGCAGCAGATTGGAACATTGCTGACAGCCATTCGTCGTGGGAGGGTGGCATTACCGCGCTCCAGTGTCGAAGGATACAAAGTTTAGCCACTGTTTGTGCTGTATACAAGAGGTGAAGTTGTATACAGGACATGCTTTGGATATCTCCAGTGTCATGCATTAGGAGCAGGGTGTTTAAAAGAGAGGGCGGCAAGGGTAAAATCTCTCTAAGTGTGACCCCAACTGCCTACCAATATGGTTGTATATTCGGACAGTCACATAGTATATGCAATAAATCATAACGCGGTGGGGACATCACCATCAAGTCACGTAGGGCAATAGTCCAGCCTCTCTAAGCTTCTGGGGTGTCCAGTATCAGTCATGTAGAGTCTTAAAAAGGCAAAATGTCATTCTTGCCTCCCGAGCCCCCCGTTCCCGTACCTCCAATAAGTCAGTCCAGTCTTCCATATTGTAGTCTACCTCCAATTGGGTTTGCTCTCGGGTCTCAAGGGAGGTGAGAAGGGGTAGAGAGAATATATGTTGATTCAAGAGGTTGTGTATTTCCGACGTCACTCACCGAAAGAAGCCCCAGGATCATAAATACTCAAGCACCGGTGAATGTTGTAGGGTCCACGGGTGGGTCCCCAAATGACTCTGGAGACAGTGTGAGAGTTGTCAGTATTACCAAAAACATTGATCAGGGAGACCAAATTCAACTTTTAACTCCCAGAACGATTTCAGCTTCCCTTTATGTAAGAGTTGGTCAATGGATAGGATACCTTTAGCCCACCAGACCCCCAGTCAATCACTTTCCTCCCTGTTAAGAAGCAGGTATTGCCCCAGAGTGGTGCGTGCGAATGGATCTGCGGATCTACTCCCAGAATGCGGTGAGCCCGTCGCCAAGAGTCCAGCGAGGTCTGTATAACTGGATGAGCAGGATGTGGCTGGGGGGGCTCTAGAACGATAAAGCAGATCCAGTCCCAGCTGCATTTTCAAGAGTACTTGTTCTGCCTTTACCCACAGAGGTGGGTCTGATACGTCTGGAAGCATGAAGGCCAACTTTGAAAGATGTAGTGCCAGCGCATAATGTTCTATGGAAGGTAATCCCAGTCCCCCGCATTCCCGCCAGGCGATGAGTGTAGCTTTGGAGAGCCATGGTCTAAGAGATCCCCACACAAATTTACGTATGCAGGCGTCAACCGTTCTGAGCATTGACAGAGGAACTAATAATGGTAACATCCCTAGCACATAAGTATACCATGGCAGAGTGACCATGCATACAGCTTGTACTCTTCCCCATGGGACCATTTTTCAAAATTACTCTTGGTACGGTCAAGCAGGGATTCCTGATTATCTTGTACCATGTGGGCTAAACCCCTATTGGCGAGGATCCCCAGATATTTAAGGCATGATTGTTTCCAGGAAACCGGAAGTGCCGTAAGAGCTGCGCTCGTGGTTACTGGGGAGAGGAGTAGAGTTTCACTCTTATCCCAGTTTATTTTATATCCTGATAGTGCCTCGAATTCTGCCAGGATATCTCGCAGCGCTGGAAGGGAACGTGAGAGGTCCATAACTGTGAGCAATATGTCGTCTGCATATAGATAAATTGTGGAGCATCCTCCAGGGATAGGGACGCCAGCTATGGTGGGTGACCATCAGATATTAGCTGCTAGTGATTCAACTGCCAATAGGAATAGCAGCATTGACAGTAGACAATCCTGTTGAATTCAGCGTTTGACAGAAAACACGTCAGAGAGGAATCCCCCACAACTGACCTGTTCCATGGGTGAGTTGTACAGCCATCAGACTTTGGCGATGAACCCATCACCTAGACCAAAGCGTTTCAGGGTCTCAAAAGATACCACCTAGCAATCCGGTCAAAGGCCGTCTCAGCGTCAAGGGAGAGAGCCACAGTCTCATATCTGGAGTTTCTGGTGGCCCAAAGTGTATGTGCTATGGTGCGGAGGTGACTTCTGGAGGAGAGTCCGGGTTCAAAACCCACATAGGTGTGATGGATCAGAGATGGGATGACTTTTTTGAGACAAGACGCCAAAATACTGGCCAGTATCAAAACATCTCCATTAAGGAGGGAGATGGGAGGATAGCTGCCACATAGTAAGGGGTCCTTCCTTGGTTTCGGGAGGATCACTATCCACGCCCTATTAGAAATAGGATATAAGGATCCCGTATTTTTTGTATCCCAGAAGGCTTCATAGAGGGAGGCCACTGTATCTACTCCAGTCCATTTGCGCCCTCAGAAAATGCAGCTACTCGCTCATGATCCTCTCCCGTTTTGGGGATATAGAGGGTTTGATAAAAACGTCAGAATGTATCAGCTATATCTTGTGAATGGGTGAAGGGCGTCCCGACAACATCCCGGATGGCAGGTATGGCAAGAGCTGCCTCCTGGTGATGTAGCTGGGCTGTTAGCAGCCGACCTGCCTTTTCTCCCTGCTCATAGTGTCTACCTATTATCGTTTGCAGGATGTACTCTGCCTGGGATGTATATAATTCATTGAGTACCATATAATTGCGGGTTTATGTTGCTATTAATCCTTCTATTTCTCATTGGCGAGAGCGTCTCTGGGTGTTAGCAAGGGCTGCGTCTCTCATACGTTGTCCTCTGATTGTCGCCTTTGCCGCTGCCCAAAAGACTTGAGGAGAGGAGAACCTCTTGTCAGTTATATAGACAGAAACATGGGCACGTATTTGATCTTTACCTTGTGGCGTATTATAGCGTGATAAGGTCAGACGTCATGGTTTATGACTGGAAGAAGCCAGGCCCACATCTAGCGCCAAGCTAACAGGGATGTGGTCGGAGATCCAATATCCGGGAGTCTCTGACCATGGAGACCAGTGTATGAGAGATGAGGAAGTAGTCCAATCAGGACTGTGCCCTGTGAACAGGCGATATAAAAGTGTATTCTTGGTCAGCCAGATGTGTTAAACGCCAATGATCTACTAATCCATTGAGATTACGTCTCCCCACAGTGCCCTATCTGCGTTGTTGCCAATATCCAAGCTGCCTGTTCTGAGGACTGGATCTCGGGCCAGGTTCCAATCCCCACCCAAGAGGTATTGGGAGGTACCAATCTCTGTTAAAAGGTGGATTAGTTGTAGAAAGAAGGAATGTTTGGAGCCCGTAGGAGCGTACACGGACCCAGTGCAACCCAATGCATAGTGTGCAACCTCCAATATTCAGTTTGGTAAGGATATATCGGCCATCCAGGTCTGACCAAGATTGGAGCACCTTAAACTGCAAGGAACGTTGAAGAAGAATTGTGACGCCACATTTGCGTAAAGAACCAGAGCTTCCCAATGTGGACGGCGGGCTATAGAGCACTTTACCTACCCAGTCACAGCGCAATTTTTGGGATTTCAAGGATGACAGATGTGTTTCCTGCAAGAGGGCAATATCTGTGTGTTTGGATGGCGAATAAGGGAGGACTTTCTTTCTTTTGATATAATGTGTGAGACCATGAACATTCCATGATACTGCCATCAATGGCAGAGTGGTCCCCATGCTAGAGGTCGTCATGTGGGTCGCAGGAGTAAAAATGGGCCCTTCTGGATCTAGAAAACACAGGAGGGTGTCTCGGACTTTCTATGTCAGGGGAATTGCGAAGGAGAAAAACAAAAACAAAAACAAACATAAAAGGGAGTGGGAAGGGGAAGGCAGGGAAATGATCTGCGGTCGTACTCAAAAGATATAAATCAGTCATGGGGGGGTAGAAAAGGTGGTAGAGGAAATGGAGAGGAGAAAGGGAAGGAAGAAGAGTGAGCGAGAAGACAGAGACTAAGAGAGAAGAAGAGAAGGGTAGAGAGGGGGGCCTAACGGTTATAATAAGCAGTAGAGCCCAAAAGGACCGGATCTGTGGACTGCGGGTCTAGACCTGTGGAGCCTGTACGATTGGCCGGGAGGGCTCCTTTCCGGGGGTAGGTCGTGCACAGGAAGCCGCTGGCATAGCATATTCGTAATCATGATCTAGGATAGATTGTATGCAAGTAGATATGGAAGTGTGTTAGCGTGAAAGCGCCAGGATCACAGGTGAGGGTCCCAAGGCGGGGAGGGGGGGTGTACATGATATAGCCTGGTACGCAGAAGAGCAGGTGGTATAGAGTGGGTGTGGGGTAACGAAACCTATGATACAATAATGGTCATAAACAATTTTCGATTACATTTGTAGAATCCGGGGTGCCTAATCAGCCCAGTTCCAACCTTAATTTAAGCATGAAAAAACAATATAAAATAAAAGACACAGGGGGTCATTCCGACCCTGGCGGGCCGGGGACCACGGAAGCACCGCCAACAGGCTGGCGGTGCTTCCTGGGCTATTCTGACCGCGGCGGTAAAGCTGCGGTCAGAAAAGGGGAACCGGCGGTTTCCCGCCGGTTTTCCCCTGGCCCAGGGAATCCTCCATGGCGGCGCTGCTTGCAGCGCCGCCATGGGGATTCCGACCCCCTTTCCGCCAGCCTGTTTCTGGCGGTTTTCACAGCCAGAACCAGGATGGCGGGAACGGGTGTCGTGGGGCCCCTGGGGGCCCCTGCACTGCCCATGCCACTGGCATGGGCAGTGCAGGGGCCCCCTCACAGGGCCCCATACAGATTTTCACTGTCTGCTTTGCAGACAGTGAAAATCGCGACGGGTGCCACTGCACCTGTCGCACCCCTGCAACTCCGCCGGCTCCATTCGGAGCCGGCTTCCTCGTTGCAGGGGCTTTCCCGCTGGGCCGGCGGGTGGCCTTTTGGCGGTCGCCAGCCGGCCCAGCAGGAAAGTTTTAATGGCCGCCGCTGTCTTTTGACCGCGGGGCGGTCATTCGGCGGTAACAGCATGGCGGGCGGCAACCGCCGCCCGCCGCGGTCAGAATGACCGCCACAGTGTGGAATTTATGAAATAATACATTATGGGTTTAGGCCCTGTTAACAACTACATTCCGCTAGGCTAGAAAAATCTACACTTCATCCTGCATCTTACATGCTGCGTGATACATTCAACAAATCACATATTCCTCCAGATATTCTAGCAGGACCCTGGTACGCCAACGGAACGATAAGCAAGTAAGTAGCGATAGAGAAAGAAAAAGAGGGGGAAGAAAGAGGGAAATATAGGTCAGAATGCGGAGAAAAGGAAACAACCCTATAGACCTGAGTGCAGAGCTAGATGTATCTTGACCAGCTAGTACGTCTGAACTATATTCTAAGTAATTTACACTTAGGATATGGTAACTAACAATTAACACAATGCAGTAAGATACTCATCTGTCCGCCGATACTGAGGTGCGCCTAGTCATAAATAATATCGGTTTGCAATCGCAGAGTCCGGAGTGGCTATTTAGTCCAGTTCCAACATCAATTTAAATATGAACAAACAATATGAAAGATGCATCGTGGAACTTTTAAAATAAGACATTGTGGACTTAGGCCCCATTTATAACCTTATTCGGTTTAACTGGAAGATTGTACACGCTGTACCCTATGTTTTACATACTATGGCCCTCATCATGACATTGGCGGTAAGTGATAAAGTGGCGGAAATACCGCCAACAGGCCGGCGGTAACTACCGCCAAATTATGACAATGGCGGTGAGAACACCCATAGACAGCCACTGTACCACAACACCCACCAGGGCGTTAACACCACGCACGCCGGCGGTCGCCATCAACAGCCAGGCGGAAAACAAAGTACCGCCCACCATTTTATGACACAGCAACCCGCCAGGATTTCCAGGGTGGTACCAACGCCATCAAAAGCCTGCCGGAAACAGAACACAGAAAACAAAAGACTCACCAACAAGTACACAGAGGATTCCGCTGCCGCCATGGAATGGGAACTTCAAGTCTTCCCAATGCTCTTCTACGCCATGCTCCACCTGGAGCACCAATGTGACGAAGATGACGACGGTAAGTATAACCGCCTAGCACACAAGGGAGGGAGGGAGGAAAAGGAGAGTGACACACACACGCACAACGCACACCATTCACACACACACCATACACACAACCAGCTGCATACGTAAACGAATGGCACATGACACACGGCACAATAAAACAAGGACCAGATTTCGAAAGTCCTGAAAATGTATTAGCAAGGGAAAAGCCACCTCATGAACCAGATATGTACAATTGTCCACAAAGGGACAAAGCCCAGTCCAAAGTACAAAGGGCCCACATGGCCACAGGTCACAGTCCAAGGCCCAACTTGTCTCCTGACATCAACTGCACAGAACTCTGCAGGGGCATCATTTTGCAAGTGGGCAGGC
The DNA here is from genome assembly GCF_031143425.1 of Pleurodeles waltl. Taxonomy (NCBI): domain Eukaryota; kingdom Metazoa; phylum Chordata; class Amphibia; order Caudata; family Salamandridae; genus Pleurodeles; species Pleurodeles waltl. The sequence goes on along the minus strand of NC_090447.1, from coordinate 1,447,509,415 downwards.
ACCTCAGGGGGGTGGGGGGTGGAGGGCACCTCAGCCAAATTCTGGAACTTTCACACTGGTTCTGGAGGGGGCTCCATACCCATTTCTCTGTGCTGGGGAGTGCAAGGTCACAGTCTCTTAGCTGGGTGAATTTCCCACAGGTTTTGGAAGGGGCTCCTTGTACAGCAGTCCCAGGAGGGTAGCCTACATGCCCTCTGCTGGAGGTGAGGGCTGCAGAGTGTCAGCAGGTGAGGGTGCCTTCTGGGCAGCCTCCGCTGCAGGTGAGTGCTACACTGTCTCAGCAGGTGAAAGTGCAGCGTCCAGCGAGTCCCTCAGGATGCAGTAATGCCAAGAGTTGCTCCTCCCATGCTGTGAGCTGCGGGGGAGGAGGTGAGGGTCTACTGCCAGTCCTCTGTATGGCGAGTTGGTCCCTTGCTTCCATGGAACGTACCTTCCCCTGTAGGTCATTCCACCTGTTCCTGATGTCATCCCTTGTTCTTGGATGATGTTCCACGGCGTTCACCCTGTCCACAATTCTCCTCCATAGCTCCATCTTCTTGCAATGGATATCTGCTGTACCTGTGCTCCAAACAGCTGTGGCTTTACCCTGACTATTTCCTCCACCATGACCCGTAACTCCTCATCTGTGAAACAGGGGTGCCTTTGTGGGGCCATGGGTGTTGTGTGGTGTGTGTAAGTGTGTGGGTGGTGTAATTGGTGTGTGTAGTGTAGTGCTTGAGGGATGTATGGGTGTGTGTGTAGTTCTCGCAGTGGTCTTGATGTCTGTCTGGTGGTGGTGGTAGCAATGATTTGTATTCATAAAGGGTTGTGGGTAATGTGGGTGTGTGTTTTATAGTGGTGTGAGTGGGTGAGTTTGGTGTGTGTATGGGTGTTGTGTGTGTTTTTTTAATTGCCCAATGTTGTGTTGTTTAATATTTGGGTATCCATTCTGAGCGTGGCGGTGTGTACCGCTAATGGTTTACCACCGTTGAATGTCCGCTGTGATGATTTGTGGGTCATGGTGTGGTGGGCATTGCTCTGTTGGTGTAATGGTATGGGTGTTGGTACCAACAGTTTACCACTGACCTTTGGGCTGGCGGATTTGTGTAAGTGGCTGTATTTTGTTGGTTTGGTGTGTGTGTGTCATAATATGCCGAACAGATATTCGTCACCGCGGCGGTATGTTGCGGGCCGTCACCGTGGCAGTAAGCGTTTTTTACAGCCAATATCAGAATGAGGGCCTATGTGTTACATTCAAAATATCACATGTTCCTGCAATTGTTCTAGCTGGACCCTAGCATGTCAAAGGGGCGATAAGAAGGAAGGTAGGGTAAGAGAGGGAGGTAGGAAGAAGAAAAGACGTAAAGGTCAGAATCTTGAGAAAGAACAACGCTAGAGACCTAGACTGAAAGATAAATGTATCTTGACTAGTTATTAAATCCAAACTAGAATTTAAGTACATCATGACATAATTAACAATTAACACAATGTACTCATCTGTCCGCCGATAATGGGTTGAGAGTTCCACAGCTCAATCAAGCCTTCCGGGCAGTAAATGTTCTGTGCCATCATCGTGGTGTCAGGTGAGGGCAGGAAACGGTTTTAGAGGAGAGCGAGATTTGTCTCTGTCTGACAGCTGAGTATGATGCACCACCATCTGTAGTATTTGATTTCTGTGACCATGGACCCTCACTAGTCTCTCTGGATCCCTGCCTCTGAGGTGAAGATCATCATCATGGTGGGATCCTACTTCCGGGGTGGCTGAAGGAGGTGGCGTATCCTTATTGCCAGTAGCCTGTCCTGAAAGTTGGGTCATAGGAGTCTTATCCATTACTTGCGGAGACAAGGTGTCCAGAAAGAGCCGTAAGTCCTCTGGTTCATAGAAGTCCCTGGAAATTCTGTCTTTGGTGACCCACATCCGGGCGGGGTCAAACAGACCATATTTCACATCCAGTTAACGTAGGCTAGGTCTGAGTGATAGAAATGCTTTCCAACGGTTGTTGGTCTCCTTCAAGAAGTCCACAGTGATGCGGACCTCATAGTCTCCTGTTTGGAATGGTCTGTGAGTTCGGACCACAAGGAGCATTTGACGGACCTGCCGGAGGCGCCTGAGACAGGAAATGTTTGGACGGGGTCTGGATGCTCCATCCAGTCGTTTTGGGCTGAGTCGGTATGCCATCTGGAACTCCAAGGGTGGGTCAAAAGTTAAGCCCATCTGTGTGGGGAGGGTTGGCCACAAAAAGGTCTGAATAACTGTCCCTTCTATTTGCTCCTGGAATCTGAAAAAACTGACATTGTCTCTGCAGCTCCTGTCCTCCAAATCAATGAGCTTACTGTGGAGATACAAAAGTTCTTGGTCGCGGTCTGGAGTGGTGTTGAGATGGTCCTCCACTGTCGCTACCCTCTGTTCCAGTCCTGACACTCTAGTCTGGAAGCCTGCAATGTCCAATAGTATGGATTTCATCTCTGTGGCCAGCGAGGATATAGCGGAGTTCATGCTCTCAAGTCTGCGCCCCACTACTGTAATTTCTTGAAGTATGTGGTCCATTGTTGCTTTCTGTGCCAGATTGGCTGTGGAGTGGGGCAGGTCCGTTGGTTGCAGTCCTTTGGCAGAGGACATGGTGCATGCGTGGTGGAGGGCTTCGGAGAAGAGGAGTTGTTTTGCTGGTTTGCCACAGGATTTACCTGCTGCTTTGCCGCTGGGAATCTCTTTAACAGCATTACCATATTGGTACTGCAGGGTCAGGTCCCTACGGCCTCGTCCCTGGCTTTCTTGCTTGCTTAGTCTGGCGTCCAAAGAAGATTGATCAAGATGAAGGGAGGTTGCAGAGGGCCACACTGGTCACAGCACGACCAGTGTAGGAAGCAGGGTATAGATAAGGGAAGGTGTGCAGGCATTGTGGGTTATCCGTAGACCCGAGTCGCAGAGAGCCCCCACCTATGAGCTCCACTCTCCTCATATCCCCTCCGTCAAGGTATCCTCACCCTATCACTGAGCCTCACTGATGGTATCGTATGGGGAGGAAGATAGCCAGAGCCGGTGAACAGTGATATCCCTGAGCGATCGCGGGACCAGGGTGCTCGTAATGGACCTTTGGTGCAATGGCCCACATATTGTAGGTAATGAGTGTATGACCTCAAAACGATGGGCAGAAGAAGAACACTGGAGGCTACTCCCAATGAGGTGATGCTAGACACGTCGCAGTAGGGCAGTTCGCTGTCCACAGCTACAAATTTGCTGAGGAGGGGGTTAATCCTGTTTAGGGGGGAAGGGGTCCCCCTATTAGTCCAGAGGCATGCTGTGAGGTTCTAGGGGGGTGCCTAACGATCACTCTCACACGCGCCCCCCTAGTTGAGGGCAATCCTCTGACATTCCATATCTTCAAGTGGGGCAGCCAGAGCCAGGGGAGGGGGAGGAGGAGGTAGACCCGAGTGTCTCTAGGATCAGCACAGACATTTCACCTTCACAGATGTGGGAGGGCCACAGAAATGTCACGTCTTCTCGTCGTTCCCCCATTGCAGCCAAATCCTCCTCATATGGCTGTAGGCCAAAACAGACTGCCGCAGATGGAGTTCCGTTGGTGGGAGAGGAGAGTAGATAGTAAGGGTCACCGGGTAAGAGATGATTGGAGGGATCCTCGGTTCAGCCGCTTTGCTGGTAGTGACGGTGGCAGGAGGTCCCTAGTACCGCAGCCGGCCTGAAGAACACCGGGAGCTCCGTTTCCCTGGTAAGCAACGGCACTGCTGCAGGCCGCAGTCTAGGCCCCGCCCACCCCATCCGGCATGGTGCTGCATACAATGTCAAGTGTCCTGCTCGCATCCCCCGTCGGGGCGACACTCAGAGAATCTCCTGAAGCTGAGAAGCCACGCAGCCCACCCGGGTGTCCCCTCCTCCGTCTAGGGCCCGCTGCCTCTCGGAGCTCTGGGATCAGGCTGCCATTTCTGCTTGTGGCCAGACCACACCCCCAATAACCCCCTTTCCATGAGAGGCAACTTCTGCAGTGAGTGGGGCATTGTCAATCCAGTTTTGACATTTTCTTTTTGAAAGTCGAAAAAAGTTGTAACTTGGGTGTACGGCTCCGTTATGTTCACAGTGATGTCCATCAGATTTACAGTGCATTTGCAGGAACAGAGTTGATGACAGAGATGTCCTCAGGAGCAGCGGACATCTCTAAATATGGCTGATATCCTTGCAGTACTTACTTCCTCCACCAAGATCTAAATCACTTCCTTAGTGTGTACACTGTACTGATTTATGCTGGCCTCTGTCATGGATATTCCACTCACATTATGTTGCGGAAGCCTTATTTATTGTGATATCTTTCCTTTTTGGGCCTGTTAGGACTGTCAGCACTTGGGGCCTGATTTAGATATTGGCCGAGGGGTTACTCTATCACAAAGGTGACAGATATTCCATCAGCCGAAATCTAAATCCCATTATATCCAATGTGAGTTCGATTTTCGCAGACAGGATTTCCGTCACTGTTGTGACAGAGTAACCCCTCCACCAATATCTAAATCAGGCCCTTAGTTCCTTTGAGAAACCCCCTGCATCAACTGCTACTCACAAATACTGAGGAAAGCGGAAGACATTCCTCCTCAGGTGAGGAGGAGGTAGTGGTTTGGGTTCACAGGAGGCAGCGTAATGAGACATCTATTTCATTGGTAATATTCTTTGGTGGTTACTGCCAGAGGGGGCATCAGTACACAGCTTCACTAATAAAAATAATCATAGCTGTTTAGTAGGGTCAGATTTCAGACCCTGATTACAGGAGTGTGAGGGCCACATTGAGGTTGGCCTGGCAACACAGCTCATATACACAGGAGTAGAGAGGTAATGAATCTTCTTTGTTCTATGTTATAGCCAGGATTGGGGCTGAACCTCTTTTGGTAGGAAGTAGGGATGTGCGAAATTCACATAATTTGCTTGTGGGTAACCATGCAAACTTTTTGAAACATTTTGTAAAATTACACATAACTACACTCAATGCAAATCAGGCACTTGGCACTGTGTTTTAGCACTAATGTGTCCCAGCATCCAAGAAAGACATGAGGATGTATTTGCACTAAAAACATTCTGAAAGAACACAAAAGCACAGGGAATAATGGCAGATTGAATTATGTTGTACTCGCTGTTCCTATTTGTTCGCAATACATTTTTTTTCAATGAATGTGACATCTCCATTAAATTTTTTACAATGAAAAGCACATAAGTACGTAATGTACCATGATAATGTAATTTTGGGGATTTTGTGTAACATGAGTAACGTGAAATTAGAGAGATTATGCTGGCATAAGGCACATTTTATTAGGGCCTAATAGGAGGGCAGCTCTTCCATAATTTACTAGTTATTCCATAAATTTACAAACAGTAAAACAGACTACTAAGTTACTAAAGGAAGAGACAGCTATGTGTGACATAAAAATATTTACTGAAGAAAACAGCCACCTACGCTACCCTCAACAGAGTCAACCTTTCCATAGAAATACACAATTTTACTCTACCCCTCCCAAACTATTTCCATCAACTCCACTCACAACAGACTCACACATAAACCTAAAGATATACACTGCTTTCTACTCCACCACCTCCAACCACAACAGACCTACGCCTTCCCTAAACAGCGCACTTGATAGTTTCACAAATTATCTCACCTACACCACTCACAACAGATATACATCCCCTAAAATCGCACCACTAAAGCATCTCATTTCTATGTCCTGCTGTCCTTTCCTAATCTCCTCCTATTCCTGCCTGAGATCACCTAGGGCCTTAAGGACAGTTGTGGAGGAGGACCTCCTGGATGTGACCTCAGGGGTGTTATAATTGGCTGATGGGGCGCAGTAGAGGTGTTCTGTTTCAATTGCCTTCTGCAGCTGCAGAATTCATCAGCTAGCTGGGAAGCTGACAGAGTTGCAGCTGCTACTTCCTCCTTTTCCTCCTGGTTCCCCAGCTGTCAAAGGGCACCGCAGTGGCCTCACTTTTGGCCTGCCTCACCTGAGTGAATAACTCAGCTGGCCTTTTTTTGCTGTGGGTCCTACTCCTGAGGCAGGACTACAGATGAAACAGTGAGATGAACTGAATAAGAAAGGACACAAACGGTATCTACTGCAAGCAGTTTGTTGTATATTCTCAGTCAGTTCACATGTAAGGGAGCGAGTGAGTATTCCTATGTTAAATAAAGTTGACTTCAGTCCAAACCTTATGCTAGGTTTGGGTTGAGCTATGGGCTACTTTTACTTGCACCTAACAGAAATTAAGACTGTACAGCTACAGCTCCACAACCTTTGACATCCTCACTCCCAGGCTGCCTGCAATCACACTAGGAGAAACATGACTCCCTGTTGAAAAGATTTTTTTTGTTATAAGTACCATCATCAGGCACAACTTGGCATCCACTCCTGACCCCCTCCCTGCCTTCATCCACCAGTCACTCAGGGCAAACAAAACTCTCCATAGGCCTAGTTTATAGAAACCTTATTTAATGCCCTTATTTGTTAAGAATCTTAATTGACTTCTTATTTGTGTGTACTTTAAATTGTTTATATATTTAAATAGTTTACTGTATAAAAATATGTGTTTTATATATATGAATAATATGTTAGATCTGTTTTAATTTGATTATTTTCTTTTTGTGATCTATTGAGCCCTGCTAGACCTGTCAACCTTAAGGTAGTCTTTCCCGAAATCTTTTGCCTTCTCCCCTACTGTTTTGCTGAACTTGTTTTTTTTGGCCTTAGGACTCTGTGGACTTTACCACTGTGTTAAATGTTTGTGTTCACTCCCTAAGACACTATAAAATTGGCTTACACCTGATTGGCATATTTATTTACGTCCTTAGTAAACTGGTATGACCTTATAACCAGAGCTGGTAAATTAAATTAATTTAAATTAAATTAAATTAGTGGGTCTACAGCACTTATTGTGCCATCTACTGAGGTAGCCCATTAAAACATGTCTCAGGCCTTAACATGTTTCAGGCCTCAAGGAGCAGACTTTCCCAGAGATTGATGCAGTTGCTGTAACACAAAAGGACGTATACCCATCTAAATGAAAATATTTTGGTGTATACCATGTCTCATGCAAATAATTTTCATTGAAATTCATGAGAACATTAAGTCCTGTGCCATCAGTAGGCTTGCTTATGAGTCCTGCAATATTGCAACTTATAAGCTGTAAACGGTTAGAATGAAAAGTGGTGGGCATTGTAGCTCTACATTTGGTCTGTCCCATGTATCATGTGTTGGCCAGTTGTTGCTGTTTGAGTCAATCACAGTTTTCCAAAAATCTCAAACTTGTTAAATGTCTATAATGAAAAATTGGGAGGAGCATATTTGGCTTGATTGCCTAGACAAGAAGTCGTCGAAAATTGCCAGCAACTACTACTTCAGGCCTATAAAAAAACGTACGGATAAAACCATGATGAAAGAAGGTAAAGTAATTTATGCATTACCATAGAACTCTGTAATCATACAGCCACCCGGGATCTATTGTTATTTATTACAGCACAGGCACCAGCAAATACTTTTTCCTCATTCCAAATCCAGCCCACTCTTTTACATATTTTGATATATTGAGACAAGCTTGTCTCCGTAACAGTGTGTCTCCCCACCCAGTGGGTAACTTTGTTTTTCAATTGTGAAAAATGTTTGTGTATACCATCCTTCAGATGGGCACATTTCCTAAAACAAAGACATGAGGAGTGGCCTCTGGTGGTAATTTGATGATAACACCTGGCCTAAAAGCAAAAAAAGCCTTGGGACCAAAAGCAAATATATCCTCACCCTATCAAAAGGACTCCACCAGCCATATTACGACCTGTAATACAGTCTGGCACTGTCCTGATGACGGGGTGCTGCTGGCGGCAGAAGTGCCTGTTTGTGTCCAGTTCCCTGCCAGATGACCTCCTCGCCGCACAAGGTAAGTTGATGGTCCAACAGGGGAGGTGGGTGGGAGGGTGGGGGATGTTGTGTGTGTGTGAGTGGGTGTTGTCTGCGTGTGTGAATGTAAGTGTGTATGCATGTGTGAATGTAAGTGTGTATGCATGTGTGTATGCGTGTGTGAATGGGTGTTTGAATGGGTATTTGAATGCTTGTGTGTATGCGTGTGTGAATGGGTGTTTGAATGAGTGTATGATTGTTGAAGTGAGTGCGTGTTGGAATGTTTGTGTGACTGCGAATATGGATGTGTGTGAGTGAATGCGAGTGTGGATGTGTGTGAGTGAATGCATGTATGTAAGTGTAGGTGAATGACCATGTGGGATGCATGTGGGTGTGTGTGCATGTGAATGTATATGGGGATTGGGATGGGGGAGGAATGGTGTGCTGTTATGGAAGGGGGTGCTGTCCTGGAAGGGGGGTGGGGGAGAGGGTGCTGGTATTGAAGGGGGGTTGGGAGGAACTGGGTTTGAAGGGGGTTTTGGGGGAGCCATCTGCCAGTTACAGAAAATAAATTTACTGTCACCTTTAGCCTTTTCACCAGGGTTTTCGTGGTGGTGCTACTGCCGCAGAAACCCTCGTGTAAAGCTGACTTGTTATACCGCTGGTGGTTTTCAGTGGACCACCGGGTCTGATATGCTAATCTCCTATAGCACTGTCCAACCGCCTTGCGGTACAAGAAGGGATGTGGCGGATTGGCAGAGGCCAACCCGCCACACTCATAATGTGGTGATCTTCACTCCCGGCCCGTCAGGGGTGAGACCGTTACTGTGGCCCTGACGGTCTTCTGACCACTAGGGTTATAATGAGGGCCAAAGTTTGTAAAGCATTCAAGCATCACAAAACAGTAATTAAATAAAACACTAGAAACAGTTTAATAATTGAAAACCAATTTATGAAAATAAGAAATATTTTTATCTTTAATTTGACACCAAAACAAATTAAATCAGATAAGGGGAACCGGAGATATGAATTTTTAAAGAATTAGGTGGTCATTACGAACATGGCGGTCTGGACCGCAATTCCGGCAGTGGCGGTAATTTCCGCCAATGGCATAACGGTCCAGACCGCCATATAATGAACTTGGTAGAACCGCCGCAGATGAAACGCCACCACTGCCAGGCTCCCACCACCAGGCAATCTGGCAGTGCCGGCGTTTGAGATCCAAAAGGGCAGCGCTGCAAGCAGGGCTGCCCGCCGGATAATGAGTCTGATTCCACCAGCCGGGATCATAATGAGGGCCTTAGTGTTTTTTTTGCACTAAGAAACGAATAGCTCCAATCTGGTCATCTGGTTGCACCTTGACCGAGGCAAAGTCAAAGTTTAAACCTGACAGCAATGGAGAGAAAAGAGAATTGTGGAATGGAAGAGAGACATAGGAATCTGCGCTCACAGTAAGTCACCAAATTTGCAGTAATTATCATAAATAAGTGTATACACGGTGCTCCTGGCAGGAGGATCCTCCACACTCCTCCTAAGTTTCTATAAGGAAACAAAACCTCTGCAAATAGAAGTCAAGGCACTCGTGAATAAAAGTTCAATCAACCATGTATTCTGTGTCTTGATATCTTGTTCATAGTCATCCAGCATAAATCGGACCAGGATACAATGCAAAAGGTTCAGTTTATTCTTGAGATGAAGTGTCCATTTAGAGCAACAACAGCCATGAAGTATCCATTTAGAGCAACAACAGCCAACACATGTTTCGTCCTATGAGAAAATTAATCTCAAAGACTTCATCAGGGCTTATACAAATATTGTGTATGACCACAGTTCATGAAGTCTACAAAAGCTCTCCTGGCATCCTAACCGATATACCATGCTGGGAGGCAAAGTCCAAATCCTGGCGCATATTCTTACACAGTGTGTGTACACACCTGTAAATACCTTCATAAATTAAAAGGAGAAGGACCACATTCCTTGTCTCCTGCGGCGCTCACATGTGTCGTGGAAGAGGTCTGACAGCAATGGAGCCCTGCTGGCCACAGCAAGCGGGAGGCCTCGGTCAAAGGTTTACCTTCAGACTTTCTTGAAGATTTTCTTCAGCGGGACGAAGTGGCCAATCCAATCCGACCTCCCTGGACTCCTTTCCTATACGCGTCGCAGGAGACCTCAGTGAAGATTTCTTCATTTGGACTTAGACAATTTTTCGAGATGAAAATCCTTCGACCGGGCCAAATCTGAATCTTGATCCGACGTCCCTGGAGCCCTCGTCAGAAATACTGTGCGGGAGGTCCCGATCAACTTTCTATGTTCAGACTTAGTCACTTTTTTGGAGATTTTCGTCAGCGGGATGAACCTGCAAGTCAGGCCGGTTCAAGGTTGAGGCAAGCCGGCTAGAGTCATCGTGGCGGGTTTGTCCCTCTATGGAGCTTTAGCCAAAAAGTTCACCAATCTTCTCCAAACTCCTGGATCCTCTTCCAGAAGGTCATTAAAGGTCTTCTTAGAGCCCGGAGCTCACCCCAAGTTTCCAGAAGTTCTGAGTTGCTCATTGAGGGTGCAGACTCCAACTCCCAGAATGCACCTGCCACAAACTCCAAAATGGCCACTGGACAGTGGTCAGCTGGTCAGTTTCTTCAGGATTTGATGCACAGGACTCTGGTTTGCTATTTTTCACCAGTAGCAAACAGGGAGTCCCTCCTTGAACCAGTTGAAGCCAGGCAAAGTCCTTCTTGTGGTGAAGTCCAAGTATGCAGCTGGTGCAGTTCTTCAGAGTGCAGTGTCCAGGTGCAGGTCAGACCTTCTTCTTCTGATGTTGTTCCTTGTAGGGATCTGAGATGTGGGTGCAGCTCTGCCATGTTTATCCTTGCTCTTGGGTGAAAAATAGGGGTGTACTGGGTATCCAATCACAGACAGGCTCCTTCCCCCTTTGATGACCACTTCCTGGGAAGTGTGGCAAAAATCAATCCCAAGGAGCAACATTCCTCAGAAGTCCAACATGGCTGAAAGTGATTTTTGGAGGATATACCTGGCTGAGCCCACCTACTGGTGTGGCTAAAAATCCTAAACACACCCCTCTACTGCCCTCTCCGAATCTAATCAAGAGGGTTCTCAATTGTCTGGGGTTGCAGGATGTGAGAGAGGTGCTGGGCTGCTCCAAATGTCCTTCCCTGCCTTTGAAGACCAGTTTGGCTGCCCTCCCTCCTTCCTGCTTCCCTATCTGCTGAGGCAGATCTCCCCCAAGCACATCCTTTGTGTTCAGCCCAGGCACCTTCACACCTCAACAAAGCAGTCTGGCCAGGCTGTCAGAGGCTGGCCAATCAGAGAAGGGCACTACAGAGCTGAAGTTGGCAACTTTCAGGTAGAATTTTAAAATTCTTTACCTGAACTAGTTCTATTAAATCCAACAATTGTGAGTTGTGGGATTTATTATAGCAATTACTTTGATACCAAACCTTAGGTATCTGACACTTAAGGGAACTTTGTTAATTGAAATAAGGTCTCCCCATTTTAGCCTAAAGAGGCCATTCACTACAGTGAGGGAAAAAGTGGTTTGCGTCGCTGGAATTCACCTCACCAGGGCTCATAAAAGGATTGTTATAAGGTCCCTGCTTATAGTTACATGGCAGCCAACCCTAGGGCACATAAGGTACACCTTAGGGGTGACATATATATAAAAATAAGATAGTTTAAGACTTTGGAAGTACTTTTAATTCCAAAGTCGAATTTGCATATATTGTTAGTTTAAAAGCAGCCAGTAAGGCAGGGCTGCCTTTAAAATGACACTGGCACCTCAGCAATGCACCCATGGGTACACTACCTATGCTCTGGTCCCTAAACCTACATGCCCTACCATATACTAGGGACTTACATGTAGGTTGATACTGCCAATTTTAATTAGTCTAATTTGAATATCCACTTTATACAGGGCACTGGCCCTGGGACTGGTAAGCGATACCCAGGGGACAGCCAAGAGTCAGTAACTGCCAGTATCTGTCCAAAACATTTGGGGGTGACCAGGGCAAAAAGGCGATGTGTACTAACCTACACTCTGATATCCCTGATCATCTAAGTGGAAAAATGTGAGAAGGCCATCTGTGTTGGCATGGGCATTCCCAGGTCTATATTCCACTGTGAAGTCCATCCCATGTAGGGAAATGGACCACCCGAACAGTTTTGTGTTCTCCCCCCTCATTTGCATTATCCATCTGAGAGGTCTGTGGTCAGTTTTAACTGCACTGAAAGATTCCAACCCAGACAAGACTCTGTTCACCAACCGTTGGAAGGTGGCAGGAGCATTTGTCAGGCCAAAGGGCATCACTTTGAACGGAAAGTGGCCCTCTGGTGTGGAAAATGCTGACTCCTTCTTAGCTCCTGGACTTTAGGCAATCTGCCAGTATCCTGAGGTCAGGTCAAATGTACTCAGGAACTTGGCAGCCCCCAACCGAACAATGAGCTCATCAGCTCTAGGTATTGAGTGAGCATCAGTCTTGGTGACTACATTTAGACCTCTGTAGTGTACTCAGAATCTTAATTCCTTTTCCCACCTTGGGGATTGGGTTTGGGTACCAGTACCACTGGACTGGCCCAAGGATTATCAGTGGAGAAGTGTGGCACAATGGTTAGAGTGGCAGAACCTGATGCAGAGCCCTGGCCTGGGACCAAGGTTCAATTCCCGTCATGGCGGGTTTTGGGCTCAATTCCCTTGGACCAGATAATTCTTACCTTGATCCTAATCTAATTAATGGGTCCCACTCTGTAACTCTGGGCAATAGCTTGCTTAATCTCCACAACAACCCTGACAGTGCTTGGATTCCTGGGGGTGCCCAGGAGTGGGTGCCTCACAGGGAAAAGCCAGGAGGGGTTCCACAGCGGTATGTGTACAGTGCCTTGAGACCCTAATGGGTGAGTAGTGTGCTATACAAGTGTGAACTTTACAGAGGGCTCAATTACCTTGAGATCCGCCACCTTAGCTTTGGTGTTGTCCTAGACCTGGTCAGACAGCTTGCTCTTGACCGGTAAGCTGTCACCAGTGTCAATATCATGGACACACCAATTGATGAATCCAGGGGTCAAAGAAAACAGACCAGAAAACTGTTCCAAAACTTGTCTGCAGTCTTTTTGCTGCTGGGTTTTTAACTTGTGAGAGAGTACCACTCTCTCCACTGACCCATCTTGTGAATTTGTTGTAGGAGGGTGGCCTGGTTTGTAGTGGGTACCTCTGGTACTTACACCTTGTACCAGGTCCAGTTATCCCTTATTAGTGACATGTAGGCTGTGTCTAGAAGCCAGGCTCTCTAGAGGTAGCTGTGGATGAGCAGCCTAGGCTTATCTAGGAGACATGCAAAGCTCATACAATACCACTGTAGTCACACAGTACTCACACATATAGAAGGAAATATTCAGTGTTACAAAAATAAAGGTACTTTATTTTGGTGACTGTTGGACTTTTTGCCTTACGCAGGGTCTCCCCCAGTCTTTTTGCCTCCTTCCTCCTGGTTTTTCTGACCTCTCGCTGTTGGCTCTAGGACTCCGAGCACTTTATCACTGCTGACCAGTGCTAAAGTGCAGGTGCTCTCCCATCTAAAGTTGATATGATTGGCTTATACCTAATTGGCATATTTAATTTACCTATAAGTCCCTTGTACAGTGGTATCTCTATACCCAGGGCCATTGAAGTAGACTTTCAAAACCTGTCTCAGGCCTGCTAGCGCAGGGCCTGTGTGCGCAGTTTTCTGCCACGGGGGCCTGGCCCCAGCGGGACGAAGTGGCCAATCCAATCCGACCTCCCTGGACTCCTTTCCTATACGCGTCGCAGGAGACCTCAGTGAAGATTTCTTCATTTGGACTTAGACAATTTTTCGAGATGAAAATCCTTCGACCGGGCCAAATCTGAATCTTGATCCGACGTCCCTGGAGCCCTCGTCAGAAATACTGTGCGGGAGGTCCCGATCAACTTTCTATGTTCAGACTTAGTCACTTTTTTGGAGATTTTCGTCAGCGGGATGAACCTGCAAGTCAGGCCGGTTCAAGGTTGAGGCAAGCCGGCTAGAGTCATCGTGGCGGGTTTGTCCCTCTATGGAGCTTTAGCCAAAAAGTTCACCAATCTTCTCCAAACTCCTGGATCCTCTTCCAGAAGGTCATTAAAGGTCTTCTTAGAGCCCGGAGCTCACCCCAAGTTTCCAGAAGTTCTGAGTTGCTCATTGAGGGTGCAGACTCCAACTCCCAGAATGCACCTGCCACAAACTCCAAAATGGCCACTGGACAGTGGTCAGCTGGTCAGTTTCTTCAGGATTTGATGCACAGGACTCTGGTTTGCTATTTTTCACCAGTAGCAAACAGGGAGTCCCTCCTTGAACCAGTTGAAGCCAGGCAAAGTCCTTCTTGTGGTGAAGTCCAAGTATGCAGCTGGTGCAGTTCTTCAGAGTGCAGTGTCCAGGTGCAGGTCAGACCTTCTTCTTCTGATGTTGTTCCTTGTAGGGATCTGAGATGTGGGTGCAGCTCTGCCATGTTTATCCTTGCTCTTGGGTGAAAAATAGGGGTGTACTGGGTATCCAATCACAGACAGGCTCCTTCCCCCTTTGATGACCACTTCCTGGGAAGTGTGGCAAAAATCAATCCCAAGGAGCAACATTCCTCAGAAGTCCAACATGGCTGAAAGTGATTTTTGGAGGATATACCTGGCTGAGCCCACCTACTGGTGTGGCTAAAAATCCTAAACACACCCCTCTACTGCCCTCTCCGAATCTAATCAAGAGGGTTCTCAATTGTCTGGGGTTGCAGGATGTGAGAGAGGTGCTGGGCTGCTCCAAATGTCCTTCCCTGCCTTTGAAGACCAGTTTGGCTGCCCTCCCTCCTTCCTGCTTCCCTATCTGCTGAGGCAGATCTCCCCCAAGCACATCCTTTGTGTTCAGCCCAGGCACCTTCACACCTCAACAAAGCAGTCTGGCCAGGCTGTCAGAGGCTGGCCAATCAGAGAAGGGCACTACAGAGCTGAAGTTGGCAACTTTCAGGTAGAATTTTAAAATTCTTTACCTGAACTAGTTCTATTAAATCCAACAATTGTGAGTTGTGGGATTTATTATAGCAATTACTTTGATACCAAACCTTAGGTATCTGACACTTAAGGGAACTTTGTTAATTGAAATAAGGTCTCCCCATTTTAGCCTAAAGAGGCCATTCACTACAGTGAGGGAAAAAGTGGTTTGCGTCGCTGGAATTCACCTCACCAGGGCTCATAAAAGGATTGTTATAAGGTCCCTGCTTATAGTTACATGGCAGCCAACCCTAGGGCACATAAGGTACACCTTAGGGGTGACATATATATAAAAATAAGATAGTTTAAGACTTTGGAAGTACTTTTAATTCCAAAGTCGAATTTGCATATATTGTTAGTTTAAAAGCAGCCAGTAAGGCAGGGCTGCCTTTAAAATGACACTGGCACCTCAGCAATGCACCCATGGGTACACTACCTATGCTCTGGTCCCTAAACCTACATGCCCTACCATATACTAGGGACTTACATGTAGGTTGATACTGCCAATTTTAATTAGTCTAATTTGAATATCCACTTTATACAGGGCACTGGCCCTGGGACTGGTAAGCGATACCCAGGGGACAGCCAAGAGTCAGTAACTGCCAGTATCTGTCCAAAACATTTGGGGGTGACCAGGGCAAAAAGGCGATGTGTACTAACCTACACTCTGATATCCCTGATCATCTAAGTGGAAAAATGTGAGAAGGCCATCTGTGTTGGCATGGGCATTCCCAGGTCTATATTCCACTGTGAAGTCCATCCCATGTAGGGAAATGGACCACCCGAACAGTTTTGTGTTCTCCCCCCTCATTTGCATTATCCATCTGAGAGGTCTGTGGTCAGTTTTAACTGCACTGAAAGATTCCAACCCAGACAAGACTCTGTTCACCAACCGTTGGAAGGTGGCAGGAGCATTTGTCAGGCCAAAGGGCATCACTTTGAACGGAAAGTGGCCCTCTGGTGTGGAAAATGCTGACTCCTTCTTAGCTCCTGGACTTTAGGCAATCTGCCAGTATCCTGAGGTCAGGTCAAATGTACTCAGGAACTTGGCAGCCCCCAACCGAACAATGAGCTCATCAGCTCTAGGTATTGAGTGAGCATCAGTCTTGGTGACTACATTTAGACCTCTGTAGTGTACTCAGAATCTTAATTCCTTTTCCCACCTTGGGGATTGGGTTTGGGTACCAGTACCACTGGACTGGCCCAAGGATTATCAGTGGAGAAGTGTGGCACAATGGTTAGAGTGGCAGAACCTGATGCAGAGCCCTGGCCTGGGACCAAGGTTCAATTCCCGTCATGGCGGGTTTTGGGCTCAATTCCCTTGGACCAGATAATTCTTACCTTGATCCTAATCTAATTAATGGGTCCCACTCTGTAACTCTGGGCAATAGCTTGCTTAATCTCCACAACAACCCTGACAGTGCTTGGATTCCTGGGGGTGCCCAGGAGTGGGTGCCTCACAGGGAAAAGCCAGGAGGGGTTCCACAGCGGTATGTGTACAGTGCCTTGAGACCCTAATGGGTGAGTAGTGTGCTATACAAGTGTGAACTTTACAGAGGGCTCAATTACCTTGAGATCCGCCACCTTAGCTTTGGTGTTGTCCTAGACCTGGTCAGACAGCTTGCTCTTGACCGGTAAGCTGTCACCAGTGTCAATATCATGGACACACCAATTGATGAATCCAGGGGTCAAAGAAAACAGACCAGAAAACTGTTCCAAAACTTGTCTGCAGTCTTTTTGCTGCTGGGTTTTTAACTTGTGAGAGAGTACCACTCTCTCCACTGACCCATCTTGTGAATTTGTTGTAGGAGGGTGGCCTGGTTTGTAGTGGGTACCTCTGGTACTTACACCTTGTACCAGGTCCAGTTATCCCTTATTAGTGACATGTAGGCTGTGTCTAGAAGCCAGGCTCTCTAGAGGTAGCTGTGGATGAGCAGCCTAGGCTTATCTAGGAGACATGCAAAGCTCATACAATACCACTGTAGTCACACAGTACTCACACATATAGAAGGAAATATTCAGTGTTACAAAAATAAAGGTACTTTATTTTGGTGACTGTTGGACTTTTTGCCTTACGCAGGGTCTCCCCCAGTCTTTTTGCCTCCTTCCTCCTGGTTTTTCTGACCTCTCGCTGTTGGCTCTAGGACTCCGAGCACTTTATCACTGCTGACCAGTGCTAAAGTGCAGGTGCTCTCCCATCTAAAGTTGATATGATTGGCTTATACCTAATTGGCATATTTAATTTACCTATAAGTCCCTTGTACAGTGGTATCTCTATACCCAGGGCCATTGAAGTAGACTTTCAAAACCTGTCTCAGGCCTGCTAGCGCAGGGCCTGTGTGCGCAGTTTTCTGCCACGGGGGCCTGGCATCTAAACTTACTTGCCAGGCCCAGAACTCCCCTTTTACTACATGTAAGTCACCCCTGAGGTACGCCCTAGCTAGCCTTATGGGCAGGGTGCCATGTATGTAGAAAGGCAGGACATGTGCCATATTGCACGGCCTGTCCTGGTAGTGACAAACAGCCTAACTTGGTGTCTCACTGCTGTGAGTGCTGCCTTCTCATAGGATTGCATTAGAAATGCCCTGCCTTATGTGTAAGGGGTATTGTCTGATTTATGAGGGGTAGCGTAGGCGTGTTTGGTATGGTTGTGATGGTGATAATAAATGCTGTTTACTGGTGTGGGTGTATTTTTTATTACTATCACAGAAATGCCACTTCTAGAAAGTGCGCATTTATCTGTGCTTATGACTCTGGTGTTTTGCAGCTTGTCTCCAATCCACGTCTGGTCAGAGTGACAGTTTGGGCTTTGTGCATACTTTTCAGACAGCCTGTACACAGGGAGGGTGGAGGTGTCACAGAGGTGCATCTGCATACTGAATAGACTTCCTGGGCTGAGAGAAGGGAGAGGCGGGGCACACCTACATTTGGAAAGGCTGTGCCCTGGCCTCACACAATAGGGTTGTTAACCCCCCACTGATGTTTGGAGCCTGTGCTGAAAGGAGAGAGGTTGCACTCCCAGAACCAGTTGTAACTGGCTGGAACCTCCTCTCCCTACCATTGTAAAACACTGTAAGAACTGACTATAAGTACAGGGGAATTTTCCCCACAATTTGGAGACGTTTTGAACTTACCTGGAACTGGACACAGATTTCTGGAAGGACTCACCAGGAACCGCCATGGACTGCTGCTGCTGTGCTGACCTGTGACCTGCCTGGTCATTGAGAAGGACTTGCCACTAGCCTGCACCCCCTTTGTGCTGGCCTGTTGTTGGGCCCTCCATTTGTGGGCCTTTTCTAGGGACTCTGTTCCCCAGGGGCAGGGTGCTGTGGCCCCTGACCCCTGTATTGACCCTGAAACACGAGTAGTGCTTCAAATGCTTGCCCAAATTAGCGCTTGGGAAAGCGCTTCTTCTTTAATCTGAAAACACTCTCCTTCATGCCCAAAAGACACCACCGCGACCCGGGATCCTCCAAAGGAATAAAGCGCTTTGTGAAGTGCTTTTGCTGCTGTGGGAATCACTGCCGCGACCCGGGCGCTAATCGTTTTCCCTTGCGTTGAGGACGTGCTGCTTCTTGTGCCCCGGGGCACCAACAAAATCGAAGATAAGAAAACTGGAGCAAGCGTGCTCCTAGCGGTGCCCCCGGAGCAGGGATTGCTCCGAGGAGCGCCCCTGGGGGACCAGAAGGCCCTTATCTGGGCCCGGAGTGAAGCCGGAGACGAGCAGGAGAGGCGGAAGCCTCTCACTGCCCTGCCGAGCCCAGAAGGGCTCTCTGTGGGATCGCGGGTGGGCCGAAGCCTCGCCGGAGGCTCACCCCGCACCGCCGGTCCCTGGCTTGGCCCTTGTGTGGGCCAGTACTGATTTCTTTGCCCCCCCCTATCGTGGAGGGCAAGTTAATGCCCGGGGGGCCCTACAACGGTCGCGTGTCCCAGGAGGAACCCGCCCCTTACATGGAGAGTGTGCATGGCGCCCCCTCCTTTTGGCATTCTCCCTGGATGGTGGCCCCCCTCAGGAGGACCGGTGGAGGTCCGGGGGGGTCCCTTGTGTTTGCAGGGCCCAGGAGGGGCCCATTAGGAGTACCGAGGGGGTGTGTGCCACCCCCCTCACCCAGAATTGTCAGGAGGCCCCCGTTTTGTGCAGAGGAGCACCGGGGGGCCCCCTTCTTTTCATTCAATAGGCACTGAAGGTGCCTTCTTCAAGTCAGGTACTTAAAGGACCAATATAATTATAATCGAAGTTCTTTCTAAAGACTTTGCTGAGTGATATATATTGCCTGCCTGTTCTATGATGATTTTACATATATGTGCAAATGTTCCTTTTATGGGCATGACTTGCTAATATGTTTCCATGACTTGCCATATGTTTTCTAATGTTCCTGCTATGGGCGTTTTATGATATTCTTATGACAAGTGTTCTAATGTGATTACTTGTTTCCTGACTACTGCTTATGTTGTAGAATACTGAGTAACCTGTGTGTTATGTGTGACTACTGCTAATTTGCAGATTAACTAATGTGTAACGTTCTGACAACTGCTAAGGTAGCAGGATAGTACTGATATGTGATGTTTGGTCTGATAATTGTGTTGTGTACAATACAGTATATTTTCATATAATCTGGTGTTGTGTTTCCTTTGCGGTGGGGATATTGCGTCACGTGTGTTTGTGTGTTGTGCAAACGCTTTACACATTGCCTCCGTGTTAAGCCTGACTGCTCGTGCCAAGCTACCAAGGGGGTGAGCAGGGGTTATCTTGGACGTGTAACTCCCTTGCCCTGACTAGAGTGGGTAGGTTTTGCCTGGCTGAGGTGCATACCCTAGCCAACCAGAAACCCCATTTCTAACATTGGTCATCAGCGGTGAGGATAGGACTTGCGCTTGCACAATACCATTGTGACTCATTATTTCACTACAAGGATTGCGTTTAGACCATCACATGTTTGGCTTCTCTTAACTTTCTCTCTTTGGTCATTTTTCCTGTTTTCAGTTCTCACGCTTGGGTATTGTGTTTGTCACATTTGAGTTATTTGTACCTTTTCAAGATGGGGCTTACCTTTGATTTAGAGGACCTGCCATTTTACACACAGGAGGAATTAGAGGGGTTCTGTAGAGAGAGAGGGCTGCCTGTAGAAGGGGACCTCAGGAGATCTCTGAATTTCTTTAAAAGGTTTGTGATATATACCCAGGGAGGGAGTGTGCTTAGGGGGTACCCAGAGGATCCTGAGTGTAGCGAGGGTTCCCAATGGGAGGGCTCCCAAACCTCATCCCTAGAGAGTGGTAGAGAGACTGATCAGGAGGGTGAGAATGACCGGTTGGGAACGTCAGTTGACAGGGAAGGCCCCAGTGATAGGGAGTCCCTTGCTGGGTCCAGTGTAAGAAGCAAGGCTACCTCTCATTCCTTGATGCCTGATGAGCTAAGAGATAGGCGGGAAGAGAGGGACCTGAAGTTGCAGTTAGCATGCCTAGCTGTTGAGGAGAGAAGGGCTGAGGTAGAGAAGGCCTTAGTACAGGAGAGAATGGCAGAGGCAGAGAGGGCCTTTGCCAGAGAAAGACTTGCTCTAGAGCGCAGTCTGAAGGTTCTGGACTCACCAGCGCTGCAGGTGGAGTCCAGTGGTGGCAGCAATGTACAGTGCTGTAGCAAAGATGTTCCTCACATACCCATAGATCTGGTACCTAGGTTCCAAGAGGGGGGTGACATACGTCAGTGGTTAAAGGAATATGAGAGGGCTCTGGTAGAGCGCAGGATCCCTGAGAAGGATTGGGGAACTGGTCTAGGGAGCTTTATTCCTGAGGAGGGGAGGGATGCCCTACTGACTCTAGAACAGAGCGACAGGGAGGGGTACTCCACTGTAAAGAATGCACTGATTGTGAAATATGCTTTTTCTCCTGAGGAATACAGAAAAAGGTTAAGGGGTGGTAAGAAACTGTCCCACCAGTCTTGGGAGGAGTTTGTGGAGGATTGCTGCATTGCACTAGATGGATGGGTGAAGGGTAGCATAGTAAACAATTTTGAAGGGCTGTTTAATCTGATTGTCAGAGAGCACCTGCTTCGTTGTTGTTTTTCAGAGTTGCGCCAACACTTGTCAGTGTGTGAGCTCTCTAACCCCAGGGAGCATGCAAAGGAGGCAGACTTCTGGTTGCGTACCAGAGGGTCTGGTGTGGCATTAGGGGGTGTTCCTAATGAGAGTGGTCTAGGTGTTTCCCAAACAGGTGTGGTGGGAAAGGCTTGTGTCCCAGGTAGGTCCCAGTGTATTGGGGCAGGTAAGGCACCCCATGTCCAGTCTCAGATGAGAGGGAATGGAGTTGGGCTGAGGCCCAGGGTACCCGAGCTCCAGTCCCAGGTCCTAGAGGGTTCCATGAGTGAACGCCAGGAGGTGAGCCTAGCTTGTGCCGTAGGGCCAGCTGTTCAGAAGGATCCCATTTTGTCAGTATGACTTAGGCGGGTGGCTGGTGATAGTGTTCCGCCGGTTCTGTTGTCTAGTGGTCTCACTCCAGAGTGGAGGAGGCGTAACTCCAGGTGTAGGGTAGAGAGGGGGCTGCGGGCCCCAGTGGAGAACCTGGAGGGTCAGGGGTCAGCTCTGAGAGCAGAGCCCCCCAGGAATGACCTTGGTGAGACCATTTCTGGGCTGAGGGGAATCCAGACTCTGCCAGATGGGCAGAGGTCAGGAGACCTGCGCCAGCCAGACTCTTGTGTGGCCCTTGGGGAAGGTGTTTCCCTGGTGGGGGGTAGGTGTGCCCCCCAGGAAGTCCTGGTGCGCCAGGCAATGGTTCAACCGCAGGGTGGTGACTCTGGGTTGGATGATCAGGTTCAGGGGGTAAACTATGACCTGATGGGGAGTAGGTGTGCTCCCAAAGAAGTCCTGGTGCGCCAGGCAGTGGTTCAACCGCAGGGTAGTGACTCGGGGTTGGATTGCCAGATTCAGGGGGTAAGCTCTGATCTGGTAGGGAGTAGGTGTGCTCCCAAGGAAGTCCTGGTTCGCTGGGCAATGGTCCAGTCTAAGGGTGTCGTCCCTGGACTAGATAGACAGGTTCAGGGGGTAAACTCTGACCTGGTCGGGGGGGCAGTTAGTGTGCTCACCCCCGTGTGAAACTTCTGGTGGCTTCTCCCGAGGTGGGGAGATGCAGGACTCTGGAAGTGGGGTTCAGGGAGGGGGAAGCCCGCCCTGGACCCCGGTGCAACGCAAGGGTGTCGTCCCTAGGTTGGGTGGTCAGTCGCCAGGTAGTGATCCTGGGCTGGTGAGAGAGTTGTGCAAGGTTGCTGTACCCAGCACCCTGGCAAGTGTGGATTCTGGTGATACCCCTACTAGGAGAGGAGGGTGGGATCCTAGACTGAGGGGTAGAGGGAGGAGAGCCTTGCCTAGGTTGGTGGATCAGTGGCAGGGTAGAGCCCCTGAACTGATTGGAAGTGGAGTGGAGATAGGTTGCTTTGCACCTGGGGCTACCACCCCCCACTCGTTATGGTTTCATAGACCAGAGGCCCCTAGATGGCCTGGGTCCTGGTTCTGGCCATTTGCAGCTAGAGAACCCCCGTGGGTTGGTCTAGGCTGCCTGGGAAGCATTGACAGAGAGATCCAAGTGGAGTCAGGAAGGCGTAGAACTGGAACATGCCCCTACTGTTGTGGGCCTGGGTCCTTGTTCTATTGCCCCTATCAGGGAAGTACATCAAGGTATTAATTGTTCTCCCCTGGCTTTTGGCTGGTAGGGGATTGTGTTGGACTTTTTGCCTCACGCAGGGTCATCCCCCAGTCTTTTTGCCTCCTTCCTCCTGTTTTTTTTGACCTCTCACTGTTGGCTCTAGGACTCTGAGCACTTTATCACTGCTGACCAGTGCTAAAGTGCAGGTACTCTCCCATCTAAAGTTGGTATGATTGGCTTATACCTAATTGGCATATTTAATTTACCTATAAGTCCCTTGTACAGTGGTATCTCTATACCCAGGGCCTGTAAATTAAATACTACTAGTAGGCCTGCAGCGCTGCTTGCGCCGCCCACTGAAGTAGACTTTCAAAACCTGTCTCAGGCCTGCTAGCGCAGGGCCTGTGTGCACAGTTTTCTGCCACAGGGACCTGGCATCTAAACTTACTTGCCAGGCCCAGAACTCCCCTTTTACTTCATGTAAGTCACCCCTAAGGTACGCCCTAGCTAGCCTTATGGGCAGGGTGCCATGGATGTAGAAAGGCAGGACATGTGCCGTATTGCATGGCCTGTCCTGGTAGTGACAAACAGCCCAACTGGTGTCTCACTGCTGTGAGTGCTGCCTTCTCATAGGATTGCATTAGAAATGCCCTGCCTTATGTGTAAGGGGTATTGTCTGATTTATGAGGGGTAGCGTAGGCGTGTTTGGTATGGTTGTGATGGTGATAATAAATGCTGCTTACTGGTGTGGGTGTATTTTTTATTACCATCACAGAAATGCCACTTCTAGAAAGTGCGCATTTATCTGTGCTTATGACTCTGGTGTTTTGCAGTTTGACTCCAATCCACGTCTGGGCAGAGTGACAGTTGGGGCTTTGTGCATACTTTTCAGTCAGCCTGTACACAGGGAGGGTGGAGGTGTCACAGAGGTGCATCTGCATACTGAATAGTCTTCCTGGACTGAGAGAAGAGAGAGGCGGGGCACACATACATTTGTAAAGGCTGTGCCATGGCCTCACACAATAGGGTTGTTAACCCCCCACTGATGTTTGGAACCTGTGCTGAAAGGAGAGAGGGGGCACTCCCAGAACCAGTTGTAACTGTCTGGAACCTCCTCTCCCTACCATTGTAAAACACTGTACGAACTGAATATAAGTACAGGGGAATTTTCCCCACAATTTGGAGACGTTTTGAACTTACCTGGAACTGGACACAGACTACTGGAAGGACTCACCAGGAACCGCCATGGACTGCTGCTGCTGTGCTGACCTGTGACTTGCCTGGTCATTGAGAAGGACTTGCCACTCGCCTGCACCCCTTTTGTGCTGGCCTGTTGTTGGGCCCTCCATCTGTGGGCCTTTTCTAGGGACTCTGTTCCCCGGGGGCAGGGTGCTGTGGCCCCTGACCCCTGTATTGACCCTGAAACACGAGTAGTGCTTAAAATGCTTGCCCAAATTAGCGCTTGGGAAAGCGCTTCTTCTTTAATATGAAAACACTCTCCTTCATGCCCAAAAGACACCACCGCGACCCGGGCTCCTCCAAAGGAATAAAGCGCTTTGTGAAGCGCTTTTGCTGCTGTGGGAATCACTGCCGTGACCCAGGCGCTAATCGTTTTCCTCGCGTTGAGGACGTGCTGCTTCTTGTGCCCCCGGGGCACCAACAAAATCGAGGATAAGAAAACTGGAGCAAGCGTGCTCCTAGCAGTGCCCCCGGGGCAGGGATTGCTCCGAGGAGCTCCCCCGGGGGACCAGAAGGCCCTTATCTGGGCCTGGATTGAAGCCGGAGATGGGCAGGAGAGGAGGAAACCTCTCCCTGCCGTGCCGAGCCCAGAAGGGCTCTCTGTGGGATCACTGGGGGGCCGAAGCCTCGCCGGAGGCTCGCCCAGCACCGCTGGTCCCTGGCTTGGCCCTTGTGTGGACCAGTACTGATTTCTTTGGGCCCCCCCTATCATGGAGGGCCAGTTAGGGCCCGGGCTGGCCCAACAACGGTCGCGTGTCCCAGGAGGGACCCGCCCCTGACACGGAGGGGGTGCGTGGCGCCCCCCTCCTTTTGGCATTCTCCCTGGATGGTGGCCCCCCTCAGGAGGACTTGTGGAAGTCCGGGGGGCCCCGTGTTCGCAGGACCCAGGAGGGGCCCGTTATGAGTACCGAGGGGGTGTGTGCCACCCCCCTCACCCAGAATTGTCAGGAGGCCCCCGTTTTACGCAGAGGAGCGCCGGGGGCCCCCCTTCTTTTCATTCAATAGGCACTAAAGGTGCCATCCTCAAGTCAGGTACTTAAATGACCAATATAATTATAATCGAAGTTCTTTCTAAAGACTTTGCTGAGTGATATATATTGCCTGCCTGTTCTATGATGCTTTTACATATATGTGCAAATGTTCCTTTTATGGGCATGACTTGCTAATATGTTTCCATGACTTGCCATATGTTTTCTAATGTTCCTGCTATGGGCGTTTTATGATATTCTTATGACAAGTGTTCTAATGTGATAACGTGTTTCCTGACTACTGTTTATGTTGCAGAATACTCAGTAACCTGTGTGTTATGTGTGACTACTGCTACTAATGTGTAACGTTCTGACAACTGCTAAGGTAGCAGGATAGTACTGATATGTGATGTTTGGTCTGATAATTGCGTTGTGTACAATACAGTATATTTTCATATAATCTAGTGTTGTGTTTCCTTTGTGGTGGGGATATTGCGTCACATGTGTGTGTGTGTTGTGCAAACGCTTTACACATGGCCTCCGGGTTAAGCCTGACTGCTCGTGCCAAGCTACCAAGGGGGTGAGCAGGGGTTATCTTGGATGTGTAACTCCCATGCCCTGACTAGAGTGGGTAGGTTCTGAGGTGCCCTAGCCAACCAGAAACCCCATTTCTAACAGTGACACACATATAAAAAATACCATAAAGACTATACTCCCTTAGGAGGTAAGTAATGCACAAATTACATACACTAGTATGTAGAAATAGTTATAAAAACAGTTAGAAAACAGTGCAATTACTGAAAATCACAGTAGTTAGAAATGTGCATAGGGGAGCACAAACCATATACTAAGAAAGTAGAATGCGAAAGTCGGTCTACCCTCTAGGCAAGTGTAGTGTGTAGAGGGGAGCTGTGAGTACTAGAAAACCCCAGAGGTAAGTACTAGAACCTGCCCAGTGCCCAGGAAAGTAGGAACAAAACACAACTTTCCTAGAACACACACAGACATGAAAAGAAGGATTATGCAGGAACCAGAAGAGAATGCAAAACATCAACAGTAGATTCCTGGACCTGAGGACCTGTGGAAGAAGGGGACCAAGTCCAAGAAGCACAGAAGAGACCAGGGAGAACAGGAGACCCTGCTCACCCAGATGAAGGTGCAAAAGAAGAACCACCGGTGAAGAAGAATAGTCAGTACTGCACCCAAGAAGACGAAGTTGGGTTCCTGGTTGATACAAGTGATGTCCATTGCCGGATGGAGGATTGCAGTCTGGTTTGCGTCACTTGAGTCTGCCAACAAGCCTTGGCACACGCAAAGCTTGAGGTTAGTGGAAAATGGTGCTGCCCGGGACCAGGAAAAACCAGGTGGACTCTACCCAGGAGGGGGAGTCGAAGGGGGCTCTCAGCAGACCAGGGAGCACGCACAGCATGATGACAAAGGCTCCCACGCCGTTGGAGAAGCATTCAGGAAGCTGTGCTTTGCAGGATATGGTAGGGAGCTACAAGATGCACAAATAACTTTGTGGAAGGATGCCAACAAGCCTTGGCAGCTGCAAAAACATGCGGTGCACAGCGGTACTGTCTTGCAGGGGGAGGCAAGCTCTTACCTCCACCAAAGTTGGACAGTTGGACGTGAGGACCGTCAGAACCACTTCAGTCCACCACCCTGATGCAGTATCCACGCAGCTCAGCAGGAGAGGGGATCCACGCAGCCGGTCATCATTGCAGTTGGTGGCTGCTGAAGGAGAGGAGTGACGCCTTCACCCCAAGGGAGATTCCTTCGCTCTTCTGGTGCAGGCTGAAGACGGGCTGTCTTCAGAGGATGCACAACCGTGAAACAGTTGCAGTTACTGGAAGGAGCTGAAGATACAATGTTGCGGAAGGCGTCTTGCTTCTTTGTTGTAGTTTATTTTATAGTTTCTGGAGGGTCCAGATGCAGTTTCTTCAGTGAGAAGTCGAAGTGGAGGATGCAGAGGATTCCTGCTGGTATTGTATTGTAATCTGACTCTGAAGAACCACCCAAAGGAGAGACCCCAAATAGCCCTGAAAGGGGGATTGATCATCTAACCAGGTAAGCACCTATCAGGGGAGGGCTCTGACATCACCTGCTGGCACTGGCCACTCAGATGCTCGCAGAGTTCCCTGCCAACCTTGAATCCAAGATGGCAAAACCAAGGGACACTTTGGAGGAGCTCTGAGCACCACCCCTGGAGTGGTGGTGGACAGGGGAGTAGTCACTCCCCTTTCCTTTGTCCAATTTCATGCAAGGGCAGGTACTGGGGGTCCCTGAACCATTGTAGACTAGATTATGCAACTGGGGCACCAAATGTGCCCTTCAAAGCATTTCCAGTGGCTTGGGGAGGATACCCCTCCCAAGCCTGTAACACCTATTTCCAAAGGGAGAGGGTGTAACGCCTCTTCCAAAAGAAATCCTTTGTTCTGCCTTCCTGGGCTTGAGCTTTTCAAGCAACAGGAGGACAGAAACCTCTCTGTGAGGTGGCAGCAGCTGGGGCTGCCTTGAAAGCCTCAGAAAGCTGTAATGGCAGTACTTGGGGTCCTCTAAAGTGCCCCCAGAGTGCATGGGATCATACAACCAATTATTGCTAAAGCATTGGTTATGATTCCTACTTGTTTGATACCAAACATGCCTATGTTCGGAGTTACTATTATGTAGCTGGACATAGATAGTGACATGGTATGTTCAGTACACACATAAAATGGCATCCCCGCACTCATGCAGTCTGGGAAAATTTACTTACCACTATGTAGCTGGACATAAGTAGTGACCTATGACCTATGTCCAGTACACAGTCCGGGAAAATGGTCCTGGAGGTTGTGGAACACCTCTGCTAGTGCAGGGGTGCCCTCGAATACAGGTACTTTGCACCCTGCCCTCAGGGCTGGAGGGCCTGCTTTAGGGGTGAACTCTAAGTGACCTGGTGCAGTGTACGTGGCAGTGAAAGGGTGCTTGTACCTTTTCATGCAGGCTCCAATGGCAGTCCTGCAGAAGCCTTTGCATGGGCTCCCTATGGGTGGCAAAATATATGCTGCAGCCCATAGGGATCCCCTGGAACCCCAATGCCCTAGGTACCTAGGTACCATACACTAGGGACTTATAAGGGGGGACCAGTATGCCAGTTGTGAGTGGACTACTGTGTTAACAGCATCCAGTGACCAATTTGAAGGGAGAGAGCATAACTACTGGGGTCCTGATTAGCAGGATCCCAGTGAACACAGTCAAGCACACTGACTTCAGGCAGAAAATGTGGGTAACCGTGCGAAGAAAGAGGGTGCTTTCCTAAATTTGTGGAAAGGAGGTCTGGCAGAGGTTCACTCTCCTCCTCCTTCCCTTAATCAGTGACCATAAGCATGGTCATGTCTGCCCTGTCCTGGTGGGTTTTCAGTCTGTTGACATGCAGGATCCTATGAGAATACATGGGGGTGTCAAGATCCACCAGGTAGGTGACCTCACAGTTCTTTTCCAAAATTGGATGGGGCACAGTCCATTTGCCCTGAAGTGCCCTAGAAGCCAAAGGATCCAAAACCCACACCAGCTGACCTGGGTGATACTCAGGCATGATAGCCTTCTGGTCATGCCAGAGCTTCATGAGCTCTTGGCTGGCCTCCAGGTTGCTGCTTGCCTTCTCCATGCACTCAGCCATGTGTGACCGCAGGCCCAGCACATAGTTTAGCACTTTCTCCTTAGACTCTTTGAGAGGCTTCTCCTAAGACTTTCTCACCAAGCACAATGGGCCTCTTACAGGGTGCCCAAACAGTAACTCACAGGGGCTGAATCTAACCCCTTTTTGTGGCACCTCTCTGTATGCAAACAGCAGGCATGGGAGGAGAACATCCCATCTCCTCCTGAGTCAGACAAACCCATGATGTAGCCCTTCAGGGTCTTGTTAAATCTTTCCACCAGACCATTGGTCTGAGGCTGATAGGGGGTGCTGAACTTATATGTAACAGCATAATCATCCCACAATGCTTTCAGATAGGCTGACATAACATTTGTGCCCCTATCTGAGACCACCTCCTTTGGGAATCCCACTATAGTGAACACACCAAGTAGGGCCCTATCCACTGTGGGAGCAGTGACAGTTCTGAGGGGTATTGCCTCCGGGTACCTGGTGGCCTGGTCCACAACCACCAAAATGTACCTGTTGCCTGAGACATTTGGTCGGTCTAGGGGACCAACTATGTCAATCCCCACCCTCTCAAAGGGAGTCCCAACCACTGGCAGTGGCATCAAGAGAGCCTTTGGTTTGCCCCCTGCCTTGCAACTGGCCATGCAGGTGACACAGGAACTGCAGAACCCCTTGACTTTCTCTGACTTTCTCTGACATGTGTGGCCAAAAGAAATGACTGGCCAGCCTGTTCCAGGTCTTGGTCTGCCCCAAATGTCCAGCTAAGGGAATTTTATGGCTCAATGTAAGGAAGAATTCTTTGTACTTCTAGGGGACCACCACTCTCCTGGTTGGCCCTGGTTTGGGGTCCCTTGCCTCCATGTAGAGAGCTCCCTCCTCCCAATAAACATTGTTGGTCCCACTGGTGTCCCCTTGTTGTTGCCTGGTGGCAGTCTGCCTAAGGCCTTTATGAGTGGGACACTCTCTTTGTCCCTGGCACAATTCCTCTCTGGTGGACCCACCAGCTCTTTGCAGTTCTGCCAAGTCAGGCAGGGCTTGCAGGGAAAGGGGCTCTCCCTCAGAGGTCAGATCCTCCGTCTCATGGTTGGATTCCTCCTGACTCTCTCTACTTGGTGGGGCTGGACAGCCAGACTCTGCCCTTTCTCTTCTTCTTGGAGGATTGGCCCATTGTTCCAGGGTCCAAGTGTCCAGCACTTCACTCTTGTGCTGCCTGTGACCTGGTCATAGCACACACCCATTCAGGGAGGTCCAGCATCTGTACGTGGACCCTTCTTTCCACCTCTGACCATTCAGATGCTTCCAGATCATTTCCCAACAGACATTCTACTGGGAGGGCAGAAGCTACTGCTACTTTCTTAGGCCCAGTCATACCCACACATTCCAGGCTCACTATGGCCATGGGATTGAGCTTGGTTCTGCTATCTGTGTAAGTTACTTGGTGGAAAACACCAGGTAAGACCTTCTCTGAAGAAACCAGATTTTCTGTGACCATTGCCACACTGGTTCCTGTATCTCTCAGAGCTTCCACCTCAGTCCCATTGACTTTAGGCCTCTGCCTATAGCTCTCCATGCTGGGAGGTAAGGTGGCCATAGTTGCAATGTCCACCCCACCCATGGACACTAAGGTGACCTCTGTGTACCCTGATCCCAGGCCTGGGCCAACTTCCACTCCCATACCTACACTAGCAATCCCATGGGACTGCCCATCAGTGGGGGGCTTCTTGGAACAGATAGCATCCCCTCTTTTGTGTCCAGGTTCATGACACTCAAAGCACTTGCTGGCCTTTGCAAGCTCCTGAAACTTTCCTGCCTTAACAGGATCATAATGCTTCCCCTGGTATCCCTTCCCTTTTAGAAGTGGCATGTCTCAGGGCTCCCCCACCCTGAGAAGGTGTTTGTGAGGACTCTTTAGACTTTTTTATCATCTTTTCCTTTGTTCTTCCCCTGAAAAGAACCATGTCCTCCCTTTTTCTGGTCACCCCCTAGGGTTTTCTGGTTAACCCTAGTTCTTAACTAGTCGTCTGCTGCCTCCCTCAGCTCTCTGGGGTTGGTCAACTTAGAGTCAAATTGATACTGGTGGATCTTCTCTTGGGCACAATTAGTCAGAAGGTGCTCCCTCATAATCAAACTGTAAAGCCCCTCAAAGGTACTTATCTTGTTGCTCTTTATCCAGCCCTCTAGTGCCTTAACTTAGATGTCCACAAAATCAACCCAGGACTGGGTAGCTTTCTTCTGGGTGTCTCTAAACTTAAGCCTATACTGTTCTGGGGTCAGACCAAACTTTTTAGTCAAGCACCTCTTCATACTAGGGTATGAATCTGCCTCCTCCCCACTTAAGTTCAGAATCCTATCCCTCCCAGTGTTGGTGACCAACTCCTATATAAGTGAACCCCAGTACTGAGGCTTAACTCTCCTCATCTGGAGGGCCCTCTCTCAAAGGCCCCCAGCCATTTGTCTATGTCCTCCTCCTCTACATAGGCAGGAACCAACCCCTTGGGTAGTCTGGGACAAAACCCTCCACCCATGGACATCTCAGCTTCTTTGTCACCACCACCATCTCTTTTCTCTTCCTTTGCCCACTTTTTATTTTCCAGGGCCAGCTTCTCTGCCTCCAAAGCTATATATGCTAGCTGGGCCTCCAGCTCTGTTTCCCTAAGGGACAGGTTCTTTCCTTCTGAAGGGACCAGCTTTGGGTATGGCCCTGGTAATTGTGTGTAGTGATGACCAGTCTTCCTCATCCTCACCAAGGCTCAGATGCCCTTCCTTCCCTGAGTGGTTGGAGCTAGCACCCTCCCCTTCTTCTTCCTCCCATGGAGCATCCTCTGTCCCCATGTCTTGGGCCTCAGTCCAGGCTGGCAGGGATTTAATAAAAAAAAAATTCCTGAGGTTAGTGGCTGCAGGCAAACACCTCTCAGGGCACTACCCCGTAATCTGGACTACTGTCATTGTGGATAGGCTAGCCACGGTTCTCTAGTTTTGTGTTAAGAAAAACTTTTTGCAAAAATTGGAAACAAGAATTTAGAAAAATCTCAAAAATTCAATAATTGAAATTAATCTAAATTAAAAATAAAAAATTTTTTGCACTAGGACAATTTAAAGGATTTTTAATTTGCTTTACTTAAAACTGTAGTGTGAGTCTGTACACAAGTACTGGATCCCACCACTGCGCACCACAAATGTTGGAAAGTGGATTATTGGTAGGAGCAGGTAAGTACCTACACTTAGCAATAGGCCACTAACACCCACTAGGTTCAGTTGGGTCTCAATAAATTAACTCCAGCTCAACCCTTGGTAGCTTAGCAATGAGCAACAAGGCTTAACTTAGGAGACAAAGGGGCACATTACAACCACAGTGGTAAAAACCATCTACCGCCGCGGCGACGGCCGCCAAAAGACCATCGCCGCGGCTACCAGCCGTCAGCCGGATTATGACCACAGCCGTATTTCCTCCATAAGGATGGCGGAAATCTGGCTCTGGCCATGCTGGTGGATGGCGGTAAGGTGGCACCACGCCAGTAGATGACTGCAGATGATACGGCCTGGCGGTGATCTGCTGGCAGATGCTGCTGCTGCCAGCAGCGTCCCATCCCGTCTCCTGTCAGAGGATCCCCTGACATCTGGTAAGTCGGGTGCTCTGACAGAGGAGGGGGTGGGGGTTTTGTGTGTGTGGGTGTGGGTGTATGTGCGTGCATGTATGCAAGTGTGTGATGCATGTTGTATGTGTATGCATGTATGGATGTGTGAGTGCGTGTATGTTGTGTTGTGTGAATGCGTGTGGGCATGAATGTATGTCAGTGTGAGTGGATGTGTGTTTGAATGGATGTATGCATGCGTGGATGAATGTAGGAATGAGTGTGTGTATGCGTGTGTGCATGTGTGCAGGGAGGTGCGTGTATCGAGGGGGTGGTCTGGAGAGGAAGGGGGGTGGAGGAGAAACCGGGGAAGGTGGGTGGAGGAGACCCCTATCAGTTACAGGAAAGGTATTCCCCATCATTGATGGTGCCTACCGCCATGGTTTTCGTGGCAGTAAGAAAGCCACATAAACCATGGTGGCTGGGTCATAATCCTGCTGGCGGCCAAGTGACGGTCGACAGACTGGAGAGTGAAGTCTCCAGCCTGGCGGTCGTTCCGGCCGTGGGGGATGGTGTTGTACATTGGCAGTTTGGCTTTGGTCAATCCGCCAATGTCATAACATGGCGGAATGCACCACCAGCCTGATGGCGGTACTACCACCACTATTACACCAATGTCATAATATGGCAGTATGTACGGTCAGCCTGTTGGCGGTACTACCGCCACTATTACACTAACCGCAGGGGTCATAATGACCCCAAAAGTGTGTAAAGGTTTCAAGAATCACAAAACAGTAATTAAATAAAAAACTGGAAACACTTTAAAAATACAAAAACAATTCATAAACATAGGAAATATTTTTATCTTTAATTTGACACCAGAACAAATAAAATCGGATAAGAAGAACCTGAGATGTGAATTTTTAAAGAATGAGTGTTTTTTAGTGCATAAAAACTAACAGCGCCAATCTTGTCATCTGGTCGCACTTTGACCGGGGCAAACTCTAAGTTTAAGGCCAACCGCGATGGAGCCCTTCTTGGCTACAGCAAGGGGGAAGCCTCGGTCAAAAGTTTACCTTCAGATTAAGTCGTTTTCTTGAAGATTTTCTTCAGCGGGAGGAAGTTGCGAGTCCGATCTGACCTCCCCGGAGCCCTTCCTCAGATACGTGTCGCAGGAGACCTTAGTGAAGATTTCTACATTTGGACTTAGACAATTTTTCAAGATTGAAAATCCTTTGACCGGCAAATCTGAATCTTGATCTGACATCCCCGGAGCCCTCTTCAGAAACTCTGTGCGGGAGGTCCCGGACAACATTCTATGTTCGGACTCAGTCACTTTTTGGGAGATTTTCTTCATTAGGACAAACCTGCAAGTTAGGCCGGGTCGCAGTTGAGGCAAACAGGCTAGACTACTGTGCCAGGTTTGTCCCTCTATGGATCTTTTTCAAAAAAGTTCAACAATCTTATCCAAACTTCTGGATCTTCTTTTAGGAGGTCTTTGAAGCTCCTTCAGGAATCCACAGCTCACCCCAAAGTTCCAGAAGCTCTGAGTTGCTTCTTGCAGGTGTGAACTCCAACTCCCAGAATTCATCTGGCTCAAAGTCCAAAATGGGCACTGGACAGTGGTCAGCTGGTCAGTTTCTTCAGGATTTGATGCAGGAGACACTGGTTAGCTATTTTTTATGTGTAGCAAAGAGGAGTCCCTCCGCTCTGCCATAATTATCCTTGCTCTTGGGTGAAAAACAGGGGGGTCCTGGGTATCCAATCACACGCAGGCTCTTTCCCCCTTTGATGACCACTTCCTGGGAAGTGTTGCAAAAATCAATCCCAGGGAGCAACATTCCTCAAAAATCCAACAAGGCTGAAAGTGATTTTTGGAGGTTAGATCTGGCTGAGCCCAACTACAGGTGTGGCTAAAAATCGTAAACACATCCCTCTACTGCCCTCTCCTAATCTAATCAAGAGGGCACCTGATTGCCTGAGATTTCAGGATGTGAGAGAGGTGCTGGGCTGCTCCAAATGTCCTTCTCTGCCTTTGAAGACCAGTTTGGCTGCCTTCCCCCTTTCTACTTCCCCATCTGCTGAGGCAGATCTACTCCACCAGGCACATCCTTTGGGTTAATCCCAGGCCACTTCACACCTCATCAAGGCAGTCTGGCTAGGCTGCCAGAGGCTGGCCAATCAGAGAAGGGCACTACAGAGCTGAAGGTGGCAACTTTCAGGTAGAGTTTTAAAACTCTTTACCTGAACTAGTTATGTTAAATCCAACAGTTGTAAATTGTAGGATTTATTATAACAATTACTTTGATACCAAACTCAAGGTATGTGACATTTAAGGGGACTTTATTAATTAAAATAAAGTCTCCCCATTTTAACCTATGGAGGCCATTCACTTCAGTGAGGGAAAAACAAATTTGGCTATTTTACCTCACCAGGGCTTATAAAACATTTTTTATAAGGTGCCTGCTTATAGTTACATGGCACCCAACCCTAGGGGCATATAGGGCACACCTAAGGTAGTTTAAGACTCTGGAAGTACTTTTAATTTTTAAATTTTTTAAGTACTTTAAGTTGAATTTGCAAATAACTTTAGTTTAAAAACAACCAGCAAGGCAGGCCTGCCTTTAAAATGACACTGGGCACCTCAGCAGTACACCTGTAGGTGCACTACCTATGCTGTGGTCCCTAAACCTACAGGCCCTACTATATGCTAGGGACCTATAGGTAGGTTGATACTGCCAATTTTAATTAGTCTAATTTGCATATCCACTTTGCACAGAGTGTTAGCCCTGGGACTGGTAAGCAGTACCCAGGGCTTAGCCAGGAGTCAATACCCACCAGCATCTGTCCAAAACGTTTGGGGGTGACCAGGGCAAAAAGGAGGACTTTCCTACACTTAGATACCTCACACTGACCAACTCTCCTGTTTGGAGCCCAAACCTTCCTGGGCTAATTGCTTCACGGACATCGCTATTATTCAAAGTCAAAGGGGCTCATTATGTACATGGCGGTGTGGGCCACCATATAATGAAGTGCCCAAAACCCCATGGCGGAATACACCGCCACCGCCAGCGGTAATGCGGGGTATTCCTATCCGAATAGGAATGATACCCATTCCACAGCCTTTTCCCGGCGGTTCACACCACCAGGGAAAGGCTGGCGGAATAAGTATATTGGGGAGATTTGGGGCCCCCCTAGGGGCCCCTGCACTGCCCATGCACTTAGCATGGGCAGTGCAGGGGTCCCCGTCCAGTGCCCCATCGCCCAGGTTACTGCCCGATTTACGGGCAGTGATCTGCACGACGGGTGGTGCTGCACCCGCCGTACACTAACATTGGCGGCGGCTCCATGTGGAGCCGCTGTCAGTGTTCCGTCCCTTTTCCCTGCTGGGCCGGCGGGAAAACAATATACTGCCGGCTGGGGGGTAGCCGCACTGACGGTCTCCTATTGACCGCCAGCACTGATCTCGGCGGTTTTACCGCCAAGATCATAATGAGGGCCAAAGTGTTTTAATTGACCTTGGCGTTTAGTTCAGAAAGTACTTCTCAATATGTCCAAGACAATTGCCACAGCCCTAACGCATTGACTAATCATTCGGTTCTGGGAAATAATTTCTCCATTTCGCTGCTCTCTGACTCACAAGCTGCCCCCACAGATATTTTACCCTGACTAAAAGTCACTCTTGGAATCTTAACTCTATGGCCTGCTGGTTGAGGGGGATCCAAAGGTATCTCCTCATTCAGGGTTCCCAAGTCGGCACTATCATAATTAACATAAGCATGAGCGGACGTGAGGTTTCTTCCTTTAAGTGATCCTTACTCTATACGTCTTGCCCCCCTTCTGGAGAGGGATCAGTCATAGCATTACTGATAGGGACAGCATTAGTTATTAGGGTCAGATAGAGCGTGTGGGCTCAACTCCAGCGGTAATGCGGGGTATTCCTATCCGAATAGGAATGATACCCATTCCACAGCCTTTTCCCGGCGGTTCACACCGTGCCCCATCTCCCAGGTTACTGCCCGATTTACGGGCAGTGATCTGCACGACGGGTGGTGCTGCACCCGCCGTACACTAACATTGGCGGCGGCTCCATGAGCCGCTGTCAGTGTTCCGTCCCTTTTCCCTGCTGGGCCGGCGGGAAAACAATATACTGCCAGCTGGGGGGTAGCCGCACTGACGGTCTCCTATTGACCGCCAGCACTGATCTCGGCGGTTTTACCACCAAGATCAGAATGAGGGCCAAAGTGTTTTAATTGACCTTGGCGTTTAGTTCAGAAACTACTTCTCAATATGTCCAAGACACTTGCCACAGCCCTAACGCATTGACTAATCATTCGGTTCTGGGAAATAATTTCTCCATTTCGCTGCTCTCTGACTCACAAGCTGCCCCCACAGATATTTTACCCTGACTAAAAGTCACTCTTGGAATCTTAACTCTATGGCCTGCTGGTTGAGGGGGATCCAAAGGTATCTCCTCATTCAGGGTTCCCAAGTCGGCACTATCATAATTAACATAAGCATGAGCGGACGTGAGGTTTCTTCCTTTAAGTGATCCTTACTCTATACGTCTTGCCCCCCTTCTGGAGAGGGATCAGTCATAGCATTACTGATAGGGACAGCATTAGTTATTAGGGTCAGATAGAGCGTGTGGGCTCAACTCCAGCGGTAATGCGGGGTATTCCTATCCGAATAGGAATGATACCCATTCCACAGCCTTTTCCCGGCGGTTCACACCGTGCCCCATCTCCCAGGTTACTGCCCGATTTACGGGCAGTGATCTGCACGACGGGTGGTGCTGCACCCGCCGTACACTAACATTGGCGGCGGCTCCATGAGCCGCTGTCAGTGTTCCGTCCCTTTTCCCTGCTGGGCCGGCGGGAAAACAATATACTGCCAGCTGGGGGGTAGCCGCACTGACGGTCTCCTATTGACCGCCAGCACTGATCTCGGCGGTTTTACCACCAAGATCAGAATGAGGGCCAAAGTGTTTTAATTGACCTTGGCGTTTAGTTCAGAAACTACTTCTCAATATGTCCAAGACACTTGCCACAGCCCTAACGCATTGACTAATCATTCGGTTCTGGGAAATAATTTCTCCATTTCGCTGCTCTCTGACTCACAAGCTGCCCCCACAGATATTTTACCCTGACTAAAAGTCACTCTTGGAATCTTAACTCTATGGCCTGCTGGTTGAGGGGGATCCAAAGGTATCTCCTCATTCAGGGTTCCCAAGTCGGCACTATCATAATTAACATAAGCATGAGCGGACATGAGGTTTCTTCCTATAAGTGATCCTTACTCTATACCTCTTGCCCCCCTTCTGGAGAGGGATCAGTCATAGCATTACTGATAGGGACAGCATTAGTTATTAGGGTCAGATAGAGCGTGTGGGCTCAACTCCTTATCAATATTAGTGATCTTTTCATTGAGGGTCCCCACCACAGATGATAGGTATGATAATATGGATGACTTACCACAACTGCCCTCTAAGGGTGCATTGGAGTTGGCTGTGGTGGGCACTGTAGGTGTGGTTAACTAACATATCCCCATTGTTCCAAGGTTCACAAAGCATATGCTCGGGGGTCTGGTTCTGTCCTCCTGCAGCCCGGGTGCATCCAATGCAGTAGGAAGTAAGTGTTCTTTATAGCTCTAAGAAGACCCCTTCTTCTCCTCACCAGCAGACAACAAGGTATTGTGGTTGGCATAGCCCCCTGGACCAACAACATAAAACGCTAGGCAGTGCGTCTGAAACAGTGGGAAATAAGTGTGCTCTATATAGTACTAAGGCCCCTCCTTCTCTTCACAACCAGACATCAGGATTTCTTGGTTTGTCTTGTCCCCCAGGGCCACCAACTCAAGAAATCTTCAGGCAGTGCATCCCCTGCAGTAGTAAGCAAGTAACATATAGTGCTAAGGTCCCTCCTTCATCTCACCACCAGGCAGCAGGGTATTCTAGTCTGAATAGTTCCTCATGGCCAACAACATAAGAAATTTTGAGGCAGCATGTTCCACACAGCAGGAAGCATGTAAAGGTGTCACATGTCGGATTTTATACAGTCATGCCTGGTATTTTATGATCCTTCTGGTACACAAATTAGAAAAATCACATACAGCCGGTATTTTTTCCCTTATCAGTACACACTTTATACAGTAAATGTTAGATAAAACACTTCAAAATGTGTTCAACAGTTGTCCTAATGACCCCTGATTGATAGACAAAGGCAGAAATGGTATAATAAAAATTAATACAGAGGACTTTATATCAAGTTGTACTAAATAATCAGGTCTGGGTCTTTACAGAATCTTACAATGAGAAACAGATGGCTGGTAGCTTTCTGTAGGAAAGGTGGCAACCATAGAAGTAAGTGATTGCTCTATAGTGCTAACGTCCCTCCTGCTCCTTGCCCCCAGACGTGATTCTGATCAGCCTAGTACCGCGGGGCCAACAACACAAGAAATCTCCAAGCAGAGCGTCTTGCAATATTGGTATCTACACCCTTACAAAAGCATGCAGTCATTGTGACACAGTACTTAATTTTTAGCTGAAGAAACCACACCTTTTGGGAGTTAATTCCAGTAGAATTGTTTACCCTCTGAATTTAGCACTGTTAGACCTTTCATCCTTGGCTTGATTTCCCCCTGGATTTTTTGCCTTCCAACCGCCTGTTTCTGCTGACTTCTTTTATGCTGGCCTAAGGATCCTGCACACTTTTCCAGTGTTAACCAGTGTTAAAGTGCTTGTGCACTTTCCTCAAAACATGATAACATTGGCACATACCCAATTGGCATACTCAACTTACATATAAGTCCCTAGTAG
Organism: Pleurodeles waltl; assembly: GCF_031143425.1. Classification (NCBI taxonomy): domain Eukaryota; kingdom Metazoa; phylum Chordata; class Amphibia; order Caudata; family Salamandridae; genus Pleurodeles; species Pleurodeles waltl. The sequence goes on along the minus strand of NC_090447.1, from coordinate 1,447,470,648 downwards.
AGTACCCTGTATGTACCCAGGGTTTGTATATTAAATTCCACTAGTAGGCCTGCACCACTGATTGTGCTACCCACTTAAGTACCCTCTAAACATGTCTCAGGCTAGCCATTGCAGATCCTGTGTGTACAGTTGTGAACTTCCATTTCAACGTGGCCAAATAAACCCTTTTCCAGTCCCACACCTTCCGGTCTTCATAAAAAGGGCAGGGTGCAATGTATTTCAAAAAGTAGAATATGTACTTTTTAATTTTACATGTCCTGGTGGTGACAAACTCTTAAATTTACTTTTCACAATTGCAAGGCCTATCTCTCCCGTAGGTGAACATTGGAGTTGCCTTGTGACATATTACAATTGTAAGTTCTACATGGAAAGTGATGACCTCTTCATGTTTGGTGTTTCTGGAATCACAATTAAAAATCCTAACTCATGGTGAAGTAAGATTTTAAATTGCAATGTGTAGGAAAGTACCATCTTGCCTGGCATGTTACCCACATTTTTACTTGTATGTATGTTTGTTTTTACCTGTGTCACTGGGATCCTGCTAGCCAGGACCCCAGTGCTCATAAAGTGTGCCCTGTATGTGTTCCCTGTGTGGTGCCTAACTATATCACTGAGGCTCTGCTTACCAGAATCTAAGTGTTTATGCTCTCTCTGCTTTTAAAATTGTCACTGCAGGCTAGTGACTAATTTTAACAATTCTGATAGGCACACTGGAACACCCTTATAATTCCCTAGTATGTGGTACCTAGGTACCCAGGGTATTGGGGTTCCAGGAGATGCCTATGGGCTGCAGCATTTCTTTTGCCACCCATAGGGAGCTCAGACAATTCTTACACAGGACTGCCACTGCAGCCTGAATGAAATAATGTCCACGTTATTTCACAGCCATTTTGCACTGCACTTAAGTAACTTATAAGTCACCTATATGTCTAACCCTCACTTGGTGCAGGTTGGGTGCAAAGTTGCTAAGGGTGAGGGCACCCTGGCACTAGCCAAGATGCCCCCACATTGTTCAGGGCAATTTCCCTGAACTTTGCGAGTACGGGGACACCATTACACGGATGAACTACATATAGGTCAATACCTAGCGTCACAATGGTAACTCCGAACATGGCCATGTAACATGTCTAAGATCATGGAATTGTCCCCCCAATACCATTCTGGTATTGGGGGGGACAATCCCATGCATCCCCGGGGCTCCAGCATGGACCCCGGGTACTGCCAAACTAGCTCTCTGGGGTTTTCTGTGCAGCTACCACTGCTGCCAACCCTCAGACAGGTTTCTGCCCTCCTGGGGTCTGGGAAGCCCAGGAAGGCAGAACAAAGTATTTCCTCTGAGAGAGGTTGTTGTAAATAGGTGTTAAGGGCCTGAGAGGAGTAGCCTCTCCTGGCCTCTGGAAATGCTTTGAAGGGCACAGATGGTGCCTTCCTTGCATAAGCCAGTCTACACCGGTTCAGGGATCCTCTCAGCCCTGCTGTGGCACGAAACTGGACAAAGGAGAGGGGAGTGACCACTCTCCTGTCCAGCACCTCCCCAGGGGAGGTGCCCAGAGCTCCACCAGTGTGTCCCAGACCTCTGCCATCTTGAATGCAGAGGTGTGAGGGCACAATGGGGACCTCTGAGTGGCCAGTGCCAGCAGGTGACGTCAGAGACCCCTCCTGATAGGTGCTTAACCTCTCTCTGTAGCCAATCCTCCTCTGAGGGCTATTTAGGGTTGTCGTAGTTTGGACTCTTGCTCTGAGCAAGACTGCTGGTCTCAGGATGACTGTACTTTCGTTTGTAGGTGACTAAGTTTCTTCCTACAACTAGTTGTAACTGTTGTCCAAACCTTACCGGCTTACTAGCAGTACCTCACCAGAAACACAATAGTAAAAGGTGATTTGTAGCAGTCGCTTACGCATGGATTCAAAGTAAGATCTCTCAGGGTTGTCATGGTTAAACGGAAATTACCCTTTTCTCACAGATTTATTATGTCTCATACAAACAAAGGCAATAACACAGATGCAGTGAAGTTATAATAGTTTTTATTCAACATAACTGTAATTTGTGATAAGTTGCATGAACTGCAATGATTAGGATAATGAATATACCAAGCAACAGTATTGTGAAGAAGAGAGTCATTGTTATAAAGACCCCCACCATTGTGCAATATATGAAAGAAATATATGTATATGTATAAAATGGAATAAGCCCTAATACCCTAAGGAGAATAGGTCTAACCTCCTACCTAAAAGGAGAGCTGGGTTTGTTAAACCTAATCTGCCAAAGCCGTGTTCATGAGAGGAGCCCCCAACCCTCGTTACCTTGGAATGAGGTCTCTATCTCAGACTCCGCGGGGACACGAAGACTGGGTCAGCGTCAAGATGACTGCAGCATCGGTATCAGCGATGGTGGCGATGCCCTCTGGTCAGAATGCCTCTGATTATCTGTCTAAAAGTGTGTTGTATTTATACAGATTTACAAGGTCCCCTGACATAAGTGTTATTCATAACAATAGATAACAGGCATGCTTAGGACGGCAATTAATATCAACAATCCCTCGAAAGTATAGAGAGGGAAAATCCCTAAGTGTGAATGCCTACTGTATGTTTGTCTTTCGTGCTTGATCTTGACGCCTTGGTGCAGTGACACTGATAATAGAACCCATAACAAGTGGCCTAACTATAAACAAGGCCGCCATTTTAAAGGAAATAAATAATTAAATGGACTAAGACAGAGCAAGCTAAGTAGGTTAAAAGTCACTGGGTGACGGGGGCACGAGTTTACAAGCCTACGGCTAAGCTAACTCCTGTTATCCCGTTAAAACAAACTAGGATTCACTACACCCTCCCCATTGCCGTAACAGGTATGATGAAGGTAAAGAAACCCAATCGCTAAAAAAGCTGCTACTGAACTAAAGGCCAAAAAAAAACGAAAACGAAAACTCAAGCTACATTTTTTTTACTTAATGACAAAAATAAATGCTGTGTGTTAAAATTTGTTTAAAAAACATTCAGAGATGTTAATATCAACCATGACAAGTATAGCAAACTTTCAGCATAATCTCTAGTTTTTAGAACTGGGAACTGGCAAGCAAATTCATCAAATTATGTGCTATATGTAGGATCTTGAAGAATGTCATCGAAGTCACCATTCAAGGATCTTAAAAACGAGTCAACATCGTCTGAAGTGAAATCCAGAGCTGGACGGACAAATGGATACACAGAGCAGAAGTGAGCCATATTCATCGGTGTATCGACACTCGCTGCAGCGTCCTCATCCATGTTAGATCGTATAACAGAAGGCTCATAGGTGGCCTCTCGGAGCAACCTCAGTCTCAAGGGGCATGACCGTTTATGATCCCTCATCAGGGACATCAGCAGTTCGTGGTCCACAGGAGATGTTGGTGCAACAGCAAGACAGACCATAGGCAGATGTTCAAAGAGACACCATATGCAGCGGAACACCGGTTGTACACACCAGAGTAGAGGCCGGAATGACAATGACCAGTCAAACTCCAGTTCCACCAGCAAAGGTGTACCAAAGATCCGAACCATGCGTTCACGGCACAGCGGGGTTGACGGGAGCGGCTCCATTGCTCTGTGTCGCTGGAAAAAAACAACCACCGCGAATCAGAAAAAATAGCAGTAGCAGTCCGCCAATTAAAGCCAAAATAATTGGAAAGCCACCAAACACACTGGAAAAGAGAGAATGGATGGCTGATGGGATGACTCCGAAGACAGTCTGGAAGATGGACACCAAACCAGACCCGACAGCCTTAAAAAAATGAACAGTCCCAGTTGTGCTTGAAGCATTGAATATTCTCGATACCAACTCTCCAAAGTGTTTGGGGAAATCGGTATTTAAAAGGGATTGTATCTCGGCTGATGATCTCGCAATCTGGAGAGCATACGTCTCTTTTGCGGATGTCAAGGCGACCTGTTTTTGAAACAATAGCGCCTTTAGTCTACTCAACTTGTCATAGTTCGCATTAATAGTATCAATGTGGGGCCACATTTCAGATACTTGTATCTCTCGTGTGGGGGGAAACAAAACATGGCCACAACACGTAACGACCTTCGTGACTGAGATTGCGTAGGCAATTCCAGGTCGCAAGCCGCAACAGCTGTCATCGCTCAGTAGAACATAACTCCCATTAGAAAGTACATGAAACACTGAACGTATCAAGGGGACGGGAGTACCCTTCAGAAAACAGGCCAAATTTGCGACCCCCGCATTGCACAGACCGTGAAGAGACACCTGTTTGCATATCATGGAATGACGAACAGTAGTCTCACATTCACTTCCGCTAAGAAAGACCTCCTGTTCACCGTTCAGACATCGATACTCAAAGGGCAACTCCCACTCTTCCTTAATAAAGCTATCTCCTAGCCGTTCATATCGTCCCACTGCAAGATGTTTCTGGCAGCTCGAGAAACGAAAGGTCGAAAACGGTAAAATAATAATGCCAGGTAAGAGCCAGATAGTTGAAGGACTCTCTGCTACCGTGAAGGGCAACTTATCTAATTTCTCTACTTGAAGCAAGGTGAAACAAGCCTCCCTTTTAGCCATTGTCTCTTGTTCCCTGGAAAAATTTAAAGCAGCGAACAGTTCACTCGCATTAATGTATTTCCATGGAATGTGGCCACTTCTCAGTGTCTGCAACGCCCAACCCAGCTGCATGATAGAACGTAGCTGTGTTTGTCCATGATATAACCGGGACAAATCAGTCTGAGTGATATCAATAGCAGATGACACTATATTCGACAGTGAATAAATCCTGTTGGATAGCGTGTTCATGCCATTGTCGACAACAGCCAATGTTTTCTCCAAATTCTCCTTATCAAGTTGCCTTAAACGTGCAGCAGCCTCAATTTGAGAAAGCTTCCAAATCTCATTATACATAGCATATAAAAAACATTTCGAGCGTTGTTTCCTAGGACCCAATGGGAAATCTTGTAAATCTATACTGTCAGAAAGAGTGTTCAGGTGTTGTTTAACCGCTGTTAAAGTGTTTGTCTGCACCCATTGCTGGCACAGCTTACCCACACTGTATGTTGTAATTATACCAGTATGTTGACCTGATAGAAAGCGAGGGTCTGGCCTATGAATGGAAAAAACCCCTGAAGAGTTCAAAAAACGCCTTTGACACTCATCAGTGTCGGTGGGCCATACCAACCATCCCCCGGGACAGGAAAGTCAAGAATTATAAGCACCAGCCTTAACCAATGCATCTAGCCTGTCCTCTGAAACATTAAGGAAGTGTTGCCAATCTCTAAATTTTGTCTGTGTAGGAATATTGGGCGTGTTTAGATCTTTAATTTTTGCTAACCCCAGACATGATGTCTGCTCAACAGTGTCATTCAAAAAAATAATTTGCACAGGAATTAAGCACGCTCGAAACAAAGCCTCCCTACCCTGTATTTGCCAATCTTGCGTTACCCATACACTCTTCAAATCGATAGTGTTCTTCCAATATTCGTAACCCTCAATCGAGAGTCTGGAAACAAAGGGATCTGAATAAATCAGTTTTGTATCTGTTAGTAAAAGTTTTCTAAATTGTGCTGTAGGTAATTTAAAATAATATGATTCAGCTCTCTTTGTATCATGCCCAGAAAAGTATGTGAATTTGTCACTGTAATACTTTGGACTCCCCACCTGTGGAGTTGAACAGTGTTCCCATTGTGTGTAGTTAAAGAGAGGCCTATATCTAGTTGCACGGTGCAGGTAGTGATGTCCCCAATTGTTATAGCAGAACATTTCCCCATAATTCATTGTATAATCATATACATCATCACTTCCAAAAGCGGAGTAGTCCTTCATTTCAGTTAGCATTGAATCAACTGTTTGGACATCCCAATCATCAGAGACAACATTAGGTGTAATAACATCAGACATTGAAATTTTGAACACGTATGGTATTTGAATTATCTCTGTAGGCCTGTATATGTCGAACAGAACTTTGTCCCATACAATCCCATCAGGAATTGGAATAGCTGTAATATTGACAGGGGACAAATCACGTCGGACCTTATGTGATGAATGATGTGGTGTTAAAATTACATCAACAGGCTCCACCGAGGAGCGATCAGCGATATAGTGACCATTAATTAGTAAAAAGAAAACAGTCACAAAACCAATCCATAAAAACAATGCAATAAATGTCAAACAGAACCAGAGATAGTTCCATGGATATATCAAATAGTTCTTCTTAAGCCATCAATAGAATTTGCTACCTCTCGAAAGTTTGTCAGTCTCAGTTGAGGATGAATCTGAAGACAAATCATCAATGTCCACAAAATAGCCAGAGGAAGTCTCCGCAAACACAGGACCCATCGAATTCTCATCCACTGCTCGTGGAAGTTCTTGATAGACAACGTTATTAGCCGTGTAAGTGTTCGTGTAAAATACAGCCAAATCCTGAAGCGGGGTGTTCTCCGAAGTAGTTACTGGAACCAACAAAAGTTCATTTTCTGCCCTCCCCATGGTCGAGGAAGTGTCCAGAACAGCAGTTGACATAGCTGCATAGTCAGTAGCAGTGATATTCATCCTACTATGTAGATGGATGTCCTGTTGGGTGGTGAGAGGGGATCGGGAACTACCCAAGGGACCTCCTGGTCTACTGTGAAGAATCAGCCACATGGTGTAATTTGATGTCGTCAATAGAGATTAATCTTTTCGATTTGGAACGAGACAACGGTGGAAGGATGACAGTCCTGGTGCCTTTTATCCCCAAGACCGGTACAGGTGTTCTGTATGATGGACCAAATTCTTTTTTCACAGCGATCTTCTCACAAACCAGATCCCCAACATTAGGAATCCAGCCAGTCGAAGTTTTCGCCAATTCCCTTATTCCCAAGGTGGCAGCAATTGCAGATGATTTATCATCACGGAATTGTTGAAGCTCCTGTAAAACAACGAGACGTTCTTTTATGTCAAATGGTGTTTCTGCTGCCACCATACCAGGGGCATCTAGATCGGGGACATACATAGGTGTCCCAAAGAGAACCTCATATGGAGACTTTCCCCCCAAGGACCGTCTTGGCAGATTATTCAGTGCTCTCTGGACCCCATACAGGTGATGTAACCAACTGCGGCCTGAACCTAATACTCGAGCGGTTAAGGACTGCTTTAGATCACGATTCCACCTCTCCACGACTGAATTTCCCTCGGGATGGTATGGTGAGGAGTAATGGAGTTCAACACCCATCATTCTCATGGTGTCCCTGAAAGCTTTAGAGGCAAATGCAGGGCCCTGGTCCGAATGGAATGCAGCAACCGCATATGTACCGATAAAGATCAGCAAATCTTTTATAACAGTCTGGGCGTCAGCCGACCGCTGTGGCCATACCCACAGGAATCTACAGCCACTAGAATGTATTTATATGCACCATCAGGCTGCAAGGGACCACAATGGTCCAGGTACACACAATGGAGTGGCTTGTCTGACACTAAGAGAGATGTCTGTGGAGGGCGTTTGATATTTGAGCCCTTAATCTGCTGACAAATGTCACAGCAAAGGACATACTGTTTTGTCCGTCTGCATATACCAGGCCACCAGTACCGTTGTTGTAGAATGGTGATAGTGGCCTGTATACCAGCATGTGCAGAAGCGACACCTTCATGTGCAGCTGTAATTAGCCTAATCTTTGGTCTTCATTTGGGATCACTCGATCACCTACATCAGGAATTGTTGCAAAAGCAACATTATGTGCACTGATATGGTAAGTATAGTTCGTAGGATATCCTTTCGAAAGCGTTTTGCCTGCAGCCGAAGCTTTAACGGCAATCAGTATTTCATTATCCAACCTCGTCTGAGAACGAGTCACTGCAGCCACAGAAGCCGTAGCTACTGATGCTTTGGCTGCTTCATCAGCCAATGTATTGCCGGCAACATGTATTCCTACACGTTGGTGCCCTAATGTATGAACTACATGGACACATGGTAGCTTATCCTTAGGATCAGCCACCCTCCCCCACAACATTTTGTGTTTAATGGTGTTCCCTTTAGAATCTCTAAACCCGTTCAGTTTCCAATGATTGAGATATTCATTGTATGACTGGATGCAGTAATATGAATCACAGACGATCAAAGTCTGTGTTCCTGGCTCTGAATGTTCGAGCGGTAGAAGAAGAGCCTTAAGCTCGGCCAACTGGGCTGTGCAGTCCCCTAAGGTCTGAATGTAGGTATTGTGAGGATGGAAAACTCCGTCTTCCATTACCCCCCACACGGCTGTGCAAGCTGCCGAGTATTGATGTTTAGTACCCACAGCCGGTTGTGCCGATCCGTCAGTATAAATGATGGAATCATAACTGTCTATTGGCAATATGTGTAGAGGAGCGGGGTACTCCTGTTCATACTGGAGAAATTCTTGCGTCTGAAGTCTTGGGTCAAACACATAATCAACATCAGTGGCGGTCAGAGACGTTGCCCATTGAATCCAGCGTGGATGTAATGCCTTAGCGTTTGGAATGCTCGCTTTAGTGACAGCCTCTAAGGCCGGCACCGGGGAGACAACAATAATGCGCTTCCCCTGGGCAAGTGGCCTCTCCTTTATGACGGCCATCTGGACTGCTGTCAGGATTTTTTCAGTAGGAGCAAAATGTTTCTCTGCATTGGAGTACAAATGTGATTTGTATGCTATCGGCACCGTGTCACCCTCATTAAAGGTGACATAGGTAAATCCAAGGGCACCAGCTATTATTCTGATGACCAAATTTGTTTTATTGTCACGTGTGTACAAGTGTCTAGCTTTCAGCATGTCTCGTTGTATGTCCCTAAGGATATGTGTGCGCTCAATCGTCCATCGCCTGCTAGAAAAATTATGCTGAATTAAGTCATAAAGTGGTTTGATGCGTTCAGCATAATCTGAAATGTATGTTCTGCCAAAATTAAAGAAACCCAGTAATGACTGTAATTTCTTAAGCATGTTTGGAGGCTGTAGCTGAGCACACTTTTCTAGGAAGTGCGGGGCCAGGCTCTTTCCCTCGTTTGATAGTTCATATCCTAGGAACAATACACTAAGAAATGCTATCTTGCTCTTCTTAAAATTAAATTTATAGCCGAAGGCTGCAAATCCCAAAATTATCCGATCGACCCTTGCAAGATGAATGCCTAGGGTGTCGTCTGTGAGATAGATGTCATCCACATACGATAATGCATCGGAATCAAGCTCGTGCAAGATTGATGTTACACGGGCCGAAAACAGTCCTGGGCTGTTTTTATAGCCTTGGGGTAAACGACAAAAGCGTTTCTGAGAGCCAAAGGAAAATGCACTTAGGTCCCTACTTTCATGTGCTAAATTCTGGCAGAAAAACCCATTAGATATATCCAATGTAGTTTTATATTTCTTACGCACTATATTATTTATCAGTGCCGTGCTGTGTGAATTTTGTATAGCATATGTGCGAGTATGACTATTTAAGTGTCTATAATCAACCACTATTCTATATGAATGATCAGGCTTCGCAACGGGAAATAGTGGATTATTCATTGGCGATGTACAGGGCTCAATTACTCCCTGGTATTCAAGTTGTGACAGTATCTCCGTCACTGGAGCTTTCGCTTCATGTTTAACAGGGTATTGTGGCTGCGGGTGTGGTGTAGACCGAACGGGAATAATATGACAAGGAGAGTCCTTGTCCCAACCTACATGATTACGGTATAATGCAGGTGCCTGCGCTAAAGCCCATTCAGCAGCATAGGCTGTTTTGTCAGCCTCCGGAACAAGATCGGAGAAAGAAGGCAAAATGACATCTTCCCCATGTGGGAGCTTGCGGACATGTTCAGGTGGCCAGTCTCTCTCGGCCAACAGGATATCACTAGTAAGTTCATCCCAGAATATTACACTAATTATGCGTTCCACGTCTCCCTCTATCTGAATTGTTAAATCATAAACCCGATCGGGTAGGAGAACGCGGCCATCCGCCGTCTCAACCGCGATGTAATCGCTAGTTGCTGTCACATTCAGATGATCTTTCAGACTCTGGTGACATATCGTGACCTCTGCCGCGCTGTCCAACAGAGTCACTGCCCACCTCTTGTTCCTCAATAGTGTTCTCAATACTACTGGCATTTTTAACGGTCAGTGCTGCCACTTTTTTCTTTTTAAATTGTGGCTTTTGTTGAGGAGTCTTTTCTTCTTTTTTACTGGTAGACTGCGGCAAGTCTTTCTCTTCTTTCACGTATTCTGGACGTCGATCTTGACGGCCCCCTCTCTCACTACGTCTCCCCGGTGCGTCCTGAAAGGAACGAGAGGGACGTGAATCAGTATATCTGTCTGAAGTTCTAATGTTATCCCTATTCCTGAGATTATTCCTCCTTTCGGAGTACTCCGGATGTGGAGAATCAGCTCTTTTATTTCTCCTGTCTTTGAAATCTTTTTGTTTGTCCCAGCGCTTCTTAGAGCCCTCTTGTGCTTGCTTCGTACCTTCCTTATGGGCGGTACTTGGTATGTCCAATTTTTTAGGTTTGGCTCCCAACCCATCCCGTCCTATACTAGTATAGGTATCGGAGATTATTTTCGGTAGCTGTCTCTCTTGTTCCACATGTGGAGTTTCCCGGAGACGCTGGCGTATTGCCAGTGCCACCCCTTCCCCTTTAATATTACTTAGTATTATCGAGGAGATGGTGTCAAAGTTACGCATCAATTTCATCCCCAGATCCAGGACCGGTGCAGCCCCATGCTCATTTTGTATGTGTTTTAACACTTCCGGTAAATTGGCAAGCGTAGGGGTACCATGTGTGGTAGTATAAACGGCAGCGAAGACTGTACCTCAAGTGGCACATTCATCCACCGAGGGAACCATCCCGAATGGCAAGCACATAGTGAGCAATCTATGTTCCTCCTGTGGCCCCGTATGGGGGAACACAGCTTCCAGCTGATTTGTTTTCTGAGCAATCCAGAACGGTATTTTTTCTCGTTCCGTGGGCACTTTACCCATTATAGTATGTACTGTTTGTGGATTAATCCCAGTAGCCAATTGATATCCACCAGCTACTGGTGGCGCTGGACGGGCTGGTGTAGTGTTCAATGTTCGCATTAAGAACTGAACCAATCGTCTATATAATGCCACTAACTCATTATATAATATTCTTAAATCTACGATCGGCATAGTCTGTATGCCTGGGTGAGGTGTATATGTGGCAAACATGGGCCATGTAGGCCCTTCATTACTTAAAGGACCGAGCCTCACCCATCGTAATCCATGTGGTAGGGCGCCTTCAAAGTCATGCTCTTGATATGTGAGCGATATTTCATGATACTGGTATGCTTCGTACCTTACGGGTACATCTGGAATGTCATAAGTGTGAAATGTGTGCGTTCGTTGGTCAGCCTCAGGAAAGGCAACCCAACAGTAAAACGTTTCTGTTTGGTAGGCTTCAATCGCTTCTATAATTAGAGTAACATCCCGCCCTCTTCCGTAAGGCCATGCGCTAATAAATGTTGTGTAAGTGCATGTCTAGCATTTGCAGGAATGTCTATGGTATTAGCCATAGTTGTTTAGAGAAACGGAACACCAAAAATAGGGGAAGTTTTTCCTTTTGTGAGTTCGAGCTCGAACAACCTACACAACCTACAGTCTAATTAGGTGTTACCTGTTTGGCAGAGGAGGTTTCTCCCAAAGACGTCTCCGTATAATGGTACTGAGGGTACCTGTTGTCTGTGAGACAGTGATAGTCAGGGTATCCGTAAATTAGTGCCTAAACACCATCGTTGGTGGCACCATGTCGTAGTTTGGACTCTTGCTCTGAGCAAGACTGCTGGTCTCAGGATAACAGTACTTTTGTTTGTAGGTGACTAAGTTTCTTCCTACAACTAGTTGTAACTGTTGTCCAAATCTTACCGGCTTACTAGCAGTACCTCACCAGAAACACAATAGTAAAAGGTGATTTGTAGCAGTCGCTTACACATGGATTCAAAGTAAGATCTCTCAGGGTTGTCGTGGTTAAACGGAAATTACCCTTTTCTCACAGATTTATTATGCCTCATACAAACAAAGGCAATAACACAGATGCAGTGAAGTTATAATAGTTTTTATTCAACATAACTGCAATTTGTGATAAGTTGCATGAACTGCAATGATTAGGATAATGAATATACCAAGCAACAGTATTGTGAAGAGGAGAGTCATTGTTATAAAGATCCCCACCATTGTGCAATATATGAAAGAAATATATGTATATGTATAAAATGGAATAAACCCTAATACCCTAAGGAGAATAGGTCTAACCTCCTACCTAAAAGGAGAGCTGGGTTTGTTAAACCTAATCTGCCAAAGCTGTGTCCATGAGAGGAGCCCCCAACCCTCGTTACCTTGGAATGAGGTCTCTATCTTAGACTCCGCAGGGACACGAAGACTGGGTCAGCGTCAAGATGACTGCAGCATCGGTATCAGCGATGGTGGCGATGCCCTCTGGTCGGAATCCCTCTGATTATCTGTCTAAAAGTGTGTTGTATTTATACAGATCTATAAGGTCCCCTGACATAAGTGTTATTCATAACAATAGATAACAGGCATGCTTGGGACGGCAATTAATATCAACAATCCCTCGAAAGTATAGAGAGGGAAAATCCCTAAGTGTGAATGCCTACTGTATGTTTGTCTTTCGTGCTTGATCTTGATGCCTTGGCGCGGTGACACTGATAATAGAACCCATAACAAGTGGCCTAACTATAAACAAGGCCGCCATTTTAAAGGAAATAAATAATTAAATGGACTAAGACAGAGCAAGCTAAGTAGGTTAAAAGTCACTGGGTGACGGGGGCACAAGTTTACAAGCCTACGGCTAAGCTAACTCCTGTTATCCCGTTAAAACAAACTAGGATTCACTACAGGGTCTCTCCTGTGGGTTTCTCTTCAGATAACGAATGCAAGAGCTCACCAGAGTTCCTCTGCATCGCCCTCTTCGACTTCTGACAAGGATCAACTGCTGACTGCTCCAGAACGCCTGCAAAACCACAACAAAGTAGTAAGACGACTACCGGTAGCATTGTAGCGTCTAATCCTGCCGGCTTTCTCGACTGTTTCCTGGTGGTGCATGCTCTGAGGGCTGTCTGCCTTCACCCTGCACTGGAAGCCAAGAAGAAATCTCCCGTTTTCGACGGAATCTGCCCCCTGCTAATGCAGGCACCAAACTTCTGCATCACCGGTCCTCTGGGTCCCCTTTCATCTCAACGAGCGTGGTCCCTGGAACACAGGAGCTGGATCCAAGTGAGCCCGACAGTCCAGTGGTCCTTCTGTCCGAATTTGGTGGGGGTAAGTCCTTGCATCCCCACGCCAGACAGTAATCCTGTGTACCGGGTGATCTGCAGCTGCTAGGGCTACTGTGCACTTTTGCAAGGATTCCTTTGTGTACAGCACAGCCCAGGTCCCCAGCACTCTGTCCTGCATTGCTAAACTCGCTGAGTTGACCACCAGCTTCGTGGGACCCTCTTTTGTTGTGTTGAGACGTCCGCTGTGCTCAGATTTCTTGAACGCCTGTTCAAGTGCTTTTGTGGGTGCTGCCTGCTTCTTCATGGGCTCTCTCTGTTGCTGAGCGCCCCTTCTGTCTCCTCCTCCAAGGGGCGACCTCCTGGTCCTTCCTGGGCCTGGCAGCACCCATTGTCTTCAACCATGACTCTTGCAGCTAGCAAGGCTAGTTTGCAGTCTTTCTGCATGGAAACAACTCTGCATCCTCCAGCACGCCGTGGGACATCGTCTGACCAATGGAGACATTCCTGGCACCTTCCGTTGTTGCAGAATCTTCAGCTTCTTCCACCCGGAGGCAGCCCTTTTGCACCTTGATCTGGGGTTTAGTGGGCTCCTGCCCCCCCTGGACATTTGCGTGACTCTTGGACTTGGTCCCCTTCCTTTGCAGGTCCTCAAGTCCAGGAATCTGTCTTCAGTGCTTTGCAGTCAGTTGTTGTCTTTGCAGAATCCCCTATCTCGTCTTTACTGTTTTTCTGGGATAGTAGGGTAACTTTACTCCTACTTTTCAGGGTCTTGGGGTGCGGTATCTTGAACACCCTTAGTGTTTTCTTACACTCCCAGCGACCCTCTACACTCTACACTAGGCCTGGGGTCAATTCGTGGTTCGCATTCGACTTTTGGAGTATATGGCTTGTGTCGCCCTTAGGCCTATTGTCTCCTTTTGCATTCTATTGTGTTCCATAGTGTTTGCACTACTTTTCTAAGTGTTTTACTTACCTGATTTTGGTCTGTGTGTTTATTTTGTGTATTTTACTTACCTCCTAAGGGAGTATATCCTCTGAGATACTTTTGGCACACTGTCACTAAAATAAAGTACCTTTATTTTTAGTAACTCTGAGTATTGTGTTTCTTATGATATAGTGTTATATGATATAAGTGGTATGGTAGGAGCTTTGCATGTCTCCTAGTCCAGTCAGCCTATGCTGCTAGAACACTACTAATCTACTAATAAGGGTTAACTGGACCTAGCACAAGGTATAAGCACCATCAGGTACCCACTATAAGCCAGGCCGGCCTCCTACACAATGAATGAAAATGCCACTTTTAGAAAGTTGGCATTTTCTTGCCATAGCCATTTGTTGCCTGCAGCCAGTCTCAGGTCACATGACTGGATGTAGTTGTTAGTTGAGCTGTGTATATTTCTCCTAGATAGCACACAAAATGGGACCTTAGATGTGACTTAATGGTTCTTCATAGAAAGACGGAGGGCATTTACACGATAGGGGTGTGACTCAAACTTTGGTGGTCAGCCTTTTGGACAGCTCTAAACATTGTCAGGAACTGCTGTCTTGGTGGTTCCTTTCAATGTTGTAAAAGTTTGACAGATTGCTCGGTCAAGCAAGACAGCTGCCAGTCAAACCTTTATGTTTTATATATTTTAAAACCAAACTCCCAAAGCAGGAATTTGTTATTGAAAAATGTAAATGTAATGGCCACACACTGTAAGAGCTACTTCGCACGGTGTGGGGGGGTCATTATTTTGATTTTACTGTCCACTGGTAACAAACAGAAAAAAGTGTGTAACATCATCCACCCTAAATCGGACGTAGGGTGTTATATTCAAACCTGTTGGAGGAGTATTTCAGTAATAGAGCCAGAGTTACCTCCATTGCTGGCATAATTCAGGCTTGCCTGCCTGCTTGTAAATCAGGTGGGCAATCCACCACCTCAAAAGGGCCAGTCCAGTTGTCCTGCAGAGGCCGAGTCTCCACTGGGTCCATGACCCACACTTTCTGGACAGGATGAAACTCAACCAGAGTGGCATTCTGGGCATAACAACATTTCATGTCTTCCTGGCTTGCTTCCAGGTTCTCCTGAGTGAGCTTCCTGAAATGGCCTGTCTGGTTCCTAAAAGCCATCATGTAGCTAAACAGGGGGTGCACTGGAGGCCTTTTCCAAGCCTTCCCTAACCAGACTCAGAGGTCCTCTCACAGGGTGTCCATACAACAGTTCAAAGTCCCTTTTGTGGCACCCCCTGTAAGCAAACAGAAGGCATGGCAAAAGGACCTCCCACTTATGCCTCAAGGGCTCTGACAGGCCCATAATCATGCCTTTCAAGGTTTGGTTGAATCTCACAACCAGACCACTTGCTTGGGGATGGCAAGGTGTGGTGAACTTGTAGGTCACCCCACACTCCTTCCAAAGAGATTTCATATATGTTGATACGAAGTTGGTACCCCTGTCAGTTGTCAGATACCACCTCCTTGGGGAACCCCATGCCGGTAAAAGCCCCCATCAATGCACTTCCCACCACAGGTGCTGTGATTGACCTCAGAGTTATAGCTTCTGGGTACAGGGTGGCATGGTCCACCAAGACCAGGACAAACCTGTTGCCCATGGCTGTCTTGGAATCCAGAGGCCCCACAATGTCAATACCAACCCTTTCAAAGGGGGTGCTGACTGCAGGAAAAGGTTACATTTCTTCCAACTCTTGCCACTTGCCTGACAAGTTTGGCAAGACCTAGAGTGTGCATCAGAGTGCTTGGGCATTTGATGCCAGTAAAAGTAGGTGAGAAGCCATTCAAAGGTCTTGTCCTTTCCAAAATATCCAGCTGAAGGCACATCATGAGCTAGACTCAGTAGGAAGGCTTTGAAGCACTGGGGTACCCCCAGCACATGGGCTACCCAATGTACTTACACCTTATACCAGGTCTAGTCATCCCTTATTAGTGAAATGTAAGCAGTGTTCTAGCAGCTTAGGCTGTCTAGAGGCAGCTGTAGCAGAGCAGCTTAGGTTGAACTAGGAGACATGCAAAGCTTCTGCAGTACCACTATAGTTACACAGTACTTATACACAATAAAAGACAATACTCAGTGTTACCAAAAATAAAGGTACTTTATTTTAGTGACACAAGGCCAAAAATATCTTAGAGGCAATACCCCTTCTGGAGGTAAGTATTATACACAATAAATACACTAGTAACCAAAACCAGGTAAGTAAACAGTCATAGAATAGTGCAAACAGTAGAAAATACAATCGATTGCAATGGGCCTACGGGCAACACAAACCTTATACTAAAATAGTGGAATGCGAATAACGAATACCCCCTAGGCAAGTGTAGCGTGTAGAGGGGCGCTGGGAGTGTATGAAAACACTGAAGGGAAGTAAAGTACCCTACCCGAGAGCCCAAGAAAGCAGGAGTAAAGTACAGCAAGTTTCCTCAGGACACACTACAAGTCGTGATAAGAGATTTTGCAAGAACCAATCAAGACTGCAAGCGACAAATGATGGATTCATGAACCTGACAACCTGTGGAGAAAGGAG
Organism: Pleurodeles waltl; assembly: GCF_031143425.1. Taxonomy (NCBI): domain Eukaryota; kingdom Metazoa; phylum Chordata; class Amphibia; order Caudata; family Salamandridae; genus Pleurodeles; species Pleurodeles waltl. The sequence continues at coordinate 1,447,453,930 of NC_090447.1, read as the reverse complement.
ACCAAGTCCATAAATTGAAGAAGAGTCCAGGAAGGACAGCAGCCCCTGCAAACTGAGAAGAAGGTGCAAAAGTGGATTCTCCGGTCAGAAGAAAAGTACAGAAGAGCACCAAAGAAGATGGTTGCGGGTTCCTGCTTGGTGCAGGTGATGTCCCACGTCGAGTTGTTGAACACAGGCTGATTGTGTCACTGGATTCCGCCATCAAGCCTTGGTTCAAGCAAGTGCACGGTTTGCGTCAAAAAGGAGCTACCTGGACCCAGGAGGGACCTGGAGGTCTCAACTTGGACTGAGGCGACAGAGGGGCCTCTCAGCACTTCAGAGAGCCCTCAGAAGACCAGGCAACACATACGGGAGTCTCAGAACAATGGAACAAAGAAGATGCAAAGTGCAGTTGTCGCAGCACTTCACAGGAAGGTCCCACGCCTCCGGAGAACAACTCATGGAGCTGTGCGATGCAGGATGGAGTGCTGGGGACCTGGGTTATGCTGTGCACAAAGGATTCTTGGAAGAAGTGCACAGAAGCTCAAGGAGCTACACAGGATGCGGTGCACAGGGGCACTGTCGCAGCATGGGGAGACAAGCTCCTACCTCCACCAAATTTGGACAGCTGGACCTTTGGACAGTCTGGGTCACTTCAGTCCATGACCTGTGTTCCAGGGAGCACGCTTGTCATCAGAAGAGGAGTCGCAGAGTACCGGTCATCGTTACTGAAGGATACCTGCAGAAGCACGGAAGTGACTCCGTCACTCCACTGGAGATTCCTTTGTTTCTTCTGGTGCAGAGTGAAGACAGGCAGTCTTCAGAGCGTGCACTCTTTGGAAACTGTTGCCAAAGCTGACAGGAGCTGAAGTTCCATGTCACAGGAGTCGTCCTGGATGCGTTGCAGTTGCAGTTACAGCAGTTCCTGGAGCAGTCTTTGGTTGATCCGACGGTCAGAAGCTGAAGCAGAGGATGCAGAGGAGTCCTGGAGGAATCTTGCAAACTGAATCAGAGGAAACACCCAGAGGAGAGACCCTAAATAGCCTTGAGAGGGGTATTGGCTACCTACCCAGGTATGCACCTATCAGGATGGGTCTCAGATATCACCTGCTAGCACTGGCCACTCAGAGGTCTCCAGCGGGTCCCCACACCTTGAAATCCAAGATTGCTAATGCGAGGGATACTCTGGAGGACCTCTGGGCACCACCCCTGGGGTGGTTATGGACATGGGAGTGGTCACTCCCCTTTCCTTTGTCCAATTTTATGCCAGAGCAGGGACTGGGTGTCCCTGGACTGGTGTAAACTGGATTATGCAAGGAGGGCACCGTTTGTGCCCTTCAAAGCATTTCCAGAGGCTCTGGGAGGCTACCCCTCCGAAGCCTATAACACCTATTTCCAAAGGCAGAGGGTGTAACACCCTCCTTCCAAAGGAAATTGGCCCTGGACAACATGGGGGTACATTTGCTAGTACAATGATTCCCTCACACACAGTAACTTTGCATCTAGACTTCAGTAAATGAAGGTTAGACATGTAGATGACTTATAAGTTACTTTAGTGCAGTGAAATGGCTGTGAAATAGTGTGGGCACTATTTCACTCAGGCTGCAGTGGCAGTCCTGATGAAAGGTTTGTAAGAGCTTCTTCTGGGTAGCAAAAGAAATGCTGCAGCCCATAAGTATCACCTGGAACCCCAATGCCCTGGGTATCTAGGTACCATATACTAGGGATGTATAAGGGAGGTCCAGTGTCCCAATCAGAATTGGAATATGGAGTCACTAAAGTGTAGTGACAATTTTGATAAGTAGAGAGAGCATAAGCACCTGAGCTCTGGTTAGCAGAATTCAGTGACACAGTAAAGCATACCAACAAGAATCACAGGTCACAAATTATGAACAGTGAGGCCTTTGCTAGCAGGATCACAGTGAGACAGGCATAAAACACTGACAAATAGGGTTTTGACTATGAGCACTGGGGTCCTTGCTAGCAGGATCCCAGTGAGACAGTAAAAACACACTGGCAAACACTCACAAACAGGCCAAAAATTGGGGCAACTATGCCAGTAAGAGGCTACTTGCTCACACTGCCCCAGGTTCAGCAACCTTAGGCTGGCTATATAGGAGGCCATCCTCCCAATAAATCAAGTGTTAACCAGATTCCTTGCCAGATGCCTGGTCTGCAGCCTGCTGCCGCAAACCCTCCAGAGTAGGGCATAATTCCCCGGTGGGTTCCTCTTCCGGCTGCCAATGAGTCAGGTCGGGTACCCCCCGACCCAGTTCAGCCACCTGTTCCCCTGTAGGTGCTGGGGCGTACCACTCAGGTTCAACCTCCTCCCAGACCATGGGAACTTCTAGGTTGGGTTTTCTGCCCTTCCTCCTTCTGGCAGACACCTGGGCCACTCTTTCAGGCACCAGGACCTCCTGATCACCCTGATGGGCTGCCATTTACCGGGTAGACACACACGCCCACCCAGACAGACCCCACATCTTCGAGTTAGACCTGTGTTCCACCTCCTTCCAAGGGGAATCTTCCAGGTAATTTAGACAAACTGCAGGCATAGTTGGACTCCCAGCTACCCTCAAGGCACCTGAGAACCACCCCCATTCAAAGGGAACCTGCAACCCTCTGCACAAGTGCTCTAAGTTATCTACCACAACCTCTTGGTGAAGTGCATGGGGAACTACCTGCTCCACAGACATCAGGTGACTTATCACAATAGTCACACTGGCACCTCTGTCTCTCACAGCCTCGACCCTCTGTCTATTGATGGTCAACCACTGCCTGTATTTCTTAGTGTTCTCAGGCATGAGGGACCTCTGGACCATCTCACTGTCTTCTAGTGAGACAAGGGTCATCTCAGCTGGCTCCAACCCACCTGGGATCAACTCATCCTCAAGTGCCACACTGGCCAAACCCTGTGACTTTGCACCAGTTGGTGCCAGTGTACATTGGGACATTTGGGATCCACCCTCACATGACCCACCTGGTCACATGCATAACTCTTGTGAGGACCCATCTCTGCAGGTTTCCCTGTAGAGACCCATGGTTTTTATTCACTGGGGGGGCAGGGAATCCTTAGCCTGGGAACTAGGTTGGGGCCCTTTAGAGAAGTCCCCCTGTTTACCCTTACCCCTCCACTTCTTTTGATGGGGACCCTTGGCAGAGTCTCCCCAATACCCTTTGGACACTGGAGCTTTCCCACCGGTCCACCTCCTGAGCCAGCTTCCTGGAGTCAGCCAGCTTGCTGTCAATTAGGTGATAGCGCAGCTCTGGGGAACAAAGACTATACTAGTGCTCCCACGTAATCAAATTGTACAACCCCTCATAAATTGTTACCTTACTGCCCTTCACCCAACCATCCAGTAACCTGCAAAATGAGTCAACACACCCCAATCATGTTTGGGATTCTTTCTTTTTGTAGGACCTAAACTTGTTGCTGTACTGCTCAAGAGTAAGACCATATCCGGTGAGTAGGGCATCCTTCATGATAGAGTAGGTGAGTCCCTGAGGATCCCCGAAAGTAGGTGAGAGTTTCCCTTCCCTCTACCTCAAAGTGCTTCCACAGACCCACCCCCAATGTGCTTCAGGGACCATATTCATGTGGAGAGCAGACTCATACCCATTTAACCAAAGATGGATGTCATCCCCCCTCTTTTAATCCTTTACTAAGTCATTTGGAATATGTAACCTCCTCTCAGGCTGCACTGAGGTACTGCTGCCACCATCTCCTATGCTGGCTCCTCTAATCCAGCTCCCTTATACTGAGCACATGAGCCAAGAGCATCTTTTTCTCTTCAATGGCCACCCTCCTCTCTTCCCTCTCCATCTTAAGCTTCTCTAGCTCAAACTGGTGTACCCTCTCTGCCTGTCTGTCCTGCAAGTCCTCAGGAGGCAGACCCTTAGATGATACACTGCTACCTGCCCTGGAGACCCTCCCCCCAGGCAGAAAAGGTACATCCACTGCACCACCCAGATTACTCTGTACCTCCTTATCCTCCTCCTCCTCCTCCGTGTGCCCCGCAGCCTCATTGGCTGCCACCTAGGCACTCAGTACCTTTTGCAGCTCCTCCTTCCTGGCAGAGCTCATGAGTGGGCATGCAAGACCCATACAAAACGGCTTCAGTTGAGACACTGTGTACTCTTTAAGTTTCTCCAACTCCAACACAGCCTTTGTAGCCACAGCTGGCTCATCCCCAGATTGAGACATGTTGGTGAGGTTCACTCAAAAATGCAAAGTTCCAAAAACAGTTCAGAGAATTCCCAAGAAAAGATCAAAATCAAAAAATGGAAGCATGAAAAAAAACCAAAAGATAAAAAGCAAAAACAAGTGGTATGTCGTCACATAATGGTCTGCACTGAAAACAGTAGTAGATACTTAATCACTGTATGTCAAATACAAATACTGGTTCTATCCCACCTTTGATCACCAATGTTAGAAATGGGTCTGTGGTTGGCAGCCAGTTTGCACTCTGTCCAAGCAAGGACCTTCACTCTAGTCAGGGCAATGAAGATACATACTTAATAAATCCCCTGCTCACCCCCTCGGTAGCTTGGCACAATCAGTTAGGCTTATCTCAAAGGCAATGAGTAAAATATTTGTACCAAAACACACAGTAATACACTGAAAACACTTCAAAATGGACACCACACCAGTTTAGCAAAATAGCCAATATTTATCTAAATCAAACAAGACCAAAACAACAAAACTCCAACATACACAACTAAAGTTATGAATTTTTGAAATAATAGAATCTTACTCAATAGAAAACAATGGAAACGTTGTTGTTATACAAAGTACCTGGTTTGCGTCAAAAATAAAGCTGCATGGGTGAGCGTGTGGCGGAAAAGTCAGCAATGCGTTGATTACTTATTAGCAAGTGAGGCCGTGCATCTTTTCTTCTCCGGTCGGGTAGGCGATGCATTGTTTTTCTCTCCCGCAAGAGAGCAAGGTGTTGATTTCCACACGAGGCACCTCGGATCTGTGCTGATTCACGTTGATTTTGACGCCCAGCGAGGATGCGTGTGAAATCCGGCTGCCGATGGAAAACCACTCTGCGTAGGGTTTGCGTTGATCTTAGCAGCCGCAAGCGGGTGTTGCGTCATTTCTCCAGCCACGATGCAGCTGACACGTCGATTTCCCAGCTGCGCTGCAGGTGGTGTGTTGATTTCAGCTGCAAGGTGGGTGGCGCATCGTTTTTACAGCTGCGTAGCAGGTGGTGCGTCAAAGTGTTCCCCACACAGCTCCTGTGCGTGGATATCCACCTTGGTTCCACCAGCTTCACCTCTCAAGGGCCAAGGGACTGGGTAGGGCACCACTTGGCAGGGTAGGAGTCTCAGCGGAGAGTCCAGGTGCAGGCAGAGGAAGTCTTTGATGGCCCTGAGACTTTAAAACAGGAGGCAAGCTCAGTCCAAGCCCTTGGAGACACTTCACAAGGTCCAATCTTTGTCCTCTTTGAGACAGAAGCAGCAACTGCAGGCCGACCCAGCAAAGCACAGCCAGAAGCAAAGGAGCAGTACCCCTGCACTATCAGAGGTGCCCCCATGAACTTCAGGCCCATTTTCCCGGACTTTGTGAGTGCGGGGACGCCATTTTACACGTGTACTGGACATAGGTCACTACTTATGTCCAACTACATAATGGTAACTCCAAAAATAGGCATGTTTGGTATCAAACATGTTGGAATCATACCCCAAGGCTTTTGCAAGCATTGGTAGTATGATTCCATGCAATCTGGGGCTCCTTAGATGACCCCCAGTATTGCCATTTCCGCCTTCTGAGGTTTTCCAGGCAGCCCAAGCTGCTGCCACCTCCCAGACAGGTTTCTGCCCTCTTGTTGCTTCAAAAGCTCAAGCCCAGGAAGAGAGAACAAAGGATTTCCTTTGGAAATAGGTGCACAGGCTTGGGAGGGGTAGCCTCCCCAAGCCACTGGAAATGCTTTGAAGGGCACATTTGGTGCCCTGCTTCCATAAACCAGTCTACACCGGTTCAGGGACACCCAGTCCCTGCTATGGCACGAAACTGGGCAAAGGACAGTGGAGTGACCACTCCCCTGTCCATTACCACCCCAGGGGTGGTGCTCAGAGCTCCCTGGTTTTGCCATCTTGGATTCAAGGTTGACAGGGAACTCTCGGAGCATCTGAATGCCAGTGCCAGCAGGTGACATCAGAGCCCTCCCCTGATAGGTGCTTTCCTGGTTAGGTGACCAATCCCTCTTTCAGGGCTATTTAGGGTATCTCCTTTGGGTGGTTCCTTAGATTAAGGTTGCAAGACTCCACCAGGAATCCTCTGCACTTTCCACTTTGACTTCTCACTGAAGAAACTGCATCTGGACCCTCCAGGAACCCATACAAGCTGCAACAAAGAAGCCAGACGCCTCTGCAACATTGTATCTCTGGCTCCTGCCAGCAACTGCAGCAGTTTCCTAGTCGTGCATCCTCTGAGAACAGCCCGTCTTCAGCCTGCATCAGAAGAGCGAAGGAATCTGCGATGGGGTAAAGGAGTCACTCCCCTGCTTCTGCAGGCACCAACTGCGATGACGACCAGCTGCCTGGATCCCCTCTCCTGCTGAGCTGTGTGGATCATGCATCATGGGTGGCAGACTGAAGTGGTCCTGATGGTCCTCTCTTCTAACTGTCCCACTTTGCACCGCCTCTTTTGCAGCTGCCAAGGCTTGTTGGCATCCTTCCTCCAAGTCTTTTGTGCATCTTATAGCTCTGGCCCCCAACACTCTATCCCACGATGCACAGCTTCCTGAGCTGTTCTCCAGTGTCGTGGGAGCCTTTGTCGTAGTGCTGCGTGGGCCTTTTCTGCAACTTTCTTGTCCCCGTCCTATGGGACTCCTAGGCGCGCTGATTGGTCATCTGTGGGCTCTCTGTGTTGCTGAGGACCCCCTCTGACTCTCCCTCTTGCGTCTTGCGTCTTGAGCCCACCTGGTCCTACTTGGTCCCCAGCAGCACCCTTTTCCGCTAAGTGCAAGCTTTGCACGTGCCAAGGCTTGTTAGTGGACTCCAACGACGCAAACTCGACTGCAATCCTCCATCCGGTGTGGGACATCACTTGCACCCTCCAGGAACCTGACTTCGTCTTCTTGCATGCAGTACTGACTTTGCTCTCCACCGGTAGTTCTGCTTTTGACCCTTCATCCGGATGAGCAGAGGCTCCTGCTCTTCCTCGACTCTGTAGTGCTTCTTGGACTTGGTCTCCTTCTTCCACAGGTCTTTTTGTCCAGGAATCCACTGTTGGTGTCTTGCAGTCTCTTCTGGGTCTTGCATTCTTCTTCTTTACTGCTCTGTGTGTGTTCTGGTCGACTTACTGTGATTTACTCCTGTTTTCCTGGGCATCAGGGCGGACTGTGGTACTTACCTTTGGGTGTACCTAGTACTCCCAGCTCCCCTTTACACACTACACTTGCCTAGGTGGGGGACCGACTTTCGCATTCCACTTTATTAATATATGGTTTGTGTTCCCCCAGGCCCATTTCTAACTATTATGATTTTCACTAATTGCACTGTTTTTTAACAGTTTTATGCCTATTGTGTATTACTTACCTCCTAAGGGATTATAGTCTCCACGGTATCTTTGGCATTTTTGTCACCAAGATAAAGTACCTTTATTTTTGTAAAACTGAGGGTTTTCTTTCCTGTGTGTGAGTAATGTGTGACTACAGTGGTATTGCATGAACTTTTCATGTCTCCTAGATAAGCCTTGGCTGCTCATCCACAGCTACCTCTAGAGAGCCTGGCTTCTAGACACTGCCTACACTACACTAATAAGGGATAACTGGACCTGGTATAAGGTGTAAGTACCATAGGTACCACCACACACAAGGCCAGCCTCCTGCATAAAGTGTCCAGAGTACCAAAACCAGTAAAAACAAAGTCCAGAACACAGTCAAAACATACAAAGCAGAGGCAAACGACAGGGAAGACTATGCAAAGGATGCCAGGTCTAACGCTTATTCTTTCTACTGCCACAAATTTTAGGTCTTTTACTTTAAAAAAAAATCTGAATCTTTGAAGTGGAAGAACATTGAATATTTGAAACACATGAGTTCTTGAAAGTCCTCAATTTTCATTGCCTTTTTAGAACCTACATACATCTTTGAACAGGCGTCTGGAATAATTTACAAGCAATATTTAATATTGCAGTTTAGAAAACTATTTTATTGAAGAGGTGTTCCTAGCATAGAACTCACCAAAGGTTGTCTGTTTGCCTGTGGTGTAAGGACAATTGCCTAATTTAAAAAAAGACATGCCTTTTATTGTCCCCTCTCGCTCCACTTTCTTTAGTGTTTCAAACATTCACTTAAAGAAAAAGGCAAATTATTATTTCTTCAAATCTGTAACTTGTCCATCTTTGGTACATGAGTGGGTAAATATTTGACTGTATACACAACATTATAGTTGCCCTTTTAACCCTTTTGCTGTCAAGCCTTTTCCCCCTCCTGTGCCAAGGCTTTTTATGGCTATTAGGGGTAGTTTGCATTTAGGTCCTCATTACTTTTTGTTCACACAAGCTATCCACGTCAAATTTACGTCCTTTTTTCCGACATCCTAGGAATTCTAAAGGTATCCAGAGTTTGTGGGTTCCAATGGAGGAGACCAAGAAATTAGCCAAAATACAGCCAAAATTTCGCTTGTTTCGGAAAAATGGGAAAAAAGCGCTGCAGAAGAAAGCGTGCGTTTTTTTCCCCTGTAAATGGCATCAACAAAGGATTTGCGGTGCTAAAAACACCATGTCCATAGCTTTCAGGAACAGGCAGACTTGAATCAGAAAACCACATTTTTCAACACAATTTTGACATTTTACTGGGACATACCCCATTTAAAAAAAAAATTTTGCTTTCATCCTCCTTCCAGTTGGTGACTGAAATGGGTGTGAAACCAATGGTGGATCCGGGACAGCTAAACATTTCTAAAAAGTAGACAAAATTCTGAATTTAGCAAGAATCATTTAGGTAGATCCTGCAAGGTTTTCCTACAGAAAATTACATCTGAAATAAAAAAAATATTGAAATTGAGCTGAAAAAAACAGCCATTTCTGTCCACATTTCCTTCTGTAAGTTTTTCCTGCTATGGCAGATTATCGAAAGCTATATACTATTGTGTCTGCCGGACTCTTCTCGTTGTGGGGATATATAGAGCTTGTAGCTAGGTACCCAGAGCCAATAAATGAGCTGCACCTTGCAATGGGTTTTCATTGCATTCAGGGTATACGGCAATTCATTTGGTAAAATATAAAGAGTGAAAAATAGGTGTCAAGCAAACCTTTGTATTTCCAAAATGGGCACAAGATAAGTTGTAGAGAAACAGTGGTTATTTGCACATCTCTGAGTTCAGGGGGTCCCCATACTAGCATGTGAATTACTGGGCATTTCTCAAATACACATCTTTCCTACAGACTGCCTTACATTTGGAAGGAAAAATGTAGAGAAAGACAAGGGTCAATCACTCTTGTTCTTCTATTCTGTGTTTCCCCAAGTCTCCCGATAAAAATGGTACCACACTCGTGTGGGGGTGAACCAAGTGCCCGCGACAGGAAACGCCCGGAAAAAAAAAATTGACATATCACATTTTACACTCAAATCCGACGTGTTTTTTGGAAAGTGCTTAGCTGTAGATTTTGCCCGCTAGCTCAGGCAAAACTTGGGGAAACCTAGCAAACCTGGGCATTTTTGAAAACTAGATACCTAGGGAAACCCAGTAAAGGGTAACTTGTGCCTCTCTCACCAGGTTATGTTACCCAGAATCCTTTGCAAACCTCAGAATTTGGCAAAAAAAACACTTTTGTGTCACATTTCAGTGCTGCACAGTTCTGCAATCTGAGGGGAGCCGCAAACTTCCTTCTACCCAGCATTCCCCCAAGTCTCCCAATAAAAATGGTACCTCACTTGTGTGGGTAGGCCTAGTGCCCGTGACAAGAACGCTCCAAAACACAACGTGGACACATCACATTTCCCAAATAAAACGGACCTGTTTTTTTGCAAAGTGCGTAGCTGTGGATTCTGGGCTCTAGCGTAGCCTGCACCTAAGGAAACCTAGCAAACCTATACATTTTTGAAAACTAGACACCTAGGGAAATTCAGAAAGGTGTGACTTGTGGGGCTCGTACCAGGTTCCTACACCCAGAATCCTTTGCAAACCTCCAAATTTGTCTAGAAAAACACTTTTTCTTCCCATTTCGGTGCTGCAAAACTATGGAATCTGAGGGCAGTCACAAACTTCCTTCTACCCAACATTCCTCCACATCTCCCAATACAAATGGTACCTCACTTGTGTGGGTAGGCCTATTGCCAGCAACAGGAACCGCCCCAAAACGCAACATGGACACAATTTACATTGAAAACATGATGTGTTTTTTGGAAAGTGCCTAGCTGTGGATTTTGGCCTCTAGCTCAGCCGGCACCTAGGAAAACCTACCAAACCTGTGCATTTCTTAAAACTAGCCACCTTGGGGAACTTAGGATGGGGTAACTTGTGGCAATCTCACCAGGTTCTGTTACCCAGAGTCCTTTGCAAACTCAAAATTTAGCAAAACAAAAAACACATTTTCTTCCCATTTCGGTGATGGAAAGTTCTGGAATTTGAGAGGAGACACAAATTTCCTTCTACTCAGCATTCCCCCAAGTCTCCCGATAAAAATGGTACCTCACTTGTGTGGGTAGGCCTAGTGCCCACGACAGGTAAGGGTCCAAAACACAACATGGACAAATCTATTTTTTCTTATGAAAACTGACCTGTTTTTTGCAAAGTGACTAGCTGTGGATTTTTGCCTCTAATTCATCTGGCACCTTGAGAAACATAGAAACCCTGGGCATTTCTGAAAATTAGACTCCTAGGGGAACCCAGAATGGGATAACTTGTGGCACTCTCACCAGGTTCTGTTACCCAGAATCCTTTGCATACCTCAACATTTGGCTACAAATCCACTTTTTCCTCTCATTTTGGTGCTGCAAAGTTCTGAAATCTGAGGGAAGCCACAAACTTCCTTCTACCCAGCATTCCACCACATCTCCCAATAAAAATGGTACCTCACTTGTGTGGGGAGGCCTAGTACCCGCAACAGGAAATGCCCCAAAACAGTATGGGGACACATTAAAATTATCAGTTACAAAACTACCTGTTTTTGCAGGGAGGTGCACCTGCGATTTAGGTCCTGGGCTCAGCAGCCATCTAGGGAAACCTACCAAACCCAACCCAGACTTTTATGAAAACTAGACACAGGAGGGAGTCCAGTGAGGTGTAACTTGCGTGGCTTCCCCAGTGTTTTCTTACCCAGTATCCTCAGCAAACCTCAAATTTAGCATTACAAAATCACATTTATCCCCACATTTCTGTGTGGTATCACCACACCAGCACAAATTTCCTACCACCCAACATTCCCCTCAGTCTCCCGATAAAAATTATACCTTACTTGTGTAGGTGGGAAAAGTGCCTGTGACAGGAAACAGTCATAAACATGTGGAAACTGAGGGGGGACCAAAGTGGGTCCAAAAGGGCAGTTTGGAAAAAAAACATTTTTAGGCTGACAAGTGGGGCAGAATTTTTATCGGTATAGATGCAACAATGTTGGGTGGTAGGGATTATGTGTATTCCTGCAGATTCCGGAAGGTTCCATCACAAAGATGTGGGGAAAATATGTGATTTCAAGCAAAGCTGGAGGTTTGCAGGGCATTGTGGGTAGGAAAATGGGGGGGTCGGGGTGGCAGGGGAAGCACATCCCCTGCCATCCCGGCCCAGGGGAGGGGGGTAAGCAGCCCACGGGGGAGCGCAAGGTGCAGGACGAGCTGGTCTTGCCCTCGGGCAGCAGTGCAATGACCAGCTCGTCCATGGCGCCGAAGGGGTTAATTCTTTTTCCCAATAAACAAGGAAGCTTAAAATTTAAGAATAATCTCTAAAGAGAATTTCAGCATGTATAAATGTATTTAAAACAAAGTCAAAAGTAACTACACCTAAATAATATATGCATATATGTATATGTCTATATGTATATATATATATATATATATATATATATATATATATATGTATATATATATATATATATATTTATAATCACACAAGAGAAAAACACCGCACTCCTGTGGAATTCTTTAGCAAGTTGATTTAATGACAGGCAGAATTTCTTAAGCAGCATAAATCAAGCTCCATGACGCGTTTTGACATCTCGTCTTTATCAAATGGTTTAAAGTCTTTTTCCATGCTGGTTTAAAACGCCTGTCTTTCTAGCAGTTACTGCTCACAGAATAATGAAGTTTACAGGTGTGGGATATGAAGGTATAAATCCCACAATGCCTCTGTGCACTAGAAAGACAGGCGTTTTAAACCAGCATGGAAAAATACTTTAAACCATTTGATAAAGACGATATGTCGAAACGCATCATGGAGCTTGATTTATGCTGCTTAAGAAATTCTGCCTGTCATTAAATCAACTTGCTAAAGAATTCCCCGGGAGTGCGCTGTTTTTCTCTTGTGTGATTCTATATTAAGGGTCGTGGTCTTGACCCTTACACCAGCACCAGCAGCCAGAGTGCTTTGCTTCGAAGACTGCGTTGAGGTTGAATATATATATATATATATATATATATATATATATATATATATAAAGAACCTTCTATCATCAGGACTGTAGATCAACTTTATCTCAATGAAAGGAAGCTCACTGCCCCACTTTACATGTAAAATTGCTGCAATGATAACTATAATAAAAGGTACAATTAAAACTTAAGGAACCTCAAACAAGTGAGAATAACTATGGCTATAGTTTTAAACATGGTGATAAAACACATTTCCTGTATGTACCACACCAGGATACATTTGTGTTAATCCAATATATCTGATATTATGGAATACCTTATGTCTAGAAAGGAATATTTGGTAAAAGCAACACTGCTGGTTTAAACCAGCAGGGTATGTTAAGTACAAAAATAATTTGCATATAAACGAGCAATAGCAATTTCACAGGTAGGGACCCGAGGCACTTATAATTTAGGAATTGTTTCTCATTATGAAATCTGACAAGTTTTCAATATTCTAAATTTACCATCACTCTTTGGTGATAATTTAGAATTGTAAAACTAAGCAGTAGAGCATTAACTTCAATGCATCATTTGTACTGTTTGATCATTAAACTATACTCATTACAACATGTACGTGTTGCATCTTCTGTTTCTATTTTTATTTTCTGTTTTTAGTTGCTTTTTCTTTCTATCTTCTTTTTTTATTGTTCAGCAGTAATGCACATAACACGTGGCGTGTTATCTAAAAAAAAAAACTCCCCTTTTAAAAAAAATGTTTGCTTATCTCTGTTATTTGACTGTCATTTGTACTATGTTAAGACCCTGTGAAAGTGATGTGAAAAATAAAATAAGTTGTGAAACACATGTTGGCCTACTTAGAGTTTCTGACTGAACCCAAAGAAATAAAATATTGGTTTCTTCACCTCAAATAAAGTGTTGAGAATGTTAGGAAACAAATCTTATACATTGTATTCAATATTTTTGGATGAATGGAAGTTGTCTCAGTGACAACTTAAGTGTATATAAATCATCAGACCTCACACTCTTTTTACCTTTTAATTGTATCTTACATGGTCTCACAACTATGCCACCACATTGAGGTCTAATCTTAGTCTAAAATTAGAACTTTTTGTCCTCCAACTCTTAGTTTATATATAGTACATACATACACCACAACGCTGCAGTAGATAGTATGACTGAGATAAATATTGGTTCCTCTCGCAACAGAAAATGAAACAGTAGATAATGACATGGGCTTGTGATTTGTTTTCCTCTTCATTATTTCACCAATGTGGATGGGAAATTTCTTGGTCATACAACTTCCAGCTTCCTTTAAACATTTCATTTATACCTACCTCCTGACATCCTGTTAATGTACATTGGACTAAATTCAATAAAATAATGAGATGGCAGCTCAGAAACATATAATAATAAAAGTTGAGAAGTGGTTTGAATATAACACACTGCATAACACTGCATATTATGACCCAGGGTGTGATCCTTGCACTGTTGAAGTCAGCACCAACAAAGCAGTGTGTTTATTTGAAGAACTCGTGATTGATGTTACTTGAGTGGCAGATATTTTTTCTTGATAACTTGATGTAAATTCAATCTAAATGCAATCTTACTGTACAATTCATGAAATAAAATTGTATTTAAAACACACTACTGTGCCTAAAGTCTAGTAAAATAGCATTGAGCTTAATTCATGTAAGTTGAAGCTTTGTAACTTATATCGCAGAGTAGCTTTCATCAAAATACTTAGGGCATAATTACGACTTTGGCGATCTTTTGGGAAGACTGCCCCGGAGGCGGCTGCCAAAAGACTGCCATGTTGGCGGTAATCCAACCACTGTATTAAGAGTCACACTGTGAAGTCCACCAAAAGCAACAACATTTCTGAACCCGCTAGGACACTGGAGGACAGAAAAGAGGCGGTTCCACCACCAGCACTCCCAGTCTAACAAAATTCCACCCGCCAAATTATAATCCACAAATTAACATAGCGGTTCTTCCATGGTGGAAAACCATTGGCAGTCCGAAACGTGACTGTAACAACTCACTTCTGTCAGAGCACAACACCACATTGGATAGTGTGAATAACCCACACTTGACACACATCCCCACATCAGACACTCCTACTCACAGCACTATATAACGCACCCCTACGCAACCCACAATCCTATGCATCCAGAATGCCATACACGTAGACTGAAAAGCCAAAATGAAATTATTTTGTACTTGTACTCTATAGGCACACATACACATTTCACTCAGCATACACCCCAGATCAGCACAACGATCACAATACACACATCACTAGCACACACAGTCTGCTACAACCATCCCCAACTCACATCGCAGCACCCACACCTCACCAATTACCCCACATTGCACCCTTACACTCACAACACCGCAACAGTCCGTCCGCACAACCACAACCATGTCCCCACAAAAACACCCACGTTTCACAGATGGTCATGGTGGATGAAATAGTAAGGGTAGAGCCACACCTGTTTGGAGCACAGGTCCAACAAACATCTAATGCCAGGAAAATGGAGTTGTGGCAAAGAATAGTTGACAAGGTCAATTCTGTAGGCAGTCATCCACTCAAAAGGGAGGACATCAGGAAGAGGTGGAACGACCTACGGGGAAAGGTGCGTTCCATGGCATACAGGCACCAGCTAGCCGTATAGAAGACTGGTGGTGGGCCCCCACATCCTCCCCTTACTTTCACATCAATGGAGAGGAAGGTCTTGGACATATTGCATCCTGAGGGCCTGACAGGCATACTTGGGGGACTGGAGTCTGGTATGTAACCACAACTTGTATGTCACACAATTGTCTTTCCCTACATGCCCCCTCACCACCCAAACCCACTCTAATTAATTATTTTAGCCAGTACACCTGTTCATTAAGTCACCTAATGGCCCTCTCTGGCATTCCACTGCTCCACTGAGCCCAACTGCCCTAACAGCCCTTGGAAATGGCATATTAACTACTGGCTAATCATTTAGCTACTACTCCCCAGAATGCACTAACCCACCATTGTGAGAACCTGGAATGTGCACAACACATCCCATGTAATGCACGTACAACTAAATTACTAGCTACGCCATCTAGATTGATCAAGTGAGGAACAGTACATGGCAATGACAGCAATACAATAGCACACTCACAATAGCAACCAAAGCAAAACACAGCTATAGCTGAGTGACCATTCATAATGGCCACAGATCAAATATCCCGAGTCAGAAATAGACTAACCTGAGTTGGAAAGTCAGATGGCTGAGTCGATGCACATGCACAACATCTAGATACATAACAATGGCCTTTGCATTCACAAATACTGTGTTCCCACTAGGACGCCACTGTGCATTGTGCAGCTTTAATGTGTGACATCTAGCAAGCCTGACTATTCATTAGGTAACAGAGGTGAACAGTCATGTCAATAATCAGAAAATATCAGATCCCATCTGCAGTGCTATCTGTACCAACCTAGTCTAACAACTCTCAACATGGAATATGGAAATCAAATCACAGAGTTGTACGTACAACAAAGGTAAGCTCTGCAGCAGCAATCAATGTCATTGCAGGGAACCATTTAAAGTCACTGTCTGCATCACACACAAATGTAATAAAACATACATTTTACCCTGAACTCTGTGTCTCACTCCCTCCACCGGTAACCTTGCTATTGCCACCATGGAGAGGATACCTGAGAATGTCAGTCCCACTCTGGATGAAGCCCCCAGTGAGAACAACACCTTTGGATGTCTAGACACTGATGAACAACTTGGCCTATCGGGGACACCTGGTCAGTCAACGACTCTTAGCCACACCCTGACCACATCAACTCCTACCAACCCTGCCACATCAATATCACAGGCAACCATTCGCCCCCCATGCATGCCCCAGGGACTGTATCATCTGTTGTGTGCAACACAGTACAGGTACCTGAGTCTAACCTTGCCAACACTGACAATGATGGACCTGCAACCACTGGGAGTGAGCACACTCTGCCAGGAGCACAGGCACATTAGGGATGCTGTGGGTCAGCGGATGTGCCCTCAAAGGGACACAACTGACCAGGAAACCATCTCCCAAGTCTCGAGAGCCTACCAAAGTTCCAAAGACAGGATGAGCCAAATCATCATTATGTTGGGGGAGAATCAAATGTTGCAGAGGGACCACCACCAGGAAGTCATGCAGCAGTGGCAGGCACTAAATGCCCACATGGCTACCATTGCAGGGGTGCTGAGGGACATCAATACCACACTGATTAGTTTCTCCATATAACATCTGGCCCCTTCCGCTAGCAATGTAACATCTGCCCCTTCAACACCTGCCACTGCTAGTGGAATGTAGGCCCTGCCAGGGGAAGCTGATGCCTCAGATACCCCTCCCTCTCTACCTGAAGAACTCCCCCGCAAACATGGACCTCCACGCAGACATCCAGCAGGAGCAGATGCCAAGACCAAACCCACTGCCAGGAAGTGAACCTCACCTGATTAGCCGCCCGTTGTGCCACAGACACACCTTGTTGTCTGTTCTGAAACCTAACTCCATTGTTTCATGGTACAAGGACACAGGACTTCTGTTACCAACTGATGTAGCAGCTACCCTGATGAAATCATCCACCAAGACTTCACCCATCACTGTTATGTTAATTTATATTGGTCTCACTGGTACAGATTTCCTCTTTACATGCACAAGAAATCACACTTAAACACAGGTCCTGTGCATGTGTCCTTTCTAAGTCGTGTACAATAGTCATGCATGCTAACTCAGGAGTGGTCATGTTCCCCTGTATCGCAGACCCATTGTAATGGACATCAAACAGGGACTCCATCAGCAAGGGAATCATCACAACTGAAATGCTACAGGACAGATGTCAAAGAGGTTGAAATACAGTTCTACAAACATTTATAGTTAGTATTGCACCTAGAGCATGATTGAGAGAACCATCAGGATGTATGCAATGGTGTCATACAATGGTATAGCTCTCACATACCCATACCATAGCTTCTAAATCTCATGAAACATAGAAAGATAATAACTGAGGTACCCAGTGCTGAAACCATTCACTAACATAGGTCCCATACCTGTAGGATTGTCACTCACCTATGTCAGTCTACAGTGACCCACACCCCTGTACCTCAGCCTATCCCAAGCACACCATCAGACACACCTCAACACACAAGGGAAGCTCTGGCAAACATAAGCACCACACATCCCACAGGCTCTCATGCAAGCATCACACACATGCAAACACAGCAACATCCACTGCCTCCACTGTGTTCTCCTCATCCTCGTCTCCCTCCTCCCTCCCTGTCTCGTCTCCACTCACACCTGCATGCACTACAGCCACTATGTCCATCACCAGCACACCCACCACCACACCCCGCTCACGTGCAGTCACCACCCCCAATACCATTCACACGTCCCCTGTGTCCTCTCCCAGTGTGTCTGTGAGGCCACCTCCCAAGGTACACAAACGCAGCCACACACCCACCCAACAGCCATCCACCTCACGACAGCCTCCAGTCCATGCACCTTCACCCAAAGTCAGCAAACGTACACCTCCTACAACCACTACCTCTTCCTCCACTCCCAAAACCCCTCCATCTACCCGCCCGAGTGTTCCCAAGAAACATTTCCTGGCCAACCTTGACCTCCTTCCCTCACCTCCCCCACCCCTTCAATCTCCTAGGGCCCGACTCTCCAGGTCCCAACCTAGCACCTCAGCCACAACATCGGCGGGACCAGTGGTGCCAGTAGTCACCGACTTCTGGAATGCACCAGGCAACAGGGCAGCCAGTGTGGCAAGGAGCCAAAGCACAGACAGTCCCCCACCTGTCAAGCATTAAAAGTTGGCCAGTGCCCGGCGGGAGAGGGGAAAGAAATCAGCCTCCAAAGCCGCTCCCAGGGGTACAATTGGGAGTGTGGAGACAGCTGCGACACCATCCAAGGTGGGGAAGGGGCACAGTAAAACCGGCAAGTCTGGGAAGATCAGCACGGTGGACAAGACCGCCACCAGCCCTGCTGCCAAGGACAAGACCGCCACCAGCAGCCCCGCTGCCCAGGACAAGACTGCCACCATCCGTCCCGCTGCCCAGGAAAAGACCGACAGCAGCCCCGCTGCCCAGGACAAGACTGCCAGCAGCCCGCTGCCCAGGACAAGGACCGCCAGCAGCAGCCTCGCTGCCCAGGACAAGACCGCCAGCAGCAGCAGCCCCGTTGCCCAGGACAAGACTGCCAGCAGCAGCCTCGCTGCCCAGGACAAGACCGCCAGCAGCCCCGCTGCCCAGGACAAGACCGCCAGCACCACCGCAGGACAGTGAGTGTCAATGATTACAATGCTACTGAGGCCGCCACGGGCAGAATGAAGCACTCTGGGCACCAAGCCCCCTCCAGAACCAGTGGAGAGTTACATCCACTACCTCTGTCCTTGGCAGGATGAAGCACTCTGGGCACCAAGCCCCCTCCAGAACCAGTGGAGACTGTTATCCACTTGAGAGACTGTGGCTTTGCACTCCCCAGGATGCAGCAGTGGGCAACCCACCCACTGTAGAGACTTGAGAGACTGTGGCTTTGCCCACCCCAGGATTGAACAGTGGGCAACCCACCCACTGTAGAGACTTGAGAGGCTGTGGCTTTGCACTCTCCAGGATTGAACAGTGGGCAACCCACCCACTGTAGAGACTTAAGAGACTGTGGCTTTGCACTCCCCAGGATTGAACAGTGAGCATGGAGCCCCCTCGTGGATCTGGCATTGTGCACTCATCCGGCTGAGGTGCCCCCTTTCCCTTCCCCCTGAGGTGCCCTTTTTATTTCTATCTGATGCCCCAGCAGTGTTCTCTCCGTCTTGCTCGGGTATTGAGTGTGGGCCTCGCCCATGCCTTTTGGGCCCAGTGGTCCACGGACTATGATGGTGGAATCCCTTGGACTTGTGTTCTTGGTGTATATAATTGTTTACAATGTAAATGTATATATATGTAAATATATTTGATTTATGTACTTGAATATATAACAATAATTCAACTCATTTCCTTTTGTCCTTGCATTCTTCCAGGGGAGGGTTGGGGGGTGTAACTGTAATGTATCATGCTGTATTAGTGTGTGTGTTGTCGTGGGTGAGGGTGGGGGTTGGGGTTTTGCATGTTGCGTGTGTGTGTCACTCCTTTTTCCCTCCCCCCTCCCCTGTGTCCTAGGTGCAGTACTCACCGTGGTCTTCGCCGCCGGCGTTCGTGCTCCTGGTAGAGGAGCAGGAAGATAAGGGCTGGAAGGATCTGAAGTTCCGGTTCCATGGCGTCCTGGTTCCTCGTGGGGTGTGTAGAGGTGAGTGTTTTCCCTTCCAAGTCCTGTTTCCGCCGTGTTTTAGTTCGCGGGGAATCCGCTCCAGAAAAGGTGGTGGATTGGACTGTTGTAATTCTGTGGGCGGTACATTGTCCTCCGCCTGTGTGTTGGCGGTTACCGCCGCAGTGTTTGTTTGTACCACGTGACGGTCGGAGTGTTAAAGTGGCTGTCTATGTTGGCGGTTTCCACCACAGTCATAATTCCATTTTTTTTACCGCCGCCCTGTTTGCGGTTTTACCGCCGCTTTAACACCGACCGCCAGGGATGTAATCACCACCTATGTATGTGCGGGTATGTATGTGGCTGTGTGTGAGTGTGTGTATCAGTGTGGGTTTAAGTGTGTGTGTGGCCCTCGCCATCTGTTCCCGATTTGTATGTTGTGTGTGCATACGTGCTTTGACAATTTACAACAGTGACAGATAAGTGTGTCCACTCACGGTTGCTGTTATTGCCCTGATCGCTGTTTTTGTAGTCTTTGGGTGAGTAAAAGCAGAGGGAAGATGTGTAGTTCTGGTTCAAGTACTGGTTCCATGGCGACTTCAGATGAGTATGGCTTCCTGAAGGAGAATGTCTCCTTTTATAGAGTTGGTTTCCGCCTGGGTTTCCATGGCAATGCAACCGCAGAAGAAACCTTGGCGTGTGCAGCCTCATAATCAACCATGGTATCTGCCAGCCTGCAGGTGGCTACCGTGGTCTGTGGTGGCATGATCGTACTGGTGGTGCTGGCGGTGGTTTGGCTGTATCCTATTGGAAGTACCACCATGGTCATGATTTAGCGGTCTTCTCCAGCCAGTTGGTGGTTTGACACTTGTAATGAGCCCCCTTATCTATATCTTTTTTGCTTTTTAATATAAAAAAGAACACATATTCTGAATCCCAGTTAAAAATAGGATGTGAAAAAAGTGAGCTAAAACCAGTAACATGTAAAAAATACAAACATAGGATAGACAATACATGCAATGAAACAGGAAATTGAGTTACTCTTCTATTTTACTTTAAATTCAAAAGTATCACTCTCAGACCTGCCACCTTGTAAACAAAATTTGCCATGTGAGGAGGGGGCATGGCCTTGGAGGAGCTTTATGCAGAGAATGTATCAAGAGGGCCTTCTGCCTTCATGCCTTGGCCCCATTGACCTCCTCCTTACACCAAACAAAGGACGGCTGGTGATGTCCTGGGGCATTTTCATATCCTTTAAAGGACATCGCCTGACTGCAGCCTCAAAAGACAAGCTGGACGTCCATTTTCTGCAGTGCTATCCAGCTAGCCTTGCCTGCCACAGTGTAATTTTGGCTCCTCACCATGACCGTGTGAAGGGAGCTGAAATCATGTGACACACAATGCACCATGTGAGTAGGCAGGTATGCAATATAGAGCCCGAATGGTGGTGCAGAACATAAATGAGACTGACACAATCACCTTACATTCTTGAACTGCCATAATGGTCAAGCTAGGAGTCTGATTTGTTCAGACATTGAGAGCTGTAAAATAGTTGATTATGGGCTTTGCAGTGATGGAGTGTCAGATAAGCTGGTAAACAAAATCCTTTTCTTAATGGGTAGCCATGGGTAGCCATGCAGTTCATGCAGAACAGCAGAAACAGAGGGCCTCATTTAAATCTTGGTGGTCGCACAAGCAAGCTGTGATGGCTAAGGACCCGAGAAGACTGTCAAGTCAACTGTCTTCCACCCGCCATATTTAGATTTTACAGCTCTGCAGACGGTGTACTGGAGGCAGTTCGCTGACAGAGGGAGGACATTGCGGGACTCAATGGGCATTGTACAATTGCAGTGGCTGTGGAATAGAGGTAAGTTGCACACACACACTACTTTTGCCATAGGTGTCCCCCTGCATCACACACAACAAAACCCACCACAAACACACTTGTATCCATTGCCACACCAAATCAACACGTACCTGCCGCAAACACACATTGATGGACATCCATGACATATCAACACACACCATTGACACTGTTCCCACACATGACACATCCACAACAACACATTCACATACACAAACACACTCACAGATCACTTCCAGACACATCGCAACAATGACTGCCACTCACCTGAATGTTTCACGCAGCAACACAACATACACAACAACACAATGCCATATTGAAGAGGCACACATACTGACACAACTACAGCACCCTCCCTCCACCTCCCTCTACCTCAACCAGCCACTCACATCACACATACACACACACACACACACACACACATACACACACACATACATGTACTGACTCACACACACATTTTGCAGCACAACATGAAAGGAACACGTTATCTGTCAATGTACACACACATGGACACAGTGTCCAGGTGTGAATGGACCATCAGCAGTCATTTGCCAATGACTAATGATACCATAAAGACAGTTGTATTTGTGTATAATATGTGTTGTGTACCAGTGTGTCCCAACTATCAAAAAAGTTACTGTGACATGTATATGTCTGCAGTGTTCCCGTGCTCATGTGCAGTGACCCTCTATAGGAAGCTGGCCTGGTGTGTGTTGGGTACCTAAGGTACTTACACCTTATACCAGGTCCAGGTATCCCCTATTAGTGTAGTTTAGGCAGTGACTAGAAGCTAGGCTCTCTAGAGCGGCTATGGATGAGCAGCTAAGACTTATTTAGGGGACATGAAAAGCTAATGCAATATCACTGTAGTCACACAGCAATTATACACATGAAAGAAAGCATTCAGTGTTTCAAAAATAAAGGTACTTCATTTTAGTGACACAATACCAAAATGTACTAGAGAGGCAACCCTCCAATTGGAGGTAAGTAACACACTAAATATATGCACTAGATATCAGCAATAGGCATAGAAAGTGATAGGAAACTACAATTAGACAATAGTGACCATAAGGGAAGCCCAAACCATACACAAAAAAAATGGAATGAGAACATGGAACCCCCTCCTAAGTAAGTGGAATGTGTAGACAGGAGCTGGGGGTACTAGGAAACCCCAAAAGTAAGTACTAGAAGCCTTGGCAGCTGCAGGAGACACGGTGCGTGCATCCTGCTTGGGAAGGCAAGGGCAAAGTTGGACAGCTGGCAGAGAGGACTGAGAGGACTACTCTGGACCACCACCTGTAATTCAGGATCCACGCAGGTCAGGGTGAGAGGAGATCCACGCAGCCGGTGTCATTGCAGATGATGCCTGCACATGCAGGGGAGTGACTCTTTCACTTCAAGGGAGATTCCTTCTTTCTTCTTTCTTCTCGTGCAGACTGAAGACTTGCCGCCCTCAGAGGATGCACAGCTGGGGAAATGTTGCAGAAGCTGGAAGGAGCAGTGGAAACAATGTTGCAAGCAGAGTCTTCATCGTGGATGCAGATTGTCTGTTCCTGGAGGTTCCAGTCACTGTTCTAGTGGCTAGAAGTCAAAGTTGAGGTTGCAGAGGAGTCCTGCTGTAATCTTGCAAGCCGAATCTGAGGACTCACCCAAGAGAAAGACCCTAAATAGCTCTGAAAGGGAGACTGGTCATCAGGAGGGGGCTGTGACGTCACCTGCCTGGCCTGGCCACTCAGATGCTCCCAGAGGTCCCTGCCAACCTTGGATTCATGATGGCAGAACCCAGGGACCCTCTGGAAGAGCTCTGGGTACCACCCCGGGAGGGGTGATGGACAGGGGAGTGGTCACTCCCCTTTCCATTGTCCACTTTCGTGCCAGAGCAGGGACTGGAGGTCCCTGAACCAGCGTAGACTGATTTATGCATGGATGGGCACCGAATGTGCCCTTCAGAGCATACCAGTGCTTGTGGAGGCTACCCCTCCCAAGCAATGTAACACCTATTTCCAAAGGGAGAGGGTGTTACCCTGCCTCTCCTAAAGGAAATACTTTGTTCTGCCTTCCTGAGCTCTTCAAGCAGGAGGAGGGCAGAAACCTCTCTGGGGGGTGGCAGCAGTTTCTGCTGCCCGGGAAACACTAGAAGGCTGGTAAGAGCAATGCTGGGGGTCCTCTAAGGAGCCCCCAGAGTGCATGGAATCATACTTCCAATACTGGCAAACGTATTGGGGTATGGTTCTGACATGTTTGATACCAAACCTGCCTACGTTCGGAGTTACCATTGTGTAGCTAGACATAGGTCAACCTATGTCCAGTACACGCATAAAATGGCGTCCCCGCACTCATGAAGTCCATGAAAGTGGCACTGGAGTTCATGGGGGCACCTCTGCTAGGTACTTGCACCCTGCCCTCTGGGCTAGGAAGGCCTGCCATAGGGGTGACATACATTGGCCTGGTACAGTCACCTATGGTGAAAAAGGGTGCATGCTCCCTTTCACGCAGGCTGCAAAGGCAGGGCTGCAGCACACTTTGCATGGGCTCCCCATGGGTAGCATAATACATGCTGTAGCCCATGGGGATCCCCTAGTACCCCAATGCCCTGGGTACCTGGGTACCATATACTAGGGACTTACATGGGGGAATCAGTATGCCAAATGTGGGGTGAAAATGGTACAAGTTACCAAGTTTGAAAGGAGTGAGCATAATCACTGGGGTCCTGGGTAGCTGGATCCCAGTGAACACAGTCAAACACACTGATAACAGGCAGAAAATGGGGGTAAACTATGTCAAGGAAGAGGTTACTTTCCTACACCCTCCTAACGTACACAGCCAATGCAGTTTTCCTACTTTTGTGTCCAGCAACAGGAGTTGAATTGTTTCCATGGCCCAGTGGCAGCAGCAACAAAGGGTATCCAGTTAGGTCCAGTCAAAGGCAGAAGTGGAATGGGAAAAAAGGAGGGTTTTCACCCCTTTTTCTCCCCAATCTGCCAACTCAGACTTGAAGGTTGGACCACCACTTTTTCTTTGGTAGAAAGGCAGATCCAAATCTGCTCAGTGGTAAGTGTGGCTAATGTCCCCCACCAGTCACTTTTGCCTATGGCGCCATCCACGGCGGATGGAATTCCTTGGCAGAGATGGCGGTTCAAAAGTGGGCTTTTATCTATGGAATCGCCAACATCTTAATACGGCGGGCAGACCTCACGGCGACGCACTGATTTTCAGTCAAAAATATTACAGCAGGACCATTACCGCCAAGATCTAAATCAGGCCTAAGGTCTCTTCTGGATAGGCCCATTATAAACTGGGTAACTGCGTTTTCAACAATATGAAGTTTTTGGATTATATAGTCAGGTAAACCAATGGAAAGACAGTTAGAGTAGTCAAGCATGGAAGTGATCAAAGCATGGACTACAGTCCTCTGTGTCTTAATTGAAAGGACATCCAGAAAGTTCCTCAAATAACATAGGAGACCATAACAGGTCCCTGCTGCTGACCCGATCTGAGTGTCAAAATATATATTTTTTATTGTACCACAGAAATGTGGGGAGAAAAAACTAAATACTAGAAACATGTACACAAAATCAAAATAAATACACCACAAATATTAATTTATAGAAAAAGAATTATTATATCCTTCAATTAATGCAATTTCATTGTATCAAAAAGACAAGATGGATCACTATGTCTATCATCTATCTGATCATGAGAATTGTTTCCCATATAACATTTGCAGCTGTGAAATGCACCAATAATATTACATGTACATTATAATTGCACCAATAATGTTCATAGCATGTACATCATATATTGATTATAGTGGCCAAAATTAATCCATCCACAAGACGTAGCTGAAGTTGCTATCCATTGCAGTTGCCAACACGTGTTTCGCGGAATATCCGCTTTTTCAGGGCTTTACATAGATGGCACAAGAACAAGACGAATAAATACAATATAACACAAAAAGAAAATCTAGAAAAGTTTGAAAAAGATAATACATTAAATTCAGTCCTAAAATCATGAACTAACCATCTATCCTGCACAATATCTTATAGATAGTACATCATAGGGAGTATATACTAGTTACTAGCACAAGAGAAAAATATGTAATTACAAAAAAGAAAAGCAAAGGTAGAATGTAAGTATATCAATCTGTCTGTGTATCACCCATTAATGAGAGTTAGATAATTTATATTAACCTTTTTCTTCAATGCCAATGGTAGGAGCGAAATAGGTTGATAATTGGAGAAACTGGACGGACCAGCAGAGGGTTTCTTCTGGAGTGGAATTCATTTGGCATTTTTCCAACATCCAGGAATGGAGGCTACCTCCAGAGTGGTTCAAAACTCAGTTAAAAGGGCAATTGAAGTATTAAACAGCCTACATGGCAAAGGAGGTATGTGATCTAATAGAGAGCCAGTACAGCAAAGCAGTAAGGCCAATTGGATCTCCATCAGAGAGATCGGATGAAAGCTGTTCAAGGAGCAGGACATAATTGACTGTAGTCCAGAATCTGCAGCAACTACAGGCATACTGACATCAGTGGTAATGGTGAGCCCATTAAAAATGCACAATATTTCCTCCTCAGAAAAGAGGATAAGTCCTCTCATCAGAGGACTCAATAGGAAACTTGCAGGCAGCTGGCTGCAGAAAGGATTTAACAAGTTTAAAAATGTCCTGAGGAGTGTTCTTGGCAGAGGCAATATGGACCATTTAGAAGGAGCATTTGACAAGAATTATTGCCTCATGATATATTCTCATAGCAAGTTTATAATGAATCTTGCTTGTTAGGAATGGAATGTTGGTATCATCATCATGATAATGTATGTCATCATTAAATATAGAGATGAAACAAAGGAGGCATAGGAGTCATCCATGTGAAGGTTTTTGTACCCGAGTAGCTGAATGAGGCCAAATCAGAAGATAGATCTTTATTAAGCAGCATGCCATGTGACCATTTCTGCAGTTGATTTGTTTACACAGCGCGCCATATTATCATTTCCACAGTTCATCATAAAAGACTACAAATGACTCTAAAGAGTAACATAAAAACTACATATAGATAGGTGTCTCTCCTTTAGTAATTACCCCTATTTTGCTAATGTTTCTTTTTTAACTCTGTGCACTATAACTCTGGTAGTGAGGCCCAGAGGCATGTGCTCTGACCCCCAAAACATGTTGAGATTGGTTATACTCCATATTTTCATACTTTACTTACCTCTAAGTCCTTATTATGTGGTACAAAGTGTACAGAAGGCCCGTACATTATGTATCAGTTGTGGACTGCAGTTCTTATTGTGCGTTCTCCTACAGTGACAGGGTAAACATGCCTTCAGGCCTACTTTCGCAGCCTGACTGTGGCAGTTTGAAACCTGCAACCCAACCTGTCAAAATAAACCATTTTAAAAGGTCTAAACCTTTCTTTTAAATAATAATAAGTCACCCTTAAGTAGGCCTTATAGCCCATAAGGCAGGGTGCAAGATACTTTAAAGTAGGTCATGTAAGTAGTTGTAAATAAATATGTTACATGTTCTTCCAGTGACTAGCATCTAAAATCTATTTTCCCTGAAGCAAGGCTGGCTATTCCATAGAGAAACACTGGGATGCACTATTAAATGTAACAGTTACATCTTTGGCTAGGAAACACCTAGATCTTGTATTCTTTGTAGTACTAATTAAATTCTCAATTCACTAGTAAAGTCAAAGTTCCAATAGATATTAATGAAAAGGTAATTTTCAGAAGGTTTCTTTGCCTAAAGCCTCTGTTGGCTAATTTGCATTAGCCTTCAGCTACAGCCCTCTCGTTACTCCCAGAGCAGACCCCAGGGTGTAGGGAGGTATTTCCTTTCCTCTGGCAGGATGACTACTTGCACAGTGCCCAGGAACTTGATAAACTTCAAAGAGGCCGTCATGGACACAGGCAAATGTTAGCTGACCTCTGGGCAGGCCCCTTTCTTTGTTCCCTCATCTGGCAGTCTCTAATCCCAGTGGGGTCGGAGCTGCCCTCAGAACTGATTTGAAGTAGCCAAAGAGAAGGGGTTGCTCATTTCCTTGGCAACACCTCTACACAAGGGGGGAAGGGTTTCACCAGTTTGGATTTAGGTAAAGAGAGACACTGTGGGTATGTTTGCAGTAGGCATACAGGAAATGCTGCAAAGGTGAGTAGGATAACCACTGGTTAGAGAGGACCCAGAAGTCATCCCGACCCACAGGTTTGTGCCCAGCATAAATCTGGCATCCACAGTACCTCCCACAGAACACTCTGAACCTGTGGAAGAATAGAAGAAAGACGGCATATGCTGTTTGAAACCTGTGACGAGACCTTAAGGGCGTGACATGCTCCCTCTTGTACTCAGGACAAAGAAGTTGACTTCAAGGGTCAGTTGGCTGACCTCCTATTAAGCTATAAGGACCCAACAAACTACAAGAAGCCTTTTCTGAGGGCCAAGCTGACCAGTTCCAAATGGAACTTTAGTGGACCCTGCTGCTATCTTCTGCTGGAGTTAGTCTTGGCCCCCAAAGTGCTGTTCCTGAGGATCTGGAAACCTTGACTATGTCAAAATGTACTCCTCCTAACATGCTGAAAATCCTGGGACTTGGAAACTTTTTAGGTCCAAAAACCTCCAGAGGACTAGAACACATCTCCCAAGTCAATCTGACCAAGACGTGCTGCTTCTGGGCTCAATAATCAGGTTTTTCCAGCTCTAAACTTATCTGCAGCAACAAATCTGTTTCACGAAGAAGGTATGCTGGCTTGTTTGGCTTTCTTCAGCTACAGCATGTAGCCTTGCCTCATTGGAGGAATCTGAGCTCCAAAAAAGTGACTACGTCTGAAGTTACAAAACTTGACAAGGTGAAAGTACCAAAAGCATGTGGCCTGAAGAGGATTTCCCTGGCTGTGAATTTCGAATTTTTCTGCTCAGAGCTTTTCTCACCTAAACCACTGACTTCACCTGGACCTTCTCCAACACCTATCCAAAATTGTGGAGCATGCTGCCTTGCTGAAGGATTTTTTCTTCAAGAAAAAAAGATTAAGGCCCTCATTACAACCGTGGCGGTCGGTGTTAAAGCGGCATTAATACCGGCAACAGGCCGGCGGTAAAAAATATGGGATCACGACCACGGCGGAAACCGCCAACACAGACAGCCACTTTAACACTCCGACCGCCACAGCGGTAGCAACAAACACCGCAGCGGTCAACGCCAACAGACATGCAGAAGACAATGTACCACCCACCCCTTCACAACCCGCCTATCCGCCAGCTTTTCCGGGGCAGTACCAACGCCATCAAAAGCACTGCGGAAACAGAACACAGAAGGGAAACCACTCACCTCTCGACACTCAATGAAGAACCAGGACGCCATGGAGCCTCAGTTAAAGGTCCTGCCCATGCTGGTCTACCTCCTCATCTACCAGGAATATGAAAGGCGGGGACAACGACCACGGTGAGTACTGCACCTAGTACACAGGGGAGGGGAGAGGAAAAAGAGAGTGACACATGCACGCAACACGCAACACCCCAACCCCCCCTTCACCCACAACACCATACACACAAACACATGCATCAAAATTACATTTACACCCCGTAACCCCCTGGAAGAATGCAAGGACAAAGGGAATTGAGTTAAATTATTGATATATTAGAAATAGGCAGATATACGTAATAAATAGAAAAACAGTATTTACAAAAATATACACTATGTACATAAGGCCGTACATTGTCCTTTCCAAATGTCAGTGGGCCACTGGGCCAAAAATCATGGGCCAAGCCCACACTTGACTCCTGCCTCAATACGGAGAGAACACTGCAGGGGCATCAGGTTGAAAAAACACAAGTACCTCAGGGGGACGGGAAGGGGTGGGGGCACCTCAGCCGGAAGATGGAATAACGCCACTGCTCCTCGAGGGGGCTCCATACCCACAGCAATGTCATGGGGAGTGCAAGGCCATAGTCTCTCAAGTGGGTGGTTTGCCCACTGCTTGGTCCTGGGGAGTGCAAAGCAACAGTCTCTCCAGTGGGTGGTTTGCCCACTGCTTGGTCCTGGGGAGTACAAAGCCACAGTCTCTCAAGTGGGTGGTTTGCCCACTGCTTGCTCCTGGGGAGTGCAAAGCTGCAGTCTCTCAAGTGGGTGGTTTGCCCACTGCTTCCTCCTGGGGAGCGCAAAGCCACAGTCTCTCAAGTGGATGTTTTCTTCCACTGGTTCTGGAGGGGGCTTTGTGCCCAGTCTGCTTCATTCTGCAAGGATATGGGTAGTGGATGCCTTTCTCCACTGGTTCTGGATGGGGCTTTGTGCCCAGTCTGCTTCTTCCTGCCAAGGATAGGGTGAGTGGATGCCTTTCTCCACTGGTTCTGGAGGGGGCTTTGTGCCCAGTCTGTTTCATCCTGCAAAGGATAGGGTGAGTGGATGCCTTTCTCCACTGGTTTTGGAGGGGGCTTGGTGCCCAGTGAAGCAATACTTGGGGTGTGGCAGTTTACATTCTCTCACCTGGGTGCATGAGGCACAAGATTTGCAGGGAACAGGTTGCACGATCGTCCATGGAGGCAGGGCTAGACTCCATCCTGTGGCGCCTAAGGTGGCAAACTGGTGGTAGCGCTGGTGCTGGTGGGGGTGCTGCCAGTTGTTGGTGGGAGGCTCCAGCCCTCCTCCTGCAGCCTCAGACAGCTGCCTACTGGGGCTGCTGCTGCTGGTAGTGGTCCTACTGTCAGCGGTGCAGGTGGCGGTGGTTGCGGAGGGCCTGCGGTGGTGGTAGCAGTGGTGCAGGTGGCGGTACTGGCAGTGGTGGAGGGAGGCTCCAGCCCTTCTCCTGCAGCCTCGGACGGATGCCCACTGGGGCTGCTGCTACTGACAGTAGTGGTGCTAGCGGCGGTGCAGGTGCCGGTGCTTGCGGTGGGGCTGCTGCCGGTGCTGCCCGCAGTGCAGGTGGCAGTGCTGGCGGTTGTGCTAGTAGCCACCAGGCCTTCACCTGCAGGCTTCGACGGCTGAAGTGCCTTGCCTGGTGTTTTCTGCCCCTTCCTCACCTTGGCAGATGGTGGTGTGACCTTGGGTCTGGCTGCTTGAGGTTTTGAGGAGGACTTGCTGGGTGGTTCATGTTCCTTGGCTTTGCTGCATGCTGCCCCCTTCTTCACCTTGGCATGTGGTGGAATGGTTTTATCCTCTGCAGGGGTTTCTGGCTAACTCTCTGGCCTGACGGGTATCCCCTTTGAGCTTCTGTGAGTTGCAGGTACCACATCGGACGTTGACTTGGTAGCTGAGGTGCTGGCCTGGGTTCTGGACACCCTGGCCCGAGGGGACGGACGGGGGGGAGGGGTAGGGAAGAGGTCAATGTTTGCCAGGAAAAGCTTCTTAGACACACTGGGACGGGAAGAGGTAGGTGACTGCTCGTGAGGGGTGTGTTGTGATAGGCGTGCTTGTGATGGAGGTAGTGGATGAGGATGTAGTGCATTCAGGTGTGAGAGG
Source organism: Pleurodeles waltl (assembly GCF_031143425.1). Lineage (NCBI taxonomy): Eukaryota > Metazoa > Chordata > Amphibia > Caudata > Salamandridae > Pleurodeles > Pleurodeles waltl. Next base: position 1,447,422,819 of record NC_090447.1, on the reverse strand, counting down.
AGACGCTACTGGGAGGAGGGTGGATGATGAGGAGGAGGGGGACACAATGGAGGCAGTGTATGTTGGTGTGTCTGAATGGGGATGGTGCTTGTGTGAGTGCCTGTGAGATGAAGTGTGGTGCTTGTGTTTGCCTGAGCCACTTCTGTGTGTTTATTTGGGTGAATGCTGGTCTGAAGGTGTGCTTGGGATAGGCTGGGGTTGAGGGGATTGTGACTGGGTAGAGGAAGTTGGAGGGGGGAGGCTAGAGACAGGTACAAGGGCTGCCATCAGTGCAGAGGCCAGAGCCTGAAATGCTCTCTGTTGGGCCGCCACGCCAGAGTGAATGCCCTCCAGGTATGCACTTGTTTGTTGCAAATGACTCTCGACACCCTGGATGGCATTGAGTATGGTTGACTGCCCAACAGGGAGTGATCTCGGGAGGTCAATAGCCTCCTCACTGAGGGCAGCAGGGCTGACTGGGGTTTCAGGGGGACACAGGGCACGGCACCTAACTGCGTCACAGCAGACATTGGCACAGCAACAGATTGTCAGATTCAGATACTGGGTCTGTCAAGCAAAATAATTATCATTAGTGCAATAGTGTGTGAAAATGACCCTCTGCTCACCGTTTTCTTCCATAGGCTTCAACCGCTGAGGCTGAATATGAGATGGTGGCATCCTCCAGTGTACAGACCCCTTGTGGACCTTGCGACAATGGAGGACAGACACATTATCATAACATACAGACTTGATCGTGCCACAATTCAAGAACTGTGTGCCCAATTGGAGCCAGACCTGATGTCAGCTATCCGCCAGCCCACAGGTATCCCCCCTCTCGTACAGGTCCTGTCAGTGTTCCATTTCCTGGCAAGTGGTCCCTTTCAAACAACAGTGGCCATGGCATCAGGAATATCTCAGTCAATGTTCTCCAATGTGTTGACTAGAGTGTTGTCAGCCCTGCTGAAACACATGTGCAGCTACATCGTATTCCCACAGGTGGAGGATTTGGCCACAGTGAAAGCTGACTTTTATATGCTGGGACATATCCCCAACATCATTGGTGCCATTGATGGTACACATGTGGCATTTGTCCCCACCACCGGAGAAATGAACACGTTTTCAGGAATAGATGGTGCAGATGGTGTGTTTGGTGGACCAGTACATCTCCCATGTCAATGCCAAGTATCCTGGCTCCGTGCATGATGCCTTTATCTTGAGGAATAGCAGCATCCCATATGTGATGCGCCAACTCCAAAGGCACCAGGTGTAGCTAATAGGTGAGCCCAAGGTCCCCACACAGTATAAGTAGGTGTCTGGGTATGGGGTTGTCCCTAAGGGTTAGTGTGTGGCTAACAGTTGTCCCTCGATATTTGCAGGTGAGTCTGGTTACCCCAACCTCTCATGGCTACTGACCCCAGTGAGGAATGCCAGGACAAGGGCAGAGGAATGTTACAATGAGGCACATGGGCGTACAAGGAGACTTATTGAAAGGACCTTCGGCCTCCTGAAGGCCAGGTTCCGGTGCCTCCATCTGGCAGGTGGATCCCTGTACTACTCACCCAAGAAGCTGTGCAAGATCATCGTTGCATGTTGCATGTTGCACAACCTGGCCTTGAGACGCCAGGTGCCTTTTCTGCAGGAGGATGTGCCTGGAGTTGGGCATGTGGCAGCGGTGGAGCCTGTGGATAGTGACGAAGAGGAGGCAGAGGAAGAAGATGTTGACAACAGAAGCAAAATAATTCAGCAGTACTTCCAGTGACACACAGGTAAGACACTATAACTTCACTTTCCTGTTAATTTTTCTGTTGGATCTTGTACATGGCAGCCTGTTTCCCTATGTCTATGGCCACTTACTGTATCCTTTGGCATCTCTATTTTCAGATCTCTGTGTCCCACTCTGGCTCCTGCTATGTGTACTGCTGCCCACCAAAGGTCATTCCAAAGTATATTTCATTGTACATTTGACTTGCAATGCTTTGATAATGTTGAACTAATACATATTTGAATCATTTGACAGACTCCAGATTAGTATTTGTTCATTTACGTGCTCATAAGTAGAGGGGGATGTGCAATGGGCTGGGCTGATGGTGGAGGAAAGTCCAGGGTAGAGTCCAGTCTCTTGGTATCACAGGTTCATTGTCCAATGAGGCATAGGAAGGGAAGTAATAGCAGTTCATTGTGGACAGGGTGACAGAGTGGGACAGAGGGGTGACAATCAGGAGAGTCTTATTTCCTGGCGGGGTATTGGCAATGTTCTCTGTCTTCTGCCTGGATCGCATGGACCGTTTGCAGGGTGATTCTCCTTCTGCAGGGGGTGGGGTGCTGGTGGTCTGTTGGTCATGTGTTGGGGCCTCCTGTCCACTAGCGCCGGCGGAGGTGAAAAGCTGTTCATTGGTTTGGCTAGTGTCAGGGGCCCATTGGTGTGCCACTGCCTCCCTCATGATGTTGGCTATGTCAGCCAGCACCCCTGCAATGGTGACCAGGATGGTGTAGATATGTTTGAGGTCCTCCCTGATCCCCATGTACTGTTCCTCCTGCAGCCACTGGGTCTCCTGCAACCTGGCAAGTATCTGGCCCATGATCTACTGGGAATGGTGGTATGCTCCCAGGATGTTTGTAAGTGCCTCCTGGAGAGTGGGTTCCCTGGGCCTGTCTTCCCCTTGTCGCACAGCAGTCCTTCCATCTGCCCTGTTGTCCTGTGGCTCGGACCCCTGAACCGTGTGCCCACTGCCACTGACCCCAGGTCCCGGTTTGTGGGGTTGCCTGGGGTCCCTGTAGTGGTGGACACACTGCTGATTGACGTGTCCTGGGGACAGTGGCATGGGCCCACTGGGTGGGTGCTGTGCTGGTGTTTTCTGAGGGGGGAGGCTCTGTGGTGGGTTGGGACTGTGGCAGGGTAACCGACTGTCCAGAGGTCCCGAATGGGCCAGGTTGGTCATCCTGATCCAGGCGTGCAGAGCTGCTGTTGTCACTGTGGGCCTCTTCGGGGGTGGGACTGGATGTAGCTGGCACCTCCTCTCCAGGGATGTTGAGTAGGGGTCCTGTGGGGATGCAAATGCAGTGTTAGTGTATCTGCGTGTGCCATCTTGTGCATGGGTGTGTTTCCCTCTATGATTGTGATTTCCTTGTCAGCTTGGCATTGTGTGAGTGGTGATTTTGTGGGCTGGCTGAGGCTCTCTACTGGGCATGCTGTGGTGATGGGTGTCCATGCAGATCTGTGATGGGGGTACATGCATTGGTGTTGCATGCATGGCTTGGTATTGGGATGGGTGGGTTGTGATACTGGGGTATGTGTGAGGTGGTGGAGTAATGGGGGTGAGGGTAGGGGTAGGAGTTTGGGATGGCATGCTGGTAGGGTATTGGGGATAAAGTAGTAAAGATTTGACTTACCAGAGTTCAGTCCTCCTGCTATTCGTGCGAGACCCTCAGGATGCAGTATTGCCAAGACTTGCTCCTCCCATGTTGTTAGTTGTCGGGGAGGCGGTGGGGGTCCACTGCCAGTCCTATGTACGGCTACCTGGTATCTTGCAACCACGGAACACACCTTCCCCGTGGTCTTTCCACCTCTTCCTGATGTCATCCCTTGTTCTTGGATGCTGTCCCACGGCATTGACCCTGTCCACGATCCTCCGCCATAGCTCCATCTTCCTAGCAGTGGATGTCTGCTGCACCTGTGATCCGAATAGCTGTGGCTATACCCAGATGATTTCCTCCACCATGCCCCTTAGCTCCTCCTCTGAGAACCTGGGGTGTCTTTGGGGTGCCATGGATGTGGTGTGAGTGATATGTGTGAGGATATGTGGGTTGATGTGTGGGGTGCTGTGTTGGGGTGTGTGGTGCGAGGTGTGTGGATGGTGTATGGGTGATGGTGTTCTGTGTCTCAGATTGAGTGGGTGCTCCTGGCTTGTGTCTCTCTCGGTTGGCAATGTTTTTTTTCGTTAAAAGGTTTGTGGGCAATGTGGGTGTGTGTTTTATAGTGGTGTGAGTGTGTGGGTGTGGTGTGCATGTGTGTCAGGTATGTGCAGTTTGAATTGTCCAATGTGGTGTAGTTCTGTAAGTGTGTGTGTATTTTGAGCGTGGCGGTATGCACTGCAAATGGTTTACCACGGATGAAAGACCGCTGCAGTGATTCGTGGGTTCTGATACTGTGGGCGTATTCCTGTTGGCGTAACGGTGTGGGTTTTGGTATCGCCAGTTTATCACTGACCTTTTGTGTGGCGGACTTGTGTGGGTATCTGTATAGTGGGGGATTTCTCAGTGTGGGTCATGATACCCGTAGCAGAACATCGCCGGGGTCACGGTATGTTGGCGGCTGTCAGCACGGCAGTAGGCGGCATTTAACACCAGGGTTGTAATGGGGCCTAAGTTCAAAGGTAAAACCTCTGACTGGATTGGACCTGGTTGATATATCTGACCCGCACTACATTGTTATCAGCTTGAAATCATGGCTAGTTCCTGGTCTAGAGCAACCTGTTTACCCACATTGGCACTTAACATTCTGGCAGTACTTTTATGAGAAATTTTAAAAATTCATATCTCTGGTTCCTATTATTGGATTTTTGTTATTTTGGCCTTTTGCTCATTAAATTACTCTGGTGGTCATTACAACCCTGGCGGACGGTGGTAAAGCGGCGGTAAGACCGCCAACAGGCCGGCGGTAACAAATTTGCAATTACGACCGTGGCGGAAACCACCAACAAAAACAGCCACTTTAACACAAACAAAGAGTGCGACGGTCACCGCCAACAGACTGGCGGGAGAAAATGTACTGCCCACACTATTATGACAGGCCAATGTGCCACCTTTTCCGGGGCGGATTCACCGCAGATACAAACACAGCGGAAACAGGAATTCCGAAGGGAAAACGCTCACTTCTACACACCCCACGAGGAACGAGGACACCATGGACCCGGAACTCCAAATTCTACCTACGATAGCCTTCCTGCTCCTATACCAGGAACACGAACGCCGGCTGCGAAGACCGCGGTGAGTACTGCACCTACGACACAGGGGAGGGGGGAGGGAAAAAACAGGGACACACACACGCAACACACAACACCCCCACCCCCACCCACTACAACACACACACTAATGCATATTCATACATCACAATTACACCCCCCAACTCCCCCGGAAGAATAAAAAGACAATAGAAAATGAGTGTAACCATTGTAATATATTAAAATCAAGTAGGCTAAAATATATATATATATATACACCATTTACAAAATATATACCTAGCATAGTAGTCCAGGTAGTGCTCCAATTAAGTCAGTGGAATACTGGGCCCACACGGTATGGGCGAGGCCCACACAAGATCCCCGACCATGATGGAGAGAACACTGCAGGGGCATCAGACAGCAACTAAACAGGCACCTCAGGGGGAGGGAAAGGAGGGGCACCTCAGCCGGTTGAGTGCACAAAGCCAAATCCACGAGGGGGCCACATGCCCACTGTTCAATCCTGGAGAGTGCAAAGCCACAGTCTCTTAAGTCTATACAGTGGGTGGGTTGCCCACTGCTTTATCCTGGGGAGTGCAAAGCCACAGTCTCACAAGTCTTTTCAGTGGGTGGGTTGCACACTGTTCCATCCTGGAGAGTGCAAAGCCACAGTCTCTCAAGTCTATACAGTGGGTGGTTTGCCCACTGCTTTATCCTGGGGAGTCCAAATCACAGTCTCTCAAGTGGAAAACAGTCTCCACTGGTTCTGGAGGCGGCTTTGTGCCCAGAGTGCTTCATCCTGCTAAGGACGGAGGTAGTGGATGGATCTCTCCACTGGTTCTGGAGGGGGCCTTGTGCCCAGAGTGCTTCATCCTGCTAAGGACAGAGGTAGTGGATGGATCTCTCCACTGGTTCTGGAGGGGGCCTTGTGCCCAGAGTGCTTCATCCTGCTAAGGACAGAGGTAGTGGATGGATCTATCCACTAGATCGGGAGGGGGCCTTCTACCTAGAGTGCTTCATTCTGCCCGTGACGGACTCAGTAGCGTCAGTGCCCTTGGCGCTTATGGGCCAGCGGTGCTTGAGGTGGCGGTGCCCTGTTCAGCGGTGCTCGAGACGGTGGTGCCCTGTTCAGTGGTGCTTGAGACGGAGGTGCCCTGTACAGCGGTGCTTGAGGCGGCGGTGCCCTGTTCAGCGGTGCTTGAGACTACGGTGCCCTGTTCAGCGGTGCTTGAGACGGCGGTCTCCATTGCAGGGACTCAGCTGCTGGTGGTCCTTCATGGCCCAGCGGGGCTTGTGCTGGCGGTCCTTCATGGGCCAGCGGGGCTTTTGCTGGCGGTCCTTCATGGCCCAGCGGGGCTTTTGCTGGCTGTCCTTCATGGCCCAGCAGGGCTTTTGCTGGCAGTCCTTCATGGCCCAGCTGGGCTTTTGATGGCGGTCCTTCATGGCCCAGCGGGGCTTTTGCTGGCAGTCCTTCATGGCCCAGCGGGGCTTGGCGGTGGCATCCTGGGCAGCTGGGCTTGTGCTGGTGGTGGCCTCCTGGGCAGCTGGGCTTGTGCTGGCCTCCTGGGCAGCGGGGATGATGGCGGTCTCCTCCGCCGTGCTGCTCTTCCCAGACTTGTCGGGTTTCTTGTGGCCCTTCCCCACCTTGGAAGGTGTCACAGATGACTACACACTCCCACCGGGACCCCTGGGAGCGGCTTTGGTGGCTGGAGTCTTCCCCCTCTCCTGCCGGGCACTGGCCCACTTCTGATGCTTCACAGGTGATGGATTGTCTGTGCTGTGGCTCCGTGCCACACTGGCTGCCCTGGTGGCCGGTGCACTCCAGATTCCGGTGACTACAGGCACCACTGGTCCCAGAGATGTTGTGGCTGAGGTGCTAGTTTGGGACCTATGAGACGGACGGGGTGGGGGAGGTGTTGGAAAGAGGTCAAGGTTGGACAGGAAAAGTTTTTTTGACACACTGGGATGGGTAGCTGGAGGAGGTTTGGGAGTGGAGGAAGAGGTTGTGGTTGTAGGAGGTGATCGTTTGCTGACTTTGGGTGAAGGTGCATGCGCTGAAGGCTGTTGTGAGGTGGATAGCTGTTGGGAGGGTGTGTGCCTGCGTTTGTGTATCTTCGGAGGGGGTGTGACAGACACACTGGGAGAGGACACGGGGGACGTGTGAATGGTAGTGGGGGTGGTGTCTGCACGAGAGCGGGGCATGGTGGTGGGTGTGCTGGAGAGGGACGTAGTGGCTGTAGAGGTAGTGCATGCAGGTGTGAATGTAGACGAGACAGGGAGGGAGGAGGGAGATGAGGAGGAGGGGGACACAGTGGAGGCAGTGGATGTTGGTGTGTCTGCATGTGTGTGATGCTTGCCTGAGTGCCTGTGGGATATGTGGTGCTTATATTTGCCTGAGCTTCCCTTGTGTGTTGAGGTGTGTGCATGCTGGTCTGTAGGTGTGCGTGGGATAGGCTGAGGTACAGGGGATTGGGTCTGGGTGGAGGAAGTTGGAGGGGGAGGCTAGAGACAGGGACAATGGCTGCCATCAGTGCTGAGGCCAGAGTCTGAAAAGCTCGCTGAAGGGCTGCCTGACCAGAATGAATGCCCTCCAGGAATGCATTTGTCTGTTGCAACTGCCTCTCTACACCCTGGAAGGCATTCAAAATGGTAGACTGCCCAACAGTGAGGGACTTGAGGAGGTCAATGGCCTCCTCACGGAGGGCAGCAGGGGTGACTGGAGTAGGGCCGAGGTGCCTGGGGCGAAGGTGATGCCCACCATCCCGGGTTAGCGGGCACGGGGCGAAGGCTGAGGGGCTGCTGGGAGGGCGGTGCTGGAGGAGGGGGTGGCGGCTGTACCTGTAGATGGGGGGCACAGATGTTGCCGCCGCCACAAGGGAGCTCCCATCAGAGGACGAGTCCGTGTCACTGGTCTCAGCTCCTGTCCCCGCCGTGGAGCTCCCCTCGCCCTCCGTCCCACTGGTGAACTCTGAGTCCGTAGTGTGCCCCTCCATTGCCATGTGGGATGCAGCCCCCTCGTGCTCCGGTGCCATTGCTCCTCTGCCTGGTGATGCTAATGCACACAAGATCAGGGAGACCACAAAAAGGGGGGGGTGACAGAAGAAAGACATGTTGAGTGCATTAATTACCGCTACCGTTGGCGGACACGACAGACACAGAAGCCCTCTGCAATACGCCACGCTCTTGGGCTCCACTGTTCAATTCCTGGGAAATGGCCTACGAGCTTATGGACGACATCTGCACACATAGATGACACAGGGGCATGACTAGGTGTAGTTGGCACTCTACAGAGGTGGGGTGGGCTGCCTTACGGAGGGACCTTGCCTATGGAACTCGCCCTGGCCTAGGGAAACCCACAGCCCACCTCCCCCACCCAGACCCCTCCACTGTACGCAAAGTCAGCAGAATGCGAGTGTACTCACCCCCTTGTGGCTGCTTTGATGCCCTCAAGCGCCCATCCAACTCCGAGTACGCCACCGCCAGGATCCTGAACATCAGGGGGGTCATGGTGCGACAGGCACCCCTCCCACATTGGGGGGCCATCCCCAGCTGAGCCTCCGCCCGTCTTCTTGCTCCAACGGCGAATGTCCTCCCATCTTTTCCGGCAGTGGGTGCTCCGTCTGTGGTAGACCCCCAGGGTCTGGACGTCCTTGGCGATGGCACGCCAAATATGTTTTTTCTGGTGGGCGCTGACCTACATGATTTGTACAGGGGGAAGAGAAAGTTATTACCAACTGCACCATCAAAGTGATTGGCCCCCATCCCTACCCTTGCCATGTGGCATATGCACTCACCGTCGTTTCATGCACGCCGCACTCTCCCCCCTTCCTTCTTACATCCACCCCTCTCCACACAGGCATAGCCCATACATCATGGTCCCAGTGTACTTACCTGTTTGTCTGGAGGACCGTAGAGTAGCGTGTACTGGGGCAGGACCCCATCCACGAGTTTCTACAACTCCTCCGATGTGAAGGCAGGGGCCCTTTCCCCAGACACTCGAGCCATTGTCTCTTCCAGACCGAGGTCACAGCAGCACTTGTAGTGTAGGTCCTCTCCTGTCGAAGATCAGGTATCGAGTGATTGAACAGATAGAAAATGGCGGTCACGTCCGCGGCGGTGCGTATCGTCATCACCGGCATACATCATCATTGGCTCCTGGGACCCATAGGGTCCAATGTTAACCAATGCAGCAATGAGCCGCGGTCTTCGACCACCTACAGCGACGGTGTACAACGCCAGCGTAGTTACCTCACATCCCATTGTCCCACTTTAGAGGTCATGCAGCCGCCATTTCAGGGGCCCACATGTCTTCATTTTCAACTGCATCACACATACCTAGGCCTAGACTCAACACATATACAGGCCACTTTTTGAGTATGAATGGTGTTCTGTGTAAGCTGTGGGTACGTACCTCTGAGTTGTTTGACTCTGTGCTCGCTGTTGTCCTTCATAGGCACCATCCGCTGGGACATGTGAGGAGATGGCGGCATCCTCCGGTGTACCGACCGATGGTGGACCTGTAGACAATGGAGGAAAGACATGTGACAATGACATACAGGCTTGACCGTGCCACAATCCAGGACCTGTGTACCCAGCTGGAGCTAGACCTGATGTCAGCTATCCACCATCCCACAGGAATCCCCCCTCAATTGCAGGTGCTGTCAGTGCTCCATTTACTTGCAAGTGGGTCATTTGAAACAACAGTGGCCATAGCATCAGGGATGTCCCAGCCTATGTTTTCCAATGTGCTGTCCAGAGTATTGTCTGCCCTGCTGAAACACATGCGGAGCTACATCGTTTTTCCTCAGGTGGAGGATTTGTCTACAGTGAAAGGTGATTTCTATGACCTGGGACATATCCCGAACATCATAGGTGCCATTGATGGGACCCATGTGGCTTTGGTCCCCCCCCCCCACAGGAGTAAACAGGTGTATAGTAACCGGAAGAGTTATCATTCGATGAATGTACAGATGGTATGTTTGGCAGACCAGTACATCTCCCATGTGAATGCCATGTTCCCTGGCTCAGTGCATGGCGCTTACATCCTGCGGAATAGCAGCATCCCTGATGTGACGGGTCAACTCCAGAGGCACCGTCAGTGGGAATGGTTGTCTGGGTCTGGGGATATCCCTCCAGGTTAGTGTGTGTCTAACAGTTGTCCCTCGCCATTTGCAGGTGACTCTGGTTACCCCAACCTGTCATGGCTACTGACCCCAGTGAGGAATCCCAGGACAAGGGCAGAGGAATGCTACAATGAGGCACATGGGCGAACTAGGAGGGTGATCGAACGCACCTACGCCTGCTGAAGGCGAGGTTCAGGTGCCTCCATATGACAGGTGGATCCCTATTCTACTCACCAAAGAAGGTTTGCCAGATCATCGTGGCCTGCTGTATGCTTCACAGCTTGGCTTTGCGACGACAGGTGCCCTTTCTGCAGGAGGATGGTCCAGATGGCGGTGTTGTTGCAGCTGCGGAGCCTGTGGACAGTGAAGATAAGGAAGCAGAGGAAGAAGACATGGACAACAGGGACTCAGTGATCCAGCAATATTTCCAGTGAGACACAGGTAAGAATACAAACCTGCCTACTACATGTACTTATACACTACTACCTCTCTACTGTCTGTCTTTTTCACCCAGTGTATGGTCACTGAGTTGTCACTTTCCCTTACGATTTCACAGATCTGGGTCCAACAGTGTGACATCTGCTTTGATTCCTCATGGACTAGAGCTGTGTGACATAGGTATGTTGACATTACAAATGAAAGAGCTTTTTGCCACAGTTATTGCTAATACAGTATTCTGAAATCACAGACAGACTCCAGATTGTTTTGTGCTTTAAGAGTGTTTATTTTAGTGCTCAAAATTGGAGGGGGTAGCAAAATGGTGAGGGGTGATGGTGGAGGAATGTCCATGGCAGAGTCCAGTCTATTAGTCTCACAGGTGCATTGCCCAAATGGGCATAGGAAGTGGAGCTGGGGCAGTTTAAGGATGGACAGGGTGACAAAGTGGGACAGTAGGATGACAATCAGGGTGGTCTCATTTCTTGGTGGGGGTCTTGGCATCGTTCTCTGTCTTGTTCCTGGATCTCAGGGACCGTTTGCGAGGTGGTTCTCCCTCTGCAGGGGGTGGGGTGCTGGTGTGGTGGTCCTGTGGCGGTGCCTCCTGTCCACTAGCGCCAGCGGAGGTGGTGGGCAGTTCATCGTCCGTGCTAGTGTCAGGGGCCCCTTGTAGTGCTACAGTGTCCCTCCTGGTGTTGAGTACTTCCTTCAGCACCCCTACGATGGTGCCCAGGGTGGAATTGATGGTTCTGAGTTCCTCCCTGAAGCCCATATACTGTTCCTCCTGCAGGCGCTGGGTCTCCTGAAACTTGGCCAGTACCGTTGCCATCGTCTCCTGGGAGTGGTGGTAGGCTCCCATGATGGAGGAGAGGGCCTTGTGGAGAGTGGGTTCCCTGGGCCTGTCCGCCCCCTGTCGCACAGCAGCCCTCCCAGTTCCCCTGTGTTCCTGGGCCTCCGTCCCCTGGACCATGTGCCCACTACCACTGCCCCCAGGTCCCTGTTGTTGTTGGGGTGGTGGGTTAGCCTGGGTTCCCTGTAGTGGTGGACACACTGCTGATTGACGTGTCCTGGGGACTGAGGTATGGGCCCGCTGGGTGGGTGCTGTGCTGGTGTTTCCAGAGGAGGGAAGCTCTGTAGTGGCCTGTGACTGGGTGTGGGGAACCGACTGTCCCGAGGTCCCCGATGGGCCGGGCTGGTCATCTAGATCCAGTTGGACAGAGGTGCTGTCATCACTGTGGGCCTCTTCTGTTGGTGGTGTGTACATGTGTGGACCCTCCTGTCCGGAGACGTTGGGTAGGGGTCATGCAGGGGTATAAAGGCATGATTATTGCATCTGTGTGTGTCAAGGTGTGCAATGGGTTGGTGACCGTGTACCCCAGTGCTAGCATTCCTGTGTGGGACCTTGTGTGATGGTGGTTTAGGGAGGTGTATGGGTATGTGCAGTGGGCATGCTTTAGTGATGGGTCTCCATGCTTTGGTGTTGCATGCAGGGCTTGGTGTTGGGATGTGTGGTTTGTGATAGTGGGACATTTGTGAGGAGTAGGAGTGATGGGGTGAGGGTGAGGGTGGGGGTATGTGCTGGTATGCAGGTAGGGTGGGGGATGTAATAGTAAAGCTTTGACTTACCAGAGTCCATACCTCCACCTACTCCTGCGAGGCCCTCAGGATGCAGAATCACCAAGACCTGCTCCTCCCATGTTGTTAGTTGTGGGGGAGGAGGTGGGGGTCCTCCGCAAGTCTGCTGAACCGCCAGGTGGTGTCTGGAGACCACGGAACGCACCTTCCCCCGTAGGTCGTTCCACCTCTTCCTGATGTCCTCCCGATTTCTTGGGTGTTGTTCCACTGCGTTTACCCTGTCCACTATTCTTCTCCATAGCTCCATCTTCCTTGCAATGGAGGTGTGCTGCAACTGTGATCCGAATAGCTGTGGCTCTACCTGGACGATTTCCTCCACCATGACCCTGAGCTCCTCCTCCGAGAACCTGGGGTGTCTTTGCCGTGCCATGGGGTGGTGTAGGTGATGTGTGGGGTGGTGTGTGGAATGTTAAGTGTGCTGATATGTAGTGGGGTGTTGTGTGAGGTGGGTGGAAGTTATGTGGGTGATGGTGTTGTGTGCCTGTGGATGCTAGCATTGTTGGTGGTGTCTCTCTCTGGCTTTCGTTCGTGATTTCTGTTCGTAAGGGTTTGTGGGTGATGTGGGTGTGTGTTTTATAGTGTATTGAGTGTGTGGGAGTGGTGTGTGTATGTGTATCAGGTGTGTGTATTTGGAATTGTCCAATGTGGCTGTGTTTTGTAAGAGTGTGTGTATTTTGAGTGCGGCGGTGTGTACCGCCAATGGAATACCGCGGTTGAAAGACCGCCGTGTGGATTCGTGTGTTGTGATAGTGTGGGCGTATTTCTGTTGGCGTGACGGTGGAAGTTTTGTTTTCTCCAGTTTATCACTGACCTTTGGTGCGGCGGACTTGTGTGGGTGTCTGAATTTTGGCGGATTCCGAACTGTGGGTCATAATAGCTGTGGCGGAATTCCACGGCTGTGGCGGTGTGTTGGCGGTCTTCTGCATGGCGGTAAGTGGCTTTTACCGCCAATGTTGTAATGTGGGCCTCTGTGTTTTTATGAATTCTAGTGAGGTAGTTATAGTGTTCTATTTTGACTTTTTAACAGTGTTAGCACTGCTAAATGTTTATGCCTGTCAGCTATACCATTGCTACCATTGGATGGGCTCAGGTTTATATTACTGAAACCAAAATCCACAGCTAGGCGCTTTGCAAAAAACTGCTCTGTTTTCTTTGTCAAAATGTGATGTGTCCATGTTGTGTTTTTTGGTGCATTTCCTGTCACTGGCACTAGGCCTACCCCCACAAGTGAGGTATCATTTTTATCGGGAGACTTAGGGGAACGCTGGGTGGAATTAAATTTGTGGCTCCTCTCAGATTCCGGAACTTTCTGTCACCGAAATGTGAGGAAAAAGTGTTTTTGGGCCACATTTTGAGGTTTGCAAAGGATTCTGGGTAACATAACCTGATCAGAGCCCCACAAGTCACCCTATCTTGGATTCCCCTAGGTGTCTAGTTTTCAAAACTGTGCAGCTTTTCTAGGTTTCCCTAGGTGTCTGCTGAGCTAGAGGCCAAAATCCACAGTTAGGCACTTTGCAAAAAACAGCTCTGTTTTCTTTGTCAAAATGTGATGTGTCCATGTTGTGTTTTGGGGCATTTCCTTTCGCGGGCACCAGATGTACCCCCACAAGTGAGGTATCATTTTTATCGGGAGACTTGGGGAAACGCTGGGTGGAAGGAAATTTGTGGCTCCTCTCAGATTCCAGAACTTTCTGTCACCGAAATGTGAGGAAAAAGTGTTTTTCTGGCCACATTTTGAGGTTTGCAAAGGATTCTGGGTAACAGAACCTGATCAGAGCCCCATAAGTCACCCCATCTTGGATTCCCCTAGGTGGCTAGTTTTCAAAACTGTGCAGCTTTTCTAGGTTTCCCTAGGTGCCTGCTGAGCTAGAGGCCAAAATCCACAGCTAGGCACTTTGCAAAAAACAGCTCTGTTTTCTTTGTCAAAATGTGATGTGTCCATTTGTGTTTTGGGGCATTTCCTGTTGGGGGCACTAGGCCTACCCCTACAAGTGAGGTATCATTTTTAATCGGGAGACTTAGGGGAATGCTGGGTGGAAGGACATTTGTGGCACCTCTCAGATTCCAGAACTTTCTGTCACCGAAATGTGAGGAAAAAGTGAATTTTGGCCACATTTTGAGGTTTGGCAAAGGATTCTGGGTAACAGAACCTGATCAGAGCCCCACAAGTCAGCCCATTCTGGATTCCCCTAGGTGTCTAGTTTTCAACAATGTGCAGGTTTTGTAGGTTTCCCTAGGTGCCGGCTGAGCTAGAGGACAAAATCTACAGCTAGGCACTTTGCATAAAACACGTCAGATTTCAATGTAAAAATGTGATGTGTCCATGTTGCCTTTCCTGTCGCGTGTATTAGGCCTACCCACGCAAGTGAGGTACCATTTTTATCGGGAGACTTGGGGGAACGCAGAATAGCACAACAAGTGTTATTGCCCCTTGTCTTTCTCTACATTTTTTCCTTCCAAATGTAAGACAGTGTGTAAAAAAGACGTCTATTTGAGAAATGGCCTGTAATTCACATGCTAGTATGGGCACCCCGGAATTCAGAAATGGGCAAAAAAACACTGCTGCTCAATACCTTATATTATGCCCATTTTGGAAAAAAAAGTTTTTCTTGATACCTATTTTTCACTCTTTATATTTCAGCAAATGAATTGCTGTATACCCGGTATAGAATCAAAACCCATTGCAAGGTGCAGCTCATATATTGGCTCTGGGTACCTAGGGATCTTGATGAACCTACAGGCCCTATATATCCTTGCAACCAGAAGAGTCCAGCAAACGTAACGGTATATTGCTTTAAAAGATCTGACATTGCAGGGAAAAGTTACAGAGTAAAACGCTGAGAAAAATAGCTGTTTTTTTCAGCTCAATTTCAATATTTTTATTTTTCAGCTGTTATTTTCTGTACGCAAACCTTGTAGGATTTACACAAATGACCCCTTGCTGAATTCAGACTTTTGTCTACTTTTCAGAAATGCTTAGCTTTCCGGGATCCAGTATTGGTTTCACACCCATTCCTGTCACTAACTGGAAGGAGGCTGAAAGCACCAAAAATAGTAAAAATGGGGTATGTCTCAGTAAAATGCCACAATTATGTTGAAAAATGTGGTTTTCTGATGCTAGTCTGCCTGTTCCTGAAAGCTGGGAAGATGGTGATTTTAGCACCACAAACCTTTTGTTGATGCCATTTTCAGGGAAAACACCACAAGCCTTCTTCGGCAGCCCTTTTTTCCCATTTTTGTGAAAAAAACTATTGGAACCTTTAGAATCCCTAGGTTGTTGGATAAAAAGGACGCAAATTTGGCATGGATAGCTTATGTGGACAAAAGGTTATGAAGGCCTAAGCGCGAACTACACCAAATAGCCAAAAAAGGGCTCAGCACTGGGGCGGGGGGAAGGCTCAGCAGCAAAGAGGTTACAGGTTCAAGTAAAAATAGTACTTAAGAGAACAAAGCACCCATTGCAGTTATATGGTCGCATCTGACCAGAACAAAGTCCCTAGTTAAGGCTGACCATGTTGGAGCATGGGCCAGATACAGGGACCAGCTTAGGCCAAATGAAAATTGTGTCTTATGATCTTGATGTAGGGCGTTGCATTGCACATTGGTGGTTCCGAGGTGTGATGTGAGGTTCTACATTAAGAAGGCATCACGCAGCTTTGGTTCCGACGAGCTATCCTGTGTTAAGCTGCATCGCGCTGCATCAATTCTGATGAGGAGCTGGGACAGTGTTTGGCGAGGTCTGTGTTGAGTTGCGTCGCACTGGTTCCAATGAGGAGCTGTGTGGGCCCCAGTGCGAGGTCCTGTGTCAGACTGCATCACGCTGAGTAGGTTCTCAGGATGTCCACAGCTGGGCTGGCAGAGCACCTTTAATCCCACTTACAAGGGTCCAGGACTGGCAAAGTACCACTTGTGATATTAGGACTTACACCAGACAGACTCCAAGTACTGGTGTCGCGTGGGCTCTCATTATCCTAAATGAGACTACCGGATTTCTAGTTAACAGGGTCGTTCCGGTTGTGGGGGACTGAGTCTGACCCACTTCGAAGGACCTCTGTCACCTTCAATCCAGTTTTGCTCCTGCTAACTAGCAGTGCCTCATCTCTCCCGAGAGGGAGGGATGATTGGGCAGCCGAGTGCATGACATCTTTAGAACTTCTCAGGGAAGTCGTGGTCACTCAGGTCTCAACCAGATCTCTCATTTACAGTATGATTTCATATACAAATGACAAGGGGAGTTTAAGTTTTATAGATTGTTTTTAATAAAACGACTGCATTTTAGATAGTAAGGCATGAGCCGCAATAACCAGAACCATACAACACAGTAGGATTGAAATAGTCACGATGAGAGTGAAACATAAAAACAACGCTATCATGGTGTTAATAGATTCTATTCTCTCTCCGTAAGTTATATTTCGAGCACAGCATGTTAAGCTACTAACTTGCCTTTCAGATTCCCCGGGAAGACATCAACCCTCATACCTGAGCAAAGGCCTGTGATCTGGTTCAACATCTGCAACAAGGCAGTCAGCATCTAGTTGTGGTTCCCTGGTCGGAATCTCCCTCTTGCGTGTATTAGGACAAGGAAGTGTTTTCATAACTAACATGTCAGTGTGATCACAAAATGTCCCTATGCAAGTAATCCAAAGACTAAACTCCTACCACGTCTATCGGCAATGTACCAGACTGTATCCTTGACTGAAACACAGAGTGAACAAGAATGTGTTATTGAACTCCAGTGCTGAAGTAGGCTAAACAGTGTGATATAAAAAATAAAACAAGACCGTAGAACTGGCTATTTGAAAAATAACAGTACGAAGCTGAATAAAATGCATTTAGAGCAAAGTGCACAGAGGTTCTATGCTGCAAGCAAAGTAATAAAATACATCCAGGGCAAAGTGCACAAAGGCCTAACGCCTGAAGCAAACGCGCAAAGAATACATAAAAAGGGGAAGTGGTTCTAATAATAATATGCCCCAGATATCAAATTATACAAAACACATTTCAACAAGTCCAGAGGACATGAAAGCACAGAACCAAATTTAAATTTGTAAGCATGTGACGGTAAAGCCGAATTAATATAATGTCAATTTAATAATAAAAAAAAAAAACAATTTCAAATGGAAGTCACGGAAAGCAGGATATCCTCCACTTCGGCAGATGTCAACACTGGAAAATCCACGCCAAATACTATCATGGAGCAGGTGTGTTCCAAAGCCGTGGAGCCTTCCAAGGTGGCATCCCGTGCAGGGCCTATGAACGAGAAGACACCATATTCCTCCAGGAAGGGAATCTCGTAAACTGCCTCACGAAGCAAACGCAACCGCAGTGCACATGTCTGGGGATGAGCCCTAATCTGGAACATCAACAGATTAGCATCAACCACTGGGGGCGCTGCAGTGAGAGACAGAGAGCCATCGCATGTTCAAACAAGCACCATAGGCACCGAAACACGAGTTGCACACAATCCAAAACTGGCCGGAATGACAGAGACCAGTCACACTCCAAATGTCCCAGGAGTGTTGCTCCAAAATGCTGCATCATGCGCTCACGACACAGCTGCGCTGATGGGAGCGCCCATATTGGATCTTGTTGCGGCAGGACAGCCATTGCGGAAGAAAAACAGCAACAGCAAAACACCAGCCAATAAAGCCAAAGTTATCCGAAATCCTACAAAGATACTTCCGAAAATAGAATGAATAGCCGAAGGTATCGAACCGAATATGGAAGAGAAGGCATGAGCAAACCCAACACCAACGGCTTTAAAAAAATGTGCAATTCCAGCAGTACTGGACGCATTAAATATACGTCCCACGAGTACACCAAAGTGGCTCGGAAAGTTAGTATTTAAAAGGGACTGTATTTCTGCTGATGACTTCGCCACCTGAAGTGCGTAGGTCTCGGGTGCAGATGTAAGGGCAACATGCTTTTGAAACAATAGAGCCTTTAGTCGACTCAACTTGTTGAAATTCACCTTGGAAGTAGCAATGTGAGGCCAGATGTCTGCTACCTCCCTAAATTGAGTGGGGGAAACAACACATTTCCGCAGCACGTAACGGCCTTGGTGACAACGACCACGTAAACTATTCCGGCACGCATGCCACAACAGGCTTCACTGTTAAGAAGGACGTAGCTGCCGTTTGAAAGCACCTGGAATGTGTTTTTAATCACGGGGACTGGAACTCCCTTTAGATAGCAAGCTAAATTCGCAACCAAGGCATTACACGCCCCATGCAAGGACAGCTGCTTACAAACCATGGAATGGCTGACAGAAGTTTCACATTCGCTATGGCTAAGAGAAACCTCCCTCATACCATTAGGACATCTGTATAAAAAGGGAAGCTCCCATACCTCATGTATGTAACTGTCTCCCAATTTCTCATATCTGCCCACCGGAATATGCTTCAAACAAGAAGTGAATTGCAGAGTCGAAATAGGCAAATTTATAACCCCGTGTATTAACCATTCAGCTGAAGGAATCTCAGCCACAGTAAAAGGCAACTTCTCCAACTTTTCAATATTCAACATCACATATGTCGCCTCCTTTTTCGCCATCAGCTGCTGCTGACGCGTCAAATTAAAGGAAAAAAATATCTCCCTGGCTCTGATGTGCTGCCACAGAACGCGACCCGCCTTCAGTGTCTGTAGAGTCCAACCCAACTGCATAATGGACCGCGTTTGACTCTGCCCATGATATAAAGAAGACATATCTGATCTAATAATGTCTATAGCATAGGAAACAATGTTGTCAATCGTATATACACGGTCGGACAGGGTATGCATTCCATTATCCACAACAGACAACGCTTGTTTCAAATTCTCCTGATCTATCTGCCTCAACCGGGCCGCTGCCTCCTGTTGTGAAAGTTTCCATATCTCATTGTACACCTCATACAAAAACTGTTTCTTCCGGGGCACTCTTGGACCTGACAAAAAATCTTGCAAGTCAGTATAATTAGACAGTAACGTGAGATGTGTCTTTACCGCATCTAGCGTGGATGATCTTAACCATTGTTGACAAAGTTTCCCCACGCTATATGTAGTAACTATATCAGCATGGTCCGGTGATATGTAACGAGGGTCTGCCCTACTAGTTCTGAAACCCCCCGAAGAGGTGACAAAACGTTGATGACACCCATTAGTGTCTATGGGCCACAATAACCGCACGCCTGATCGTGTCAATGAAGTGTTAAGCGTACCATTCTGGACCCACTCTGTAAGCTCACTAAACGTGGCATTAATATAATGCTGCCAATCTTTCATTTTGGAAGGGACAGGTATGCCAGGCATATTCAATTCTCTAATTGTTGCTAAGCCCAAACAGCTAGTCTGTTGTACAGTGTCATTTAAGAAAATCATTTGGACAGGAATAATACATGCCCTAAACAATGTTTCACTACCCAGCATTTGCCAATTCCTTGTTCCCCAAACACTTTTCAAATCAATAGTTTTGGACCAGTATTCATACCCCTCAATAGATGGTTGGGATACAAACGAATTGGAATACAGTGATTTAGTATCAGTCAACAACATTTGCTTATTAGCATGCGGAGTAACTTTAAAATAGTAAGACTTAGCACTCTGTTGATGATGCCCAGAAAAATATGCAAATTTGTCAGAATAAGTTTTAGAACTCCCCTGTGGAGGAGTAGGGCAATGTTCCCATTGCATATACTCAAATATCGATTTAGGGCTACTGGCTTTATGAATAAAGTGGTGTCCATAATAATTGTAACAAAACATGTCATCATAATTATCTCTAAACTGGTAAGCATCTTCATTTTCATAGACAGTATAATACTGCAATTCTGTCAACATAGAATCTACTGTCTTCACATCCCAATCATCAGATACAATGCCTGGTATAACTACATCATTCATTGATAACTTTAGAACATACGGTATCAGAATTATTTCAGTGGGACCATATATATCAAACATTACTCTATCCCACACAATCCCATCCGGAATTGGTACAGCAGAAATGTTCACAAAGGACAAGTCTCTTCGAACCATATGTGATGAAAAATGCGGTTTCAATACTTTCTCCACCTGTTCCATCTCAGATCGTTCAGAAAGAAAATGACCATGTATCACCATAAAAAGGTAACAACAAACCCCAGCCATAGGAAAAAGGTCATCACTGTCATGAAAAGCCACAGATAGTTCCAAGGAACAACAAAATACGTGTGTTTGAGCCAATACAGCAGCTTACGTGGACCCAGGGCTGGTGTTGAAGAGGACGAAGAGTCCGACACGGCATCATCATTGTTATTAAAGCAGCCGGAGGCAGTTCTCGCAAAAGGTGCAACCGTAAACAAAGGAGCAGATTGTGTCTCTCGCCGTGGTACGCTGTAGATAACACCTTCAGCAACATCAGTAGTCACAGCAACTTGATCAAAAGATTCTAAATTATTAGTCGTTAGTGGAACAATTGCAAGATCAGCTTCCACCCTCCCCAAGCTCGGAGAGGAAACAGCGTTGGTGCAAATCACCTGCAGCGGAACATCGTCCCCAGTAGCGAGAGGGATTCGGGAACTACTGGGCATTCCTCTTGGTCCGCTGTGCAGAATCGGCCACATGTTGCAACTTGACATTGTCGATTGATACAAAGCGATTTTCTTTGGCCCCTTGCAACGGCGGTAAAATCACAGTTCTTGTGCCGTGGATCCCTAGTACAGGGACTGGCGCTCGATACGAAGGGCCAAATTCTTTTTTCACTGTGACCTTTTCACGCACAAGATCCCCAATTCTGGGAATCCAACCAGTAGGCGTTACTGGTTCATCCTTAATTCCTGTGGAGGCAGCACTGGCAGAAGAGTTATCTTCACGGAATTGTTGTAAATCCTGCAAAACAGTGACACAATCATTTATGTCAAAAGGCGTATCTGCCGCCTCCACACCAGGACCATCTAGATCAGGAACATACATTTGTGTTCCAAACAGGCACTCATATGAAGTACGACCCCCCCAGGGACCTTCTAGGCAAGTTATTCAGTGCTCTTTGTACTCAATACAGGTGGGCTAGCCAACTATGACCCGTACCTATAACTCTGGCCGTTAAGGATTGCTTTAAATAGTGATTTAAATGCTCCACGTCAGAATTTCCCTCGGAATGAAATGGAGACGAGAACTGGAGCTGGACCCCCAATGAAGCCATGGCGTCCCTGAATGCCTTAGAGGCAAAAGCAGGGCCCTGGTCCGAATGGAAATCCGCAACTGCATATATATCGACAAAGATGCGCAAATCTTTAATAATAGTTCGAGCGTCAGCCGAGCGCTGTGGCCAGACCCACACAAATCTGGAGCACGAATCTACAGCTACCAATATATATTTGTATACACTATCTAGTGTCAGTGGACCACAATGATCCAAGTACGCACACTGTAATGGTTTATTCGATATTAGAAGGGGTGTCTGCTGCGGGTGCCTAGCCGTGGAAACTTTAATTTGTTGACAGATGTCACAACAAAGGACATACTGCTTCGTCTCTTTTTAGAGACCAGGCCACCAGTAACGGGCCTATAAGAGGGAAATAGTGGGTGCCACGCCAGCATGTGCAGATGCCACCCCCTCATGAGCTGTAGTAATCAATTGAGGTCGCACAATTTTATTGGGCAGGTCGCGTACACCAACGCCTGGGATTTTAACCTCACGTTTAGAATACTACCCATGGAATAATGATATTTAGAAGAGAATCCTTTAGGATATGGCGTGCCATCAGCCGTAGCCTTTATGGCAGCCAAAATCTCTGTGTCTGGTTTGGAACTTGAACGAGTTACTGCGGCCACAGTGGCAATTGCCACTGCCGATTTCGCGGCTTCATCAGCCAAAGTATTTCCAGCAACGTGTATTCCAACGCGCTGGTGTCCAAGTGTATGCACAACATGGACCTTAGGAAGCATTTCCTTCAGATCCGCAACCTTCCCCCACAGTAATCTGTGTGTTACCCTTGGAATCTCTGAACCCATTCAATCTCCAGTAATGCAAATATTAATTGAAAGACTGAACACAGTAATAAGAATCACAAACAAGCAGTGTGAACTGCACTGGATCCACATGTTCCAAGGCTAATAACAGAGCTTTCAGCTCAGCCAACTGTGCCGTACAGTCTCCCAAGGTCTGTGTATAAGTATGTTAGGGGCAGAATTTCTCCCCCTCCATATAGCCGCTCACCACCGCACATGCAGCAGAATACTGTTGTTTAGTCCCAACCGCAGGTTGCGCAGAGCCATCGGTGTACATGACCACTTGATATTGATCAACAGGAAATGTGCCAGCGGGAACTGGGTACTCCATTTCATATTGAAGAAATTCCTGAGCCTGCAGTTTTGGGTCAAAAATTTAATCTACATCAGTGGCTGTCAAAGACGTAGCCCATTGTATCCATCGCGGGTGTAGTGCTTTCGCATTAGAAACACTCGCCTTTGTAACAGCCTCTAAGGCTGGAATCGGGGAAACAACGATGATGCATTGGCCCTGGGCAAGAGGTCTTTCTTTAATAACAGCCTTCTGTACAGCAGTGAGAATTTTCTCAGTTTGTGCCAAACGTTGTTCTGCAGCAGAATACAAGTGGGACTTGTATCCTATCGGGACTGTCTCACCCTCATTACATGTGAGATACGTAAACCCAACGGCCCCAGCTATAACCCTGATGACCAAATGTGTCTTATTGTCCCGTGTGTGTAAATGCTTAGCAGCTAAGAGATCAGTTTTCAAATCTCAAAGAATATGTGTATGCTCAATTGTCCAAAATCTACTCGAACAATTAGGGCAGATCAACTCGTATAATGGTTTTATACGTGTAGCATAATCAGGAATGTAAGTTCTGCCAAAATTTAGAAATCCCAACAACGACTGGAGTTTCTTAATCATATTAGGAGGTTGCAACTGTGCACATTTTTCCAAAAAGTGTGGCACTAAGCTCTTGCCCTCATTCGAAAGCTCATATCCCAGGAAAATGACACTGAGGAAGGCAATTTTCGATTTTGAAAGTTAAATTTGTAGCCAATTTCGGCAAATCCCAAAACAATGCGGGCTACCCGCCTTAAATGTTGTAGTAACTCGTCATCTGTCAGATATATATCATCAACATATGACAATGCTTCAGGGTCCAACTCATGCAAAATTTCAGTCACACAAGCCGAAAACAGTCCTGGGCTATTCTTATACCCCTGAGGCAAACAACAAAAATATTTCTGAGAGGCAAACGCACTAAAGCTAGTAAAATCCCTACTTTCGGGCGCTATATTCTGGCAGAAGAAACCATTCGAGATGTCTAAAGTCGTTTTGTATTTTTTACGCACAATATTATTCATGAGCGCTGCGCTGTGTGAATTTTGTATTGCATATGTGCGTGCATGTCCATTTAAATGTCTGTAATCCACCACTATCCTATAAGAATGGTCCGGTTTAGCTAAAGGAAATAAGGGATTATTCATTGGCGAGACACAGGGTTCAATTATTCCCTGGTACTCCAGTTGTGTAAGTATGTTCCTTACCAATGCCCTTGCTTCAAATTTCATAGGATATTGCGGTTGTGGCTGAGGCTTGCCTTTAATTGGAATTACATGATAAGGTGAATCCCTATCCCACCTCACATGATTTCTATATAAGGCGGGTGCTTGTGCCAGAGCCCATTTGATGCTATAGGACTCTGCGAGTTCTCCCGGAACAAGTGGTGAGAACGAAGGAGTAATAACCTCCTCCCCTACTGGACAGTCGTAAACAAAGTCTGGGGGCCAATCCTGTTCGGCTAGCAGAATGTCATACAGTTTGACTACACGATCCCAAAAGATGGCGTTTATTGTGCGCTCAATGTCCCCTTCTAATTGTAAAGTTACTGTATAAACTCTATTGGGATCAGAGACACGCATATCTGCTGTTTCGACTTGTATGAAGTCATCAATTGCTTTCACCTCCAGATGCTCTAGAAGATTCCGGCGAACTATTGTGACCTCTGACACGCTGTCTAACAGTGCTAGTGCCCATGTCTTGTTCTTCAAGAGAACTCTCTTCTTGTGTGGCATGTCTAACTGAGACCGCCGCCACTTTTTTCTTTTTAAACTGCTGTTTTTGTTGGATCGGTTTCTCTTCTTTCTTGACAGAAACCTCGGATGAGCGTTGTGATTCCTGTCTCGGTTTCACGTACTCAGTTCTCCGCTCTGACCGCCCACCTCTCTCATTTCTCTTTTCGATGAGTCCTGAAAGGAACGAGATTGGCGTGTATCAGTATATTGATATTTATCAGGCGTCTTCAAGTTATCCCTATTTCTGAGATTATACCTAGCCTGCGGGGTCTCCGGTCGCGGAGATTCTCCCCTTTCTTTTTTCGGTGTTTGCTGTTTTTTCTCCCAGTGCTTTTTAGTGCCCTCAGGTTTCTGTTGTTTAGTAGTATCCTTACTACCCTTACCCTGAAACTGTGGTTTCTGGGGTCTAGCCCCTAGGCTATCACGACCGATACTCGAATATGTTTCCGCTATTATTCTCGGCAGTTCCCGCTCTTGATTTAGCTGCGGGACGTCTCGAAGATGCATACGCACCGCTAGTGCCACTGCCTCCCCTTTTAGATTACTCAATATGATGGAAGAAACCGTGGCAAAATTGCCCATCAGTTGCATCCCTAAATCTAAGGCAGGTACAGCCCCATATTCATCTTGAATTTGTTTAAGCATCTCCGGTAAATTAGCCAATGTCGGTGTACCGTGTGCTGTAGTATAGAGCGCGACAAACACCGTGCCCCATGTATTACAATGGTCCACTGTAGGAAACATACCAAACAGCAAACACATCGTCAATATTCTATGTTTGTCCTGAGGTCCCGTATGGGGAAATACTGCTTCCAGCTTATCAATTTTTTGCGCCAGCCAAAATGGAGTCTCCTCCCGTTTAGCCAGTACTTTGCCCATAACTGAGTGCACAGTGGCCGGATTGATACCCAGAACTACTGCATGTGGTTGCGCCAGTGCAGCACGCGCTGGGTTTGTGTTTAGTGTCTGCATCACAAATTGAACTAAGCGTCTATATGTAGCTGTTAATTCTGTATATAAGCGACGAACTTCAGCCACTGCCAATTGAGCAACCGCAGGATGTGGTGTATATGTAGCCAATAAAGGCCGGGTAGGACCATCCTTACTAAGAGGACCTAGCCTAACTGATGCTACGGTGTGTGGTAGGGCACCATCAAGCCAATTATTATGTTCTTGATAAGATAAAGGTATTTCTAAATATGAATATGCCCTGTATTGTCCAGGGACATTTGGAAATACGACCCAAGAATAAAAAAGTTCTGTTCTATAGGCTGCATGGGCGTCCACCACAAACGCGACCGGTCACCCCTGGTTCGTCAGACCATGTGCTAACAGATGTCCCGTGAGCAGGTGTCGCATATTAACTGCGATGTTCATCACTTGGGGATTCGCCATTATGTAAACAGCGCTAGTTCAGAGAAGGCACACCAATATCGGGGTTTTCCTTTCAGAGTTCAAGCTTGAACAACCAACCACAAAATAATAGGAACTACCTATATTGCGGTGGTGGAAATCCTCAGCGCCACGGACGTCTCCGTTAACAGGACTGAGGAGTCAATATATATATGAGAACGAGAGAGTCAGCCCGAAAATTAGAGCCAGACCAAACGTTGGCGGCGCCATGTTGCGTGGGCTCTCATTATCCTAAATGAGACTACTGGATTTCTAGTTAACAGGGTTGTTCCGGTTGTGGGGGACTGAGTCTGACCCACTTCAAAGGACCTCTGTCACCTTCAATCCGGTTTTGCTCCGGCTAACTAGCAGTGCCTCATCTCTCCCGAGAGGGAGGGATGATTGGGCAGCCTCGCGCATGACATCTTTAGAACTTCTCAGGGAAGTCGTGGTCACTCAGGTCTCAACCAGCTCTCTCATTTACAGTATGATCTCATATACAAATTACAAAGGCAGTTTAAGTTTTATAGATTGTTTTTAATAAAACGACTGCATTTTAGATAGTAAGGCATGAGCCGCAATAACCAGAACCATACAACACAGTAAGATTGAAATAGTCACGATGAGAGTGAAACATAAAAACAACGCTATCATGGTGTTAATAGATTCTATTCACTTTCAGTAAGTTATATTTCGAGCACAGCATGTTAAGCTACTAACTTGCCTTTCAGATTCCCCGGGAAGACATCAACCCTCATACCTGAGCAAAGTCCTGTGATCTGGTTCAACATCTGCAACATGGCAGTCAGCGTCTAGTTGTGGTTCCCTGGTCGGAATCTCCCTCTTGCGTGTATTAGGACAATTAAGTGTTTTTATAACTAACATGTCAGTGTGATCACAAAATGTCCCTACGCAAGTAATCCAAAGACTAAACTCCCACCACGTCTATCGGCAATGTACCAGACTGTATCCTTGACTGAAGCACAGAGTGAACAAGAATGTGTTATTGAACTCCAGTGCTGAAGTAGGCTAAACAGTGTGATATAAAAAATAAAGCAAGACTGTAGAACTGGCTATTTGAAAAATAACAGTACGAAGCTGAATAAAATGCATTTAGAGCAAACTGCACAGAGGTTCTATGCTGCAAGCAAAGTAACAAAATACATCCAGGGCAAAGTGCACAAAGGCCTAACTCCTGAAGCAAACGTGCAAAGAATACATAAAAATGACCACACTACACTGGGTTCAAGATGGTTGGACCTTTTCTGTCTCTGAAGCTCTGATCAGGAGGCCAGCCAACTAGCCTTTGAAGTCACTTTGGTGGTCCTGGGTCCAATGTGGCATTCAGGTCCTTTCTACTCATGCATAGGGCAGCAGACGAGCAAGGCAACAAAGCAGCAGGGCAGCAGAGCAGTCTTTATCTTAGAAGAGCAACATAGCAGTCCTTCATCCTTCTTCTGAGTCTTCCACAGGTTCAGAAGTGATCTGAGGAGTGGGTCCGTTGGTCAAATATTTATACCTGGTGCCCACATTGAAGTAGGAGAAACTACTGAGTTTTTCCCTACAACGCAGTCAAGAAATTCCTGCCTCCCTGCCCTGGTCTGAGTCTGTCAGGGGGAATAACAGGCTAGTGTGAAGTTCTTTATGTTTGAGCTGAGCCAGTGCATTTGAATTGCAAGTGTGGTAGATGATTCCCTTGCAGTTTCAAGTCAGAGATAGACCATCCTGCCAAGACCTAGACCCTCTATTGTGATTTCTGGGAGAAATACACAAAGGCCAACTGCCAACTATACCTACTCATGTGACCCAAGATCAGGCTACAGGCTCCAAATGGTTAGGACAAGCAAATGCTAACTTTTTTAAGAGTGTAATTTTCCGAATTGTGAGTTAAACATTGACTTTACCACCAAAGAGGATTTTAAATTACAATTTCTCAGACACCAAACTTAACTTTCCTACCTGCCTCGAATCAAAAGTTAGCACTTATTTAATGAAGTACAATAGCCCAATGTCATCCTATAGGAGAAGTAGGGTTCACAGTACTGAAAAATGAATGTGTGTGTTTTTCACTATTAAGACATGTTAAACTTAAAAGGCAATTTTGACTTTTTAATTACAAATCACCCTTCCTTATGGGCTGTTTAGTGCCTACCTGTATTTAGAAGGATGTTTTAGGCTTGGCAAAGGGGATATTTTGCTAAGTAGAATTGGCAGTTTAAAACTGCAGGCAAGCTGTAATGGCAGACCTGAAACATGTTTTACAGGCCTACTTAATTGGGTGGTGCAATAGGTGCTGCAGGCCTTTTAGTAGCATTTAATGTATAGGCCCTGAGAATATGGCATACCACGTTACTAGAGTTTAATAAATAAATTCAATATGCCAATCATCTCTACGCCAATTTTACCATGTTTTAGGGCATGAGCACAAGCACTTTAGCACCACTTAGCAGTGGTAAAGTGCACAGAGTCCTTAGGCCAACAAAAAGCAATTCAGCTAAATTTAGGAGGAGTGAAGGCAAACATTTTGGGAGAAGACTACCCTAAGGCTGACAGATCTAACAGCTATGTCATATTTATGAGAATGAACTCAGCTAGCCATTAGAAACATATCAGAGTCATATTAGAAATTAATGACTTTGTGTTCAATAACAATTATTTTTACTTTAAACAAACTCTTTATCATCAAAGTGCAGTACAGCATAGGTGCCAAATTTACTCTCTCTTATGCCAACCTTTTTATGAGAGAGTATGCCTGGAATGACTTTGCACCAGGGCTTAAGGAATGTAGTATTATGTAGCATATACATAGATACCATTTTGGAATGAAACGTAATCCAAAGTTCTTTAATATCATACCTTCCTTAATAATAACAATGTTTAAGTCTCACTTTCACTAATATGGAGAAAACATTCTGATGCATTCTTAGATCTCACAATCTATGTAGATGAAGGAGAAATGCAACCTAATCCTTTTGGGAAACAAATTGCATCTAACAGCATTCTGCACTTCAGTTCCAGCCACACCTAGGCTCAATGAAGAATTATGTAAATGGGGAATGGTTAAGACTGAAAAAATATTGAGGTGACCCATTTATATTTGAAAAAGGACAAGCTAGAGTTCACACAAGAATCAGTATTAGAGGTTATCCTAACAAAACCTGGCAGACCGGAAGCAATCAGAATGGCAGATGTGCTGCAAACACACAGCAGCCAAGCCAAACAAGATGTTTTAAAGTTCTCTCAAAACACTAAGAAATCCTAAGATGTGATGACTAACTACAGAATATAATGGAAAATTTCCCTCAAATCACATTTCATAGGGCTAATGGTTTGAAAATGTACTTTAGTAGGAGTGCCACATTAGGACATTGTATTTGTAAGTGTGACCACATGTAGTTAGGGCAATCTATAAAAGTCTGTTGTTAGAAATGGGGTCTCTAGTTGGCAGTCGGTTTGCACCCTGTCCAAGTAGGGACCCTCACTCTAGTCAGGATAAGGGAGATACCCAGCTCAGATAACCCCTGGTCAACCCGTAGGTAGCTTGGCACGAGCAGTCAGGCTTATCTCAGAAGCAATGTGTAAAGCATTTGCACATAACACGTAGTAATACAGTGAAAACACTACAAAAAGACACCACACCAGTTTTAGAAAAATAGCCAATATTTATCTGTGTAAAACAAGACGAAAATGAGAAAAACCCAACATGGACAATACAACATACAATAATAAAGATATGAATTTTGCAAGAATTAATTTCTGGGGCTATCACGACGTTGTGAACAACAAATCCAACAGTTCATGCCAGCCGCGGCATCACAGGCCAGCTACGGTGTCTGGAAGAACCGCAAACAGTACAGTGGAAATGCAGGGCATCATGATCGTTGCAATGAGGTCAGGAGAGTGGAGTTGCTGGAGTCGTGCTGTCAGTTCCGGAGGTCAGTGCAATTGTCGTCAGGCCCTTGAAGTCGCACTCGTTGCAGATCAAACTCCGGGCTGATGAAGTAAGGAGCTATGGCGTGGATGGCATTGGGGCTGCAGTGCGAAGTGAGACGATGCGACGTGTGGTGCCCACAGGTCACGGTGCAAGCAGGGGCTCGGTGAAGGCATCCAGCGGCGTCAGGGAGACCAGGGCTGCGGTGTGCAGTGGGGCGGTGCGATCTGCGGTGTCACCAGGTCATAGTGCAGGCAGAGGCATTGTTGATGCTGAAGAGCTGTCATCGGTAGGCCCAAGTCGGCGTGCGGTGAGGGACGGGCTCCGTGCGGCATCCACGGGTTGCGGTGCAGACAGGTACGCCTGGTGACGACACTGGAGTAGATGGCACTGGCTTTGGTGAACCAGGGCTGCATTGCGGGATGGGACGGTGCTTTGTGTACCTCATGAATGGTGTCCACAGGCCACAGTGTAGGCAGCAGCACTGGTGTCAACAGGAGTGGCGGTGTTGGGGATGCCCAGGCTGCAGTGTGAGCAAGGTGATTCCTGAATGCAGGGCCCACAGGTCATGGTGCAAGCAGCAGCTCGGTGGTGGCGTCAGATGGCGGTGTCAGTAAAACCAGGGTTGCACCATGAAAAAGGCGGTGAGGCTCTGTGCATCGTCAGCAGGTCACGGTGCAGGCCAGAGGCATCGTTGCCAGCGTTGTTATGGTTTTTCTTCTTGAACAGCACAAAACACACAGTTCCCAGTGCTGTAGGCAGATGAAACTGAAGTATTTGGTATCCATGAGACTTCCAACAGGAGGCGAGCTGTACTCCAAGCCTTGGGGATCTCTCTCAAGGAGGACACACAGCAAAGTTCACCCTTTGCTCTCTTTTGAGGCAGAAGCAGCAACTGCAGGGCAACCCAGCAACGCACACACAGCAAAGGGACAGTACTCCTTCTCCAGCTCTTTAGCTCTTCTCCTTGGCAGAGGTTACTCTTGATCCAGAAAGATTCTAAAAGTCAGAGGTTTTGGGTCCACTACTTATACCCCTTACTGTCTTTGAAGTAGGAAAACTTCAAATGAAAGTCTCTGTATGAAAGGTGCAAGTGACCACCCCTTCCTCCATTCTAGCTTAGGTGGCCCATCAGGATATGCAGGCTACACCCCAGCTCCCTTTGTGTCACTGACTAGAGGGAATTCACAACAGCCCAACCGTCAGTCTGACTCAGCCATGGAATACACAAGCAGTCAGAGGCACAGAATGGTTTAAGCAGGAAAATGGCCAATTTCTAAAAGTGGCATTTTCAAACTAACTAACTAACAACCTAAAAAACAACTTCACTAAAAGATGTATTTTTAAATTGTGGGTTCAGAGACCCCAAACTCCATATTTCCATTTGCACTCAAAGGGAAACTGCACTTTAAGGATATTTAAAGGCATCCCCCATGTTAACCCATGAGAGAGATAGAGATAGAGATTGCACCTGTGAAAAACGAATTTGACAGTATTTAATTGTTAGAACATGTAAAAACACATCACCTTTAGCATACACTGCACCCTGCCCATGGGGCTACCTAGGGCCTACCTTAGGGATACCTTACATGTATAAAAAGGGAAGGTTTGGGCCTGGCAAGCAGGTACACTTGCCAGGTTGAATTGGCAGTTTAAAACTGCACGCACAGACGCTGCAGTGGCAGTTCTGAGACATGTTCAATGGGCTACTTATGTGGGTGGCACAATCAGTGCTGCAGACCCACTAGTAGCATTTAATTTCCAGGTCCTGGCCACCTCTGGTGCACTTTACTAGGGACTTACCAGTAAATCAAATATGTCAATCATGGATAAACCAATTAACAGTACAATTTATATAGGGAGCACTTGCACTTGAGCACTGATTAGCAGTGGTAAAGTACGCAGAGACAATAAACCAACAAAAACAGAGTCCAGTATACCATAACAATAGGAGGTCAGAAGGCCAAAAGACAGGGGACACACGCTAAAAGATGCCAGGTCTAAAAACTGTAAAAAATATAATTTCAAGCAGATACACACTTTGGCCCTCATTACAACCTTGGCAGCAGAAGAGTCCGACCGCAAAGGTTGTACCGCCAGACGGCCGCCCATGTGGCCGAAAACCCGCCGGCCGTATTTGGACATCCCCGCTGGGCCGTAACATTGCAGCCGGCTCCTAATGGAGCCGGCGGCAATGTAGCGGTTTCGCCGGTGCAGCAGCACCCGTCGCGCTCTTCACTGTCTGCCAGGCAGATAGTGAAAATCGTGACGGCGCTGTGCCTGGGGGCCCCATGACCCCCCTACCTGCCAGCCTTTCCTTGGCGGTCTCTACCGCCATGGACAGGCTGGCGGAAAGGGGAGTCATAATCCCCAGGGCAGCGCTGCAAGCAGGGCTGCCCTAGTGGATTGTAACCGCCTGGACAACGATGGCGGAAAACCGCCGGTCCCGGCGGTGTGACCGCGGCGCTATCGCCGTGGTCAAAATATCGCGAATTGTACCACCAGCCTGTTGGCGGTACAATCACCAATTCAACCCTGGGGGTCTTTGACTGCCAGGGTTGTAATGAGGGCCTTTATGTGATTTGAAAAAGATAATGTTATTTCGTGTGCAACATATCAAACTCTATAGAAGAGTTGGCATCAGAGAGTAGATGTTGATAATGAGGGAGAGAAGGGGATTTGAAACCTTGCAGGAAATCATACAAGGCTTGAATACTAAATAAGACTATGACACTGTGTTAACATACTGAGAGATCCAACTC
Source organism: Pleurodeles waltl (assembly GCF_031143425.1). Lineage (NCBI taxonomy): Eukaryota > Metazoa > Chordata > Amphibia > Caudata > Salamandridae > Pleurodeles > Pleurodeles waltl. Next base: position 1,447,390,595 of record NC_090447.1, on the reverse strand, counting down.
CCCTTCACTGATCTTTTCTATTCATGTATTCTTTCTTTCATTTATTAGAGAGTTTTAATTTACATCTGGGGTTCCTATATGTCTTTGCTCTTATTCAATGTGTTAAGAAATAAATCATCTATATAATATGACAGACTTACTGTTCGTTCTAATGAATCGATCTTTAGTGTTCTGCTCTATTTATTTATTCTTTATATATAAATCCCACTATGTATCTGCCCTTTGACTCTACCAAATACCACATCAACTCTTTGTGGCTTCATGGCTCACACTCCACCTTTCCTACTGAGGAACCTCCACTAATATAGATGTTCTCATCAACCCCAATCATGAAATAAAGTCATTTTTTTGTTATTCATTCTCACATTAGTGCTATCTTTAATTTAAGAATCAATATATTGCCTCTCACAAGTGCTTTGGTACAGTTCTGATGTTCCTTCTTGTCCTTTGGATTGCTGCTTTTTCCTTGATATTAATTGCATGCACTCTCTGATTATATTAATGTCACACAAATACTTTGAGGCAACTACTCCTCACAATTAGCCACAATTAGTTCTTGCAGTAATGCAGGTGTTCTCATCCACCCCTCATCTGGCATGTTTTGGTAAAATATATATAGAGCTTCATTCATTTAGCAAACTAGTCTTAAAATAATTTCATTTCTCATTTATAAATTGACAGGAAAATTGGAGTGGTCGGATTTCTGTGTTTTTTGTTTGGTCGTCTTGATTGGATTGTTCTGCCATAATTGACCCTGAGGTGTGCTGCATACATAGGCATACCCTGTGGCCCGGGATGCACTTCTTTTCTTGTCTGCTTGCAATTTGTTTTTTAATTGATGTTGGTTCGGATCCCAGTGAGTGCATGTGGGTTGTTGCTAATGTGTAAGTGTGATCTGTTTTTTTTATCTTTATTTTCATTTCAGTCATTTTAGATTTGTACTCAGTCTTATTATGTGGCTGTTAATGTGTACGAATGTTAACAGTCTTTAGTCACATTTTTGCTACATTTTGTAAAAATTAACATGCCAATATAAACAGAACTTCCTACATGCCTTTTACATATAACATTCAGGTGAGCGTTCTTTTGGGGTGTAACTTTTTATCATGTTTTGATGATATACAAAACTTTGAAATTCTTTACTCAAACTACAGCATCACCTCATTCCTAGTGTACATGTACTTCATTAGACAGTTTACAACCTACATTGTGGCTCATGGCAACCTTCCCATGGTCAGCCCACTGACTTTCAGAATCTACTGTATGTTATTTTAATGTGATTGTCATATCCTGTTAGTAATCCAAGATAACTGTTCAATTATGTAGTTTTTGTGTTTCTCTTTGGATTTGTTTGCAGTCTTTCATGGTAAGCTGTCAGTATGATGACAGGGCATACTGCCTAAAGAATATCCATCTCATGATCGAGGCGTCATTCACCTTTTTTGTGTCTACAGCTTTACCTCTGATAGATTTTGATCTTCATGACACTTTATTTATATTATTTCTCTGTACACTCTTATCAAGGAGTATTATTTCGTTTTTCTGCTATTCTAATTTGGGCCTCAAATGACTCTTGTGTTAGTGATTATATACTTAGCCATGAATTGGGTCATTTTCTGTCATCTTAAAATTACTTTTAAATGGTGTATGCAAAATATTGTGTCATTTGTTGAGTTTGGTAAGTACCCACCACAAGTAATAATCACAGTCCTTGCAATGGCAAGCCACTGAAGTCACTGTATAAATTGGATACACAAACATTGTTAAGGAATTGTGTTTCCCTCCTTTGAAGTGAGCCTCAAATTTTAAATGAAAACCCTAAGCATACCTGTCAAGCAGGTGTTGACACTCAAGTAGGATCTGACACTGTAATGGCAATAAGAGGCCCACTGTGATGGAGCAGTCTGGCTGGGGGGACAGTAGGTGTGTGGAGGAATGGGTGTTAGCTAGTTTGTGACAGGGAAGGCCTATTTGAAGTTAATAAAGTCTTTGGGCCCAGCCCGCAGGCCAGCCAGACTAGGGTAAAATAACACTTCCACACACTCAAGAACTTTTGTCCCTGTTCTAAGAGCAAGTTCACACCTAATTCACACCCATTTAAATGCTAATTACTGGCTGGCAGACAGGAGAAAGCAAAATGCAGATTTAGCTTCCAGGGACATCAGGCAGGGCAAATATGACTTTTTAAAACACATCTTTTCAAAATATTTATCACAAATCTGACTTCACCAGTGAATTGGGCTTGTAGTATATATTACAAAAAGTCTGAACAACATTTGTAGCTGTTCCTGTGGCAGGGATAACATTTTTCAAACTTAATATTGTATCCCAATGATTTCCTACTGAATAGCCAATATTGCTACAGTGAAAACAGCTTTGCAGTGCTTGTCACTGTAAGCACATATTTAACATTACCCTGAACAAGTTCTGCTTTTAAATACCATACACTCTGCCTTTTTGGGCAGTAAGGCTTCTTTGGGGTGACATCAATATTTAGAAGGATGGGGTTAGGCCAGTCAAAATGTTTCTTTTTGACAGGTCAAATATACAGTTTAAACCTGCACAGCAAGGCCACTGGTGGCAGGCCTGCAACCATGTTTAAATTGCCACTGTCGTTGGATGCTGCAGTCTTCTTGTGACATTTAACCGTTTAAGTGTCTTTCCCCATTGTGTTATCCACCATTGGTCAACACTGAGGAGGCATATAAAGAACCCTTTAGATTTCTTTATTTCATTTTTAGGTCGGGACGAGTTTCCTGAGTAGCCGAATGCTTTGTTTTTGTAATGACGATCAGTTTTCCAGGGCGCGATCACATCATTACTGTAAAGTTAATGTAAAATGAGCTTATGGGCTTGTTTCATTTTCATTACATCACTGTTCCAGTGGCATATCTAAGACCCCTGAGCGCTGTTTGTTTTGTCAGGGTTATTGTTAGAAAAGGGAGAAGTTCCAATTTCCAAGTATATCATTGTCCAGTGGAATCCTGTTTGTTGTTCACCACAGGAGGGTGATGCCCATCAGGGATCCACCTACTGGACATCTGGGATTTGGGGGAACGGCCCCTTAGGCAAGAAGTTGTGCTCCTCCCCACTCCCAAAAAGATGTAAATCTTTTTGCCCCAAGGATGTGGATGGGGAGAGTACCCCCAATCTGCCACCCCTTGGGGGCGCATTAGGCCCACAAGACAACATGGTCAAATTTTACAAAAAGAATATAGGTATGGGGCTGCTCACCCCAAAAAGACATAGGCCCTCATTATGACATTGGCGATAAATTCCACTTACTGCCATGCTGACTGCCGACAACTTACCGCTGCAGCGGCGGATATCCGTTCACCATATTATGGCACACACACACACCAGTCCGTCAGTATCCAGCCACATACACAAATCTGCCAGCCCAAAGGTCAGTGATAAACTGGCGGAATCAAAACCTACACTGTTACGCCAACAGAACAACTCCCATCACATAATGACCCATGAATCACCACGGCAGACATTCAACGGCGGCAAACCATTGGCAGTACATACCGCCACGCCCAAAATGGACACACTCAAATAAAACAACACCACATTGGACAATTCAAACAACACACAACTGCCACCCATACATATACCATACCCACACTAGTATAAAACACACACAGTACCCATAACCCCTTACCATTTCAAACCATTGCCAGCAGAGAGACACCGAGACCACTGCCACAACTAGAGCCACACACTATTCACACCTATACACCACGCACGCATCCCACATCACGCACCCCAACACATCACCCAACAAACCCTCACCAACACATCTCACACAACACCAATGGCACCACAAAGACACCCCCGTTTCAAAGAGGAGGAGCTAAGAGTCATGGTGGAGAAAAGTATCAGGGTAGAGCAACAGTTATTTGTAGCACAGGTGCAGCAGATATTGATAGCTAGTAAAATGGAACTATGGCGGAGAATCATGGACAGAGTCAACGCTGTGGAACAAAACCCAAGAACTAGGGACAACATCAGGAAGAGATGGAACGACCTACAGGGGAAGGTACGTTCCATTGCAGCAAGACACCAGCTCGCTGTACAGAGGACTGGCGGTAGACCCCACCACCTCCCCCACAACTAACAGCTTGGGAGGAGCAAGTACTGGCAATACTGCATCCTGAGGGCCTGGCCGGAGTAGGAGGAGGACTGGACTCTGGTAAGTCAACTCTCTACTACTACTACTACCCCCCCACCCGCATGCCATCACATACTCCCACACTCACCCTCACACCCATCACTCCACCACTTCACACACACCCCACCATCACATTTCACTCATCCCAATGCCAAGTCATGCATGCTCTACCAATGCATGGACACCACTCACAGCCCTGCATGGACACTCATCACTAAAGCATGCACATTATAGAGAATTAGCTATCCCACCATACACCAACGTACACAAGTGAAAGTTGCCAGGGAAAATACAATCAAAGAGGCCAGGCCACAGATGCACTATATGTCAGACACAGAAACCATAACACATCATTTGTCTCCCCACTGGTACCCCAGCCAATGTCAGCGGAGAGGAGGTGCCAGCTATATCCTGTCCCCCAACTGAAGAGGCCCACAGTGGTGACAGCAACTTTGGTCTTCAGGAATCTGGATGATCTACCTGGCCCATCAGGGAACTATGGACAGCCAGTTACCCAGGCACAGACACACACCACCACAGCACCCACCCAGCATACCACACCTCGTCAATCAGCAGTGTGTCCACCTCTACAGGGACCCCAGGCCACAACTCATACCCAAGACAATCAGGGACCTGGGGTCAGTGACAGTGGGCACATGGTTCAGGGGACAGAGGCACAGGCCAACAGGGAAACCGGGAGGAGTGCTGAGCGCCGGGGGAGGACAGGCCTAGGGAACCGACTCTCCAGGAGGCACTTGCAGAGATCCTGGGACCCTATCAACATTCCCAGGACACGATGGGCCAGATCCTGGACAATGTGCAAGAGAACAGGTGGCTGCAGGAGGGACAGTACCAGGGGATCATGGAGGACTTGCAGGCCATCAAAAAGACCCTGGCAGGGGTGCTGGCAGAAATGGCCAACATTATGAGGGAGGCAGTCTCACACCAGCGGGCCCCTGACACTAGCCAGACATCTGAACAGCCTTCCACCTCCACTGCTGCTAGTGTCCAGGTGGCCCCGCCACAGGACTCACAGGCCACCAGCACCCCTCCCCCTGCAGAAGGTGAACCACCCAGCAAACGTTCCCTGCGACCTAGACAGAAGCCAGAGACACTTGCCAAGACCACTGCCAGGAAATGAGACTCTCCTGATTGTTCCCCTTGTGTCCCAACTCAGTCACCCTGTCTACCTTGAACTGCTATTGCTCCCCTTCCTTTGTCCCCTTGGACAATGCACCTGTGCTACAAACAAACAGACTTGAACAATACCCTGGACTTTCCTCCATCATCACCCCATCCCATTGCACTTTCCCCTCTTTTTCTTAGCACTTCAATAAACACCCTTTGAAAAAAATCGATTTGGAGCATGTCGTGTGTATCAATTATGTATTCATTGAAACAGGTACAAACATTTTAATTCAACTGTACAGAAAATGACTATAGATTAATGACCTGTAGCTGGCTGCAGTGACCACACTAGGAGTATATGTCAGGTCACCAGCATCCGCAAAATGAATTGCCAGAGGGAACAGTAAGTGGGCATAGAAGTGGGAAACATCAGCATGCCAGTGACACAGACAATTAAACAAATGTCATTGAAATGTGAAGTAACACCGTCCTACCTGTGTCATTGGAAGTATTGTCTGATGACAGATGTTCTGTTGTCCTCATCCTCATCCTCTGCCTCCTCATCCTCACTGTCCATAGGGTCCACTGCTGACACATGGGCATCTCCAACCTGCTCCTCCTGCAGGAATGGAACATGGCATCTGAGGGCCAAGTTATGCAACATGCAGCATGCCACCACTATCTGGCAGACCTTCTTGGGTGAGTAGCACAGGGATCCACCTGTCAGATGGAGGCACCGGAACCTGACCTTCAGAAGGCCAAAGATCCTTTCTAAGATCCTTCTGGTTCAGCCATGTGCCTCATTATAACGTTCTTCTGCCCTTGTTCTTGCATTCCTCACAGGGGTCAGCAACCTTGATAGGTTGGGGTAACCAGAGTCACCTGAAATATTGAGGGACAACATTTAGCCACACACTATCCCATATGGCCCACACCATACCCATACACCAACATCTATTGAGTGGGAACCAGGGCTCACCTATTAGTCAGACCCTGTGCCTCTGTATTTGGCCAATCACATTTGGGACGCTGCTATACCTCAGGACAAAGGCACCATGCACTGACCCAAGATACTTAGGGGGTTATTACAACTTTGGAGGAGGTGTTAATCCGTCCCAAAAGTGACGGTAAAGTGACGGATATACCACCAGACATATTACGAGTCCATTATATCCTATGAAACTCGTAATACGGTTGGTGGTATATCCGTCACATTTGGGATGGATTAACACCTCCTCCAAAGTTGTAATAACCCCCTTAGCATTGATGTGGGAGATGTACTGGTCCGCAAGGCACACCATCTGTACATTCATAGAGTGTAAACTCTTACTATTTCTGAACACCTGTTCATTCTGGCGGGGGGGACAAATGCTATATGTGTTCCATCAATCACCCCAATTATGTTAGGGTTATGTCCCATTGCATAGAACTCGGCCTTCACAGTGGCAAAATCTTCATCCTGGGGTAAAACAATGTAGCTGCACATGTGTTTAATCAGGGCAGACAACTCTCTTGTCAGCAAAATTGAGAACATTGTCTGTGACATTCCTGCTGCCAAGCCCACAGTCACTTGGAAAGAATCAGTTGCCAGGAAATGGAGAACTGATAGCACTTGCACAAGAGGGGGATCCCAGTGGGGTGAGGGATGCTAGATATCAGGTCAGGTTCCAATTGGGCACACAGCTCTGTGATTGTGGCCCTGTTCAGTCTATAGGTGAGGATAATGTGCCTGTCCTCCAGTGTTGCCAAGTCCACCAGGGGTCTGTACAAGGGGATATGTCTCCATCTCCTATTCACCCACAGCGGTAGCAATCTAAGGGACAAAAGAGTAAGGAGCCGGTCACAAACTGAACAATGGAGCTACAACAATACTTTGTATCCTGTTAACTTGTAATGGGTCAGTGTGATATGTCCAGTTTGTCCTAATATCACAGGTGACACAGCAATTTTCAAGGACCTGCCCCCCCCCGAAATGGCGGCCGCATGTCCTGTGTGGAGGGGCAGGTGGAAGTGAGGTAATTACGCTGATGTTGTGTGCCATTGCGGTAGGCGGTCGAGAACCGCCATGCTACTCCTCATTGGTTATAATTGGGCCCTATGGGTTGCAGTGGCCGATGGTGATCTACGCCGGCTGTGACGGTATGCACCGCCGCAGACATGACTGCCATTTTCTACCTAATTCCTCACTTGCTACCTGACCTTCCACAGGAGAGGACCGACACTGCATGTGCTGCTGTGACCTGTGTCTGGAACCTACCATGGCCCGTGTGACTGTGGAAAGGGCCCCAGCCTTCACATCGGAAGAGTTGGAGAGACTAGTGGATGGGGTCCTACCCCAGTTCGGACTGCTATATGGGCCTCCAGACCAACAGTTGAGAACACTGTGGGCACGATGCATGTGGCATGAATGCATGAGTTGTGTGTGTGTGAAGGCCTCATGTAAGGGGGTGGGTGGATGTCCTCTTGGCAGTGTACAGGTTGTGTGCTGGGCCATATGTGTGTAAATGGTGATGGAAAGGGGTATGGTGGGCCATATGTGTAACAGGCAGGACTGTTTGTCTAATGGTATTTCCCTGTGTGTATTGCCTCTGCAGGTCAGCGCCCATCAAAAGAGGGTATATGGCGTGCCATCGCCAAGGAGGTGTGGACCCTGGGGGTCTCAGGCAGGCGGAGCACCCACTGTCACAAGCGGTGGGAGGACGTGAGATGCTGGGCACAGAAGATGGCGGAGGCCCAGCTGGGGATGGCTTCTCAACGAGGAAGGAGTGCCCGTCGAACCCTGACCCCCCCTGATGGACCGCATACTGGTGATGGCCTATCCTGAGCTGGATGGGCACTTCAGGGCATCACAACAGCCACAAGGGGGTAAGTACAGTGCCCATCATTTCAACTTACACATGGTAGGGTGGTATCTGGGTGGGGGATGTGTGTCAGTGGGTGCCCCTAGGCCAGGCCTGACATTGCAGCGTAGGTCCCCTGGTGGCTAGGGTTCAGGAGGGAAAATCTTGCTACCTAGCTCGTAGGCATCCACTAATGGTCAGGGCTGCGTGGGTCCCAGGTGTGCTGCATTTGGCGGTGTGTGCCCTTCTCCATGCCTTGGTGGCAAGGTATTTCTCTAGTAGTGCAATGCATATTGCGTAAGCCTGTTCCCTGTGTGTGAGGGTGCTGTGTTCGCCAACGGTGGTGTTAGTGCAGCCATTGAACAAGTCTATCCTTTGTCTCTTCCCCCCTTTTTGTTGTGTTATCCTGTCCTTATGTGCATTAGCATCATCTGGCGGAGGAGCAGAGGCACTGGCGATGGAGGGAGCTGCATCCCACAGGACCCAGGAGGCAGAGTCCACCGACAGTGAGGGCACCAGTGGGACGGAGGGTGAGGGGAGCACCATGACGGAGACTGGAGGGGACAGTTCTGACACAGATACCTCCTCCGATCGAAGCACCCTGGTGGTGGCAGGCACTTCTGTGACCACCCCAGCTACAGGTACAGCCACCACCCCCGTACCAGCACCGCCCTCCCCGCAGCCCCTCATCCAGTTTCCCTTGCCCGTTCACCCAGGAGGGTGGGCATCTCCTTCGCCCCAGGCACCTCAGACCCTGCCCCAGTGAGCCCTGCTGCCTTGAGTGAGGAGGCTATTGACCTCCTGAGATCCACATCTGTAGGGCAGTCAGCCATTGTGAATGCCATCCAGGGGCTGGCAGCCCAGATGCAGCAATCAAATGCATTCCTGGAGGGCATTCACATTGGATTGGCGGCCCAAAAGAGATTGATCCAGGCTCTGGCCTCCTCTCTGATGGCAGCCATTGTCCCTCTTTCGACCCTCCCACCTCCGACTCCCACTGCACAGTCCCATTCTCCTCAACCCCAACCCATCCCAAGCACACAGGCAGACGAGCATGCACACAAGACAACACCCAAGAGTGTCACAGGCGAATGTATGTCGGAACAATGCATGCTGGAATAACGCATGCCTGAACAACGAGGTCGGAACAACAACTGCGTTGTTACCACTAATGCCTTTACCACGAATGCCTTAACAATGATTTTTTGTTTTAAAGGCATTCCTGGTAAAGGCATTAGTGATAGGCATGCATGGTTCCAGCATGCGTCCCCCCTGGTCCCCCACCCCACCCCTAAAAATTACCACGACCCCCCACCCCCTCCCCTAAAACCAAGCAAACCACCCACCCTTGCCCTTAACACTACCCCAACCCCCACCTTGTCCCTAAAATTACCTCGACCCTCACCCTGCCCCTAAAACAACCCCAAACTCCACCCCATCCCTGAAACCTAAAGTACCCCAACCCCCAACCCATAAACCTAAAACCACCCGCCCCTAAAACTAACCCGAGCCCCCCACCCTGCCCCTAAAACCTAAACCCCTCTAACCCCCACCCCTCCCCTAAAATTACCCAACCCACCCCTAAAACCTAAAACCACCCAAACCCCCACCCCTAAAACAACCCCAACCCCCACCCCATCCATAAACCTAAACTACCCCAACCCCTACCAATAAAACCTAAAACCACCCCAACACCCCCACCCCTAGCCCCCCACCCCGCCCCTGAAACCTAACACCCCCCTAACCCCCCCAATCCGCTCCTAAAATTACCCGACCCTCCAACCCACCCCTAAAACCTAAAACCACCCCAACCCCCACCCCTAAAGTTACTGCAACCCCTCACCCCGCCCCCTACAACCTAAAGCCACCGCAACCCCCATCCCTAAAACCTAAACCACCCCAATCCCCCACCCCAAAAACCTAAACCACCCCGACCCCACCCCCAAATACAAAAAATATCTGACCTACCACCCGCCCCTAAAACTAAAAATACCCATCCCCCAAACCTAAACCGCCTGACCCCCACCCCTAAAACAAAAAATACCCCTCCCCTTCCTTCCCCGCCCCTAAACCTAAACCGCCCGACGCCCCTCCCCTAAAGCTAAAACCCAACCCCCACCCCTGCCCCTAAAACTAAAAATACCTCAACCCCCCACCCCCTCCCCTAAAACTAAAACCTCAACCCCCACCCCCGCCCCTAAAACTAAAATCCCTATCCCCCACCCATAAAACTAAAATCCTGAGCCCCCACCCCCACCCCTAAAACTAAAACTCCAACCCCACACCCTGCCCCTAAAACAAAAAATACGCCGACCCCCCCACCCCCACCCCTAAAACTAAAAATATCCCTCCTCTACTTCGCCGCCCCTAAACCTAAACCGCCCTGACGCCCCTCCCATAAAACTAAAACCCCAACCCCCCACCCCCACCCCTAAAACTAAAACTCCAACCCCCCACCCTGCCCCTAAAACAAAAAATACCCCAACCCCCGCCCCTAAAACTAAAACCCCAACCCCCCACCCCTGCCCCTAAAACTAAAAATACCCTGACTCCCCCACCCCCGCCCCTAAAACTAAAACACCAACCCCCCACCCCGGCCCACTTATCTGACTCATCACGTCGTCGTCCTCAGCCGACTCCCTTGTTCTGTGTCTTAACCACACATGTGAGTTGTTCAGCACGTGCATGGTTAAGGCACAAAACAACAAAGTCGTGGTTAACAAAAGCTTTGTTCCGCTTTCGTTGTCCACGACTTCGTTGTTACGGAGTCAGCGTTCAGGGCATTTCCCGTCACAGGCAAACACAAGCACCACACTTCATCCCACAGGCACTCACACAAACACCATCCAGTTGCAGATACACCTACAGCCACTATTTCCACTGTGTCCCCCTCCTCCTCTTCCTCCTCCACCTCCCACCCAGTTCCGTCTACACACACACCTGCATGCACTACATCATCATCCACTACCAGCCTAACCACACCAAGCAGAACACACACTTCACTGGCAGACACCTCCACAACAGCCATGCACACGTCCCCTGTGTCCTCTCCCACTGTGTCTGTCTCCCCCTCCCAAAGTACACAAACACAAAAACTCAGACACCCGACAGCCATCTACTTCACAACAGCATATAGCCCATGCACCTGCACCCAAAAGCAGCAGACACATCCAACAACCACTTCCTCATCCTCCACTCCCATTCCTACACCCTCTTCCCACCACAATGTCCCTAAAAAAGTGTTCCTATCCACCTTTGACCTGTTTCACCCCCCCCCCCCATCCTGCACATAAGGCCATGGTATCACAAACCCAGCCAAGCACCTCAGCCACACAGTCCACGGGCCCAGTCGTCACCACACCCTCTCGTGGTGGGAAGGGATCCAGGCCACATGTCCTGAATGTGAAGGAGCTAGCACCAGGCAGCCTCAAGGTAAAGGAGCCTGCCCCTGCTGCCAGGAAGAGCAGGGAACCTGCACCAGCAGGCAAGAAGGGAAAGGAGCCTGCCCCTGTTACCAGGAAGACCAAGGAGCCTGCACCAGCAAGCAAGAAGGGCAACGAGCCTGCTCCTGCTGCCAGGAAGACCAAGGAGCCTGTCCTAGCAGGCAAGAAGGGAGAAGGAGCCTGCCCCTGCTGACAGGAAGACCAAGAAGCCCGCCCTAGCAAGCAAGAAGGGAAAGGAGCCTGCCCCTGCTGCCTTGAAGACAAAGGAGCCTGCACCAGCAGGCAGGAAGACCAAATGGCCTGGGGCAGGAACTGTGACAGAGCCCCCACCACCAACCATGGTTGTGCAGCCGTCCGAGTTTGCAGGGTATGCGCAGGATCCTCCCCCCACCAGCAGCACCACCACCACTGCCGTGCAGCCGTCACCGCCGGCAGATGGTATATAATCCTGCCTCCATGTGCTGCTGTGTGGCCTGTCCACTCCAGAACCAGTGGGTATGACACCCACTTGCCCATCACTCCCCAGGATCAAGCACAGGGCATGTTGCCCACTCCAGAACCAGTGGGTAAGACACCCACTTTAGAGACTGACCTTGCACACCCCAGTATCAAGCACAGGGCATGTTGCCCCCTCCAGAACCACTGGGTAAGACACCCACTTGCCCATCACTCCCCAGGATCAAGCACAGGACACGTTGTATCCTCCAGAACCAGTGGGTAAGACACCCACTTGCCCATCACTCCGCAGGATCAAGCACAGGGCACGTTGTCCCCTCCAGAACCAGTAGGTAGGACATCAACTTGCCCAACACTCTTGAGGATCAAACACAGGGCATGTTGCCCCCTCCAGAACCAGTGGGTAAGACACCCACCTGAGAGACTGTGGCCCATGACTCCCCAGGATCAAGCACAGGGCATGTTGCCCCCTCCAGAACCAGTGGGTAAGACACCCACTTGCCCATCACTCCCCAGGATCAAGCACAGGGCACGTTGCCTCCTCCAGAACCAGTGGGTAAGACACCCACCTGAGAGACTGTGATCTTGCACATCCCAGGATCAAGCTCAGGGCACGTTGCCCCCTCCAGAACCAGTGGGTAGCACACCCACCTGAGAGACTGTGGCCCATCACTCCCAGGATCAAGCACAGGGCATGTTGCCCTCTCCAGAACCAGTGGACTTGTAACTTCTCCCAGCTGAGGTGCCCCCGTTCCTCTGAGGTGCCTGGCTATTTACCAACTGATGCCCCTGCAGTGTTCTCTCCGTGTTGAGGAAGGTAACATGTGTGGCCTTGGATTTTTGCCAGTGGCCATGTGGCCTACGAACATTGTGGACTGGGCTGTGTTCCTATTTCTGTACATATGTATATATCTAATATCTTGCCTAACTGATTTTTCATACTGTTTCATTACATTCACTTTTGCAAAATTGTTTTGTCCTTGCATTATTCAGCTGAGTGACAGGGTTAAATTGTGTTTACATACATCTGGTTGTGTGTTTTGCATGTGTCTGTCACTCTCTTTTTCCTCCCCCCTCCCTTCTGTGCTAGGCGGCTGTACTCCCCCTTGTCATGTTCGCCAGCGTTGGTGTTCATGGTGGAGCAGGACATAGAATATCATGGGGAAGACATGCAGTTCAGGTTCCATGGCAGCATGGTTGTTCCCTGTGTCTCCAATGGTGAGTCCTTTCCCTTCTGAAATCTGTTTACGCCAGACTTCTGATGTCGTTGGTACCGCCCCGGAAAAGGTGGCGGATTGTGTAGTCATAATATGGTGGGCGGAACATTGACTTCCGCCTGGCTGTAGCCGGCTACCGCCATGGTACCTGTTGTTTCCACCCTAGCGGTCGGTGTGGTACATTTGCTGTCTATCGGAAATCTTTCCGCCATGGTCATAATTTGACAGTAGTTACCCCCAGCCTGTTGGAGGTATTACTGCCACTTTATCACCCACTGCCAGGGTCGTAATGAGGGCCAGAGTCTTTCTTCCTCTCCCAGGGATAATGAGGGCAATTACCCCAAAATGCCTACTGTGGGGCAAAAAACCCACAAGACTCCGTAGATATATTTCAGAAAAAAAATATAGGAGTGGGTCTGCTCACCAGGGCAGAAAGCATACTAAACACCAGGTACTGCATTTATGGAGTATTTTGTGAGGGGTAAGCATCCTCTCAGGCATGAGCCCGTGCTCCGCCCACTGCTGGTCCAATTAGGCTTTCTGCCCCCTGGGGAGTGGATTGGTTGTTCGTCCCTAATCTACCACTGGGGTGGGAAGTATGGTCTCTTGACACCATGGACTACATTTCTTCCCCATCCTGTGACCCAACAGACTTTCTGTTCCCCCTGGGAAGTGTATGGGGCAATTTACCCAATTAGACCCTGTGTGTATAAACCTACTAGGCACCAGGGATTTCAAAATGGCAGAGAGGAGGCTTGTCCAAATTAGGGAGGTTGCCCCACGTCTGCGCCATGGGGATGTCGAAGGTCCACTGGTCACACAGTATTTTGCATTTGGGGGAAAAGAAAGGGGTGTGCTTGTTGCCCTCTGGCATTGGCCATACCCCCATGGAAAAGGGACAAACCAGTGGGAGTTTGTCCCTAATTTTGCCCAGGGGGGCAAAAACTGACTAGACACCAGGGATTTCAAAATAGTCTAAAAGAAACAAAATGAATGGGCTGTTTACACTGTCATCCAGACATATCCCGCCTCAGGAGAGGTAATAGTATCTTTCTGCTCACCAAGGAGACAGATAGGACGCTTCTCCCAGTTGGGGGTGTTGCCCCTATCTGCTCCCTGGGGGATAGAAATCCCACTAGATACCAGGAATTTCACATCTGAAACAAATAAACAAATAAAGGGGCACAAGGGTCACACTCTGATATTAGGCCATATACCCAACCTTATAGGTGACAGACTAGTATTTTGGACTCTCCAGAGGGCAGAGACGAACTTTGCTTCCATTTTAATCCCAGGGGGGCAGAAAGCCCACTGGAAGGCAGGAGTTTTTTTTTTTTTTTATAATGGGGTAGGTCTGGCCCATCCTGAAATTAGGCCCGTCTAAACCAACACTCTTTCTGCTTCCCTGCATACTAAAACATTCCATTCCAATGGCAAGCAAGAGAACATTTTATTTTTGTGGGTGTTCTTGCTACATATGGTCCAGGAGAGTGTTGCTAAATCCCAATATTGTCTCAATTGCTTGATGAATGAACACGCTTTTTGGGCTTGGGTAGGCAGCCACATGGGGAAAACTACACGACCTAGACATTTCATAAAACTAGGCACTGAGGGGAGTCCAGGATGGTATGCCTTGTGTGGATCCCTTGATGTTTTCCTACCCATAATACTCTTCATACTTCAACTCTTCCTAAAATCATTTTCATTTCTGTGATGTAAAGTCCTAGAATACACAGGAGTCTACACAATTCCTACTACCTAGCACTCCTCCACTTACACTGATAAAAATACTTCCCTTCTTGTATGCGTGGACCTTGAGTTCACAGCAGGAAAAACACCAAAACGTAATTTGGAGACATGAACATTCCCTTTCAAAAACCTTACCTGATTTGGCAATGTGGGTAGCTGTATTAACTGGGCTCATGATTGTCCACCACCTAGGGAAACCTACCAAACACACAAGTATCAGAAAACTAGGCACTCGAGGGAGTCCAGGCTGCCTTCCTATGACTTATACCTTTATGCAACAAAAATTCTTTCATTTGCTTAGAAGACAAATGAACCCTATTGTCAGTTAGTAATGCAGAAGAATAACCTTCTCTCTCAAACATTTCAACCAAAAACCAAACAAAAAACAAGATAACATCCCTCATTTCCACAGAGTTCACAATTTTCACCTCTGGCCATCTAGATTACAAATCGATGCAACACAAGGTGTAGTGATTCACACTCCACATCTTAATAGGCCCCACAACATCTAACGCTATCTCATCCAGGGACCTAATGGCAATATTCATAGGCCCAGGGGTTGTGTACGAAATCCACAAATTCGACACACTACATGGCACTGAGTCACTAGAGGGGGAGTTTCACCAGAACAACCATTAATCCCAGTCCTTTACTTTCATTTGGGCAACCTTCAGCAAGTCCTGGCCTTGCACCGTACTCTCCACGCAGTGAAATTTATCCTCCTGCTTTCCCTCAAGGTTTTCCAAGTAACAGCTGGGAACTGCAGGTCCAAATAAGAAATTGTCCAAGGGAGAGGGGGGGTGGGGATAAGGGAGTCCAAAATGTCAAAGCTAAAAAAGTTCAACCACCAAAGGTTTACAGACACCTCCCCTGGAATTCATGTTTAAAAAGTTATGTATTCTTGCACATGTGTAAATCCTCTGTTTGTAATGGGCACTGCCTCATCCATATCAAAGAACTGCCTAGTCTAATGGGATCCATCCAGAAAATATTGTTCCTGCATAGGGACCTCTCCCATTTAACTTACAATTACACCAAACACATGGTATCAGCATATAACCGCTGTGGGTTCCAAGACATCAGCCAGGTCATGTTACGTCTGTTGACTGATACCACATGTAGTAGGTACAGACAGGCTTTACTTGTCCCAACAGGTAGCCTCTGAAAAAGCAAAATTCCTTCTCCACCTATAACTATGTAGGATTATGGCCAAGATGCAATCCCACTAGGTAGAACACCTCAGAGTAGTAGTAAATCTGACCTGCTGTAAGACCAATGTCCCACAGCGCTGCACCTTCTCACCCAGCCTAGAAATATTTTAACTAAGCTAGCTAAGATTCATAGAAAAAGCTCTATAGGGGAAGATACTATTTGGCCCTGATACTTTCCTGTAAGAAGATTCTTGGAGGTAGCAAAACCACCAAATCAGTGCACAAACACATCAGCTCCTGCTTCCATCTGTGGTCCAAGGGTGGTCCTTAGCCTGTCTGGGGCTGTCTTCGTTAACAACAGGCGGACCTTCAGGAGCTTCACTGTAGGACCATCAGGGTATGATAAGAAGGGAATGAGCCTTGCAGGGGAGCATAGATACACTGTGTCAGGAAATCAGGGATAATGAGATGGCTAGGCATACGTGAATCGAAGGGAAGTGGCAACCCCTATTTGTAAGGTAACTCACATTGTATTCCTTATGTTTCAGAGGCAAAGGAACAATTCCACTGGGTAAGAATGAAAACTGTGGACCAATCCTGCACATTCCGGACATGCAGTGGCACACCTCCATGCTGATGGACACTTACTGGCAATGGGGCAAGTCTGCTTACACTCATCTTGTTGCCCGAGTGCATGGCCTTTGCTCCCTCATCAGCGTATACACCACGACCCTGGTCATTCCTGGAGAATATCTGTCACAAATGTAAAAACACTCACTAAGGAAGAAGACAACTCTGTTTCAACAGGCTCGTGAAAAACAGAACTGCTGATTATTTTGGCTAGTACAGTTCAACATCATTTCAAAGGAATTCTGAATGTTCTCTGATGCACAAGTATCAGCGGGAGGGTCCATAAATTCTTCACCGTGTAAACAAAAGCGAATGCCCACTGGTTGCAAATAACCAAGTGGGACATGCTCAAAATGCTGAAAAGCACTGAGCTCAGCCTTAATACGATCAAGGAAGAACTAAGAGCCATCTGCCTTATGGTGATACAACATTGGTGTAGGAGGCAGGCCCTCTTTGTAGTGCGCAAAGCTAGGCACACTGTGCTGAGGATCCAGACAACCACACGTTGGTTTACAGGGGTGAAAACTAGATCACCTAATGCTCTAATTTTTAAGGTAGCTTTGTCGAGCACTTCGGCTAATCTTGGAGAAGTCACAAACTCAAAGGAATAACTTGAGACCAATGTATAAAAATACTTCAGATTATTTTTGCAATTTTTAAGACCAAGATTATCAAAATTGGTTAAGTACTGTTTGAGATATGAATTTTTGAAGTTTAATAAAAAAAGTCTTTTTATGTATAATTACGTACCATCGGAATCAATGGAAGGTCACTTTTAAAAATACATATAAAATCGTACAGTTGGTTTACCAAGTTCTTCTTTTGCAGGTTGGTTGAGGCTGTAAGTGGGCAAACTGTGCCAGCTGGAAAAGTTTGGGTGGCTCCCGCTTACGGTGGGAGCAGCATTAAAAGGTCTCTGGACCTGGTTCGGGGCCACTGAGGGGGACCACTTGGAAAAGCACTGCACAGGTAAGTTTAAAGATGGTTCCATGGGGTCCCCTTGGAGTGTCGAGGCCACAAGTGGTGAGGGACCCTTAGGACACAGCAGGTACTTCATTGCAGGGAACACGGAGGCCGTGTGCAGAGCAAATAGGTGAGCCTGGAGCTGTGCGCAAGGATGTCCTATGGAGAAGGAGGTAAGTTGGTTCAAGGGTTGCTTGCAGGGCAACGGGGGCACTCTGGTGGGAGGACATGGGTGTTCCTGAAGTCCCTTGACTGGGGCTTCCTCCTGGTACTTTTTCAGTCCTAGACGGGCCGTTTTTTTTTATGTCCATTGTTGGCTTGCCAATACCTATGGTATTGGTATGGTTGCACCACTGGAGGGTGCAGTGCTACCAAGTCTTGGCACACTTGCAGGGTTTGTCCTCACGATCATATGTGTGTTGTTGAGTCCAGCTATAACTTTCAGTTCTGGAGTTAGCATCTGGTCAGTGAAGTGACCATCACTGGATTGCTGGTTACTTGCTGTTGCAGAGTGGTTCCTCCACTCTGGAGGGAGTTCTATGGTGATTTGTGAAGCATGGAGGTCCTCTGGGGTTCTATAGACTTTTTCCAGTTGTCCAGCAGCTCCTCAGCTGTGATTGTCAGGTTTTGGGTGCAGCAGGCAGGCTTTGGCCCCTTTTTTTTGTTGTAGGAGGTCCACAGTTCTCGTGCCTTGGATCTTCTTGGTGTTGGTCTTCTTTTGTCCATTTAATCTGATTACCTGGTCTAGGGATGCCCACTAAATACTGAATGTAGTGGGCATTTTAGTGGGAGACTGGTAGTGACTAATGGGACATCTACCTTTGGGTGACTACACCCACTACAGTTACCACTTCCTGTGGGAAGGGTCACTTCCCTATCCCTGATTGGCTATTTTCCTTCCATCCAAGATGGAGGAAAATGAAATAGACTGCCCACCTCGCAGGCAACACCTTAAGGGTAGACAATGCCAGGTGGGGCCACTCCTCCTACTCTTTGAGTAGTTTCCCGTCTTTACTCCCGCCAAAAGTTGGGGTTTGCAAAGGGGGTGATCATCTGCTGCTAGCAGCGGGCCTGGGGTCGAGTTTCAAAGGCAGTAAGCCCTTCAAAGCTCACCGTCAGGGCAGTGCACATTCCTGAGGGAGGTGGTGTTAGCACTCCATCCAGGAAGGGCACTGTTCTACAAACGAGAGACATGGGTCTCTCCCCCAAGGTTTGTAGATTGGATGTCTGGGGGTGGCAAGCTGGATAGGACCAGTCAGCAACCATGCCAGGGTAATTAGCTTTTGCAGGGGCACCGCTAAGGTGACCCCTGGGTACATTTAGAGATAAATCCAATACTGGTACCAGTTTAGATTTTTCATTCTGAGTTGTTTGATACCAAACGACCCAGGGTCCAGAGTGGCCATCATGTAGCTGGGAAACTCACGTTGACCAGTGTCCAGCACATGTATTAAAAATGGCTGCTCTGTTCAGTCACTATGTCCAAGGTTTGGCAAGGTCACAGTGGGGGCATATTGCTCATGCAGCTATGCTGTCACATATAATATGGCGCACACTGCCTTAGGGATATAAGGCCTGCCAGAGGGGGGCCTTATCCATAGTGTATGCAGTGTATGGTAGGTTCCCCTGCCACAGTCCCAACTCACCACAGAACCTCCCCCCTCAGGAAACACCAGCACAGCACCCACCCAGCAGGCCCATGCCACTGTCCCCAAGACACGTCAATCAGCAGTGTGTCCACCACTACAAGGACCCCAGGCAACCCCACTAACACAGGATGATCAGGGGCCTGGGGTCAGTGGCAGTGGGCACACGGTTCAGGGGACAGAGACCAAGGACAACAGGGAAACTAGGAGGAGTGCTGTGTGACAGGGGGAGGACAGGCCCAGGGAGCCAACCCTCCACGAGGCACTATCAAACATCATGGGAGCATATCAATCAATCAATCAATCGCATTTATAAAGCGCGCTACTCACCCATCAAGGGTCTCAAGGCGCTGGGGGGGGGGGTCAGTGCTCGAAGAGCCAGGTCTTGAGCTGCCTTCTGAAGGAGAGGTGGTCAGGTTTGGCGCGAAGGTGGCTGGGCAGAGAGTTCCAGGTCTTCGCTGCCAGGAAAGAGAAGGATCTTCCTCCGGCGGTGGCTTTGCGGATGCGGGGTACGGCTGCCAGGGCCTGTCCGGTGGAGCGCAGAGTGCGCGGAGGGGTGTAGAAGGAGACGCGGTTGTTGATGAGTTTGGGTCCAAGGTTGTGAAGGGCTTTGTGTGCGTGGGTGAGTAGTCGGAAGGTGATCCGCTTGTTGACGGGTAGCCAATGGAGTTTTTTCAGGTGTCCGGAAATGTGGTGGTGGCGAGGGATGTCCAGGATGAGTCTTGCGGCAGCGTTCTGGATCCGTTGGAGTTTCCTCTGCAGCTTGGTGGCGATGCCGGCATACAGGGTGTTCCCGTAGTCCAAGCGGCTGGTGACGAGGGTGTGGGTGACGGTCTTCCTGGTGTCGGTGGGGATCCAGCGGAAGATCTTGCGGAGCATGCGGAGGGTGTTGAAGCATGCCGAGGTCACCGAGTTCACTTGTCTGGTCATGGTGAGGGAGCATACCGCCATTCCCAGGAGACGATTGGCACAGTACTGGCCAAGTTGCAGGAGACCCAGCAGCTGCAGGAGGGACAGTACCTGGGGATCAGGGAGGACTTGAAGGACATCAACACCACCCTTGTCTCTATTGCAGGGGTGCTGGCTGACATAGCCAACACCATGAGGGAGGCACTGGCACAACAAAGGGCCCCTGACACTAGCTAAACCGATGAACAGCCTTCCACCTCCACCGGCGCTAGTGGACAGGAGGCCCCGCCACAGGACCAACAGGCCATCAGCACCCCACACCCTGCAGAAGGAGAACCACCCCGCAAACTGTCCCTGCGATCAAGGCACAAGACAGAGAACATAGCCGAGACCCCCGCCAGGAAATAGGACCCTCCTGATTGTCACCCTTCTGTCCCACTATGTCACCCCGTCCACATTGAACTGCCATTTCTCCCCTTCCTATGCCCCATTGGACAATGCTCCTGTGATACCAAGAGACTGGACTCTACTATGGACCTTCCTCCACCATCACCCCAGCCCCTTCCACATATCCCTATTCACATGAGCCCCTAAATAATCACCCTTGAATGACAAACCAATCTGGAGTCAGTCTCGTCTTTCATAAATGTATTATTACAACATCACCAACAAATATGAATGTGAATGTTAATTTGCTCATACCAATGTTTGACAGTTGTTGGGCAGCAGTACATATAGCAGAAGGCAGAATGAAATCATATCATTTGTGAGGTATATTGCAAGGGCAAAGCGCAGACCAAAGGCAAACAACATGGCCGGCCATGCCCTCCATGTCACATCATAATATTACTAAGAATGTCAGTTGTTCTTAGATTGCCCCACAAGAATGCTGAAAGATTTTGAAAAATCACCTCACCCACAACTTTTCGTGGCATTATTCACCATCAGCGATTTTCCACACCATAGTAGGTGAATACCACAACTGCGGACTTGACCATTGCTAGAGTTCTTAGATAAATAATTGTTGGATTATTGCAGAGATCCAATACAAAGTTAATAATATCTTGAGACATACCCTGAAGTGTTTCCTTTCAATAGTGGGTATGTCAGATATGATTAAAGATTAAACTAACCTGGGTATAGGGTGATGTATAATGACTCATCCACCTGTGTAATTATGCTAACATGTTTCAGAAATTCGAGAAGCCTGTTTGGGTCTTTGGCCTTTTTCAGGATGACTCTGATCCCTGTCTAGCTGCGCAAAAATACCATGCAGTTATAATAAGGCCTGATGTTCTCCCCTTCCTGGACCTCTTTCATGAGAGATGAACCCTAAACTACTGGTGGTTGTGGGGGGGGGGTTCAGACAGATCAGGGAGACACTCCCCTGTAGTCATACCTTCGTCAAGTGGATGTGGCTGCATGTACACTTAAGGAACTTCCTGTCTCCTGTTCAGCAAATGATTGATTAGCGAATCAAATTATGATTTGCCATCACAATGTACCATGGTACTTCCGCAAAATACCTCAGAGGTTTGTGTTAGCGTTTTACTTGTACGTTTGTTTAACAAATATATTTACCCAAAACCATGATGCATGTTGTTATATTAATGCCGCAAGATGAAATGAGGCTCACAAGATATGAAGATATGCAGACAGTTTTTTCCATGTGTAAAGTCATTGTTACATGCAAATATATATAAAATAAATTGGAAAATAGATAGGAAATTATACATAATTTATAAATGCATATATCTATCTAGCTATCTGGGTATATATATATATATATATATATCATATGCCTTTGAAAGGCACTGGAGAAGGGTGACTACCTGTGATCTCCCAGAAATGAAAGATTTTATGCACTCCAGGACCTTACAGTTTCAATGTCTTGAACATTAATTTTAGGTGGATGGTACCTGATAATCCCAATATGTCTAAAAGGATGGACTAGGATGATAATTTCTTCAGCAGTAGGAAGGGACAAAGCTTGTCAAGGGCTGATAGACCCATCATCTCAGTGTTTTGACCAAAAGCCTACTTTTGCCTGCCGATTGGGTTGTTAGACTCTACAAAGTGCTGAAGGTGACAAAGATCCAGTTTTTCCGAATTTTAACATTTAAGGCAGCGATGTGAAGGGTCTAACACTGTTTATTGTTTTACACCAAGGCTGAGTTCCTTTAGCAGATTTTCACAATGGCTGCTTTCAAGAGGTTTGGAAACATGTTATATTTTGGAGCTGTTAAATTTAGGAGGATACCATTGCTTCCTCCTGAAGAATAGTCAGTGTTTAGCTACTTTTAAGTGCCCCCAAATCATGGGTAGTATTGGATTTTTTACAATCTTGCAACTGCTGCATTAGTCTTGGCCTATCCATGCCACACTCACATGCATTTACTGAGGAAGCTGGCCCTACAGGGCATTGTATAAATACCTCATATGAACAAATTAAATCCACATTGTGTCTGTCATAGTAGGTAAGAGTCTTCTAAAAAATAATGTGATTTGTGATGTCATAAGTGTTGTTGTAAAAGCTATAATTGTAGATGGCATAAGTGATGTAACATGACAGGGTATAAGCAGTGCATCGAGAAGGCGTGAGTTATAGTTAATGTACTGTGGCTACTGAGTTCAATAATTTGAATGTTTTTGCACAAATATAAATTAAAGGTACACATATAAATTTAGAAATTATAGATTTTCTGTAGTTTGGTTTGTATGTAAAGAATAAAAAAAGTTATAGTAATGTAAAAATGATGCATAAATTATAAGTTTAAGAAATAACTGACTTTAGAATTTGTAATACTTGTGTATAGTTTAAGTTTGTTTTTTATGTAAAGAAAAAACAAAATTAATTTCCTTAACTAAAACTATGGTTTAACCTTTGGTTCTTAAATATATATATATATATATATATATATATATATATATATATATTGCTTGCATTACTTCTTTGCACCACGGAGGCGTTTCTATGGGTATTGTGTGGTATTTCCACGCAACATCCATGGATTTTGACACGTTTCCAGATTTACCAGAACTGGTAGACCCGGTGAGGCATAACGAGGAGAAATATCTTTATTTCTCTGCGTTTGTTCTCTTTCTATTTGTGAGGTGCATTCTGCAGCACACATTGATAGAGGAAAACGTCTCTCAGGATTGTGTTTGTGCAGGAACAATCCTGCATGCAACGCAGGCACCCTTGCACCATAGTGGAAGGGTATCTGCATTAGCACTAGGCAGTCAAAAGGGGGCCAGTACAGGGGAAAAGGCTGGAATGTGCCATATTTTTTTAATACGGCACTTTCCCTGCAGAACAGCAAAGTGACTTGCTGCTCTGTGTTACTAGCTCCATAAATATGGCACCTATTTGGACTGACAGAAAGTCTACTGTGCAATCCATTTCAGGAAACTTGATTAATAGGCTATTTTCTGGTTCTGTTAAAATTTTGCATATCGCTTAGAAACAGCAATAGGATGTAAGGATGTTAGGAACTTCCTAACCATGTTAGGACTGTTCAGATAGTTTTGATGGCAACGCCATGTACTGCAGCATATATTTTCTCTGTCTGCATGGTTACTGTTAATACTTTATGCACTAGACCTTGGAATAAAGGCCCATATTTATGAAGAGGTAGCGTATCCTTAGAGTCATTTAAAAAAAAATCTAAAGCGGCGCTAACTTAACTCCAAAGTTATATTTTGACGCTAGACCCTTCTAGTGTCAAATTATATGAGTTAGCGTCAATTTTAAGAAGCGCCAACCCACTTTGCATCGATTTGCGACAAAGATATGCAAGGTAGGCATTCCTGTCCTAAAAATGACGCTAGCCCACCAGCGCCATATTTCCCTCCCAACGTGCAAATGACCCACTGTGGGAAAACAAGGCTGCTTGCAGAGGCCCCCTAACTTTTTGCCCCCATTTTTCATTTTTTGCTGGTGTTTTCCCGACTCTGATGGTGCTCTGGGTACTGCTAACCAGTCACAGCGCCTGTGTTCTGTGTAAAATGAGTATGCAATTAGCCTAATTTTGATTGGCTATGTCAACCTACCTATAAGTCTCTAGTATATGGTAGGGCATGTAGGATTAGGGACCCCAGAATAGGTGGTGAATCCATAGGTGAACTGCTGAGGTCCCCAGTGTCATTTTAAAGGCTGGCCTGCCTTCCTGGCTGCTATTAAACTAAAGTTCTATGTAAATTCGACTTTGGAATTAAAAGTACTTCCAAAGTCTTAAACTACCTTATTTTTACATATACGTCACCCCTAAGGTGTGCCCAATTTGCCCCCTGGGTTGGGCACCTTTGAACTATGAGCAGGGCCCTTATCAAAATTGTTTTATAAGCCCTGGTGAGGTAAAATAGCCAAATTCATTTTCCCTCACTGTAGTGAATGGCCTCTATAGGCTATAATGGAGAGACTTTATTTTAATTAACAATGTCCCCTTAAGTGTCAGATACCTTGAGTTTGGTATCAAATTAATAGATATAATAAATCCCACAACTTACAATTGTTGGATTTAATATAACTAGTTCAGGTAAAGAGTTTTACAACTCTACCTTAAAGTTGCCAACCTCAGCTCTGTAGTGCCCTTCTCTAATTGACCATCCTCTGACAGCCCGGCTAGGCTGCCTTGATGAAGTGTGAAGTGGCCTGGGCTGAACACAAAGGATGAGCATGGGGGAGGAGATCTACCTCAGCCGCTGGAGAAGCAGGAAGGTCGGTCAAACCAGTCTTCAAATGCAGGGAAGGACATTTGGAGCAGCCCAGCACCTCCCTCACTTCCTGCAACCCCAGGCAATTATGTGCCCTCTTGATTAGACTAGGAGAGGGCAGGAGAGGGGTGTGTTTAGGATTTTGGGCCACACCAATTGGTGGGCTCAGCCACATCTAACCTCTAAAAATCACTTTGAGCCATGTTGAATTTTTGATGAATGCTGCTCCCTGGCATTGATTTTTGCCACACTTCCCAGAAAGTGGTCACCAAAGGGGGGAGGAGCCTGTCTGTGATTGGATACTCAGGGCCCCCTGCTTTTCACCCAGGAGCAGGGATAAATATGACAGAGCTGTATCCACACCTCAGATCCCTACAAGGAACAAGAGAAAGAAGAAGAAGGACTGCCCTGCTAGACCCCAAACCTGCACCTGGACACTGCACTCTGAAGGACTGCACCAGCTGCACGCTTGGGCTTCACCACTGAAAGGTCTTTGCCTGTCCTCTACTGCTTCAAGAAGGGACTCCCTGCTTGCTACAGGTACCAAGGAGCTGCCAAGAGTCCACTTCATCAAGTCCTGCAAGCAGAGCCCTGCTGACCAGCATCCAATAGCCATTTTAGGATTCTGACCAGGTGTATTCGGGAATTTGTAGTCCCAACTCCCAAGCAGCAACTCAGAGCTTCTGGAACCTTGGATCAAGTTGTGGACACTTCAAGGACCCAAGTAGGACCTCTGGAAGAAGATCCAGAAGTTTGGAGCCGTTTGGAGCCACTCCATAAGTTGAAGAGGTGCATTGTGGGAATTGTAGTCCCAGACCCCAAGAGGCAAACCACAGCCACTGAACCCTTGGTTGGTGCTGTAGAACACTTTCCTGAATCAAGAAACACTTCTGAATGTGAGTGTGACAGTGGGACCTCGTGTGTGGCCTGAACTCTGGACTTTGTCCCTTTCCAGTGAGACCTTTTTTTAATCCGTTAAGTGCTAGTTGCTTCTATGCATTAGAAAACATTAATTCTCAATATATTTATATCTCCAGTTCCACTTATCCCATTTTAATCATTTTGGTGTTATTTTTATAAATTGGTGTTGGATATTTATTGTATTTTGTGTTGTACTTAGTCACTGCTTTCTGATTTTGAAATGCTTTACATTCTTGTCTCCTAAGTTAAGCCTTGTCGCTTGTTGCCAAGCTACCAAGGGTTGAGCTGGGTTTAATTTATTGAGACTTAACTGGACCTAAGTGGAGGTTAGTGGCCTGTTGCTAAGTGTCAGTACTTACCTGCCATTAACAATAATCCACTTTCTAACACCCAATCTAAGGAGGCAGACCTAAAGAATGATGCTAAGTCTGATTAGCTTCAAACTTTAAAGCCTGGTCAGACCAGGCATTAGAAGGATGTGATGTATGTTTTCCTAAGGAAACACCATGAAGTTCACTATGGTGTCACTATTTTGGGCACATAGATGCCCACCCCAACCCCCACGACCCAACCTACAGGGTTACTACAGGAGGTGGGAGCCCATCCCAGGAAAGTATACATGCTTACCTGTTGTGTGTCATCGGGGGCCAATTACATGGGGTCCCCTGGGTGGCACTGGCTCTGTTGGGTTTGTCCTGGGGACCCTGTGGTGGGCATTGGGGTTTTGGTAAATACTTTGACAGGCATCATTGTTTGGCTGCTTGTGTGACCAAAATGATGTTAGGCTGTCTAGCTGCAGAATTTTTGCCGCTAATCAGTCTAGCGTCATTTTTTGGCCCACTGGCGCCATTTTCCCTAACGCCATCCATCACTGGCTTTCATCTTTTGTGTGGATGCTAACCATTCCTTAGGGCAATTGTGCATCATTTAAAAAATATGGCGCATAGATGGCTCTAGGGAATGACATTAGCTTGCATTAAAAAAATGACGTACAACTGCACTAGCGTAGTTGTGTGTAAATTTTCATAAATAGAACCCAACATTTTAATGTTTTAGCCTCTGTATCTTAGTGCTATTTTGAGAGGGCTATTCCTCTACAAAAGAGGGTTTTAAAATCCACTGTGTCCCTGAACTCATCTAATAGGACTGAACGTGACCAGGAAACACCTTCTACACAGTACTGCTCAGTGAGTTGACTTGAAAATAGGTTGCAGTCCAACTGGATTTCTATTTCATAATGCTGCTTTAAACTCAGTCCACACAAAGGTGTTAGAAATATGACCCTTGCAGCTTTATTGTGACACCAGAGTATCTCACAGCCCAGCCCAAATTGCAAAGCCAGGTCCTCAAGCAACCCAAGACTGGCTTAGGCCAAATTTATACCTTCCGCCGGGTGCATCTTGGTTTTAACAGCACACTGAGAAAGGAATATCAGGGCATATGCTTTGTTAAGATCACTTGTTTTGTCTCTGTGCTTTGTCGCTGTGTTCTGTTTAATTATGTGCAACCTGAGGACTCAAGGCCTGCACAAGTTGGTCAATGTGAACTTTTTACACAGGATGGTTTGGAACCAATAACTGTGAGTGTCCCAATCAAATTACTTTCTTTCTAAAATAGTATCCACTGTTGTACCCCCATACTCCGTGAACATCTCCAATGTTTGTTGGATATTAAGATTCCATATTTTTTGCCATTGCTTATTAGATATGAGCTTGATCAAGATCTTACAAGAATTTGCAGAATCTTGACATGACTTCATGACTAGGCAGCCATCTAGGCACCAGTGTGGCATAAGTGCTACACGCGGGCCGCAAGGCCTTGCCTGAAATCATCGGTCCATGAGTGATGTCTGGTGCATGCCTTTTCCTGCCCTCATTGGAACTCACCTTGAGAGACAAAACTACGAAACCTGCAATAAATACATGCTATTCTGAAGCAGGGTTAATTTCCCCGTGAACAGATCCTGATCACCAGTCTTGGTGCTGCTTTCCCTCTGGAGTTCCATCTGCAGAAAAATAATAGAAAGAGTTTGACCAATACCATTTTCCTGGTCCCGACAATGAAATAATGACATCAATGTTAGTGCACTAATTCACTAAAAGAGCATGCTTATGTTTGAAGGTTAACACCCGATTATTTGGCAAAAGGCAAATTCGAAGGTGCTTGGTTTAAGGTTTCATTTTTTAACCATGCTGAAAATGGTTTACGGAAGGGGTAAAATCTCAAGGATGATACAAAACACTAAACAAATCTCTTAGGATTTTCCTGACGTAGGATAAAGTGAGCCTAACCTGGCACTCTGGAATATTAACATAAATAAGCTAACACTATCCCTAGAAGAAAAGGGTTGCAATTGTCATGTACTGATATTATGACAATGTTAACAGCATTACATGTTTGTGCACTAACTGATAAAACTGCTGGCAAGAAGACACCAGCCCACTATTGCAAAGGTATATATAGTGGTCAGAAGGTAGACATTTGTGAAGCCTGAGGAGTCAAGGTGGGCAGACGCAAATCTTTTTCTCTCTCTTGTCCAAACCTCCTTTCACTTCTGGAACACCTCACATCACTATTTTAACAATGCTATTGGAGAGAGCTATTCTTGAGGGGGTAGGGTGACACCCTTAGCCACTTAGACGTTTACATCAAACACACATAAGGTGATGGGAGGAATGCTTACAGTTTGTCTAACCACTGGAAATCGCTCGGGATAGCATTCCAAGCCATTGTTTCTTTGCCCACCATGCCACCTCCGATTAGAGTCAGCTGTATGAAATCAGTTTTGGTCCTGCTACAATAGGAACAGTTTCCTTGTCTGACCATTCAGGATGGACTGTCCATGAGGAGCCGGGTCTGTATTGATATCATAACGATGTGGTGAAATGCCCCCAGAGTGATTGCCAGTGGTTAGTGTATTTGCAGACATCTCCTCCACTGCCAAAGGGCATGCCCAGACATGGGTCTCCTGCTCACTGTGCAGTTGAATGCACGATACACTTCATTGGTGATCTAGAAACTATGCTAAAACTGGTCTGGAGTTGTTTTTGTTCCCTTCTGGAGAGGACTTCACATAGAAATTTGTGAGAGTTCCCATGAGGAGCAGCATCAGCACTCATTTGCATAAGGTAGGCACTTTTCGCGAGTGGCACAGGGTGCAATAAAAGATGATGGCTTGGAATGCTACCCTGAGCTATTTACAGTGGTTGCACTATTTGTAAGCATTTGTCCCATAACCTTTATGTGATATATGTTAAGCACTAAGTGGCCAAGGATATGTCCTGACGTGGGTACTTTGCTCATCGTGCCATGAGATTATAGCTACACTTCACTGATGAGGCATAATGAGGCCAACACCAGTGTGGGGTTGCTGTCTTCCCTTCTGGAGGAGGCTTCACCTAGCAATTCGGGATGAACTGTACTCATGAGGAGCAGGATCAGTACTGAATTCCGCATGGCGCCCCTTTGTCTAAAGTGGTAGAGAGGGTGAAAAAAATAATATCTCAACTGATTGCCAGTGGTTAAACTATTTGCAAGTAATGCCTTAAGTGGCCACACGTATGCCCAGGAATTAGCCACTTGCTCGAAGTGCCAAAGGATGAGGCCATCAACTGTAAAACCACCTGAGGTCTCTTGTATTACCATCTGGAGGGGTTCTCATCTGGAATTTCGGGATGGGCAGTTACCATGAGGAGCAGGGTCAATACTGATTTGTAAAAAGTGGATCTTTTTCTAGAGTGGGTAAAAAAAGTATGGGTGGGAATGCTACCCCAAGCAATTGCCAGTGGTTAGACTATCTGCAAGTAATCGTTCTATCACCATTTTTTTTCACTGGCCAGTATTAAGGGCCAGATTTACAAGGTCCTAGCGCCTCCTTGCACCACATTAGAGTCATTTTTTTACACTAATGTGGATCAGGGAAGGGAGGCGATTTTCACTGTGCCATATTCACAGGTGCTGCAATGCACACATTCATGCATTGCACCACTTTGCAATACCTTGCGCCACATTGTGCGTAAGTCAGGCATAATGTATGCAAGGGAGCATTTATACATGGTGCAGTGAAATCTACAAGATTTAATTCCGCCATTTCTGGCGTCAGTTTTAATGCCTGCTCATAGCAGGTGTTAAAATAACACACCCATTGAAATCCATGGGCCTCTGTGCACTTTGCTACACTAGCGTCAACATTTTCAACGCTAGTGTAGCAAAGCTCCCCAATAGCATCAAAAATGTTAATGCTATTGTTCTAATGATGACCATGGTGTGCCATATTATAAATACGGCACACCATGGTGTCGTTAGGTAGGGCAAAGGCCATGCAAGAAAAGTGGTGCATCAGTACTGATGCCCCATTTTCTTGTAAATATGGCCCTAAATCTGTTATTATATTAGAAGCAATTAGGTGACAGTGCATCCATCCATCTTCTGAAATCTGTGCCCTCTAACAAAGTATCTATCTATCACTCCACACATAATTATTCACCAATCCATTTACCCTCATTCACACATTTGAATATCTCTACTGTTGAACAGTCACACTTATTAATCCATTGATCCATCTGGTCATCCAGAAATTCCAAAGATACATTATACACCCATCCATCTAATTTTCTTTTTGTTTCTTTGTTCACTTTTCTACTGGGCTGCTGCTACTCCCTTAGGGCAAAGGATGAGGCATGGGGAAATACAGCTGCTATACCTACTAGGCCTGATGGCAGTTGACAGGCACCAAACCTGCCACTGGACATGACCCAGTGATGGGATCCAGCCTTGGGAGAGTAGGGCGACTGGCCAGCCAACTGGTCCAACCCACCTCTACCAGCCCACCAGCTGATAGGTGACAATATAAGTAGATGCCTAGGACAGAAGACACGCTAGGCCCAGGCCCTCAAACAAGTAGATATCTGGCCACTGCTACGTTTTTGGTGCTGCGGCATACAAAAAAGTCGACCCCTTCAATGCCCTCACTATAGAAACCCTCCCAGCTCTGAATAGCTTAGGCAAATCACTGGTGGGCACTTTAGAGCCCCCATATTCCCCGAGCTGCAGACTGGGTTTTTTTCTTTAGGGAGCACTGCACCACCACTATATTTGCACTGAGTCTGCCAGAATTTGTGCTACATTCAGGCTATTCCAAGCAGCTGCTAACTGGTGCCACCACAAATGGCCCAAAGACGGTTTTCATTTGCAAGATATATCATAAAATGTTGCTGTTGCTAGTGGTAGAGAATGACCAAAGAACTAAATATAAGTTAGTGAGGGACACTGAAAATGAATGTCACTCTCAGTACAATTAGTGTTGGCAAAGCCAAAACCTCCGGCTTTAATGTGCTAAAGCATGCAAATAGCATTTGTGTTTGCGTGCTTTAGTACATTAAAGCCAGCCCTATTAACATTGTCAATGCTTGCTCTTTAAAAGTCATCACATCACTGAAATGGAAAGGGGTTGTTTTAAAAAATAAAAGCAGTCATTCAGTGATTTACATCTGGGGAGACAACAGTGGTTCCAGGGATCACTGTCTGCTCTCCTCAATGCCAAGCACATATTTTACAAATTTATGATGTATCACTGAGGCAGCATTGATCTTTCAAGTCGGATACTTTCTCCTCTAGGTCAGCAGCTTTAAACCTGTAGCCCGTGGATTCAGGGAGCCTGCAGAACTATACAACTAACCATTATTTTCTATCAATAATAATAAGCATTTGAGCTAAATAACTGCACGAAGATGGGTCTTCTTACAATGATATTAGTTTCATGAAGGAATAATAATATTTACTTGAAATTAATTTGAGATATGTATTAACAAAATCAATAGGATAGGTTTAAAAAGTAATCAAGCATTTTACAAACGTTTAGTCAGATATTGATTAACAGTTTGGGATGGAGCACATGTGAATGAACACAGTCACTTTTTGTATTCAAAAACACCCAATCTGAATGAGCGATCAATTTCTGACTAAAGTTAATTTTTAATTGCCTATGATTTTCTAGAAAGACATTCACATCTACACAGAGAGGGCCAGTGTCCGAGAAGGCATTGTATACTCTAACTTTTATTCAATCACTGTCCTCATCATCTTTTGACACAAAGACCCTGCCTGCTCTCCATCTTTGTACCAAGCCTGATCACTACCATGTTCCTGTTAGAGGTCTATGTCAATCCATTTACTATTTCTGTCCTGTTACTTCTGCTGAGAGTTGTGATTTCACAAAAATACGTATTCATATGTGAATCATCCTGGGGGCTTATGCCGGTTTTTCACAGATCAAATATCTAAACAATTCGCTGAAGAGGAAAGAGGATGTGCTAAGACAACATAGTGTGTACTTGTTTGTGTATTTTGTGTATATTATGTTTGAGGTACAACCCGTAGAAATGCCTTAGATGCCCCTGTATTCCAATTGTGATTAACTGTATTCCACTGATATTAAAAGGTTAAGAAGCGCTGCCAAGGGCATCACAACTGGGGTCACACATCGTTAATCAATGTGATTTGGCACGAGGAAGAGGACAACCCTTTCAAGCCTTCTCTTCTTACTGTATCTCAGTCAGTCGCAAATAAAATTTTGAGAGATGTGAAGTATTCTTTGACTCACAGTATGTTAGTTCTGTACTGTAACTTGCATTTTTGCTTTTGCAATGATTGTGAATTGAAGGCTTTCTGACATGAACAATGTAGAGA
Source organism: Pleurodeles waltl (assembly GCF_031143425.1). Classification (NCBI taxonomy): domain Eukaryota; kingdom Metazoa; phylum Chordata; class Amphibia; order Caudata; family Salamandridae; genus Pleurodeles; species Pleurodeles waltl. The sequence goes on along the minus strand of NC_090447.1, from coordinate 1,447,357,965 downwards.
ACATTGTGCCCCAAGGTCTTTCTTTACTCCTTTTGATGCCGTTTTTCCAACCTAATTTGTATTTGAGTGTGCAAACAGGATTTTGAATTCTACCCAGAATTCTTATGCCTGATCTTATTTGAGGCACATCTTAATGAAAGGACCTAAAAAACACATGTAGAAGAAGACCGATACATGGACTTTAAAGCAAGTGCTTATAACATTCCCCAAGTAACTGCAGTCAATGATGATTATAAAAACATAGGTAGGGCAACTACATTACCAGTGTTCTTACAGCAGAAAACTGCATTGGGAATCCTTTCATCATAACAACATCTTTAACTCAAGCAGTCCTCTTCCCTAAGATCCTAGTGTAAAATGCAAAATGGTTTGACTCAATTTTGAGTAGGCCCTGACACCATCTTAGCGAATGGGAGTCGCCATATTCCCAATTTTATGCTGAAATATTGTCATGCTTGCCACTGTCCCAGATATTATCTGACTTTATTTTCCTAAGACTGTGAAACTGTCAAGTCATTTCGCTAATGACATGGATATAACACCTAATGCAACATCAGTCTGCGCTAGTGTCTTCTTACAACAATGTCAAGGTGAAATAAGACCAAAGACCTATACATGTAGCCAAAATAGCGTAGTCTGAATTGACGTCCATTCACCTTATATTCATCAAGAAACATCTGGGACGTACACCTTGATGCACATAATCTATGTCAGACATTCCCTAAACTTATGTCAGAAATTGCAATCTTTGATAGGGCTTACTATATAAAGACTGACACTCAACACTTGGGAGAAAAAGTCCTTCACCCAGATTATCTCACAAGATTTTGCCAGAGACTATCATATCTACTGGCAGCGCTCTTTGAAGATACTGCATCCTGCCTGATGCTGAGAAGACTGAGTCCATGAAGAATGCAGCGACCAGAGTACATGCTTGCCTTTCTAAGGGAACACTGCCTTCGTGCCTCCAATGATAAAGACAGCTCTTGCAGTCAGCAAGGTATGCAATGTGTTGCTTCTCCCTAAGAAACTCTAGATTGCAAGTTAATCTACTACCCATGCTTTCCTAGTGTAGGTTTTAAGGTGTGAGGTTTTAGATGACATTTTAACCAAGTTCAGAATGTTAATTTTTTTATTGTTGTTCACAACGTGCCTTCTTGATAGTGTTATTATATCCTGTGTAGCTATTTTAGGGGTCCTGAGAAACAGGTTTGCCCTATTGTAATGAATGTTTTCAATTGAAAGTGGCTATTCTCCTTAGTGCAATGTGTGTGTGTGTGAATAACAACATATTCTTGTTTCTGTTACCACTGTGCTCCCGATCCTGTCACAGGAATTGTTAACTACTAAAAAGCAATAACTGTACTTCAACTATGTATTAGGCGCTGTCTGCAGGCTACGATAACCTGTTTTTCACAATCAGCGATGATGCATTGAACCAAGGTCACCTCTGTCATCCGTGGTTGAGAAAGCAAACCGTGTAGAACTATCACAAATTCATAATTTATGCAGCAATCTAGGCTGCTTCTGGGTTGAACTTGTTTTCTTACTTAGACATGGCATTTTGGGAGAGAACAAAAAGCAAGTAAGTGGAAGTCCCTCATTGCTGGTTCTAGAAGGCATTCTATGCTCAAGTACCATAATTTTAAATTAAACATAGTTCTCAAACAAAGATACAACCAAGAAATGTAACGATGTTTTAACAACTTTACAATGTGCACCAAATACCTGGGCCTTCATTTAAAGATGGTTGGAAAAATAAAACATTTAATTCAATGTATAGTCAGTGGGTAAAATCATGCTTGATATGCCTTTCTGGGAATCTGGGTCACAATTTCAGTAATACCACTGTTTGAGATGGGAAAGCTGTGCTCCTTAGTATTATCACAATGCTAGTGCTCACTTCAGATCATTAAATGTGAAAAACAGGCAAAAACATTGTTGCCTCAGGCTAATCCTATTTTAAACTAGATCCACTGTAGTATCATGATTACTGGGTGAGGTACTCAATATCCGATTTGAGGAATTATCACAAATATTTCAAATTCTTTAGATTTTGCCAAAGGCTAGTGTATGTGTGACATTTAGAAAAGGTTGTAAGTGAAAACAGTAAACTAGCAGCCTCTAGGAAACTATAAAGAAAGTAGACTTACTCTGCTTCTGCATTCACTCAAGTTTTGCATTTACAATCACAGATCAATATAATTCTGTATTTGAACTACCCTTGTTACCACACACAGGCACAAGTGTACCATATGGCACACTGTTCCCAGGAACACATTTGGACTCAGTCATCCATCCATGGGAAGGAGCAAGCCCTTTGATAAAGCATGCCACTATAAGAGTTTGAGGGTTTCACATCCTGTTACTGAATACATGGCAGTCACAATCTGGTAAATGTAAGAAATTGGATTGTCGGTTCACTGGGGTGTGAACTCTGGTCAAGCAGCAACCACAGTTCTTGTCACAATAAAACACAAGCAAACCCCAAATTAACCCGTACTCCACCCCTGGTAGCTTGGCACTGAGGAGTCAGGATTAATGTAGAGGCAATGTGTAAAGCATTTGTGCAACACTTCAAACAGTAACACAGTGAGAACACACGGCAAAAGGAGCCCACAACAGTGTTTGAAAAATATCAAAGATTTTATTAAATAACACAAGACTAAAACAACAAAAACCCAATTAGTAGAACAGGAGATATTGAATTTTAAAGTTTTCAGTAACAACAGCACCAAGAAGCACAAAGCACTATTGGGGATATCTGCTTGTGCCACAGGAGAACAAAATCACAAATTCTGGCTGACATTGATGGAGAGCAGGCCAGCTATAGGGACCCTGTTAGGCCCACTGAACAAGGTACTCTAAATCTGGGTTGCGGATCATTGAGTGAATTCACATCAAAGAAGGCGTGCAGAGCTTAGGCAATGTGTCAGTTCCAAGATGAGGCGAAGCTACGGTGCGAAGTCCTGTTACGTTGGTATCCAAATCTCGCTTCAGTGATGTATGCATCGGTTAAGATGAGTCGTGAAGCTCTGATGTGGAGGTGTTGGTGTCAGCATCGGCATTTACAGTGCCATCGACAAGAGATGCAAAGAGCTGCTCTGGAAAAGCATCATGCAGCGGTGGTACTTCTGGCGATGCGTTCAAACCAAGATGCAGGATGCAGTGCGGTACATGTCCTGTGCACGCAGCAGTGCCTCGGTTCTGCTCGAGGATGCTCCTCTCAGCTAAGGAGATACATCGGTTCTGCTCGGGATGCATCACTCAGAAGAGAGCATGCATCAGTTACTGTGGGAAGCTGACTCTCTGTATTGTGCACTAAAAAGAAGTACACTGTGCAGGGATCCAGTAGGTCCCTAATTAGTTTGCAGAGGCAAATGTCGATAGTACTGATGCACTATTTTATGAGGGTGTGAGTGAGCAGTTAGGCTTATAAGAGAGTAGTGCTAAGCATTTGTTGTACTTGTACTGAGAGAGGCAATAATTGAAACACACACTCAAAGAATGAATCCAAGACCAATTTAGATAAATAATACTTCTTTTTATATATACTTTGAAAACAAGAACTGTGTTACAAGGTAAGCTTGTTTTTAAGCATAAATACCTTTCTCTTGCAAAATTGGAGACTGCAATTTTTGAGTTCTTCAATGTTAAGATATTGGAGAAAAACAAAGTCATCAAAACGGTCTTTCATGATGACTTACGAGCTCAATCTCAATCTCAGAGACATAAGGTATATCCTGGGCAAGGGTCAGGACCACACCAACAGGTTACTTTGGGCATCACTGGGGTGGCCAGGTGCAGAGGCGTAGTTTCGCGTTGAGTGCGGGGATTGGTCTCCTTGGAAAAAGGCTGCAAGCTCTGCCTAGGAAGCCAGTCAGGGAAAACCAACAGGTAGGTAACAAATGTGGGGTGCTTGGGACAGAGGTCCACCTTTGGCCCTCTTCTCCAAGTTGCAGGGGTGACGGATGCAGGGGTGCCCTTTGGTATCGTGTTTTTATGTCCAAGAGCACTCACTGTTGAGGGGCCTCTTCTCCCAGGCACAGAGGTGACGGATGCAGGGGTGCCCTTTGGTATCGCGTTTTTATGTCCAAGAGCACTCACGGTTGAGGGATCCTGTGGCCTGAGGCTGCAGGCTTTGTGATGGGGTCCAGGAGGGGTGAAACCGCAGTGGACTTAAGTTCAGGAGATTTGGTGGACATCGTTGACACCAGTAACCCACTTCAGGTCAGGCCATAGGCGACAGGTGCAATGGTTGCTTTAGGTGTCCGGTTTGTCTTACCACAGACGCTGTGGGAGAGGGGTCCTGTGTGCAGAGGCTGCATGTGACTTCGTGGGGTCCAAGAGGGGTGAAACTACAGTGGACTCGAACTCTCAGGAGCTCCTCTCCCACTCAGGTTGATGATGATGGGTGCAATGGTGACTTCAGGTGTCGGGTCTTTGCAGGCCCCAAGGCTGCATAGTCCTTTCTTTAGAGTTGATTGGGTAGCAGGTCCGCTGCTCACGGGAGTCTTGAGTCTTTGTCAAAGGTGAGCAGTCCTCCTGGGTCTCTGGAGGCTCAAATGCAGGACGAGCCATGTTTTTGGTGTGGAGTCCATCAAGGGTTGCAGACAGGCCGACGGGGTTGGGATCAGTTCAGCTGCTTCTTCTCTTCTCCAGTGTAGGAGGCTGGTCTGATTTGTAGTGGGTATCTAAGGTACTTACACCTTATACCAGGTCCAGTTATCCCTTCTAAGTGAAATGTTGGCAGTGTTCTAGCAGCTTAGGTTGTCTAGAGGTAGCTGTAGCAGAGCAGCTTAGGCTGAACTAGGAGACATGCAAGGCTCCTGCAACACCAGTATAGTTACACAGTACCTATTCACAATAAAAGACAATACTCAGTGTTACCAAAAATGAAGGTACTTTATTTTAGTGACACAAGGCCAAAAATATCTTAGAGGAAATACTCCTTCTGGAGGTAAGTATTATACACAATATATACACTAGTAACCAAAATCAGGTAAGTACATAGTCAGAAAATAGTGCAAACAGCGGAAAACACAATAGATTGCAATAGGCCTAGGGGCAACACAAAGCATATACTAAAGTAGTGGAATGTGAATAACAAATTCCCCCTAGTCAAGTGTATTGTGTAGGGTGCACTGGGAGTGTAAGAAAACACCAAAGGTAAGTAAAATACCCTACCCCACAGCCCAGGAAAACAGGAGTAAAATACAGCAAGATTCCTCAGAACACACTACAACTTGTGATAAAGGATTTTGCAAGGACCAAGCAAGACTGCAAGAAACCAATAATGGATGCCTGGACCTGAAGGCCTGTGAAGAGAGGAGACCAATTCCAGAAGTTGCAGAAGAGTCCAGGAATAATAGGAGCCCCTGCTAACCTGGAAAAAGGTGCTGAAGTGGATTCTCTGGTTGGAAGAAAAGTACAGAAATGTACCAAAGAAGATAGTTGCAGGTTCCTGCTTGGTGCAAGAGATATCCCACGTCGAGTCATTGGATGCAGGCAGTTTTCAGTGCTGGATTCCTCCAACAAGCCTTGGTTAAAAAAAGCTCACCGTTTGCGTCCAAAATGGTGCTGCCTCAGCCCAGAAGGGACTGAGGGGAGAGGGGGTTCTCAGCACTTTAGAGAGCCCTCAGGAAGCACCCACGTGAGTCCCAGGACACAGGAACAAATAAGATGCAAAATGCGGTTCTTGGAGCACTACATTGGAAGGTCCCAGGCTGCCGGAGAACAACTCAGGGAGCTGAGTGTCGCAGGATAGGGTGCTGGGGACCTGGTCTACACTGTGCACAAATGAGTCTTGGAAGAAGTGCACAGAAGCCCAAGAAGCTGCAGAAGACGTTGTGCACAAGGGTATTGTAAGAGCACGGGGAGGCAAGCTCTTAGCTCCACCAAATTTGGACAGCTGGACCTTTGGACAGTCTGGGTCACTTCAGTTCACCTCTTGTCTTCCAGGGATCATGCTCGTTGCAAGGAGAGGAGTCCCAGAGTACTGGTTGTCGTCATAGAAGGGTGCCTGCTGAAGCATGGAAGTGATATCATCACTCCACAGGAGATTCCTTCGGTTCTTCTGGTGTAGGATGAAGACAGGCAGTCCTCAGAGCATGCACACCTTGGAAACTGTTGCGATTGATGGCTGGAGCTGAAGTTGCAGGTCACAGCAGCCTTCCTGGATACTTTGTTGCAGTTACAGCGGTTACTGGAGCAGTCTGCAGTTGATCTGACAGTCAGAAGCTGAAGCAGAGGATGCAGGGGAGTCCTGGAGGAGTCTTGCAAACCGAATCTTATGAAAAACCCAGATGAAAGACCCTAAATAGCCCTGAGAGGGGGATTGGCTACCTAGCCTGGTATGCACCTATCAGGAGGGGTCTCTGAGGTCACCTGCTGACACTGGCCACTCAGAGGTCTCCACAGGGTCCCCACACCTTGGAATCCAAGATGGTTAATGCCTGGACATTCTGAAGGAGCTCTGGGCACCACCCCTGGGGTGGTGATGGACAGGGGAGTGGTCACTCCCCTTTCCTTTGTCCAGTTTCGCGCCAGAGCAGGGACTGGGGGTCCCTGAACCGGTGAAGACTGGATTATGCAAGGAGGGCACAGCTTGTGCTCTTCAAAGCATTTCCAGAGGCTCTGGGGGGCTACCCCTCCCAAGCCTGTAACACCTATTTCCAAAGGGAGAGGGTGTACACCCTCCTCCCAAAGGAAATGCACTGTTCTGCCTTCTTGGGATTGAGCTGCTCAGTCCCCAGGAGGGCAGAAACCTGTCTGTGAGGTGGAGCAGCTGGGGCTGCAGAGGAAACCTCAGAGAGCTGGTTTGGCAATACTTGGGGTTCATGGTGGAGCCCCCAAGGTGCATGGGATTGGCCCCCAAAACCAGATTTTGATTGCTGGGGGCAATTCCATGATCTTAGACACCTTACATGGACATATTCTGAGGTACCATTGCAAAGCTACATATATGTATTGACATATAAGTAGTGCACGCTTATCCCGGCACTCACGAAGTCTGGGGAATTGGCCCTGGACCACGTGAGGCACCTTTGCTAGTGCAAGGGTGCCCTCACACACAATAACTTTTCACCTAGCCTTCAGTAAATGAAGGTTAGACATATAGGTGACTTATAAGTTACTTAAGTGCAGTGAAAACGTCTGTGAAATAGTGTGTGCACTATTTCACTCAGGCTGCAGTGGCAGTCCTGAAGAAAGGTTTGTTTGAGCTCCTTATGGGTGGCAAAATAAATTCTGCAGCCCATAAAGATCTCCTGGAACCCCAATGCCCTTGGTACCATATACTAAGGACTTATAAGGGGGGTCCAGTGTGTCAATTGGAATTGGAATCTGGAGTCACTAAACTATAGTGACAAATTTTGTAAGGAGAGAGAGCATAAGCATTGGAGTTCTGGTTAGCAGAACCTCAGTGACACAGTCAAGCATACTGACAACACATATAGGCCACAAACTATGAGCACTGGGGTCCTGGCTAGTAGGATCCCAGCGAGACAGGCAAAACATACTGACAAACAGGTAGAAATTGGGGGTAACATGCCAAGAAAGATGGTACTTTCCTACATCCAGGTGCAACCCTTCTTTGTCCCTGGTCTGCTTAGGTCATCAGGATCTGGGTTATTGGGTTCAGAAGTGTCACCTAAATACTCAATTTAGAAGTGCTACAGGGAGTTCCAGGTGGCAGGCAATGGGTTACCCACCTTTAGGGTGACTACCCCTTCTTTGGGAAGTGGGCAGAACCTTGACCCTAGAGGACTAATTCCACTCAAAGCAAGATGTCCACTTCTGCTTGTCCATCTTAGGGGTGGGACTGGCATGAAGTAGGCACATTTCCTAATCTGACAAATTGTCCTGCCTATTTTGCAGCCAAAAAAGTAGGGTCAGGACAGGAGGGTTGGTCTTCTCCGCCATTTGGAATGACCTGGCATTGCAAAGGCAGCTAGGCCTTTGAAGTCTCCCCCCCTGGAATGTCAATTTTGCCTGGAGGAGGTGTCAGCATCCCGCCCAGTGCAGGTTTTTGACTCTGGACCCCAAAAGCGCTGGCTCTCACCTTAGGGAGTCAGAAACATGACTAAGGGGGCTGAACTGGTCAGGATCAGTCAGTTAACACACTAATAGTTTTTCAGGGTGCATCTCTAAGGTGCCCTCTGGGTGCAAGTATTGGTAAATCCAACACTTGCATCAGTGTGGGTTCACCATTACAAGATGTTTGATACCAAACATCTCTATCTTCAGTGGAGCCATCAAGTAGCTGGGGAACTCATAGTGATTAGTGTCCAGCACATATATATAAAATGGCTTCCCTGTCCACCTACTATGTCTGAGAATTGACAAAGACATGACAGGGGCATCACTGCTTATGTACATGTAGTATAATGCTCTCTGTCTTAGGGCTGTAAGGCCTGCTAGACACGTGACTTACATATATTGCATGCAAGGGCACACAGGTTGTGTGCCTTGTCGTGTTTTCACTTGGGTCTGCACCAAGACATGCATCCTGCAATGGCAGCCTGTCATGTGCTTGGTTGCGGGTCCCTTAAGGTGGCACAATTTGTATTGGAGCCCTTAGGGACCCTCTTTAGTACCCCAGACCCTAGGTACCTGAGGTACCATTTACTAGGGATTTACAGAGGGTGCTAAACGTTTTGCCAATTGGGAAAATTACTCTGCAGTTTTGGGGAAGGAGATCTGGAACTAGGGACCTTATTAGCATGAACCCAGTGCACTTTCAATCGAAATTACATCAGATACCAGGCAAAAAGTGGGAGGCCAACAATGCTAAAAAGAGTTCATTCCTACAGTTTAGCTGAAAACCACCTTAGGCCCACTTCCAAGGATCCAGGCCTGGGGTGGCACCACTTGGCAGGGCAGTCTCACAGATGGCCGAGTCCAGGTGCAAAAGTAGAGTGGGTAGAACTCTTTAATGTCCCTGAGACTTCACATTAGGAAGCCAGCCAACTAGCCCTTAGAGTGACTCTGGGTTCAAGTGATGCAGATCTAGTACTTCCCACCCAGGCACAGGACAGCAGGTCAGCACAGCAAAGCAGGAGTCCAGGAGAGTGCAGTCCAGAAGAGTGGAAGTCCTTCAGCAGCACAGCAATCCTTCTTCCTGGCAGAGTATCCACAGGTCTAGACGTGTATTAAAGTGGTGGCATCTGGGGTCCAGTTCTTACACACAGTTGTGCCTTCAAAGTGGGGGAGACTTCAAAGACATGACTTTGAAGTATATAGCTGTTTTGCCCTCTCTGTAGTGTGCCAAACTAACTACAGGAGGTGTGCAGCCCTTTGTGTGGGGACAGGATACAGCCTATTCAGGTGTAGGTGGGACTAGGTCCAACTCCAGCCAACCATCCTACTTAGGATGACCCTTAAAGTCACACCTGAGCTTCTATTGTGCGTCTGCCTACGGGGAATACACAAAGTCTAACTGCTAACCACACCCAGTCATGTGTTCAAAGACAGGCTGCAGGTACCAAATGGTTAAGGAACGAAAATGCCAGCTTTCTAAAGGTAGCGTTTTCATAATTACAATTTAAAATCTGACTTCATCATAAGTTAGGATTTAAAATCCTGATTCCAAAGACACCAAAATTGAAAGAATTATCTCTTCCCATTTGGAAATGATGCCTATAAAATGGAAAAATGCAACTACAATGTCATCTAATGGGAGAGATGGGCCTTGGAGTGGAAAAACACAAATTTAAAAGGTTTTCACGACCAGGATATATAAAACTTAAAAATGCATGTCCTATTTTTTATAAATACATTGCACCCAGCCCTCTGGGCTGTCTAGGGCCTACTCTAGAGGTGTCTTATATGTATTAAATAGGAAGGTTTGGGCCTGGCTGGCACAAGGTTTATTTTGGCAGGTCAGAATGGCAGTTTAAACTGCACACACAGGCTCTGCCATAGCAGGCCTGAGGCATATTTAAAGGGGTAATTAAGTGGGTGGCACAATCAGTGCTGCTCCATACCCAATAGTCCTAATACACACACACATGCGCACATACACACACACACACATATATATATTTATATATATATATATATATATATATTTTTTTTTTTACATTGCCCACTCTGACACCTTCACAGCAGGAAAACGTGGGCACTCCAGGAGAGACGGAAAATTGCATTTATTCAGCAAAGATGCGGACCTGGCTGCTCCTACTCGCTATAAGTAAATTAAATAAGTTAATTGAGGATAAGCCAATGTTACCATGTTTTAGAGGAGGTAGCACAATCACTTTAGCGCTAATTAGCAGTGGTAAAGTGCACAAAGTTCTAACACCAGCAAAAACAAGGTCAGAAAAATAGAGGAGGAGGAAGGCAAAACATTGGATGGGCAGACCACCCAAAGATTGACAGGTCTAACAGTAGACACAGCATTAATATCAATCAGAGTAAGACTGTTTTTTACTGGAGTCTCCAAAATCATTGCCTTCATGCATCATGTGTTAGGCAGAATCCATTGCAGCATCTTAAAGCTTATCTTCTCACTACCATTCATGTAGTTCTTTACAGTCTTTCAGAAAGAGCTTCGAATAACCTTTCATCGGATCTAGAAGCTCTTTCTTGCCGTCATCTTTTTCTCAGGAAAATAAAGTCCCGAATTTTATTTGTAATTTGAGTTCTGGCAGCTATTGAATAACAAAATATAAGATATGTAAGTTGCAAAAGGAGGTCTTCCTTCTATGTATACAGTGGGGTCCCACCTCATTGGTTTAGTTTACTAAAGTCATAGTTCTCAAAAATTATAACAAAAATGCTGAAGTGCACTTTGGTACAACGTATAAATGAATACTTTGCACAAACAAATCCCAAGGACGTGAAAAATGAGGATTTTCTATAATTGATTTGGAGTTTCACCGAGCATTCACTCCTAACTTGAAACCATTTGTCATCCAAGTGCATGCCATTCACATGGAAAAAAGCACCACCAAACTGAAGAAGTGTTCTGCTAATTGCACAGAAATTTGCATAGGACAGAAATACGAAATCATATTCAAATTCCTGTAGGAACACCATACTGAAAATCAACATTAATCAACATTAACAGCTATTGTCACCTCCTGCAATAGCAAATACTCTGTTATCCTTGACTGTGACTAAGCCTTCTTGAATGCAAGCATGTGAATGCTAGGTTGTGGACAGAAATTTTGCATATTCAGTATTTTTGTTAATCATAGATGGGAATCCCATAGGCTTGGTGAGCATTTTGATTGCACCAACTATACATATTACTTATTGTGCTCTTTGAATAACTATAACAACGAACACTGATGTGCTGGAGATGGAATGGAGAGTGAGGTTGAACTCATTGAGACATGGAATAATGTGGGTGTAATGGACCTACCTACAAAGGCTTTATCATTGCATAATGTTAATTTTCAGATTGATAGAATGAGAGATTGGCAGTATACTAGTCGCCTCACACTCAAAGGTAGGACTGTAAGAGGTAACAACACACTTTGCATGACATGCACAATCTCCGAATGAATGGAAAGATCTGACAGAGAGGTTGTAAGAGGAGTCAGGAAGAGGCAGTGGGTGTATAGATTCAGAAAATGGATCTCTGATAGAGAGAAAATGAAACAGACACACAAAGCATATGAGATGTGGGTTGCTAAAATATAATGAACACATATAATTTAGAGTGAGATACAACAAGTAAAGTAATTCCTGGCAATTCAAGCTTAAAGTAGGGAGCCTTTGCCATCAACTCTTTCCATCTTTCTATTAATATGCTCTGGTAGTGTGAGTCACATACTTAGCACTCCCCAGCACGTCTGCTAACATGAGACAATTTCGGAAAAGGTAACATAGATGCCCATTCAAAAATATGAACTGATGTTAAATTCACACAATAATGCCAATAACAGTGTCAAAGCACAAATACTATAGTGCATGTCACCAAAACATTCCACAGGAATTGATGGGGTATAGCAAACCTCTTACTCTGGGACAAGCATGCATGAACCTGTCTGCAATAAACATGTGATGTGGGAGGGGGTAGACCTTAACAGTCAGGCAGCTGTCATTGACTAAACAATACTGTCAAAGGGTAACACCATCCCAGGTTATTTTTGACCAGGGATTGAGCATGAGGGTCCAAGGCTAAGCCCTGGCTTCTCTCTCCTAAGATCAATAGCTGTATTAGATTGCCTTAAACATTTATATTATAAATCAGATTGTTCACAATATTTTTGTAAGATGTTATTAGTATGTATGTGGAAAGTTACAAACCTGTATTGCTTTGTTTTTGATGAATATACCCCAGAAATATGCAGAAAGAACAATGTGATGGATGAAATGCTTGAATTATTCTCATCCTTTATACAACAGAGGGTAGCCTTGCAGCTAGCTAACTATAAATGTTATAAGAGTTTATAAATCACTGGTCTCAATATATACAAACATGGAAAGGGATCTGTACCCAGGTAAAACAGTGCAACCCTTGCATCATATGGATATATTAGTAGGAACCTCACCCACTAGTACCAGCAGTCGCATGTTCATCATTGAATCCTCACCCACTGCACCTAGTGTGAGTGGGTGGACGCAACCAGCGAAGGTAAACTAAGAGCAACAGTAACAGCCTTTAAGAAGAGGCTGGAGTACAATTAATAAGGAAACCAATGAATACAAAGGATACCCAATTCCGTCCACATTGAAAAATTACAAAAGGATGTCAAAAAGTTCTCATACTCAAAGGTTTATCTGTATTCAACATCCCCCTCCCTTTGGAAATAGGCATTACAGCCTGGGGAGGGGGTAGCCTCCCCCAGCCTCTGGAAATGCTTTAAAGGGCACAGATGGTGCTTTCCTTGCATAAGCCAGTCTACACCAGTTTAGGGAACCCCAGTCCCTGCTCTGGCACGAAACTGGACAACCGAAAGGGGAGTGACCACTCCCCTGTACATCACCACCCCAGGGGTGGTGCCCAGAGCTCCTACAGTGTGTCTCAGACCTCTGTCATCTTGTTTTCAAAGGTGTGGGGACACTCTCGAGGCTTCTGAGTGGCCAGTGCCAACAGGTGACATCAGAGACCCCTCCTGATAGGTGCACACCTGGCTAAGCAGCCAATCCTCCTCTCAGGGCTATTTAGGGTCTCTCCTGTGGGCTTCTCTTCAGATTACAATGTGCAAGAATCCACCAAGACTCCTCTGCACTTCTCTCTTTGACTTCTGCCAAGGATTGACCGCTGACTGCTCCAGGACGCCTGCAAAACTGCAACAAAGTAGCCAAAAGACTACCAGTGACATTGTAGCGCCTAATGCTGCCTGCTTTCTAAACTGTTTCCTGGTAGTGCATACTCTGGGGGCTGCCTGCCTTCACCTTGCACTGGAAGCCAGAAAGAAATCTCCTGTGGGTCGACGGAATCTTCCCCCTGCTCCAGCCGGCAACAAACTACAGCCTCACCGGTACAGTGGGTCCCCTCTCATTCTGACGAGGATGGCCCCTGGAACACAGGTGGTAGACCCAAGGGACCCCGACTGTTCAGTGGTCCAACTGTTTGAATTTGGAGGAGGTAAGTCCTTGCCTCCCCTCCCCAGACAGTAATCCTGTGCAACATGTGATCTGCAGCTACAAGGGCTTCTGTGCACATTTCCAAGTAATCCTGCATACACAGCTGAGCCTAGGTCCCCAGCACTCCGTCCTGCAATACTCAGCTCCCTGAGTTGATCTCGGGTGTCATGGGACTTCTCTTTGCAGTGTTGAGACTACCGCCGCGTTAAGTCTTCTTGAACCCGTATTCAAGGACTCCTGCCGGTGCTTCCCTCCTTTCAGTGTGCTCTCTACGTTGCTGAGGGCCCCCTCTGTCTCCTCACCTGAGTGTCAACATCGTGGTCCTTCCTGTGCTAGGGCAGCACCCTTTTTCTTTACCCACGACTCTTGTAGATAGCAAGGCTTGTTTGCAGTATTTTGCCAAACAAACAACTCTGCATCCTCCAGCACACCGTGGGACATCTTCTGCACAAAGCAGAACCTCTTACCTCCTTTAGTTGGTGCAAAACCAGCATCTTCTTCCAACCATAGGCAGTCATTTTGCACCTTCATCCGGGGTTTAGTAGGCTCCTGCCCCCCCTGGACACTTTAGTGACTCTTGGACTTGGTACCCTTCCTTTACAGGTCTTCAGGTCCAGGAATCCATCTTCAGTGCTTTGCAGTCTGTTGTGGTCCTTGCAAAATTCTTTATCGCAACTTTAGTGTGTTTTGGGGGAAATAGTAGTACTTACTCCTGCTTTCCTGGGTCCTGGGGTGGGGTCTCCTTTACACCCTTGGTGTTTTCTCACACTCACAGCGACCTTCTACACACTACACTAGGGGTGCATTCGTGGTTCGCATTCCACTTACTTAGTATATGGTTTGTGTTGCCCCTAGGCCTATTGCATCCTATTGTGTTGTACAGTGTTTGCACTACTTTCTGACTGTTTTACTTACCTGATTTGGTTAGTTGTGTATTTTATGTGTATGTTACTTACCTCCTAAGGGAGTATATCCTCTGAGATATTTTTGGCACATTGTCACTAAAATAAAGTACCTTTATTTTTAGTAACTATGAGTATTGTCTTTCTTATGATATGGTACCTATATGATATAAGTGGTATTGCATGAGCTTTGCATGTCTCCTAGTTCATCCTTGACAGCTCTGCTATAGCTACCTCTATTAGCCTAAGCTGCTAGAACACTACTACACTCTACTAATAAGGGATAACTGGACCTGGTATAAGGTGTAAGTACCATCGGATAAGGTGTAAGTACCATTGGTACCCACTACAAACCATGCCAGCCTCCTACATTGGTCGGGCAGCGGTGGGATAAGTACTTATAACTGCCTTTCCACTTTGTCATTGGTGCTTTTCATAAGAAAATCATATTCCTAATACTTAGAAATATACACAAGTAAACCTAACAGTCTTACTTTCACTCTAAAAACATTCTAAAAAGTTTCAAAAAAGTTTGAAAATGTTTTTCTCTGTGTTCTTAAAAGCTCAAAACTTTTTCTCTTACCCCTAACCTCCTTCTTTTCACCATGTCTATGGTAGAGGCTACTCCCCAAGTTGTGGAAATAATTTATGACAATCTTAACTTTAAACGTTTGAGGGGTCTCTGTACAGAAAGAAGTTTAGTCATTGGTAAGGACCCTACCAAGGATCTCCTTCTTAACCTCTTCGTTGCGGGCGTCGGCCACTGGCCGACGCCCACACACCCTCCCTGGTGCGGGTCACGACCAGTGGCCGACACCAGGAAGGGTATCAATAAATCCTCGGGTGCGTCGCACCCGAGGATTTTTTTTTTTTTTTAAACCCCCCCCAGAGACACGGAAGCTTCTGTGTCTCCCCCCGCCCCCCCACCCGCCCCTTTGTGACGTCAGCGCGCCTCGCGGCGCGTTGACGTTGCAAAGGTGTTTTCCCCATCAAAGCAGGAAGCAGCCTTGCGGCCGCTTCCTGCTTTGATGGGGAAAACGGCCTTTCCCACGTTCGGGAAGGCCTCGTAAGAAAGGGGAGTGTCTCCCCTTTCTTACGAGGCCTTCCTGAAAGTGTTTCCTGGCCCCCGATCGCAGCACACTTTCAGGAAGGCCTCGTAAGAAAGGGGAGACACTCCCCTTTCTTACGAGGCCTTCCTGAAAGTGTTTCCTGGCCCCGGTCGCAGCTGTGCTGCGATCGGGGGCCAGGAAACAGTTTCAGGTTTCCTGGCCCCCCGATCGCAGCACAGCTGCGATCGGGGGGCCAGGAAACACTTTGAAAAGGCCTCGTAAGAAAGGGGAGACTCTCCCCTTTCTTACGAGGCCTTCTCAAACTGTTTCTGGCCCCCGATCGCAGCGGGGGCATAATTAATTAAAAAAAAAAAGGTAGGTGCCACCTGGGGGGGGGGGGGGCGCGATCGCGCCCCCCCCCCCCCCAGGGGATTGTTTTTTTTTTCAAAAAAATTAATAAAATGACAGGGGGTCGCCCGTGGGCAGGGTGACCCCCTGTGGGGGCAATTTTTTTTTTAGATGTTGTAGGGTTTCCCTGGGGGCCATTTTGGCCCCCAAGGAAACCATACAACAACTAAAAAAAATAGATCTATATATAGATCTATATTTATATATCTATGTAGATAGATATATCTATGTACATGGATATATCTATAGATATATCCATGTACATAGATATATATATATATATAGAGGTAGATCTATATATACCAAAGAGATTTATAAAGTGTGCTACTCACCTGTGAGGGTCTCAAGGCGCTTGGGGGGGGCGGGGGAGGGAAAGGGACTGGGAGGTTCACTGTTCGAAAAGCCAGGTTTTGAGGCCCTTCCTGAAAAGAAGTAGGTTTGGGGTCTTGCGAAGGTGGGTTGTGAGGGCGTTCCAGGTTTTGGGTGCAAGGTAGGAGAAGGATCTGCCCCCGGTGGTGGTCTGTTTGATGCGGGGGACAGAGGCGAGAGAGAGGTCAGCTGAGCGGACGTTTCGTGTGGGGGTGTGGAAGGTGACTCTCGTTGAGGTAGGCAGGGCCTGTGTTGTGGAGTGATTTGTGTGCGAGGATGAGGATCTTGAAGGTGATCCTTTTGTCAATGGGGAGCCAGTGGAGGGATTTGAGGTGTGGAGAGATGTGTTCGTGTCGGCGGAGGTCGAGGATGAGTCGTGCTGCTGAGTTCTAGATGCGTGTAGTTTGCGCTTGAGTTTTAGAGTGGTGCCGGCGTAGAGGGCGTTTCCGTAATCAAGCCTGCTGCTGATGTGTGCGTGAGTGACAGTTTTTCTGGTCTCTGTGGGGATCCATTTGAATGTTTTTCAGTATACGGAGTGTGTTGAAGCATGAGGAGGTGAGAGCGTTGATTTGTTGGGTCATCGAGAGGGAGGAGTCTAGGATGATGCTGAGGTTGCGTGCGTGGTTGGCGGGGGTGGGTGCAGGGCCTAGCGTGGTGGGCCACCATGAGGTGTCCCAGGTGTTTTTGTGTGGGCCAAAGAGGATTATTTCGGTTTGCTTGAGTTGAGTTTCAGGTGATTGGCTGTCATATATATATCACTTTTGTCAATATGTGTGTGGTTTCCCTGGGGGGAAAAGGGTCCGACTTGTCTAGTGGCAGTTTTAGTGCCATAAAGAAGCGCAGAAGGTTTATATGCCTACTGCAAAGAGCAAATCTGTATTTTATGTAAATAGCTGAGTACATTAGCAAAGTCTATGGAGAGATGAAGGGCACTTTTGCTGGGGGGTAATGAGGGAATCCGAGGAGGAGGGAGTGGGAACACCAATAATGATTGTTGGACTGGGCGCAGGAGGTGCTAAAGACTGTGACGAATGGTATGTGACAAGGTGTTTTTTGAGTGTCTTGAAAGTACGTGCTGATTGAGGGAAGAAGCGCAGGTAAGGTGGCCTCTACTGTTGCACGTATCTCACACACCATCGATTTTGTGACTGTCTACGTAGGCTAGTGTTTTAGAGCAACAGTTTAGCCAATAGCAGAGATGGCATCTTGATGGATGACTGCTGCCTGCACTCGGGTTATAGAGGACCGCTCTGACATAGGATCAGAGACTGAGACATCAGATACTGAGACAGCATCTGAGGGATAGGACAATGGCGCAGACTCTGGGAGTGATTTTTCAGTCAGAGGAGTCCCATTCGATAACTCCTCTTCCAGTACATTATGAGGGAGGTGATGAGGACAGTCCTGCTGTCCCTTCGCAAGCTGTTTGTGCAACTGGGTAATAGTGGGTTAGGCCAACCCAGAGAGCAGGTGAATGCGGCGGCAAGCAGAGAGAGAGTGCTCTCTTGGGAGCTCCCCAATTTAGTTCAGCCCCAAATTCCACCACCCAAATCATATTGTGGAGACATCAAAATTATCCATGGCAAAACAAACTGGTTTTGTAAGGCAGGCACCTGTGTTTTTGGTCCTGGATTCGGCGGCCATATAGAGAAACACACTAAACCCAAACATTTCTGGAAACTAGACATTCGGGGGAGTCCACAGAGGTGTGACTTGTGTGGCTTCCCCAAAGTTTTCTTACCCAGAATACCCTGCAAAGCTGAAATGTTGAAAAAAAACTCAATTTTTCTCGCATTTCTGTCACACAAACTACAGGAATATGCTGGGATCCACAATATTCCTACCACCCAGTGACTCCTCACCTGTCCTGATAAAAACACTACCCCACTTGAGTGCCTACACCTAGTGTCTGTGTCAGGAATGGATCACCCCAGGGTCAACAGCTGCCTCACGTAAGGACCAACATTGACCGTTGTGTGATCTATTCCTGTCGCAGGCACCAGGCCTAACCACACAAGTGAGGTATCATTTTTATCGGGAGGCTTGGGGGAACGCTGGGTGGAAGGAAATTTGTGGCTCCTCTCAGATTCCAGAACTTTCTGTCACCGAAATGTGAGGAAAACTTGTTTTTTTAGCCACTTTTTGAGGTTTGCAAAGGATTCTGGGTAACAGAACCTGGTCCGAGCCCCGCAAGTCACCCCTCCTTGGATTCCCCTAGGTCTCTAGTTTTCAGAAATGCACAGGTTTGGTAGGTTTCCCTAGGTGCCGGCTGAGCTAGAGGCCAAAATCTACAGGTAGGCACTTTGCAAAAAACAGCTCTGTTTTCTGTGATGTGTCCACGTTGTGTTTTGGGGCATTTCCTGTCGCGGGCGCTAGGCCTACCCACACAAGTGAGGTATCATTTTTATCGGGAGACTTGGGGGGACGCTGGGTGGAAGGAAATTTGAGGCTCCTCTCAGATTCCAGAACTTTCTGTCACCGAAATGTGAGGAAAACTTGTTTTTTTAGCCACTTTTTGAGGTTTGCAAAGGATTCTGGGTAACAGAACCTGGTCAGAGCCCCGCGAGTCACCCCATCTTGGATTCCCCTAGGTCTCTAGTTTTCAAAAATGTACAGGTTTGGTAGGTTTCCCTAGGTGCCGGCTGAGCTAGAGGCCAAAATCTACAGGTAGGCACTTTGCAAAAAACAGCTCTGTTTTCTGTGATGTGTCCACGTTGTGTTTTGGGGCATTTCCTGTCGCGGGCGCTAGGCCTACCCACACAAGTGAGGTATCATTTTTATCGGGAGACTTGGGGGGACGCTGGGTGGAAGGAAATTTGAGGCTCCTCTCAGATTCCAGAACTTTCTGTCACCGAAATGTGAGGAAAACTTGTTTTTTTAGCCACTTTTTGAGGTTTGCAAAGGATTCTGGGTAACAGAACCTGGTCCGAGCCCCGCAAGTCACCCCTCCTTGGATTCCCCTAGGTCTCTAGTTTTCAGAAATGCACAGGTTTGGTAGGTTTCCCTAGGTGCCGGCTGAGCTAGAGGCCAAAATCTACAGGTAGGCACTTTGCAAAAAACAGCTCTGTTTTCTGTGATGTGTCCACGTTGTGTTTTGGGGCATTTCCTGTCGCGGGCGCTAGGCCTACCCACACAAGTGAGGTATCATTTTTATCGGGAGACTTGGGGGGACGCTGGGTGGAAGGAAATTTGAGGCTCCTGTCCGATTCCAGAACTTTCTGTCACCGAAATGTGAGGAAAACTTGTTTTTTTAGCCACTTTTTGAGGTTTGCAAAGGATTCTGGGTAACAGAACCTGGTCAGAGCCCCGCGAGTCACCCCATCTTGGATTCCCCTAGGTCTCTAGTTTTCAAAAATGTACAGGTTTGGTAGGTTTCCCTAGGTGCCGGCTGAGCTAGAGGCCAAAATCTACAGGTAGGCACTTTGCAAAAAACAGCTCTGTTTTCTGTGATGTGTCCACGTTGTGTTTTGGGGCATTTCCTGTCGCGGGCGCTAGGCCTACCCACACAAGTGAGGTATCATTTTTATCGGGAGACTTGGGGGGACGCTGGGTGGAAGGAAATTTGAGGCTCCTCTCAGATTCCAGAACTTTCTGTCACCGAAATGTGAGGAAAACTTGTTTTTTTAGCCACTTTTTGAGGTTTGCAAAGGATTCTGGGTAACAGAACCTGGTCAGAGCCCCGCAAGTCACCCCTCCTTGGATTCCCCTAGGTCTCTAGTTTTCAAAAATGTACAGGTTTGGTAGGTTTCCCTAGGTGCCGGCTGAGCTAGAGGCCAAAATCTACAGGTAGGCACTTTGCAAAAAACAGCTCTGTTTTCTGTGATGTGTCCACGTTGTGTTTTGGGGCATTTCCTGTCGCGGGCGCTAGGCCTACCCACACAAGTGAGGTATCATTTTTATCGGGAGACTTGGGGGGACGCTGGGTGGTAGGAAATTTGAGGCTCCTCTCAGATTCCAGAACTTTCTGTCACCGAAATGTGAGGAAAACTTGTTTTTTTAGCCACTTTTTGAGGTTTGCAAAGGATTCTGGGTAACAGAACCTGGTCCGAGCCCCGCAAGTCACCCCTCCTTCGATTCCCCTATGTCTCTAGTTTTCAGAAATGCACAGGTTTGGTAGGTTTCCCTAGGTGCCGGCTGAGCTAGAGGCCAAAATCTACAGGTAGGCACTTTGCAAAAAACAGCTCTGTTTTCTGTGATGTGTCCACGTTGTGTTTTGGGGCATTTCCTGTCGCGGGCGCTAGGCCTACCCACACAAGTGAGGTATCATTTTTATCGGGAGACTTGGGGGGACGCTGGGTGGAAGGAAATTTGAGGCTCCTCTCAGATTCCAGAACTTTCTGTCACCGAAATGTGAGGAAAACTTGTTTTTTTAGCCACTTTTTGAGGTTTGCAAAGGATTCTGGGTAACAGAACCTGGTCAGAGCCCCGCGAGTCACCCCATCTTGGATTCCCCTAGGTCTCTAGTTTTCAAAAATGTACAGGTTTGGTAGGTTTCCCTAGGTGCCGGCTGAGCTAGAGGCCAAAATCTACAGGTAGGCACTTTGCAAAAAACAGCTCTGTTTTCTGTGATGTGTCCACGTTGTGTTTTGGGGCATTTCCTGTCGCGGGCGCTAGGCCTACCCACACAAGTGAGGTATCATTTTTATCGGGAGACTTGGGGGGACGCTGGGTGGAAGGAAATTTGAGGCTCCTGTCCGATTCCAGAACTTTCTGTCACCGAAATGTGAGGAAAACTTGTTTTTTTAGCCACTTTTTGAGGTTTGCAAAGGATTCTGGGTAACAGAACCTGGTCAGAGCCCCGCGAGTCACCCCATCTTGGATTCCCCTAGGTCTCTAGTTTTCAAAAATGTACAGGTTTGGTAGGTTTCCCTAGGTGCCGGCTGAGCTAGAGGCCAAAATCTACAGGTAGGCACTTTGCAAAAAACAGCTCTGTTTTCTGTGATGTGTCCACGTTGTGTTTTGGGGCATTTCCTGTCGCGGGCGCTAGGCCTACCCACACAAGTGAGGTATCATTTTTATCGGGAGACTTGGGGGGACGCTGGGTGGAAGGAAATTTGAGGCTCCTCTCCGATTCCAGAACTTTCTGTCACCGAAATGTGAGGAAAACTTGTTTTTTTAGCCACTTTTTGAGGTTTGCAAAGGATTCTGGGTAACAGAACCTGGTCCGAGCCCCGCAAGTCACCCCTCCTTGGATTCCCCTAGGTCTCTAGTTTTCAGAAATGCACAGGTTTGGTAGGTTTCCCTAGGTGCCGGCTGAGCTAGAGGCCAAAATCTACAGGTAGGCACTTTGCAAAAAACAGCTCTGTTTTCTGTGATGTGTCCACGTTGTGTTTTGGGGCATTTCCTGTCGCGGGCGCTAGGCCTACCCACACAAGTGAGGTATCATTTTTATCGGGAGACTTGGGGGGACGCTGGGTGGAAGGAAATTTGAGGCTCCTCTCCGATTCCAGAACTTTCTGTCACCGAAATGTGAGGAAAACTTGTTTTTTTAGCCACTTTTTGAGGTTTGCAAAGGATTCTGGGTAACAGAACCTGGTCAGAGCCCCGCGAGTCACCCCATCTTAGATTCCCCAAGGTCTCTAGTTTTCAAAAATGTACAGGTTTGATAGGTTTCCCTAGGTGCCGGCTGAGCTAGAGGCCAAAATCTACAGGTAGGCACTTTGCAAAAAACAGCTCTGTTTTCTGTGATGTGTCCACGTTGTGTTTTGGGGCATTTCCTGTCGCGGGCGCTAGGCCTACCCACACAAGTGAGGTATCATTTTTATCGGGAGACTTGGGGGGACGCTGGGTGGAAGGAAATTTGAGGCTCCTCTCAGATTCCAGAACTTTCTGTCACCGAAATGTGAGGAAAACTTGTTTTTTTAGCCACTTTTTGAGGTTTGCAAAGGATTCTGGGTAACAGAACCTGGTCCGAGCCCCGCAAGTCACCCCTCCTTGGATTCCCCTAGGTCTCTAGTTTTCAGAAATGCACAGGTTTGGTAGGTTTCCCTAGGTGCCGGCTGAGCTAGAGGCCAAAATCTACAGGTAGGCACTTTGCAAAAAACAGCTCTGTTTTCTGTGATGTGTCCATGTTGTGTTTTGGGGCATTTCCTGTCGCGGGCGCTAGGCCTACCCACACAAGTGAGGTATCATTTTTATCGGGAGACTTGGGGGGACGCTGGGTGGAAGGAAATTTGAGGCTCCTGTCCGATTCCAGAACTTTCTGTCACCGAAATGTGAGGAAAACTTGTTTTTTTAGCCACTTTTTGAGGTTTGCAAAGGATTCTGGGTAACAGAACCTGGTCAGAGCCCCGCGAGTCACCCCATCTTGGATTCCCCTAGGTCTCTAGTTTTCAAAAATGTACAGGTTTGGTAGGTTTCCCTATGTGCCGGCTGAGCTAGAGGCCATAATCTACAGGTAGGCACTTTGCAAAAAAACAGCTCTGTATTTTGTGAAAAAATGGGATGTGTCCACGTTGTGTTTTGGGGCATTTCCTGTCGCGGGCGCTAGGCCTTCCCACACAAGTGAGGTATCATTTTTATCGGGAGACTTGGGGGAACATAGAATAGCAAAACAAGTGTTATTGCCCCTTATCTTTCTCTACATTTTTTCCTTCCAAATATAAGAGAGTGTGTAAAAAAGACGTCTATTTGAGAAATGCCCTGCAATTCACATGCTAGTATGGGCACCTCGGAATTCAAAGATGTGCAAATAACCACTGCTCCTCAAAACCTTATCTTGATCCCATTTTGGAAATACAAAGGTTTTCTTGATACCTCTTGTTCACTCCTCATATTTCAGCAAATGAATTGCTGTATACCCAGTATAGAATAAAAACCAACTGCAGGGTGCACCTCATTTATTGGCTCTGGGTACCTAGGGTTCTTGATGAACCTATAAGCCCTTTATATCCCCGCAACCAGAAGAGTCCAGCAGACAAAACGGTATATTGCTTTCAGAAATCTGACATCGCAGGAAAAAGTTACAGAGTAAAACATAAAGAAAAATGGCTGTTGTTTTCAGCTCAATTTCAATATTTTTTTATTTCAGCTGTTATTTTCTGTAGGAAAACCTTGTAGGATCTACACAAATGACCCCTTGCTGAATTCAGAATTTTGTCTAGTTTTCAGAAATGTTTAGCTGTCCGGGATCCAGCATTGGTTTCACACCCATTCCTGTCACTAACTGGAAGGAGGTTGAAAGCACCAAAAATAGTAAAAATGGGGTATGTCCCAGTAAAATGCCAAATTTGTGTTGGAAAATGTGGTTTTCTGATTCAAGTCTGCCCGTTCCTGAAAGGTGGGAAGATAGTGATTTCAGCACCAGAAACCCTTTGTTGATGGCATTTTCAGGGAAAAAACCACAAGCCTTCTTCGGCGGCCCTTTTTTCCCATTTTTTTGGAAAAAACTAAATTTTCACTGTATTTTGGCTATTTTCTTGGTCTCCTCCAGGGTAAACCACAAACTCTGGGTACCATTAGAATCCCTAGGATGTTGGAAAAAAAGGACGCAAATTTGGCGTGGTTAGCTTATGTGGACAAAAAGTTATGAAGCCCTAAGCGCGAACTACCCCAAATAGCCAAAAAAGGGCTCAGCACTGGGGGGGAAAAGGCTCAGCAGCTAAGGGGTTAACCTTCTCCTTGAAAGTGACCAGAATCATAATGGTCAACCCCAGGATCAGGAGGTAGAGGAGGGGGGTACCCAGATAAATTCAGGGGAGGGTCCTGAGAATTATGGGGAGGGTACTTCCAAAGACCTTTCACTTCACAGACCACCTAGTGAATCTGGTAGTGGGAGGGGGTCAAACAACAGTATGACACCTTTTACTCCTAAAGGACAGATCACTAGGCTTCAGGCAGTCAGGGAAAGGTCCTCTTCTGCACATTCTCACATTTCCTCTCTATCAGAGGCTTCCCAAAACTCCCACCCTGAGGATAACACCCTATACAGGGAACTGGGAAAGCTGAGGTTGGAAGAGGCCAGACTGAGGCTAAAGCAGCAACAGTTGGCCTTAGGGAATAGTTAGATGTAGAGAGAGAAAGACAGAAGTTGGGGTTAGTTCCCCATGGCTGCAGCAACAGCAGCAATCTTGATAGTCATCCTGTTAGAGAAACAGATTCAAGAAACCTGCAGAAGGTTGTCCCCCTTACAAGGAGGGGGATGACATTAACAAGTGGTTTTCTGCATTTGAGAGGTCCTGTATTGTACAGTTGGTCCCTCAAAGGCAGTGGGCTGCTATATTGTGTCTATCTTTCACTGGTAAAGGTAGGGACAGACTCCTTACTGTCAGGGAGAGTGATGCCAACAGTTACAAAGTTTTGAAGGATACACTCGTAGATGGATTTGGCTTAACCACTGAACAATACAGGATAAAGCTCAGAGATACCAGAAAAGAGTCTTCTCAAGACTGGACAGACTTTGTAGACTGTTCAGTGAAGGCCTTGGAGGGATGTTTACATGGCAGTAAGGTGACTGATTATGAAAGCCTATATAATCTAATTTTGAGACAGCATATCTTAAATCATTGTGTGTCAGACTTGTTGCATCAATACTGAGAGAGCATATTCTTAACAATTGTGCGTCTGATTTGTTGCACCAGTACTTGGTAGACTCTGATCTGACCTCTCCCCAAGAATTGGGAAAGAAGGCAGACAAATGGGTCAGAACAAGGGTGAGCAGAAAAGCTCATACAGGCGGTGACAAGGATGGCAAGCAGAAGGATGGTATATCTCATGACAAGGGTGGGGACAAAGACAAAAATAATTCTGAGTCTTCATCAGGCCCACAAAAACCCTCTGGGGGAGGTGGGTTCAACTCCTCTTCTTACAATCAAAAGAAACCATGGTGTTATTTATGTAAAAGTAAAGGCCATTGGGCAAGTGATCTCACTTGCCCATAGAAAAACACCAAGGGTCCCACCACCACAACCCCTAATGCATCCACTAGTGCCCCTAGTTATAGCAATGGTGGTGGGAAGAACACTACAAATAGTCACACAAAGGATGTAGCTGAGCTCACCATTGTTAATGTAGTGGGGGTTGGTCAAGTTAGGGAGACCACAGAGGCTGTTTAGTCTCTGATGGTGGTATTGATTTTGCCACCTTACTTGCTTGTCCCCTTAATATGGGCAAGAACAAACAACTACCCCTATAAATGGTGTTGAGGTTGAGGCCTACAGGGACACGGGAGCCAGTGTCACCATGATGATAGAGAAACTGGTTGCCCCTGAACAACACCTACTTGGTTAGCAGTACCAAGTGACTGATGCTTATAACAACACTCTTAGCCACCCCATGGCTGTTGTGAATCTCAACTGGGGGGAGGGGGTTACTGGCCCAAAGAAAGTTGTGGTAGCCACTGATTTACCTGTAGACTGCTTACTAGGAAATGATTTGGAAACATCAGCTTGGGCTGAAGTGGAGTTGGAGGCTCATGCAGCAATCCTGGGCATTCCAGGGCATATCTTTGCTCTCACAAGGGCTCAGGCCCAGAAGCAAAGAGGACAGGGAAACTTGGATCCTGGAAAAATCAATCAATCAATCCATTTATAAAGCGCACTACATACCCGTGAGGGTCTCAAGGCGCTGAGGAAAGAAAAGGGGGGGTGGGTGCTGCTACTGCTCGAAGAGCCAGGTCTTGAGGTGTCTTCTGAAGGTGAGCAGGTCCTGGATCTGTCTTAGGTCGGACGGGAGGGTATTCCAGGTCTTGGGGGCGAGGTAGGAAAAAGATCTGCCGCCGGAGGATTTGAGTCGGATGCCAGGGATGGAGGCGAGGGCAAGGTTGGAAGAGCGGAGTTGTCGGGTGGGGGTGTAGAAGCTGAGTCTGTTGTTAAGGTAGGCTGGTACGGTGTTGTGGAGTGCTTTGTGTGTGGGTGAGCTGATTGATTGATTGATTTGCAATTCGGAAATAGCGATCTTTAATATCACGATTTCTGTGTCGCAAAATGCTATGTTTCATATTTGCGATTCGGTAATAGCAATTTCTTAAAAATCGCAAATGCTATTACCGAATCGCAAAATGCGATACAGACCCCATTCGCACCTATGGGCCTGTTGGCCCATATCTGCAAATTTTTTGCATTTCCTAAATGCAAACTCCAGGGTGTTGGGGGCCTAAGGCCCCCTCTGCTGCACCCCAAAACAATTTTGGAAGACATGTAAGGTGCACACATGCCAAAAGGGCATGTGTGCGTTAAATGTCACTTTAAAAAATGCATTTTAAATGCATTTTTAACATTTTAACATGGTTATCACCAAGTGCAACTTGGTGGTAATAGTGATTCCCTCATGCCCAATTCACATTAAGGAACTGCTTCATACATGTGCTTAAGAAATCGCAAATAAGGATTCCTTATTTGCGATTTCCTATTTAGAGAATCGCAAATTGCGATACTCTAAACGGACTCGCAATTTTAAGGAATCGCTATTTTAGCGATTACTTTAAATTGCGTTCAGAATGCCTTTTATACATTCTGAAAGGCCTTTTTGCATTCGCAAACGGGCATTCACACCGTTTGCAAATGCAAAAAGGCTTGATACATCTGGCCCTTATAGACCAATTTTATTGGCCACAAGAAATCCCCTCTTTTCTCTTCCTGGCAAAAACTGTTTAGAATTTTGGAGTTATAATCAATGAAAAATTATATTTTGACTCTCAGATCGGGTCTGTAGCAGGGACCTGTTATGGTCTCCTATGTTCCTTGAGGAAATTCCTGGATCTCCTCTCACTTGAAACACAGAGGACAGTATTGTTTTTTTTTTTTTTTTAATTGCTTTTACCGAGATCCAGCATAATGACATAACCAGTTTCAAATACACAATTTGTCATTTATAGGAGAAACAGAATACAGATCGAAGCATTTCCAAAGACATAACAACCACTTAGTGCAATCAATCTCACTGACACCTCATATTTTATTACCCCAGCCTAAGTATGGTCATCTAAAACAATCTGCCATCAGTTTGTGAAAATGGCTTAAGCCCACCCACTCTCATTGCATATTTCAATTCCTGATTGCTTACAAGAACCATTTTATTCAGCCATTCTACAGGAGTTGGGATCTGCATGGAACACCAGTTTTTCAAAAGAAGAGACCCAGAGACTGCGACTGTGGCAATGAAAACTAATTTGACCCACCTAGATGGAAGCTTTGCCACTGGATCATAACCCAAGACCAGAAGCCAAATACTGGGAGTTATAGAAATCTGCATGGTTGTCGTTAATAGCTTAAATACCCTGTCCCAGTATTCATGAATAAACCTACATGTGCCAATCACATGTGTCCAATTTGATGTGTCTTTTGCTTCGCAATGAAAACAACGGTCAGAGCAGCTAGAGGTAATCCAGGACATGGCTTGCGGGGTATGGTACAACAACCATTTATTGAAAAATATCATACGGTTCCAATTTGAGCCTCTAAGTGCCCTGAAGTTTAATCAATTAACTTTCTCCCAGCTATCCCTAATCAGTGTCAGGCTCTCGTCCCTATCCCATTTTCTTGTCGCTTTTTCCCAGGGGTCGTTTTTTTTCTCCTCCATGAGTAACCTTCTCCATACACCCAGTCATCTTCCCCCGAGGGATCTACCAGCTTTTTGACTATTTTCTGTGTGTCTCGGATTTGATCAGTCTCCAAGTCAGTAAAGCTATAAAGCATTTTACTGTATGATCCCATCAGCAAAAAATCATTTCGTCCCGCAGCCCCAATATTTGGGAGCGTTTCCCAGCTGTCACCAGCAACAAAGTCTCCAATTTTCCTAAATCCAGTCTATTCCCATTTCCTAACTGTCTCTGAATCAAGCTGAGATGCAGACCACAGCAATAACCGTGAAAGAGGAGTAAAAAAGTTTAAATATGGAATTGAATATCTTTTTTAGAAATCTATTTTCTTTCAGAAATACCACATAAGAATCTTAGAACAAACTTTTTTTTGAGATTTCACCAATAATGCTGGATCCCTTATATCATGCTCCCTGCAGATTAGTTCACAAAAATCCAGCATAAAAAGGCTGTCCGCAGACTGTGTAACTTTAAAATGGGTCATATAGTGCACAAAGAAAGCAAAATAATAATCTTTCAGGTTAGGTAATGCCAGCCCACCCTTTTCTCTATCAACAAATAGCGTACTTAGTGCAATACGTGCCTTTTGATTGTGCCAGAGGGAGCATAGCTGAGGTCAAAGAGATCTCCTATATCAGATGAAAAGTTGATACCAAGATATCTCGTAGGCCTAGAGTTCACACTGAGTGATAATTCAGAGAATAATCTATCGGGAGTAGTGCCACAGAGCATGATTTTGGGTTTATTCCTATTAACCTTATACACGCCAATTTGCTCAAATTTGGAAAAAAACCTTAAAAACCTCCTTCTGAGAGCTCTGATGATCATCAAGAAACATAATAATATGATCGGTGTAAAGATTAATCTTCCCCATCGACTTCAAATGGGGATGGATTTGCTTCTTCTGTCTAATTGTGATAGCTAACGGTTCGATAAAAAGGGCAAACAGAATAGGTGAGAGGGGGCACCCTTGATGGGTCCCATGCCGAACTTGAAGCTGACCAACGCTCACAGAATTAATTATAATATTGGCTTCTGTATTTTGATACATCCTTTGAATTAGTGGTGAAACCTGTGGGGGAAGCCCAAATCTAGCTTTTTCAGCATCGAATAAGAGAATATTGGCGGGGATTGTATTTGAGGCGAAATAGTCCAGTGCCTCAGCCAAGAAATGTGTGTTACTTGCGAGTTGTCGCCTGGCAATAAACCCATTTTGATTGGGGTGCGCCAAGGTGGTGACAACATCATTGAGCCGATTGGCCAGGAGTTTCTTAATGATTTTATAGTCCGTATTTAAAAGTGTAATTGGGCGATATGCATTGGGGTCTTCTTTGTCCTTATTTTTTTGGGGAAAACTGACAACATTCCCCATATGCCAAGAGCTTGCGATCATCCTGCCCTTTAATATGCTATTGATTAGAGACAGAAAATCGTCTGCAAATTCATTAATAAAGATTTTATAAAATTCAGCCGGGAGACCATCTGGGCCGCAGGTTTCCCATTTGAGAGGTTTTCGACCTCCTCCATTAGTTCCAGCTTGGTGAACGGCTGCAAGAGGTCATACCCATGTTCTCTAGACAGAGTGGGGATGTTCAGTTTCCCCAGAAAATCCCTAATAGTCTTGGGGTCAAAATACTGGGTTTGGCGATAGATTCATCTGTAGTGTTCTAACATAACTTCTCCCACTGTTCTAGACTCAGTATATCTTTGCCCCGTAATTGGGCATCTCAAGCCATGTATCATGTTACCAGCCACTTGGTCCTGGGTTTACCAGGCCAAGAATCTAGCCGTGAAATTGCTTTCCTCATACACTTTCTGTCTATGAGCCTGGTATCCTTTATCGGCCTGATTGACACAGTGATCAGACAGTGCCTGCTTGGCCAGCTCAAATGATTTTTTATTACATTCCATAGGGGACCATAGATAGATATTCAGCCTCCTTTGAACTGCTTCTTCCAGTGCCCAACTTTGTTGTTTCTCATGGAGTGTATCTGCCACTCCCTTTGTAATTACGATGCCTCTAATAAAGGCCTTAAACATGTCCCAGACCTCAGACTGTGTCAAGGAGCCCCGATTAGCTTTAAAAACAATTCCCTGATTTCAGCTCTACAAGCCTGCTCCCACCCTTCCTCTTGGAGAAGCTTTTGATTAAAAACCCACTTTTCAGGCTGAAATGTACCTCGTTCAGGTGAAAAATGCATTTCCAAAATAAGCGTGGCATGGTACAAAAGACCTGAGTGCAATACAGACTGATTCTTAAAGTGCATGGTTTTGGATATAAAAAGAAATCAATACGGGAGGCTCTTTTAACTTGGCCGGAGACACAGGTATATTCTCTTTTATATGGTGCAGTCGCTCTCCAAGGGTCACATAACATCAGACCTCTTAATTAATCCTTGAAAACCTTAGTGTTGTTTTTTATCCTTTACTGAGGAGTCAATATAAGGGTCTTGGAGAAAATTAAAGTCCACGCCAATAATAACTTTACCTGAGAGTTGTAGAAGGGATTGAAAAAGCTCCACATACAGACCGGGATCATCTGTCAAAGGGGCATAAAAGCTCACAAAGGTGTATCTTTCCGTAGAGACTTGACAGTGCACCCAGTACCACCATCCATCTGTGTCACTTAGGAAATCGAAGACCCGAGCCCCCAAATTTCTGGCTAATAAAAAAACAGTACTTCTATAAGAGGCTGGACCTGCAGCGACCGCCTTGTAGTCTACACATTTATTAAACATCATAAAGCCCCCAATTTTTTTGCCGGGATATGGGTTTCTTGTAGTAAGATTACAGAGGGGTTCAATGTTTTAACCCATTCTTTAATTGCGCCCTTCTCCCTCCTATTATTTAACCCATTGACATTCCGAGAAACGATTCATAATAAAGGTTAATCCCTACCATGAAGTTATTTTAATCAACTGCTAGAAAAATAGACAGAATAGAACTGCTAAAAAGCTTTGGCCCCATCCAATGTTTTGTACTATCATTGGCATTATAGACTTTGCTGCTCCTAATTTTACATAGTTAAATTCTTGTGTGGTATGAAAAGATCTTGTTCCCCTTGCTTCCCCTGGAGCCCTCACCCTAAATCCCCCTCAGTCCCCCTCAATCCCTTTAGTGGCCAACACCTGGGGCCCTCCCATCTGGGCGATCCGGAACCACCACCAACCCTCCTACCCCCCTCTCCCCTGATCAGGCACCTTGGCACCCTAGTCACAGTAAGCTACAGAGGTAATTGAAAAAAAAGTGCCAAAGTGTTATGCTAAGTTTTACATGGACAATACAATCATTCCTGTGAGAGTCTTCAGCCTGAATACACTGTCCCTTTTCCAACCCAACCCATCTGTATTTTGTATTGAGTGCAGAAGAGTCTTAGCAGCATCGACTGTATGAACTATGTTCAAGTGACCGTTAAAAAGAACTTTGAGTTTAGATTGTTGCATGAGTCCTGCTGCTGTGCCGGCTTTTTGAAATGCAGGTATCATCCCCTTCAGCTCCCTCCACCCATGACCGGTGGCAGCAGACATATGTGAGTAAGTTTTGAAGGTAAAGTCACCGTGGATCTGATGTACTTTACTCTTGATCGCCTGATGGAAAATATGGGGGTCATTACAACATTGGCGGTAAAAGCCACTTACCGCCGTGCAGAAGACCGCTGATACACCGCCGCGGCCGCGGAATTCCGCCACAGCTATTATGACCCACATCGATGAATCCGCTGAAATTCAGACACCCACACAAGTCCGCCAAACCAAAGGTCAGTGATAAACTGGTGAAAACAAAACCTCCACCATCACGCCAACAGAAACACGCCCATGCTATCACGACCCACGAATCCACGCGGCGGTCTTTCAACTGTGGTATTCCACTGGTGGTACACACCGCCGTGCTCAAAATACACACACATCTCCAAATCACAGCCACATTGGACAATTCAAAATACACACACCTGATACACATACAAACACCACTCCCACACACCCAACACAATATAAAACACACACCCACATCACCCACAAACCCCTATGACCAAAAATTAGAGACGAAGGTGACAGACAAAGAGCACAGCAATAGACAACCCCACAACACAGAGGCACACAACACCATCACCCACACAACATCTTCGCACAAAACACCACACACCACTACACATCACCACACTCATCACCACATACACCACCCCACACATCACCTACACCACCCCATGGCACTCCAAAGACACTCCAGGTTTTTGGAGGAGGAGCTCAGGGTTATGCTGGAGGAAATTGTACAGGTAGAGCCACAGCTATTTGGATCACAGGTGCAGCACATCTCTATAGCTAGGAAGATGGAGCTATGGCGAAGAATCGTGGACAGGGTCAATGTAGTGGGACAGCACCCAAGAAATCGGGAGGACATCAGAAAGAGGTGGAACGATCTACGGGGGAAGGTGCGTTCCGTGGTCTCCAGGCACAACATAGCGGTTCAGCGGACTGGCGGCGGACCCCCACCTCCTCCCCAACAACTAACAACATGGGAGGAGCAGGTCTTGACCATTATGCATCCTGAGGGCCTCGGAGGAGTCGGTGGTGGAATGGACACTGGTAAGTCAAATCTTAACTATCATATCCCCCACCCTACCTGCATGCTATCACACACCCCCACCCTCACCCCCTACCCTATCATGCCAACTCCTCACTAATGTACTAATAACACAAACCACACATCCCAACACCAAGCCCTGCATGACACAACAAAGCATGGACACCCATCACTAAAGCATGCCCACTGCACATACCCATAACACCCCCTAACCATCATCACACAAGCCCCCACACAGGAATGCTAGCACTGGGGTACACGCTCACCCACCCATTGCACACACAGATGCAATAATCATGCTTTTATACCCCTGCAGGACCACTACCTAACGTCACCAGACAGGAGGGTCCAGACATCTCTACCCCACCCACAGAAGAGGCCCACAGTGATGACAGCAGCTCTGGCCAACTGGATCCAGATGACTAGCCCGGACCATCGTGGGCCTTAGGACAGTCGGTTCCCCTCGCACAGGCACAGCCCAACACTGACCTTCCACCCTCTGGTAACACCAGCACAGCACCCACCCAGCGGGCCCATACCTCCGTCCCCAGGACACATCAATCAGCTGTGTGTCCACCACTACAGGGAACCCAGGATAACCCACCACCCCAACAACAACAGGGACCTGGGGGCAGTGGACACATGGTCCAGGGGACAGAGGCCCAGGAACACAGGGGAACTGGGAGGGCTGCTGTGCGACAGAGGGCGGACAGATCAAGGGAACCCACTCTCCACGAGGCCCTCTCCTCCATCATGGGAGCATACCAACACTCCCAGGAGACGATGGCTACGGTCCTGGCCAAGTTTCAGGAGACCCAGCGCCTGCAGGAGGAACAGTATTTGGGGTTCAGGGAGGAACTAAGAACCATCAGCTCCGCCCTGGGCACCATCGTAGGGGTGCGGAAGGACATACAGAACACCATGAGGGACACCGTGGCACTGCAAGGGGCCCCTGACACTAGCCTGAACGATGAACTGCCCACCACCTCCACC
Organism: Pleurodeles waltl; assembly: GCF_031143425.1. Classification (NCBI taxonomy): domain Eukaryota; kingdom Metazoa; phylum Chordata; class Amphibia; order Caudata; family Salamandridae; genus Pleurodeles; species Pleurodeles waltl. The sequence goes on along the minus strand of NC_090447.1, from coordinate 1,447,324,585 downwards.
AGCGCTAGTGGACAGGACGCCCCGCCACAGGACCACCACACCAGCACCCCACCCCCTGCAGACAGAGAACCACCCCGCAAGCGGTCCCTGAGATCCAGGAACAGGACAGAGCACGATGGCAAGACCCCCGCCAAGAAATGAGACCACCCTGATTGTCATTCTACTGTCCCACTTTGTTACCCTGTCCATATTCGAACTGCCCCAGCTCCACTTCCTATGCCCATATGGGCAGGGCACCTGTGAGACTAATAGACTGGACTCTGCCGTGGACATTCCTCCACCATCACCCATCACCATTTTGCCACCCTCTCCAATAATTAGCACGTAAATAAACACCCTTGAACCACAAAACAATCTGGAGTCAGTCTGTGATTTTTAAAATGTGTATTATCTATTACAATGACAAAATCCTTTCGAAGATTGTAATGTAAACATACCTATGTCACACATCACAAGTCCATGAAGGATGCAAGCAGATGACACACGTTGGTAACCACACCTGTTAAACCGTAATGGAAATGTACAACTCAGTTACCAAATACTGCTTCGCATTGACAGACAGGATAGAGGTAGAAGTGTGAAAGTAAATGTACTAGTAAAGAAATTATTCTCACCTGTGTGTCACTGGAAATATTGCTGTATGACAGAGTCCCTGTTGTCAATGTCTTCTTCCTCAGCCTCCTCTTCATCACTGTCCACAGGCTCCACAGCTGCCACAACACTGTCATCTGGACCATCCTCCTGCAGAAAAGGTACCTGGCGTCGCAAAGCAAGATTGTGAAGCATAGAGCAGGCGATGATGATCTGGCACACCTTCCTTGGTGAGTAGAATAGGGAACCACCTGTCATATGGAGGCACCTGAACCTGGCCTTCAGGAGGCCGAAGGTGCGTTCGATCACCCTTCTAGTCCGCCCATGGGCCTCATTGTAGCGTTCCCCTGCCCTGGTCCTGGGATTCCTCACTGGGGTCAGTAGCCATGACAGGTTGGGGTAACCAGAGTCCCCTAATAGCCACACTCGGTGCCTCTGGAGTTGACCCATCATATCAGGGATGCTGCTATTCCGCAGGATGTAGGCGTCATGCACAGAGCCAGGGAACATTGCATTTACCTGCAAGATGTACTGGTCTGCCAAACATACCATCTGGACATTCATGGAATGATAACTCTTCCGGTTCCTGTACACCTGTTCACTCCTGCGGGGGGGACCAGAGCTACATGGGTCCCATCAATGGCACCTATGACGTTGGGGATATGTCCAAGGGCAAAGAAGTCACCTTTAACAGTAGCCAAATCCTCCACCTGAGGGAAAACGATGTAGCTCCTCATGTGTTTCAGCAGGGCAGACAACACTCTGGACAACATGTTGGAAAACATAGGCTGGGACATCCCTGATGCCATGGCCACTGTTGTTTGAAAAGACCCACTTGCAAGGAAATGGAGCACTGATAGCACCTGCACTTGAGGGGGATTCCTGTGGGATGGCGGATTGCTCACATCAGGTTTGGCTACAACTGGGTACACAGTTCCTGGATTGTGGCACGGTCAAACCTGTAGGTGATGATCAAATTTCTTTCCTCCATTGTCGACAGGTCCACCAGCGGTTGGTACACCAGAGGATTCCGCCATTTCCTCACATGTCCCAGCTGATGGTGCCTAGGAAGGACAACAGCGACCACAGAGTCAACCAATTCTGAGGTATGTACCCACAGCTACACAGAACACAACACAAAATACAAAAAGCTTCCGGTATGTGTGTTGACTCCAGGCCTAGGTATGTGTGACACAGTTGAAAATGAAGCCATGTGGGCCCCTGAAATGTCGGATGACTGACCTCTAAAGTGGGATAATGGGATGAGGAGGTAACTGCGCTGGCATTGTACACCGTCGCGGTAGGCGGTCGTAGACCGTGGCACAATGCTGCATTGATTAACACAGGACCCTATGGGTCCCAGGAGCCAATGACGAAGTGCGCAGGCGGTGATGATACGCTCCACCGCGGACGTAACTGCCATTTTCTATCTGTTCAATCACTCGATACCTGATCTTCGACAGGAGAGGACCTACACTGCAAGTGCTGCTGTGACCTCGGTCTGGAAGAGACAATGGCACGTGCATCTGGGGAAAGGGCCCCTGCTTTCACTGCACAGGAGTTGGAGAAGCTTGTGGAAGGGGTACTCTACGATCCTCCAGACCAACAGGTGAGTACACAGGGAGCACGTTGTATGGGCTATGCCTGGGTGGAGAGGGCTGGATGTAAGTAGGAAGAGGGCAGAGTTCTGCGAACATGAATGAGTGTGAATGTATGTGCCACATGGCAAGGGCAGGGATGTGGGCCACTCACTTCGACGGTGCAGTTGCTAATGACTTCTCTTCTTCCCCTGTACATGTCATGTAGGTCAGCACCCACCAGAAGAAGGCTATTTGGAGTGCCATCTCCACGTCCGGATCCTGGGGGTCCACCAGAGACGGAGCACCCGCTGCCGGAAAAGATGGGAGGACATTCGCCGCTGGAGCAAGAAGACGGCGGAGGCTCAGCTGGGGATGGCCTCCCAAGGTGGGAGGGGTGCCCGTTGCACCATGACCCCCCTGATGTTCCGGATCCTGGCGGTGGCCTACCCTGAGTTGGATGGGCGCATGAGGGCATCACAGCAGACACAAGGGGGTGAGTACACTCACATTCTCATGACTTTGCACGCAGTGGAGGGGTCTTGGTGGGGGAGGAGGGCTGTGGTTTTCCCTAGGCCAGGGCGAGTTCCATAGGCTAGGCCCCTCCGTAATGCAGGCCATGTGGCACTCCACCCCACCTCTGTAGAGTGCCAAGTACAGGTATACATGCCCCTGTGTCATCTATGTGTGCAGATGTCTATCATAGCCATATAGGCCATATCTCAGGAACTGCATCTGTAGAGCCCAAGAGCGCAGCGTAGTGCAGGGGGCTGCTGTGTCTGTATTGTCTGCCAACGGTAGCGGTAAGCCATGCACTTAACCTGTCTTTCTTCTGTTTCCCCACCCCTTTTTGTGGTCTCCCTGTTCTTGTGTGCATCAGCATCATCAGGCGGAGGTACAGGGGCACCGGAGCACGAGGGGGCTGCATCCCACATGGCCATGGAGGGCCACACCACGGACTCTGAATACACCAGTGGGACGGAGGGCGAGGGGAGCTTCACGGCTGTCACCGGATCAGCAACCAGAGACACAGAATCGTCCTCCGATGTGAGCTCCCTTGTGGTGGCGGCAAAATCTGTGCCCCCAACTTCTACAGGTACAGCCGCCACCCCCCCTACCAGCACCGCCCTCCCAGCAGCCCCTCAGCCTTTGCCCCGTGCCCGCTCACCCAGGAGGGTGGGCCTCACCTTCGCCCCAGGCACCTCAGCCCCTGCCCCAGTCACCCCTGCTGCCCTCAGTGAGGAGGCCATTGACCTCCTCAGGTCCCTCTCTGTTGGGCAGTCTACCATTGTGAATGACATCCAGGGTGTAGAAAGGGAGTTGCAACACACTAATGCATTCCTGGAGGGCATTCATTCTGGTCAGGCTGCCCATCATCGAACCCTGCAATCTCTGGCCTCAGCACTGATGGCAGCCATTGTCCCTGTCTCTAGCCTCCCCCCTCCAACTTCCTCCACCCAGACCCAATCCCCTGTACCTCAGCCTATGCCAAGCACACCTACAGACCAGCCTGCACACACGTCAACACACAAGGGCAGCTCAGGCAAACATAGGCACCACACATCCCACCGGCACTCACACAAGCATCACCCACATACAGACACAGCAACATCCACTGCCTCCTCCACTGTGTCCCCCTCCTCCTCGTCTCCCTCCTCCCTCCCAGTCTCGTCTACACTCTCACCTGCATGCCCTACCACTACAGGCACTAGGACTCACACCAGAACGCCCAGCACCACACCCCGCTCACCTGCACTCACCACCCCCACTACCATTTACACGTCCCCTGTGTCCTCTCCCAGTGTGTCTGTGACGTCCCCTCCCAAAGTACACAAACGCGGGCACACACACACCCAACATCCATCCACCTCACGACAGCCTCCAGAACATGCACCTGCACCCAAAGCATCAAAAGTTACACCTCCTACAACCACGTTCTCTTCCTCCACTCCCAGACCCCCTCCAGCTACCCGTCCCAGTGTTCATTTGAAACTTTTCCTGAGCAACCTTGACCTCTGTCCCACCACCCTCCCCCCTCCAATTCATAGGTCCCGTACTAGCACCTCAGCCAAAAAAAGTCTGGTACCAGTGGTGCCTGTTAGAGGTATGTGGAGTGCACCGGGCAACAGGGCAGCCAGTGTGACACGGAGCCAAAGCACTGCCAGTCCACCCCCTGTGAAGCACCAGAGGTTGGACAGTCCCCAACGGGAGAGGGTGAAGACTCCTGCCGGCAAAGCCGCTCACAAGGGTCCCGGGGGGAGTGTTGAGTCAGCTGTGACTCCTCCCAAGGTGGGGAAGGGGCAGAAGAAGTCGCCAAAGTCTGGGAAGAGCAGCAAGGTGGAGAAGGCCGCCATCCTCCCCGCTGCCCAGGATGCCACCGCCAGCCCCATCGTCACTGGTCCGGAGACCACCGCCAGAGTCAGTGCCCAGGAGGGCAGCACAATCGTCACTGGTCCGGAGACCACCGCCAGAGTCAGTGCCCAGGAGGGCCCCGGGCAGCCACAGCCCCGCTGGGCAATGAGAGATCGCCATGGCACACACCGCTGCACAGGTTAGAGACAGCAAAGTCAAGCACCGCTGAACAGGCCAAGCACCGCTGCACAGGGCAAGCACCGCTGAACAGGGCAAAGACCGCCATGGCAAGCACCGCTGAACAGGGCAAAGACCGCCATGGCAAGCACCGCTGAACAGGGCAAAGACCGCTGAACAGGGCAAAGACCACCATGGCAAGCACCGCTGAACAGGGCAAAGACCGCTGAACAGGGCAAAGACCGCCATGGCAAGCACCGCTGAACAAGCCAAGCACCGCTGAACAGGGCACAGACCGCTGAACAGGGCAAAGACCGCCATGGCAAGCACCGCTGAACAGGCCAAGCACCGCTGAACAGGGAAAGCACCGCCAACTCAAGCATCGTTAGCCCATGTGCGGCAGGGGCAGTGACGGAACTGGGACCGTCACGGGGAGCGTGATGCACTGTGGGCACCAGTCCCCCTCCAGAACCAGTGGAGAACAGCATCCACTCCATCTGTCCTTAACCGGATGAAGCACTCTGGGCACCAGTCCCCCTCCAGAACCAGTGGAGAAAAGCATCCACTCCGTCTGTCCTTAATAGGATGAAGCACTCTGGGCACCAGTCCCCCTCCAGAACCAGTGGAGAACAGCATCCACTCCATCTGTCCAAACCAATGGAGACTGTTATCCACTTGAGAGTCTGTAGCTTTGCACTCCCCAGGATGGTACAGTGGGCAACCCACCCACTGCAAAGACTTGTGAGACTGTGGCTTTGCACTCCCCAGGATGGTACTGTGGGCAAACCACCCACTGCAAAGACTTGTGAGACTGTGGCTTTGCCCTCCCCAGGATACATCAATGGGCATGGAGTCCCGTCGTGGATCTAGCGTGGTGCTGTCATCCGGCTGAGGTGCCCCCCCTCGCTTCCCCCTGAGGTGTCTGTTGTATTTCTATCTGCTGCCCCTGCAGTGTTCTCTCCGTTTCTGGACAGGTATTGTCCTTGCCTTTTGGGCCCAGTGGTCCACGGACATTGAAATGTGCATACCTGCACTACTAATCGTGATATGTATATTTGTAATGTGTATATATTTATGTATATATGAGCTTACTGTATTTTGATACATTACAATGGTTTTACTGAATTTCCTTTTGTCTTTGCATTCTTCCAGGGGGGGGTTGTTCCTGTGATGTTTGGTAATGCATTGGTGTGTGTGTTGTAGTGTGCGAGGGTCGGGGTGGGGGTGGGGGTGTTGCGTGTGTGTGTCCCTGACTTATGCCTCCCCTATGTCGTAGGTGCAGTACTCACCGTTGTCTTCGGCGCCGCCGTTGCTGATGTTCGTAGAGGAGCAGGAACACAATCGCAGGGAGTATTTGGAGTTCTGGCTCCATGGTGTCGTCGTTCCTCGTGGAGTGTGTTCAGGTGAGCGTTTTCCCATTGCAAAAGCTGTTTCCGCCGTGTTTTTATCCACGGTGAATCTGCCCCGGGAAAGGTGGCGGATTGGCCTGTTGTAATACTGTGGGCAGTACTTTGTCTCCCGCCTGGCTGTCTATGTTGGCGGATTCCTCCACCGTCATAATTCCAATTTTTTGCCGCCGGCCTCTTTGCGGTATTACCGCCGCTTTAACACAATCCGCCAGGGTTGTAATGACGCCCTATGTTCTTTAATGCGAAAATCGTCAAAGTTTACCAATATAGTTCGGGGGAATTTTGCATTAGGAGACTGCACTGCAGGCACCCGATGGGTCTGCATAATGGAGAGATCTAGATGTTTATCCGTTGGTTCTAAAAGGACATATCGTGTAATAAGATAGGTGATTAAGTCTGAGACAGTCTGCCCATTTTCACGCCCTTCTGGCACCCCCGTAAATCTCAAATTGGATCTGCGTGAGCAATTTTCAGCATCGTCTAGCCGGATCTGCCTGACATTTCGCAGCTGATGGCTTCAAATGCAAACGAACATCTTCCAAACCTGAAACTCACTGCTCTACCTCCTTCATGCGAGAATTGAGTTGCTGCATGTTACTGCAGATTGAGTTTAACTGTGATTCCGTTTTCTGATTTGCCTCTTCTTGTGAGATCTTCAGGGATTTCAGTTCACTTAAAATCTGGATGAACAAAGTTTCTGTAGGGATACCAATGCCACCGTTGGCTCTATGATCTGGAAGATGGAGGTTTCTCTGTAATCTCTCCTGCTCTTGTTCCAGCTGAAGAGACCCACGCGCCAACACATTCATGGGGGACACAGTTGCAGTCTCTCCCCCAAAGATGCAGGATTTTGGGTCGCACTGTGTGGCTGAGGAAGAGCTATCTGTAAAAAGGGTGGGGATGGAGCCATTCAGCGGCCAGGAGAGAGCTTCTTTAAACCCCCTGCCGCCCCCACCATTAAACAGGGGATATAGCTGCTTGTGTCTCAAAATAACATCCTGGGTTTCACTGCAGGTAATTTCATGGCTAGGGCGTGTTGCCTGCTGACTGGGAACAAGGTTTGGATTATTAGCTGTGCCAAGGCCCTGCTCTCCATTGTGCCCAGCTGTGGCCCTCTCCAATATGAAACTAGAACGAAGATCAGCCTTATCCGTCATCAAGTACGTTAAGATGAAAGACTGGACAGGGCTAAGGGTTGAGCCATTAACTGCCAGGGGGTGGTGCTTGTGCTTAGATCCATATTTGTTGTTTTGTCAGAGAGAGTTGGATGCTTACCCCTGACGTTCTGAGATGATTTGGCAGTTCTTGATGCAAGGCGGCCCTTGCTCTGTAGTTCACGGGGAATCAGCACATTGTTGGCGAATGCTGCCTACTGCGTAGTACGTTGAGCACCGTGTGCCTTTTTCTGTTTTTAACTGGAGTACCCAAGGGCCACAAGCCTCACCCGTATCTATACAGGCCACTTTCGTTGCTACTCAGGAATGTTCTGGTAATATTGCCAAGAGGTCTGAAGTTGGTTATTTACCCTCTTGTAGTACTTAAAGTTCTTTAGAAGGGGTTTTATGGTGAGAAGATTTAGGCCCTCATTATGACATAGGCGGTAAATCCCACTTACCACCATGCTGACTGTCACCAACATACCGCCGCCCCAGTAGATATCCGTTCACCATATAATGACACACACCAATCCGTCACTATTCAGCCACATACACAATTCTGCCACACCAAAGGTCAGTGATAAACTGGCGGTATCAAAACCCACTCCGTTATGCCAACAGAATAACGCCCATCACATTATGACCCACGAATCACCACGGCAGACATTCAACCACGGTAAACCATTGGCGGTACATACCGCTTCGCTCAAAATACACACACACATACAAAACAACACCACATTGGACAATTCAAACTACACACTGTAGGAGGCTGGCCTTGCTTACAGTGGGTACCTGATGGTACTTACACCTTGTGCCAGGTCCAGTTATCCCTTATTAGTGGATTAGCAGTGTTCTAGCAGCTTAGGCTGATAGAGGTAGCTATAGTAGAGCAGCTTAGGCTGAATTAGGAGACATGCAAAGCTCCTACTATATCACTTATATCATAAGCACTATATCATAAGAATCACAATACTCAGAGTTACTAAAAATAAAGGTACTTTATTTTAGTGACAATGTGCCAAAAATATCACAGAGGATATACTCCCTTAGGAGGTAAGTAAAATACACAAAATATACACACAAACCAAAATCAGGTAAGTAAACAGTTAGCAAAGTAGTGCAAACACTGTAGAATACAATATGAGCCTAGGGGCAACACAAACCATATACTAAGAAAGTGGAATGCGAACCACTTAGGGACCCCAGGCCTAGTGTAGTGTGTAGAGGGTCACTGGGAGTGTAAGAAAGCACTAAGGGTATCCAAGATACTTCACCCCAAGACCCTGAAAAAAACTTCCTAAAAAAAACACTAAAGTCGTGATAGGAGATTCTGCAAAGACCACAACTGACTGAAAAACACTGAAGACGGATTCCTGGACCTGAAGACCTGTAAAGAAAGGGGACCAAGTCCAAGAGTCACAAAAGTGTCCGGGGGGGGGGAGGAGCCCACTTAACCCCGGATGAAGGTGCAAAATGGCTGCCTCTGGGTGATACAAGCTGAAGATTCTGCAACAACAGAAGGTGCCAGGAACTTCTCATTTGCACGGAAGATGTCCCATGGCGTGCTGGAGGACGCACAGTTGTTTCTTTGGAGAAAGACCACAAACAATCCTTGATAGCTGCGAAGGTCGCATTAGGAGAAAAAGGGTGCTATCCGGGCCCAAGAAGGACCAGGAGGTTGCCACTTAGACGAGGAGACAGAGGGGGCCCTCAGCAATACAGAGAGCCCATGCACAAGAAGGCAGCACCCACAGAAGTACTTGAACACGGGTTCAAGAAAACTGAGCACAGCAGTCATCTCAACACTACAAAGGAGGGTCCCACAAAGCCGGTGGTGAACTCAGGGAGTTCAGCAAAGCAGAACGGAGTGCTGAGGACCTGGGATGTGCTGTGCATGAAGGAATCCTTGCAAAAGTGGACAGAAGCCCTAGCAGCTGCAGTTCACGCAGTAAACAGGATTACTGTCTGGCGAGGGGAGGCAAGGACTTACCTCCCCCAAATATGGACAGATGGACCGCTGGACTGTCGGGGTCACTTGGATCCAGCTCCTGTGTTCCAGGGACCAGGCTCATCAAGATAAGAGGGGACCCAGAGGACCAGTGAAGCAGAAGTTTGGTGCCTGTGGTGGCAGGTGGAAGACTCCATCAACCCACTGGAGATTTCTTCTTGGCTTCCAGTACAGGGTGAAGGCAGACAGCCCCCAGAGCATGCACCACCAGGAAACAGTCGAGAAAGCCGGCAGGATTAGGTGCTACAATGTCGCTGGTAGTCTTCTTGCTACTTTGTTGCAGTTTTGCAGGTGTCCTGGAGCAGTCAGCGGTCGATCCTTGGCAGAAGTCGAAGAGGAACTCTGGTGAATTCTTGCAAGTCTGTATCTGAGGAATAGCCCACAGGAGAGACCCTAAATAGCCCTCAGAGGAGGATTGTCCCCCTAGAGAGGTAAGCACCTATCAGGAAGGGTCTCTGATGTCACCTTCTGGCACTGGCCACTCAGAGCTCTCCATTGTGCCCTCACACCTCTGGATTCAAGGTGGCAGAGGTCTGGGACACACTGGAGGAGCTCTGGGCACCACCCCTGGGGTGGTGATGGACAGGGGAGTGGTCATTCCCCTTTCCTTTGTCCAGTTTTGCGCCAGAGCAGGGGCTGGGGGATCCCTGAACCGGTGTAGACTGGCTTATGCAAGGAGGGCACCATCTGTGCCCTTCAAAGCATTTCCAGAGGCTGGGGGAGGCTACTCCTTCCCAGCCCTTCACACCTATTTCCAAAGGGAGAGGGTGTAACACGCTCTCTCAGAGGAAATTCTTTGTTCTGCCTTCCTGGGACTGGGCTGCCCAGACCCCAGGAGGGCAGAAGCCTGTCTGTGGGTTGCTAGCAGTGGTGGCTGCAGAAAAAAACCCAGAGAGCTGGTTTGGCAGTACCCGGGGTCCATGGTGGAGCCCGGGGATGCATGGGATTGGCACCCTAATACCAGATTTGGCACGGGGGGACAATTCCATGATCTTAGACATGTTACATGGCCATATTTGGAGTTACCATTGTGAAGTTACATATAGGTATTGACCTATATGTAGTGCACGCGTGTAATGGCGTCCCCACACTCACAAAGTCCGGGGGAATTGCCCTGAACTATGTGGGGGCACCTTTGCTAGTGCCAGGGTGCCCTCACACTTAGTAACTTTGCACCTAACCTTCACTACGTGAAGGCTAGATATATAGGTGACTTATAAGTTACTTAAGTGCAGTGTAAAATGGCTGTGAAATAACGTGTGCGTTATTTCACTCAGGCTGCAGTGGCAGCCTGTGTAAAGATTTGTCTGAGCTCCCTATGGGTGGAAAAGAAATGTTGCAGCCCATAGGGATCTCCTGGAACCCCAATACCCTGGGTACCTAGGTACCATATAATAGGGAATTATAAGGGTGTTCCAGTGTGCCAATTGAAATTGGTAAAAGTGGTCACTAGCCTACAGTGACCATTTTAAAGGCAGAGAGAGCATACGCACAGAGGTTCTGATTAGCAGAGCCCCAGTGACACAGCTAGTCACTGCACAGGGTTACACATTCAGGCCACAAACTATGAGCACTGGGGTCCTGGCTAGCAGGATTCCAGTGAGACAGGCAAAAACAAACTGACATACATGTAAAAATGGGGGTAACATGCCAGGCAAGATGGTACTTTCCAACACAACCCCCCCAAACGAGGGACAATAAGGCTAACCTTGCCCAGATGAGTCTTCATTGTCTAAGTGGAAATATCTGGAGAGTCCATCTGCATTGGAGTCGGTACTCCCAGGTCTATGTTCCACTGTATAGTCCATTCCCTGTAGGGAGATGGACCACCTCAACAATTTAGGATTTTCACCTTTTAGTTGTTTAAGCCATAATAGAGGTTTGTGGTCTGTCTGAACAATGAAGTTAGTACCAAAGAGGTATGGTCTCAACTTCTTCAGGGCCCAGACCACAGCAAAGGCCTCACTCTCTATGGCAGACCAACGCTTTCTCTAGGGGTCAACCTCCTGCTGATAAAAGCAAGAGGTTGATCCTGGCCCTCAGTGTTAAGCTGTGATAGAACTGCCCCTACCCCTAATTCAGGAGCATCAGCCTGGACTATGAATTTGTTGGAATAACAAGGGCTTTTAAGGACAGGTGCAGAGCACATGGCCTGTTTGAGCTCATCAAAAGCCTTTTGACAACTAGCTGTCCACAATACCTTTTTAGGCATCTTTTTACTAGTGAGGTCACTAAGAGGGGCTGCAATGGAGCCATAATTCTTAATAAACTTCCTATAGTACGCTGTGAGGCCTAGGAAGGCTCTCACCTGGGTTTGAGTTGTAGGGGAGCCCATTCCATAATGGTTTGGATCTTCCCCTGCAGTGGTGCAAACTGTTCCCCACCTACCAGGTGGCCCAGATAAACCACTTTCCCCTGCCCTATCTGGCACTTTGAAGCCTTGACAGTGAGGGCTGCCTTTTGCAGAGCCTCCAAAACTTTCCATAGGTGGACCAGGTGATCATCCCAGGTGGAGCTAAAGACAGCTATATCATCTAGATATGCTGCACTAAAAGCTTCCAACCCTTGCAGGACTGTGTTCACCAACCTCTGAAAAGTTGCAGGTGCATTTTTCAGACCAAAGGGCATAACAGTGAACTGATAGTGCCCTCCAATGGTGGAAAATGCAGTTTTGGGTTTAGCATCTTCTGACAACTTCATCTGCCAATACCCTGCAGTGAAGTCAAAAGTGCTTAGATACTTGGCAGAAGCCAGTATATCTATCAGCTCATCTGCCCTGGGTATAGGGTGAGCATCAGTTTTTGTTACTTGATTGAGACCTCTATAGTCAACGCAAAACCTCATTTCCTTTTTACTATCTTTACTATGAGGTGTGGTACAAGCACCACTGGGCTAGCCCATGGGCTTTCAGAAGGCTCAATCACTCCCAGATCTAACATTTTCTGAACCTCTTGTTTTATGCAGTCCCTGTTATGGTCAAGCTGCTTATAAATCTTACTTTTGACAGGTAAGCTGTCTCCAGTGTTGATTGTGTGCTCACACTAGTAGTTGTACCCAGGATCAGTGAGAAGAGGTCAGAGAATTGGCCTAGGAGATTTATACAGTTGTCTTTCTGCTCAGCAGGAAGGCAATCTGCAAGCACCACTCCCTCCACTAAACCATCAGCTTCAGTGGTGGAGAAGAGGTCAGGGAGAGGGTCACTATCTTCTTCCTGCCCCTCCTCAGTTGCCATGAGCACGTTTAAGTCAGCCCTGTCATAGTAAGGTTTCAGGCGATTGACATGGAGCACCCTAAGGGGACTTCTGGCAGTGCCCAGGTCTACCAAGTAGGTGACCTCACCTTTCTTTTCAACAATGAGATGGTCCACTACATTTGTCGTGGAGTGCTCTTGGGCCACAGGTACCAATACCCACACCTTCTGTCCTGGGTGGTACTGGGTCAGGACAGCCTTGTGTTCATGCCATTGCTTTTGGAGCTCTTGGCTGGCCTGAAGGTTTTTACTGGCCGTTTTCATGTACTCAGCCATTCTGGATCTTAGGCCAAGTACATAGTCCACAATGTCTTGCTTTGGAGCTTTTAAAGGTTGTTCCCAACCCTCCTCCATAAGAGCAAGGGACCTCTTACAGGGTGCCCAAAGAGGAGTTCAATGGGGCTAAAGCCCACTCCTTTCGGGGGTACCTCCCTATAAGCAAAAAGGAGGCATGGCAACAGGACATCCCATCTCCTTCTGAGTTTTTCAGGGAGTCCCATGATCATGCCTTTGAGAGTTTTATTAAACCTCTCAACCAGACCATTTGTCTGTGGATGATAAGGAGTAGTGATCTTGTAAGTTACACCACACTCCTTCCACATAGCTTTGAGGTATGCAGACATGAAGTTACAACTTCTGTCTGACACCACTTCCTTAGCGAAACCCACTCTGGAAAAGATTCCCAGGAGGGCTTTTGCCACTGTAGGCACTGTAGTGGTCCTTAAGGGAATTGCTTCAGCATACCTAGTGGCATGGTCCACTACCACAAGGATAAACCTATTGCCTGAAGCTGTTAGAGGGTGAAGGGGGCCAACTATGTCAACCCTTACCCTTTCAAAGGGCACCCCAACCACTGGGAGTGGAATTAAGGGGACCTTGGGTGTGCCACCAGTCTTGCCACTGGCTTGGCAGGTCACACAGGAGCTACGAAACTCCTTAGTGTCCTCTGACACGTGAGGCCAGTGAAACAATGGAACAAGTCAGTCCCAAGTTTTACTCCTGCCCAAATGCCCAGCCAAAGGAATATCATGTGCCAGGGTCAGAAGACACTCTCTGTACTAAAAAGGGATAACCAATCTCCTGGCAGCTCCAGGTTAGGGTCCCTTGACTCACTATAGAGGAGCTTGTCTTTCCAATAGACCTTATGGCTATCAGTGATGTCTCCATTCTGCTGTTTGACAGCTTGCTGTCTTAAACCCTCTAGTGTGGGACAGGTCTGCTGTGCCACACCCAGCTCTTCCCTAGCAGGCCCCCCTGCACCCAAAAGCTCAGCAGTGTCTGCTGCCAGCTCCTCTGGTGTAGGTTCTGCACAGGGAGAGGATTCCTCTTCCTCAAAAGGGGAATCTTCTGGAGAGGGAGGGATGGTGGGCAAGGATTTACTCTTTCTATCCCTAACGTTTGGGAGCACTTGGTCCATTGTTCCAGGATCCAAGTTTCCCTGACCTTTTTGCTTTTTGGCCTGAGCCCTTGTCAAAGCAAAAATATGCCCAGGAATGCTCAGCATTGCTGCATGAGCCTCCAACTCCACTTCTGCCCAAGCTGATGTTTCCAAATCATTGCCCAGTAAGCAATCTACAAGGTAATTCAGTGGCAACCACCACTTTCTTTGGACCAGTAACTCCCCCCCCACCCAGTTGAGATTCACAACAGCCATGGGGTGGCTAAGAGTGTTGTTATGAACATCAGTCACTTGGTACTGCTGACCAAGTAGATGTTCATCAGGGTGGACCAGTTTTTCTATCACCATAGTTACACTGGCTCCTGTGCCCCTGCAGGCCTCAACCTCAACACCATTGATTAGGGGTAGTTGCTTGTACTTATGCATATTAAGGGGACAAGCAACCAAGGTGGCAAAGTCAATCCCACCATCAGAGACTAAAACAGCCTCTGTGGTCTCCCTAACAAGACCAACCCCAACTACATTGCCAATAGTGAGCCCAGCTACACCCTTGGACTGGCTATTTGTAGTAGATTTCCCACCACCACTGCTATTCCTAGGGGCACTAGAGGTTGCAAATGGGGTTGTGGTGGTGGGAGGTTTGGTGTTTTTCTTTGGACAAGTTGAATCACTTGCCCAATGGCCTTTTGCTTTGCATAAATAACACCAAGGCTTGTTTTGAGTGTTTGAAGAGTATGTGGACCCACCACCCCCAGAGGATTTTTGTGGGCCTGATGAAGACTCAGAATGTTTACGTTTGTCCCCACCCTTGTCAGAAGACTTACCATCCTTCTTCTTGCCATCCTTGTCACCCCATGTATGAACTGTTCTGTTCACTCTTGTTCTGACCCATTTGTCTGCCTTCTTTCCCAATTCTTGGGAGAGGTCAGATCTGAGTCTACCAAGTACTGGTGCAACAAATCAGACGCACAATTGTTAAGAATATGCTCTCTCAGGATCAGATTATACAGGCTTTCATTGTCAGATACTTTACTGCCATGTAACCAACCCTCCAAAGCCTTCACTGAACAGTCAACAAAATCTGTCCAGTCTTGAGAGGACTCTTTTCTGGTGTCTGAACTTAATCTTGTATTGTTCAGTGGTTAAGCCAAACCCATCCAAGAGTTCATCCTTCAAAACTTTGTAATTATTGGCATCACTTTCTCTGACATTAAGTAGCCTATCCCTACCCTTTCCAGTGAAAGACAGCCACAAGATAGCAGCCCACTGCCATTGAGGGACCAGATGTACCATACAGGCCGTCTCAAGTGCAGCAAACCACTTGTTAATGTCATCCCCCTCCTTGTAAGGGGGGACTATCTTATGCAGGTTTCTGGAATCTTGCTCTCTAACAGGATTACTATCTGCAACACTGCTGTTCTCACCATGGGGATCTAACCCCATTCTCTGTCTTTCCCTCTCTATATCTAAGGATTCCCTGTCTAAGGCCAGATGCTGTTGTTTAAGCTTCAGTCTGGTCTCTTTGAACCTCAGCTTTCTGAGTTCCCTTTCCATTAAGTTATCCTCATGGTGGGAGGCTTGGGAATGTTAGGGTACAGAGGAAATGTGGGAATTGGCAGAGAGAGACCTGTCCCTAACTGTCTGGACCTTAGTAACCTGGCATTTAGGAGTGAAAGATGTTCTACTGATGTGTGAACCTCTCCCACTACCAGTGTCACTAGAGGCCTGCTAGAGGGCAGGTCTTTGTAAGAACCCTCCCCAATCTCTTCAGGGAACTCTTCTGAGTCTGACTGGGTACATTCCCCTCCTACCCCCTCTTCATGAGATGGGCCAGACTGGTTCTGGTTACTTTCTAAGAGCGGGTTAAAGAGGAATTCTTTTGTAGGATTCTTACCAATGCTTATACCTCTTTCTGAGCACAGACCCCTCAAACGTTTGTAGTTTAAACTCTCATAGGTTGCCTGAACAACTTTGGGAGTGAGCTCTGCTGAAGACATGATAGAAAAGGTTTAAGAAAGAGAGAGAAAACGTTTTAGAACTTTTGAAAGTACAGAGAAAATACTTTTTCAAACTTTTAGAAAACTTTTTTAAGTTTTCAGAACGTTTCAGAAACTTAGTAGAAAGTTTAAGAGCAGAAAAGCAAACTGTTTTGGTTCAATGTACATATATTGAAATATTTGGTATAAGGTTTTCTTATGAAAAGCACCAAATGACAAAGTGATAAAGCAGTTGCAAGTACTTATCCCACCGCTGCACCACCAATGTAGGAGGCTGGCCTGGCTTATAGTGGGTACCTTGTGCCAGGTCCAGTCATCCCTTATTAGTAGAATAGAGGTGTTTCTAGCAGCTTAGGCTGATAGAGGTAGGTATAGCTGAGCAGCTTAGGCTGAACTAGGAGACATGCAAAGCTCCTACTGTACCACTTATATCATATAGCACTATATCACAAGAAAACACAATACTCAGAGTTACTAAAAATAAA